>NC_047139.1:11423044-12623044 GCF_009829125.3 Periophthalmus magnuspinnatus
TTAGCCATAAAAATACCTGCAAGTGAATAAACACACTGCTTAGTGGTGTCATAAATAAATAAAGTGTTTAGATAAGCTGTGAGAATTTCACTTTCACACCAGTCTGACCGGAATAACTTATCACACAAATCAAATGAGCCTGTTGTAAAAATGAAGATGGAACTGCTCTAAAGGTTAGAGTAATGCAAAAAGACAAAGGATAAATGGTCATAAAAATAATTGTGCACTGTTTGGCATTGCAATTAACAAAACATTCTAACTTTTGAATATTGAAATGTGCTCAAAATGGTGTCCATAAACAAGAAGCTGAAACCCATGAATACCTTTTAAGCTATGCATTTTGATATTTTATTTATTGTACATGTTTTATGTTCTGACTGAAATAAACTCAACTACATCATCATTCAAAACTTGGATGTTAATGTGGGCATAATGAAGGTTAGCTAAACTACATGGTTAGCTGGTTTTATACAGAAGAATTCCTGGAGATAGGTTTATTTGTTTGCAGTGAAAAAAAATGCAGGTTTGGTTTGTTTACGCTTAAAAACTTTGTGATGGATTACCTTTGCGCCCTCTATCATAAAGAGGACAGGAAAATGTAATTGTAATTGATAAAAGACAATTTAAATGCATTTACATTTTTTTTGTTCATGTAATAAAGTAAAATTTGTTTTGCAAAGCTATTTTGACTTAATCTTGTAAAGCCTTTTTGTTATCTGCGAAACAGGAAACAAGACTGGTTACACTCTTAGTATGCTAGTTGTCTGGCAAAAGTCTGATGGCCTAAGTGGTGAAATGTGCATATAAGCTCATTGCGGTGAATAATTAGAATGTTAAGAATGCATTACGAAACTGAGGAATACATTTGGACTGCTACAAACACTTGAAAATAAAGTTGAGTTTTTCACATTTTTAAAGCTGTACAAATCAGATACTGTTAAAGTGTAAGTAGTGTTTAATTTATCTTTTTGCTAATATTAAGTTCCATATATTTCCCTGTGTTTTTCCTCAGAAACTGGCTGTGTTGAAGGATGGGTTCCAACTGGACTCTGGGTCTCAGCAGGAGCTCTGGGGCAGCTCTCCCTCTCTCTCCAACTCTGAGCTGTCAATCAACCGCCTCTTCTCTGACGCTGGATCACAGACAGACGCACCGGCTGAGGTTAGGACCGCTTCTATTGTTTTAGCTGTAAAGTCACTGTTAATTAGGTCTGTGCAATATACAGATACACTTTTGATAAACTTTTTTTGACACAATAAGTTATTTTAATTGAAAACAAAACTACATGCCTTAATGTATTTGTCAAATATGTGTTAAAATACTAATTAATACAGACTAAACCAAAATCTGCCTTTTTACGTTTAATTTTAAAAACCTTTCTGCCCAATGGAGAACCTTATGTTGTTATGATATATTTACCATAAAGCGCCTCTATATGTGAATTTGTTTCTAAAGATGACTGAAAACATCTTTGTTTTCGGTGTCCAGGTTATGTCCAGCAACAACAAACTGGCAGAAAAGGTTCGTCTGAGTCTGAAATATGAAGAGGCCAAGAGAAGGTACTACAAACACACCAGCTGCTACTACTACTTCAGCTAATACTACTAATAGTAATGGTTTAACCACAGCATACCAATTCAGCCATCTTTCAATGCACCCATAAAGTGACTACAGAATTTATTTTAATCAAACAAAATGATGAAAACCAGAATTTTGCTGTTTACAATGTTTTGAGAAATATATTTTGAAATGAGTGAGCATTTTACAAAACCAAAACGCATACACAGCATACACTTTTCATTTCCATAGAGTTCACCAGTATCCCCTCTGTCCCATGTCTCCTGTAGGATCGCCAACATCGAAGTGCAGATTGCAAAGCTGGACAGTGAGGCGTGGCCCGGCCTGCTAGACCCGGAGCGCGACCGTCTGATCCTGATCAATGAGAAAGAGGAGCTGCTGAAGGAGCTGCAGTTTGTGAGACCACGAACGCGACTTGAGCCCAATGACGCAGAGAAGCTGGAGACGCAGAAGAAACGTCTGGAGAGAGACCTGCAGGCCGCGCGGGACAGCCAGAGCAAGGCCCTGACCGAGAGGTGAGAGAGGGGACAGAAAGCAGCTTTAAAGGTCCCATATTACGCAAAGTTGACCTCTGTGAGCTTTTAGCCATGTTAGAAGAGTGTTACCTCTTCAGAAACATACCTTGAATAGTGGTTTGTTTCCTTCACATGTTTGAGTAATCCTTTGTCAATTGTCTGTCTACATCTTCAAAGCTCAAAATGCTCTGTTCCGCTGTTTGGCAACTATAGAGCTGAAATAATACAAATGATTCTAGTGAAGGTGTATGGAGTTTAAAAACACAGTGGAGCACTTCCTGTATTACCACATGACATCACAAGGTGGAGTATTTTCTGTCTGAGAGAAGAACGCAGCCTAAATTTTGAGAAAAGTTTTGTGTGTTAAATGTGTGAATAAAACAAAACCAAACTCCAGGTATGTTTTTGATGAAGAAACCACACTATAACATAGATCAGAAAATATCATAATGGCTATTTAATACAGGAGCAAAGGCTGTGACATATTGCTAGTGCTCTTCAGACTGTTTCCCTCATGATTCGATACATGATACATGGCTCATGATACAATATTATCAGAACTTTCTACTATATTATAATGTTGTTCCCTCATCAAAAGCATGCCTAAAGTGTATTTGATTAGTCTTGTGAGCTTTCTCTGGCCCTATACGAACACTCCTTACAGTCAGCAGTAAAATCCCTGTCCAAGACTTACCCATACGCCTACACAACCCATGCTCCCACAGGGCAATTTTTCATAAATATAAAATAGCAGGATACAAAACTATTCACTACAACAGCACAAACCTGATGCGATGTGCAGTAGTTTTATTAGCTGAATGCAATAAAATTCTGAAGGGGGACTCAGAGCATCAAAAACAATAAAAAATAACATGGCGATCTAAATATATCATGTGTTAACAATTTATACTCCATAGACGTGTTATATCGCCTCTTAAGCAATCTATGTATGTCATCACGTCATATAATATACTCTACAATGGAAGCATAGCCAGACTGGACTGCACTAGACTGGAATGGACAATACTATTACAATGTCTTGAGGGTTCATTTCTCTCGGTACTGATGGTAAAATACACTTCTCCAGCTTTAGAAACTTCAGTGTCTCTCATACCTTTTCTTCGAACTCTCAGACTACTACACTTCACTTCACCAACCTCGCCCATGTATTTTTGGTGATTGTGAGTGAATCGTGGTTGAAAATGTGCAGCTTATTTGAAAACCTTCACAAAAAATATGGAAGTTGCATTTGACTTTATGACCTTTTAACACTACAGTCTGCAAAGTGTTTATTCCACCCAAAACATTGAGTCAATCTTTTGGTTGTAGTTGTTGTAAACCCGGGGGGCGGTTAATTTGACATTTTGAGTCTGTGAATAAGTGTCTGTGTGTCTGTAACGCGGCGCTGTATCAGAGAACAATCCTTCACTTGTTCGGACGCACTGAAGGAAATGTCTTTGTCGAGAGACGTTCGGAGCGTTTCGAGTTTCACAGCCACAGACAAAGTGAGCTCAGGTAAGGACGGAACAAGTACGAGCTCTGTTTTAGACTGAAGTGAAAGGGGGCAGGGAAGAGAAGAGAGAGAGAGAGGCGGCAGGAGAAGAAAAGGAGATGTGACACAGAGGGGAAGGGAGGAGAAGACAGACAGAGAAAGAGAGGAGAGAGATAGAGGATGGAGAGATGAGACAGGGAGGGCACAGTGAGGGAGCTGACTTTTAGATTAGGTCAAATCAAGTCAGGTAATGTAATACTGTGTTTACAATTACACTATATTAAAAAAATACATTATTAAATCTATAAAATACACTTTTCACAATAGTGTATGTTGTTTAAGGGTGCAACAATTGACTTATTTAATCTATATATTTGCTTACGATCTGCCACATGGGTTGGTGCTCAGCTAGTTTCCCTAGATCCACATCACGTATCGATGCAAAATCAAATCTACTCATACATTATTGGTTGTATCTAGATACGGATAAGCAGAAGTTATACGTTCAAATACCATTGCTTTCTGCTCATCAAATAGTTTTTTTATTTTTGCACGGTATCAAGCTGCAGCGCTGCCATCGTTGGGGAGTTACGACAGAGGACAGCCACATGGTTATCATCAAGGGAAAGCGGAAATTTAAACCATTATATAAATGTAATATTGCTTTTATTAGTTGTTGAATATGCTTCGAAGGTTATAAATGTGATAACATGGATAAGATCGCCGCTGATTGTAGTGTAGTATGTGGCATATCGTTCTAAAAACATAATAAATAATAGTAATAGTAATAAATCTGGCCCACCGGAATTGTTTCATTTCTTTTTTTTATTTTATTTTATTTTTTTTCAATTTTATTTCCATTTTTTAATCTACAGTAAACACGTTACCTTTTGTTTTTTGGGGTTTTTTTTTTGTTTTTTGGGTGTGTTTTTTTTTATGCCAGATGCCCTTCCAGCTAGTGGTGGGCAATCTTAACAACAATAATCACATATTTGTTAACCATCAGAAATGAGCTAAAACATGTGATGAATGTTATCGTTTAGGTGTCGCCATGTAACCACATAAGCAGAAATAACTACCCTTGTTTGGAAGATTACATTTTTGGTAAATTCTTTTCACAGCTCTTTAACCATTGTTTTATGTTGAATAATGCAATGCTAAAATATTAAGTTATCTTCTCAATATATCGCCCAGCTCAACATGTGACCTTCGATTGTTGATTTTATCTTCAGTGATAACATTAATCACAATAATTCATATTTTTAATAAACATCAACGAAAGTCAATAATCCATTTAAGTGGCAATTTTATGTAAGAATTTTGTGTAACTTTATCACAGTTCTCCTTTTATAAAACCATTCACTTATAAACCCCCTGAAACCTCTTTTTTCCATAACCTTTTTTGAGCGTAACCTGATCAGATTCGTCCTCGCCGCCGCTCCATCAGACACTGGTTTTGTGTTGAGCAGCTGTTCTGTTCAGACTAAACTCATTGAAAAACATGACACTAGGGCTATGATTTCACACAAAGGATCAGCGTACTTCACACAAAGAGCCGAGTATGACTAACACTAGGCCTGTCTTGATAACACATTTTGGAAGACGATACATTGCTGAAGAAATTTTAGACGACAAATTATAATATTGAAGCAAATTTATGCCACTGACACAATAACCCAAGAGCAGATTTACACCACAAAAATTATTATAAATCTACAATATAGTTAAAAAAAAACACAAGCTGCAATAAATGGCTGAATGAATCTGCAATGGGTCATAGAATGTTATTAATTTCACCTATGACTCAAATCTTATCATATTGCCAAAAAATAATAAAAAAAAAAAAATCCCAGTAGCGCAAAGAAAATGGGCACATGATAAATACTGACCCCCCCAAAATGGTTCCATCTATCAAATACTCAATAAGTTGAAGTTGTAATTATCATGACAGGTCTGACTAACACTCAGATTCAATACAGCGGGCTTCTTAATGGACTCAAGAGGAGGTTTGTATTTTATTCAAAGCTCAGTCAAGGTTTTATAAAGTTGAATCTTTTGCTAATTTAGTTAAAGGCCCTGTGCTCATTCAAAATAAGTCTGCTGTGTACTGTCTGGATCTAATTATGAAGTGTTTTATTTTCCCAAGATTCAGGAAGTGTGCAGTTGTATGCTAATTGTTAGCATTACCATGATAGCAAATCTCCGCTCTGGTCTCTGAGATTTGTGAAAACCTCTTAACTCATTGAGGTGAATAATTTTGATGTTCATAATGCATATTACAAGTGAGGACTGCAAGCTGTTTAAAATGAACTAGTTTTGGTTTTCACGTTTTAAGAAAATAGGGTACAGCGCTTTCATGTTTCAGTTAACAAAAATTAAAATGGTGTGCTCTTCCAATTTGAATTTAAATGCATGATTATGAAGAAATAATATTATACATGAATACACGTACAGGGAAAATGTAAAACTAAATCACCTGATGCTAAAGAAGAATTGTAACTTTTCTGATGGAGGGTCCACCTTCTTCTCCATGAGGATGTGATTGTGTTTCCTGGAATGCTCCCAGAGTGTTGTATTAAACTAACCTTGCTTGCATTTCATGTTTTTTTATTGTTAAAATACCTTTAAAAACATGTCTTCTTACTGCAAATGGGCTTCCCTGACTACAGATCTGCCTTGTAACTTGGCCTGGTGGCTTCAGCTGCTTGTGTTCATGGAAATATGTTTATTGCCATACTTTGGAACATTCCAAGACAAGCAATAACATCACCATGGAAACAAGCAGGTGGTGGACATTCCACCAGAAAAAAAATACGTAGCTTTTAGCCTTTAATAAAGGCTAAAACCAGGATTATTTAAGGACTTTAACCAATAGTAAATATGGACTAAACCAATGTAAAACTAAACAAGGACAAAATTAGGACTAAACCCCAAAATAAGTCAAAATAAGCATACCTTCTGCCATCTAATTATAAAGCGTTTTATTGTTTGAGAATCAGGAAGGGCTCTGTTAGCATACTAGGTGTTGACAGCAAAACTCATCTCTGGCCTGGTGAAAAGTGCCTAAATAAGTAGAGTGCCAGAATGCATAGGGTAAGTGAGGAATAACTTTGGACCACTGCAAACCATTTAAAAAAAACTAGTTCTGTTTTTCATATTTTTATGACAGTAAAATCAGGTTCAGTACCTTTTTAAATTTTAAAATTTCATTTATTTAATTTCTCATTGTGCCTGTTTTTCTTCCTGCAGGTTGCGTCTTCACTGTAAGAGGAACAAACTGGTCCGTGAGCTGGAGGAGATGGTTCGGCTGGCCTCGTCTCTACACTCTCAGCTCAAAAGGTGACAAAAATCCAACTTTTATTACTTAAAAAGAACATTTTTTTTAATATTGAACTCATAAAGGGCAGTTTGACAAAACACATTCAAATATTCATAATATATGATTGAAGGGAGCAAAATAGACCATACTTGCCTGTTGTTTCTGGAGCCAACAATGTGACTAAAGTGTCTTGACCGGCCACACAGAAGTAGTCTGTGTTTGGCTGAAGTTTGAACCCGTAATGCTCTGATTTATGGAAAATTATTTGTCGAATCAGGTTTTGAATTTTAAATGCCATTTTTATCTCTTGGGATTTTTTAACTCTGAAAAAAACATGTTTTAATTATTTTCTTTCACCTTTTAAATATTCAGCACAAATATTTTCAAGCCCCCAATTCAACGGTCAAAACGTTTTAGAGTGTAAATTTGCGATCATGTTTGCTTTTCTGTTCTAAGAAGACATAACGGACAATATGACATTTCATTTTTTTAAAAAGTGCTGAATTGTGCCTCTAAATGGCGAGGTTCACTTTTCAGAAATACCTCTGTATACACTTATTTGAAAGATTACACTGCTTTGTTTTATTTTTAATTATGGCTTTTTGATTGCTACTCTTGAATTTATTGAGTTAACATTTTTAGTATTTATTTCATATTTGTAAAAAGCTTCTCAAACTGTGAAAGAATAATTGAGCTCAGTTGAAGCATTTAACCATTGAACATTTCAGTCCTATCTGGTTTGGAGTCACTGGAGGAACTTTTTAAATATCCTCCTTAAATTTTTCAAAGCTGAGATAAGATGATGTAACACTCAGGCAAGATTTGGGAATGGTTTGGTTCAATACAGTTCTTTGCTCTACTAAATTACTCAAGACAAAGGTGAGGTTTAAATTCACTGTTCAGTTCTAATAAAATAATAACCAAATTCCTTTTTTCATGACAAAGTCCTCTTTTTGACTAAGTATCTACTTGATATGAAGCTGATAGCTATATTTATTAAGTATGAAACAGCCAAACAAATTGATGCATCAAATGATATAGAGTTGTACAAACTAGTGTTGCCATAACACTATCATTCGATCGATTTCAGATGCCACCAAACAAAACAATAGACAATTGAATGCCATTTTCACTCATAATAATTATCTGTAATTGTACAATGTGGTCTTTATATCGGTTCTGATATAGATTAAAATTATTTAAAAACTATTCAGAAGACTCAAACGTTCTGTCCCTTTTTTTAGTATGGTACTGCTATAATGAAGATCTATTTTCTAGTTTGTAATAATATTTTTAGTAGGTGGTGGCGCACTAAACAAAACAGTAGAGGATTATAAACCTCAGCTGGTTTTAATTTGGCGCTCATTCTGCTTGCTGACCTGATTGTTGTTCATGGATTTGAGCAGTATGAATTATTTATTTTCTAAAAAGCAAGAAGTCACTGTTAGCATGCTAGTTGCTGACGCAAAATTCTGCTCTAGCCTCTGAAAGTTGCAAAACCTGCTCCTAAAGTCATTGCTGTGAATAATTAAGATGCTCAGAATGCATAAGGTAGGTGAGGAATAACTTTGGACCACTGTGAACCTGCTTTTAAATGTTTTTAAGAAGGTAAAAAACAGGTCCAACACCTTTAACTTGCCCCGTCTCTCCCCACAGTCTCTCGGCCAGCACGCTCTCTTGCTCGTCCGGCAGCAGTCGTGGCTCTCTCACTTCATCGCGTGGCTCTCTGGCCACCACCTCCAGCCTGGGCTCCACCTCCTCCCTCAGCTACACCGACCTTTACATGGAGCAGCCCGAACTGCAGGACCCGGACTTCCAAAACAAACTGGACTTGCTGCTCCAAGATGGCAGCCAGGCGGGTTACAGACCCTCCAGCTCTATCCCAACCATTCACCGAGCACGAGGTGGGTCACGAATTGCACGGAACGGGAAAATGTTGAAAATCCCGGGAAAAGACTGAAATTCCTGGTCTGAACCGCATACAAAAACTTTCAGAGACGCCAAAATCTATGAGCTCGCTGTCCCCGCGCTCTTCCCTGTCATCGCTATCCCCTCCATGTTCGCCGCTGGTCACGGAGGCGGCGTTCCTGTCCGGAGAGGCGTTCCCGGGACAGGCGGAGGGGGCGGGACTAGATCTGGAGCTGCACAGTCGGTTGCAGGAGCTGGAGATGAGCCTGGAGACGGAGCAGAGGCGAGAGGAGCAGAGGGGAGGGGTCTCGGAAGACAGGAAGGGAGGAGCTCTAAACGAAGAAGGCAAAGGTAAAGCGGGGGTCATGCTGTATCAGGGATGGGAAATATTTACAGAAGTTAATATCTATCCCAATAACAACAATCTGACTTTTTAGCAATCCATTAAAAATATCAAATTAATATCAAGATAAGATAAATTCCTTGAATTAAAGGCCCTGTATTAAAGGCCTTTTTTCCTCCCATGTATTTGAGCAATACAGATATATTGCATAAGCAGCTCTTGAGGTCAAAAAAAAGTCCTCTACATGGTGTCTGCTTCTAATTATAAAGCATTTCATTGTCTGATCAGGAAGTGTGTGTTGGTATGGTAGTGTGAATTCCACTCTGGTATCTTATAAAGTCATCTCTGCAAATAAATAGGATGCCCGGAATGCTTAAGGGAAGTGAGAAATAACTTGGGATTGCTGCAAACTGTTTAAAATGATCTAGAGCAGTTTTTTTTATTTTTTTATAGTAAAAGCCAAAGTTAAATCTGTCAACTGGACAAAGTTTTTGTAATGAAGACATTTTACTGCTCATCCAAGCTGTTTCTTCAGTTCTGGTCAGATTACTAGTGGACATCTATCTGAAGGGAGGGGCTAACTACACTGAAACTGTAAACAGCTATGGTTTACAGTTTCAGCCGAATGGTAGTGCTGTTTTTATGTTTTTTAAGACAGTATAATCTGGTACAGTGTTTTAAGTACGTATTGGCTTGAGTTGAGAAGAACTGACTTTTCAATAAAATTGTCTACCTATGGAACAACATTTTTTTCTGATTTTGTTGAGGTAAAGAATAGAGTTTTTTCTTATTTTTTTGTACGAAAAGTCTTGTTCCATTGTTGGATCATTTTAACGTCAAGTGAACCCTTCTCAAATGAAGAAAAAATATCATAATTAAAGTCATTTTAATTTTCCTAGAAATTATTTTGCCATGCAGTGCTGTACAGTTAATCACATTTTAATAATGTATGCATTTATTTTAGAGGTTGGAAATGGTAATAATATCTCTACTTGGATCAGCCCAATAACAATCTATAGACTATTTTTATCAGAAATGTGCTAAAACAGCCTCTCTGGGTGATAAGACGATAGAAGATTTTATTTTGTTAAGTTAATGTGAGAAAGGACAAAAAAAGTGAAATATGGTATTTTCAATTAATAAACTACAAAGCAGAAAAAACAAAAATCATATCTGAAGGAACTGTGCAAGAAACACAAATGTTCAAATAAAATCATTCATATTGTCAACATAAAGCTTCTGTCCCTTGTAGACTCACAGTGGGAAGAGTAACCAAAACTTTTACTCAAGTACGAGTACGGGCACACTGTTTAATATATTACTCAAGTTAGAGTAAAAGTATGGCGTTTTGAAAATGCTCAGAGAAGTAAAATTGTATAAATATACTTAAGTTACTTAAATGTAATGGTGTAAATGTGACTAATATCTACCTTTTGTTTGTAATGGGTCTGTGTTTTTATCTTGTGAATAATATTTTTACAACCCGCACAGTTGATAACCCTTGAAGACAATAGCTTCATTTTTGCTGCGTGTGCTTAAAGCCACTGGTCTCTTAATCTCAAAGCAATCAGCTCTTCCATTGTAAATGTGAGTTACAGTAAAGTTATTGGGTCAAGTAGTAAAAACTAATTGTCTTTCATTTTAGTTTATTACTCATGCATAAAGTTCTTTTGAACTGACTCTGTATTGTTATTCATGTGTATATATTAATCATATATGTATTTTATTTTTTTCTGTAATTACCATAACAGGATAGATTTTATTGTTGTTTTGAAGGTTTGCAAAATTAGAATATGTAGTATTGTCTATAGTAAGAACATTATCTGGAGAAATTGCTAAATTGTTAATATTTGTGTTTGTTTAGATGCCCTCACTCCGAGAGGAGCCGTTCAGAAGAAGAGTGGAGTGACCTCAGCTGTGTCTGACGAGTCTGTGGCCGGAGACCAGTGGGGTCTATGAACCGTGCTGAGCGGAGGTGAGGTCAAAACACAACTGTTACTGATCATTTATTCAATTATACATATATTTATTATATATGTATATTAATACAGTATAATAGATAGCAAAAGCCAAAGTTAAATCTGTCAGCTGGACAAATCATAGTAGGAGTGAAGACGTTTCACTGCTCATCCATTATTTTTTTCTTCAGTCTTCACTCCTACAACGATTTGTCCACTTGACAGTTTTAACTTTGGCTTTTGCTACGGAACGACCTGGACAACTGATCGTGTTACCGTATACACCTACGGTATAATTCGTACAGAAATACTCGCTCTTGCCTAGTCTAGCTTTTCGAAACAGCATTCAGGGAAATTTGTTTGGTTTTTCTCTCACCTATTAAAATCAATCAAATGAATGCTGACTTGTGACCCAATTTATCATGAGTTTAGGCAGCCTGCCGATAACTTCCTGATTCAGAAGCGTGGTTAAAACCTGTGTCATTCCCTCTCTGTAGATGGTCCAAGAGTTCTCTAGAGGAAACCAGACCTCTATGATGCAGGACCAGACTGAAATTTGAGTATGAATGTTGTATAAATGTAATGAACAAAATGTTCTGGCTGGTCAGACTTGCCTGTGACAGATGAGGCAAGTCTGACCAGACATCATCACAAATGCACGATTTTAGACCTTGGCAGTAAAGAAATAGTGTTCAACTTTAAGTGCAGCTTTATTATTTGCGTGTGTAGTTAGATCCTTGTGAACACCACTTGAAGTACTGTTGAACTTAAATGACTGTGTGGTTCAGGTCTGGCGTTCTCTCAGAGCTGGAGGAGCGTCTGTCTGCAGGCTGCGCTCAGGTCCAGATCAGCCTCAGGTTTGAGTCCAGAGACCAGAGATTCACTGTGTTTTTGACACAGTTGTCTAACTGCAGAGCCCTCAGTCTGCCACACAACCACAAAATGTGAGTACATTATCTTTTTTTTTTTGTACAGGTACAATGTTATTCTACTAATATGTGTGAAGGAGTTTATTATTGTGACATAACTCTAGCTTATATTTAGACTTGGATAAGGATTATTATTATAATTATTAAAAGAAAAAGTATATTTTTTTAAAGGAGGGGATATTATGCAAAATTGACTCTTCATAGTCTTTCTACCACGTTATTGTTTCCTCATCAAAAACATGCATGAAGAGGTTTTGTCATCCATGGGAAGTACGCTGATTGTGTTGTGATAGCGCTCTAAAGGGGGGGGTGACAGGTTAATACTATTGTTTTTGGCAACTGTAGCATTTTAAAAACAATTTACGTTAACGTGGTGATCTAAATATGTTATGTGTCAGAAGTTTAATAACCCATAGACATGTAATACCCCCACTTTAAAGTAAATTACATAATTTTTTTTTGTTACACCGTTTATCCCAAAATGTTCTTATGAAAAAGTGATTAAAATACACAATATGCGTGTCATCTTATCAGCTTAGAGTACAGAACGATCTTTGCTTACATCCTTTTTGCAGTTACGTACGTGTGGCGGTGCTGCCGTGCATCGGGACCAGCCGTTGTCTGTTCAGAACTTGTGCTGCTTTGCCTCAAGAAATAACAGACTTTAACGAAGTGTTTGGGATGCAGATCTCCCATAATGCACTGCGGCAGAAAACGCTTCGTGTCGATGTCTGCCACACCAGCAAAACGGGACGTGAGGAGGTTTTGGTAAATTATGTCAATTTTAATACTTTTTGATAGATACCTAATACTGCGGACCACGAACGCCACACAAGAGCAGTAGTTTTGCTTTGAATGCTAATTTAATAATAATTGATTTGGATGCTAATGGGTGTGAAAGTGCCCATTAGGAGCTGAATGAATATCCTAAGTATGACTCAAGCACAGTGCACACTTGTGTAGCTCAATAAACCTAGTCTACAAACAAACAGTAAACAATAGGTGTTTTCAATTTTAGTGTAGTTAGCTCCTCCGTTAAATAGATATAAGGCAGGTCCACCAGTAATCTGACCAGGAACTGAGAAGCCGGCTTGGATGAGCAGCAAAACGTCTTCACTCCCTACAACTTTTTGTCCAGTTGACAGATTTTACATTTCGCTTTTACTTTGCAAAGAAATCATCTAGTCATCACAATTTGCTCAATTTCTTACCCATTTTCTTAATTCAACATTAAAACTCTGCTGTGGATGATCATTGTAGGGTTTGTCAAAAGTATCAAAAATCAGATACTTACTGATACTAAAACTAGCATTAAAAGTACCGGTAGATACTCATTTGAGCAAGTATCGAACTTCCTGGACAACTAAAGGATTACATGGATATAAGATCACATGATAATAGAACAGAAAGGTAAAAAGTTTATTTAATGTTTAAAATAACATTCTGTTGTCTAAATAGTATTTTATTGAGGCTATTCCTTAGTATCGATATTGAGTTTGAAATTTTAGTATTGAGACAACACTATTTCATTGTATATTTTTCTTCCTTGATATGTTTTTTTCCAAGATGAGACAAAGCCAGGATTGTGGTTCAGACATTTTAAAACATGAACAGGGCACCACTACGTCCCAACGTTAACCACATTGAAAATATGTGTTGGGACTTCTGTGACAGGAATGCGATGGTGTCAACAAGAAGGGCACCTGATATAAAAACAAAATATGATGTGAGTGATTTGCAGTGATAAACCTGATAGGAAAGAGGTTGTATAAATAAGACATAATCTCAAATGTTGGCTTTGAGCTTCTGTAAAGGAGTACAGATTTAGTTCAAACATTTTCTTCTAGTTTATTGCAGTGTTATATGCTTCTGATAGCATTTCAGTGTATGACTAAATTATTTGCCTTCCTTGTGCAGGCAGGAGCTCAGATCAGTTGGCTGACCTCAGCTGTTCAGAGGAGAGAAGCACAAAGTGGTACAACCTCCTGAGGTCACTCGTTTGATATGAACTCCAAAGACAAAGAGGGCGCCACAAACCGATGGAGATCAGGTAAACACTATAAAAAGGTGCCACTATGTCAGTTTTTTGGTGGAAGGATCTGCCACCAGATTGCCTTGAAATGTTCACTGTATGGCATTATCACCATGGTGACAAGCAGATGATGTCGTCAGGCCAAGTTACAGGGTTATAAGCATTTTGGGCAAAGCAATAACATCCATGGGAGACAAGAAAGGAGGCATATCCTCCTCTAGAAAGTTACTCAGTGCATTTTTAACAAGTCATATGTTTAGTTTCAGGAGATCTTTAAATATATCATTATCTAAAACATCTTTGTGTTGATTTCATCTTTTTTTTCTTTCAGAATCGTCTTTCCAGTGAAAGAAGTAGAGCTCCAGAGGAAGAGGAATGGTCAGTTTTTATGTTGTATTTGTTTGTCATTACATCATCTAACCCAATGACTGAGTCACTATTTTTTTTCAAAATTGGACACATTTGTTTCGCTCAAACATCTGTAGTAATTGTAAGGTACCCAACCCTTCTTCAACAGAACATTAAAGTATGAATTGCTAGCTACACTAATACAAAAGTCACATGCATTTCTGTTTGTAGAGGCCTAAACTACAGGGTTGGCAGGTTTCATACTTAAGACCCCATTGGAAGTGTATATTATTTTCTCTGCGTAGGAGTTTATATGACCTAAATAATTATAGTCTTTGCAACTGGCTAACTGCAACCTTCAAAGAAGCTATTTTAACAGCACTGTATCAATTTTTTTTTTTAAACGGACGGTTTGCAGTGGTCCATAGCTATTCCTCACTTTCCTAACATATTCCGAGCATCTTAGAATTCAAACTGCACACTTCCTGGTTTGAGGACAATACCAACGCTTTATAATTAGATGCATAAAGCACTTTTTCACCCCAAGTGTTGCTTTTTCAATACAGTGTTTCCCCTACCATTATATTGGCCGTGTCAATCAAATTATAAGGCACTAATACAGGTTTTGCGCTATGTCGTAGTCAGCATCGCTCCACTCAGCTGTAGCCACCGCTGCCTCTTCAGATGATATCACAACTAGGACAGATGCAGAAACTCCCAGCTCAGGAGGAAGTTATATATAGTCTGTAGATAACAACATGCATACTAATGCTTTGTGGCACTTTATAAGTAAACAACACGAAGGCAAACTAGTTTAAATACATCTGTTAGCATAATTTGTTTCACAGATAAATTGGTGTGCACTGTGCATGGGTGATAAAGCAGTGAAAAGAGTGAGATTTTACTCCTGTTACTGTTGTGCTGATTTTGGCTGTTACTGCTTTTATTCAGGAGCACTCCATAAGTAACTTTATTAGAACATAACGTCACAATTCATTACTGCAAATGATTAAGACCTTAAGAAGAAATTAAACTATAAATTATTGAATTAAAATGCTCAAACCTCTGAAAATATTTTTCTAAGGTGTTTTAAAGCCATTTAATTGTTTTAAACAATAATAAATCCATGGGACTGACAGTTAATTATACATTTATTTAATATATAGGTTTATATTTTTCTCCAACATGCATCGTACATGTACACGGCAACTCCTCCAATTAAACCAGGGCTGACAATATAATATATCTGTACTCAGGCAAGACAAATTTTATTCAAGTAGTTTGATTCAATTTATCATTCACCTCCTCTAAATAACATAATCTGAACAGCACTTGTAATTAGTTTGTTTAGTTCTTTATTATTATTTCAGAGTAAATATTTCTTAAACACTATGTCCTTTTCTGTGACAGGAAGTAGAGTAAATATTTGAGCACAAAGAGAATGCAGCTAGACTGGTTCATAGCTCTAAATACACTCTCACACTATTTTAAAAAAAAAATCTGATAGGGCCCCGCCCCCTCAAATGTAGGCCCCGCCCCCTTCACAACTGTCCGTTTTGTCAGATCACATGATCTTTCAGAGGCACATGCTCAGATTAGAAACAATTTTCCGAACTTGAAAGTGGATTAGTAGAGGTGGTCTGTATTCTTCCCACATTCGCTCTAACAGTAGCCTCAGTGAAACACCTGTTTTTTATGTCTGTGCCTCCAGGCCTGATGAACCTTTGGATGAAGACATTTTCGAGATGAAGGAGGAGGCGGAGAGACAGAGGAAAGAGCAGAAGAGGAGGAGGATGATGAGGAGTTTTACCCTGAGGACGGTCCATTCACAGAGACTGAACCAGAGAAACCAACCACCAGACCTGCACACAAACCTCCTGCTAACATCACTGAGAAGGTAACGCCATAAAATATTAGATTAAGTTCATATACAGGTTTACAAATGAACAGCAACCCATTTTCACTGCATGGGTGTGTGACAGTGGACTGAGTCAGTAGAGATGGGTTCTGAGACAGAGCTATTTAGAGACAGTTAGTTATTCTCCTGACAAATTATTTAATATGAAATCATTCTGAATACTAGTGTTTAATTTATACTTCAAGTAGGTAAATGAAAGGAGAGAACAATTATAAGATGTTTAAAAGTTACTTAATTGTCTGTGTCATTCTTTTCATTCCCATTGTTATTTCGCTGCACATCTGAAGCTCCACCCTTTCCTGCAGGTGAACAAGGAAACGAATGTGGATGACCTACTGTCAGCTCGCCCTGTGGTTCGGCCCAAAGAGCGGCGCCCGGACATGCCCCCAAGTCAGAGCGGGCAGATGAGCTTCCTCAGAGGCAACACCATTATTCGCTCCAAAACCTTCTCCCCCGGGCCTCAGAGCCAGTATATCTGTAGGGTAAGGCACTAGAACATTTGTATTTTTATTAAGTGTAAATGTTTGTACTAAATGGACAATGCTTTTTAGATAAACCGCAGCGACAGTGACTCGTCCACTTTGTCTAAAAAATCTCCTTTTGTGAGAAATGCCTCAGAGAGACGCAGCATGAGGATGAAAAAGGTACAGCTAAAATATTTAGTTTAAATTGCCATTGTAATTTTGCTCTTCTTGCAGTCACAAGATGGCCACTGAAGTTGACATGACCACAGTATCGTATCCATGCTTGAGTTATGCCCATCGGTTCTATCTTATCCCCGTGTATTTCCTTTAGCCCACAGTGGTGGTGAAGCCCCTCGACGGCCTTCTCCGCACCTCCTTGGACTTGGAGCTGGACTTGCAGGTGACCCGGACTCGACAGGCACGTTTGACCCAAGAGCTGCATGTGCTGAGGGAGCTGAAGAGTCAACTGGAGAGGGCGCGGCAGGAGGGGCAGAGAGAGCTTCCCCTATGGGTGAAAGAGGATGAGCGCTTCAGGCTGCTGCTGCAACAGGCCGAGAAACAGGTATGAACAATGACAGGTGCTTAATGTGATGTTAAACAGTAGATTGACAATTTTCCTCATATTTAAATTGAGATTAATTTCTTACAGTGTTTATTTTATTGGTGTAGTAGTTTCCATCATAAAGTTTTAAGTGTTAAGGCTCATAAAATTTTTATTTTTTGAAGTAATGATGATCAAGGTTATAAAAGATTTCAGGGAGCCTTCAGCAGATGGCCCAGTGACCTCCAGGGGCCCGTGGACCCCAGTTTGAGAATGGTGGGTTTAAAGGACATTTCTCTGATTTTGTGTTTGTTGTGGTTTAGACTCGCGAGGAACAGCTTCAGGAGCAGAGAGTGGGAAAGATGATGAGAGCTGCGGCGAAAGACGTGAACAAGATGAGAGTTCAGAGCCGTAAAGAGGTCCCCGAGGTGCAGACCTTCAGGTAAAACATGAACAAACCTGAGATGGGCACATTATATAAAACCGTAAAAAACAAGTGAATTGCTGTATCAATTATATTACCTAAGTGCTCTGTAGTAGTTGTGTATCAATATTTTTTTCTGCAGGCAGGAATTTTGAATCACCCACAATTAGGCCTGTTATGATAGCAAATTTTGAAGTACAATATATTGCTGAGAAAAATATAGACTATAAATGATAATATTAAAACTATACCACTGACACAATAGCCCTTAAGTAGAATTATCCCCCAAAAAACTATTCTAAATGTATGATGTGGTTAAACGCTCAAACATCCAAAAATAAATGGCAGAATGAAACACTTTGGTAGTTTGTATTTATAATGAATGAAAGAAGTTATTTATTCAAACCTCCACAGCTAAAATCTAATCATTAACGGGAAAAATAACAAAAAAGTGCCCGACTGGTACAAAGAAAAAGTACTTATGATAAATACTGAAAAATTATTGTTTCATCTAACATATATTGAACGATAAGTCAATATAGTATTTATTGTGACAGGCCTACCCACAATGCATTAAAATGTCAGAAATTACACGTTGCCCCACCCCAACAGTAACCATTCTTCCAAGAATCCATGAAGTTAGATCTGACATTTGCTTCTGTTTCTAGGGAGAAGATGGCATTCTTCACTCGAGCTAAATCCACAATCCCAGATCTACCTGCGGACAACGTGTGAGAGGCACATTTCAAAGTATTTCTGCTCTCCATCTGCTGCTGCTGCTGATGCTGCTGCTGCTGCGGTGGCGTTTAGTGATGAAGCAAACATGGTGGTGTTATGAAGTTGTACAGGAATCATGATCTACGTTAGCATTAGCACTGTTAGCTTTTACCCTGTCTCCTCTTCTGTTTCTCTCTTGTTTTAATGGCGTTACTGTTACTAACACACTGTCTATACCCGCTTTTAGACTTTTGAATCATTCCAGCACATATCCACTCACTATTGAATCGTATGAAGGATGAATGTTTTTAAAAATCATGGTACTGATTTAAAACATATCAAGAAAACACAACATATTTATATCCTTAGAGACAACAGCACAAGAAAAAGATCTGATAATTATTGAATTTCTGTGGGCTACAAAAACATATTGTACATATACAGGGCCCTCCACAAATACTAGCAGCAGCAAAGACGGAAAAAATATTATTGTTTTAGCATTTAATCTAAACTTTTAGATTTCATAAAATGTAACTAGTGAATCCAACAATTCTCCCAAATCCTTTCTTTCATTTTTCTTTTTTTTTTTTTTGACACGGTTGTGTAAAGGTTAAAAAATCTTTTCACCATAAAACTGGTTTATAATTTTGAAAATGTATAATTATAAATATATCACATACAGTTTAAACCATAAAAATACAGTTTCAAGTTTCAAATTAAGTTTCAATCACTAGTTTACTATGAATGTAGTTGCACAAAAAGGGGGCCCTAAATGGACTCACAGCTTCCATAATAACACTATAAACTCAATTCTGATCTTCACTTGAATTTATATTTTAAACTATGAAAATAAAAACTGGGAATTATTCAAAAATATATCACAAATCGCAAACTGGATTTCACTGTTTTAAATGTTATCCACTGCTACAATAAGAATGTAGAAATAGCACTACTAAGTCACTCAGGTGGAGCTGCACTTTACACAACTGGAAATGTGGAAAACATGGAAAAATATGGGTTAAAAATCTTGTGCTGAGTCAGTGATTGTAAAAAGAAAAGATGAATGTTCAGTAACTGTGAATTATTGTCAGTTTCAGCCAATAAGAACTTGTCAGAAGGAACGGTGTTTTGATGTCATGCTGGGTGATATTAACAAAAATCTCTATTTTTTTTCCCCATTAACCAGATATAATAATCAGATATTTTTGCAATCCATCAGAAATGTGCTTAAACGTGCCTGTAAATGACTCAGTTGAGGTTTCAAGTATTGCACAAAAAACAAATGCACTGCTAAATTAAACCCCACAAAAATGCAGAAATATCGCCTTGTAAAGTAGTGTAGAGGATTACACTGCAGGTTTCTGTTGTTTTATTGCTATCAGCTATTTTGCAGATTTTTACAATTTTCTTATAATATACGATAAACTTAATACTCTAATTTTGCAACAATTTTGATATTATCTTGCGCACAATATATCGTTCATCTCTATTTTACCCGATATGTTTGAAAAGGATCTGGCTGCAGTCCAGGAGGAGACTGTACCTCTAAAGTGCATATGACAGGTTAAACTACTGAAATTTTACTAGTATTTTTTTGTAGTTTTTCAATTTTGGTGACATTTATAGTTTTAATTCCTGATTGGAGTAACATCAGACATGACATTCATTGAGGCAATTCCATAATTGTAACCTTCCAACCATAATAGTTTAGATTAGACTAATAAAATAAATGGCTACACCTTTGTTTAGTTAAATGAAGGTTTAAACTGTCAGACAAACATTGCCTGTGCATTTTGGATAGATTTTTTTTTATGTTGATGACATAGGTAGAGGGATCCAGAACTCACTGCTATTTTATGTATTTTTGTACTGTACTTCTCAACTATTATTAATATTTACCGCAGGTACTATCCCACCAAACCCAGACCTAGTAATAATTAGAAAAACCTGAAAACCTGTCATATGCACTATAAGCCTAACCCTAAACTACCAACTTAACCTTGTAGCGATTGGGAATTAATACATTGTTCAGAAAAGATTTTGTATTTGGCACTTGATTTGACATAGAAAATCTCCACACTTCAGCCAATGGAGCTACACTTTTACTCCATACAGCGGCTGCACTTAGACTCATGATAGAGTCATGTTGTCATCGCCATGAAAAAAACTAGAGGACATTTATGTATCTAATAGGAAACAAGGTCCTTAGTCTTAGTTATTGTTTTAAAATTTACTTACAGTGTATTTTTATTGGATACCAGATTTGTTGTCCTCGATAAGTAGTACTTTAAAAATGTTTGAAAAAAGCATGTCAGTATTTTGAGTTTGGTTAAATTAGTTCATTAAGAAAAATATATATAAAAAACAAATCTTTTGTCATTATGCTGATTATAAAAATGCTAAATTCTTTTTGACAGTAATCACTAAACTATAATATTTGACTCTCCCTTTTAAAAATGTATTTTCAAAAAGTGATTAGTTTTTGTTTTCACTGGAGAGAAAATGTTAAATATGGTGGAATTATTGAGTCATTCATACATTTTTCATGGAGGAATTCAGAAACTCAACTGTAGTGAGTTTGTTTTCTGATTGTACTTTCAGTCACGACTCCACAGTTTCCACGGTAACCCTCTGGAGCGTGTCAGCTGCAGACCTTGGCGTTTCACTTTTCTGACATCTTTATTGAGTTTAGTAAAGGAAAAATAATAACTTTAACTTCTGAATTCAGTGTCTAGCTTCACTGGAAAGAAACCCACATCATTCAGACATTTCGTCCAACTTAATTTACTAAAACAAAAATTAGTATTTACTAAGTTTGTTAATGGTTAAAAAACTGTCTCTATAATATTTGTACAAACAGAAATTATTTTTACACTGAGATATGAAAGTCATATCTAGTGATAGGAGCACAAAAACTGACAAACATTGTCTATCGTTTTGGTTTTGTTAAGTCATCACAACAAGTACACTAGAAATCCTTCCATTTTGTTGTTTAAAGGAACTGTGTGTAAGATCCTAATTTTAATTTCCTAAATTTTACTTATCTCTGTCTCCAAATATGACATGGTCAAATCAGTTATGGCTTTTACTGATAATAATTGGAATGCAGATTTATTCTTGATTACAAAAACACCAGTCCCATTTATGCTAGAATTTGGTGTTTCAGTTCTCAAAACAATCAGAAAGCAGATTGAGCCTCACATGAGTCTTATCACTTGGGTTGCCTGTTTTGATGCTGAAATCCACTTGGTTTCAACCCAAAATGATCTGAATCACCACCTAAACCCCAGCACCTGCAGCCAATCATGAATCAGTGCTAGTTTTTTACACTGCTAGAGAGTGCAGGCTGCATACAATTCCTTTAAAAGAAAAAGAATAACCAATACAAAACATGCATAAACAAAACTTGGATTTTTGATCAGGATTAAATCCTGGTAATATTTAAAAACAATATCAAAATCTGTGTTAAATGTGCTTTTGTTTTCCCCTGCCTTTTACATGTATGTAATATGTTTCAAGTTTTCTTCTTTTATTTCTGTTCATCTGTATCCACTGAAGCTCAAGTACAATTTAAACATTTTATCAAGAAAATGTTGCCCTTTTCACCTTTTACTAGACGTTTACTTGAAAATGTAACAGTATGTAGAGTCAAATGACCATCTCAATCAAGTCGAGACTCAAATGAAGGATTGTAGCTGCGGAATTGTCAAAATATCAAATGCTGTTAGTCTCAAATGATTATTTTTTCATTGAAAAGGATGTGATATAATAATTTTGATGTTTTTTTGTTATAAAGTGCATTTTTTCTGTTTTATTTTTCTAATCTGAGAAACTGGAGGAGGCTTGGACAAACAGGAAGCATGTATTTATTGTGATTTGGGTGTTGCGTTTCCTTGTAATGTTTTTTTTTTTCCTCTTCTTTTTGACAGTCCTCCCAAAAGCTGTGAATTATTTTCTCGTTGTTCTGTCGACCAGAGTTGTAAATATTTCACCAGCACAGAATAAAAGCAGACGTTATGTTTTATAGTTTCACAACAAATAAAAAAGGTCTTCTCTTCTAAGTTTTCTTGTGGCTTTTATTACACATTTTTACACCTTTTGTGGCGTTTATTGCCTTGTTTATGTAGGGGACCATACGATTTTCAAAAAAAAAATCTATTACAAGTTTTTCACAAGTTCATGTTTTCATATAAAAGTACAGCATTTGATGTGTAAAATTGATCTGAGCAATCTGAAAAATGGACTGAGCCAGGTTTAAATTTCTTGCATCATTCTGTTTACATATTAGATACAGAATATTTACAGAGAGTATTTTCTATATCTTGGTTAGTGTTTGAGTAAAATATCTTTTACTAGAAGTTGCCCTAAAAATTCAAATTTCACCTCATTTTTTTCGCCTCAGTTCAAACTTTGATAAATCAGGCTTAAAATTAGAATGTCCTTGGTGTACGATGGTCAAGTCGGTAACATGTTTTTCAATCTCCATAAAGATGAATGTTTAATGCTATAGTATGGAACATCCCAGGCAAAACAATCATATCTGAATGGAGATAAACATGGCGAAACATGCATTCTTATTGTGGAGGGGCTTGCATCTCCAAAAATCTGATTCTTCTTCTTATTATTATTTTATTATTTATATTTTTTTTCTTAATTTTACTTATTTATATTTTCTTGTTTTTATGTATTTTTTTTAATTTATTTTAATTATTAATATTATTTAGGATTTTCTTTTAAAAACTACAACTACCATATCCACAGCTCTAAAAACTACAAATGGAATCCTGATGACGTAGTTGTACCGGAAGTGTCTCCAAAGTTGACGAGAAGTTCTTCCGCCTTACACCGGAGTTTGTTTCATCAGCCACGAGTTTCCGCTCCACCGGCTCCACACTTCATTTACAAAGTGTTTCAGACTTTCAGAACCTGTCCCCAGTGTCCAGAGCCATGGGAGACCCGCTGACCGAGTGCCACAGCCGGCTGGAGCAGCAGGTACCCGGTCACCGTGTCCGGAGACCCCGCTAACAACCGCTAGCGCCCGGCGTGACTAGTGACAGAACGGACCTCGTTACGAAAACATTTAAATCACCACCTTTCTTTATATTAATACGGACTCTGTTGTTTTCTTTATAAAGTTTGTGGCGAGTTAGTTTGAATACACGCTGTGTTTTAATTCGGGTTGTAAAATATTGCATTATAGTTTGTTTTTAATAGCCATTTTGTTGGATATTTACAAGCGCATTTAGAGGAGCAGAGTTGGAAAGGGTGTCAGAACTGAAGTGATATCAGTGATTCACACATGACTATTGACAGTGATCAGAATCTTTGTTCACATGTTAAAGCCGCTCTATGTAACTTTTCAGGTGGAGGGTTGATATAGACTTAGATTGTATAGAAGAAGTTAAAGATCTCTATGTGCAGTATAACTAAGAAAAGAAACTACATTTTTAGTTTTTGATCTGGTTCCTTGAAACTCTGAAATTATTTATTTAACAGTTACCTTACTTAAATCAAACATTGGATTTTATTAATTTTAAAATCTAAGTTGAACACATGACCCTTGCACCTTGCATCATATTACTTTCAGATTATTTCTACACATATTCCTGCATTGTTTTGTAAGATTGAGTTAAACTACAGATACTCGAGCCAAAAAATCCCAAGTAGGTATTGCATAAAAAATCTACTTAAATACAACTATTGAAGTACCAGTTTAAAAAAAATAATGAAAATTAAAAGTATCAAGTCTCTACATTGACCCTTTAATTGACCTCAAATCTGTCTAAAAGATCTGGGCAGAATTTTGTTCTACAGAAATAATAATAAATAATAATAAAAGCCTTTTTTCTAACCAGTTTGTGCCCCAGCCTCAAACATTTCAGCAGACCTCCGATTATTATAAGAAAAATGAAAAAAGTACAGTATTTGTTCTTTTTTCAGAAAGAACAGATATCTGCTCTCAAATGTAGTGAAATGAAACTTATCCACATTAAACTTTACTTGAGTTCAGAAGTTTGTCTTAACAGTACTTGCAGTACAGTACAGTACTTTTACTTTTGCACTTCATTAACTGTCCACCACTGGCACTCTTGAGCTGTTTGAATGTGAAAAGTGGCCAAGGTTCACTGCATCTGATAACATTTCCTGTCTTTCTTGCATCAGTTTTTTTTTTCCTTTTACTTTCATTCTGAGTACTCTAATCTTGTCATCCAAGTCCCTCCTCCCTTTTTAAGAAATCAGGAACTTAAATAAAGGCAGATCATTTTGTCCAGTGACTTTAATTGGGAAGGTTATGTTGTGGAGTAGCTCAGTTTTGTTTTGTTTTTAGGAAAAGGAGATAAAAAGTTTGTCTGCTGAGATTGAAAGTTTAAAAAATCCTAAAAACTTGGAACCAACGGCGAGGCTAGACGAACTTCGAGAAGAAAACACAAAACTCAAATATCGACTCAACATTCTCAAGAGGGTGGGTATCGTTTTGATTCTTTCTTTAACCTGTACTTGCATGTGTGTATGAGATCAGGAGTCTAACCCACAACCTCCTTACAGAGAGACAGGAAACAGGATAACCTCTCTGCTCCAAACAACATGCATTTACCACAGAATTCTGTATCAAAGTTAAAGCGTTGAACAAATACATTTTATAATTTTGTGTGTTGCATGGCATTGGCGATTTATTTTAAAAATGCTTTGTCTGTGTTCATAAATCTAATGTGATTGATCAGTGAGTTTAAAAGAGGTTAGTTAGAAAATTTCCAAATGTAAGATGACCAACAAGAAACAATTTCCTGTTTTTATTACATCCTTTTTTGTTCCTCAGTTTCCAATAAGTGAACTATGAGTCAAGTTATCGGCAAAAGATTCAAAGGTCAAAATATCAGATAAAGGGCAATGGTAAATATTAATGAAACAAAAAATCCATATCTCGAATGGCTCTTGTTGAACGTGATGAGGACCTATCGGTACAGACTACTTTGATACTTCTCTCTGCTGATTTTTCACAAACAAAATAGTCTGTATTTCTGCTCAAATTAGTCTGTTGGCGTGGCCAGGAGCTTAAAAATTCTAACTTAAAAGTATTGCAAAAACTAACAAATGTTACTTTTGGTTTCTCTCTCCAGTCTCTACAGGAGTCCCCTCCAGTCTCTGCTCTTCCCTGTGACTCTAAAGCCATGCTCAACATAAACCAGCGGCTGCAGCACATCTTTGGGGGGGCTATCGGAGCAGCATACCCCGAGCTGGAGCATCCTCCCCTGGCTGTCACACCCAGTCAGCAGGCCAAGTTTGGAGACTACCAGTGTAACAGCGCCATGGCCATGTCACAGGTACACGTGTGCTCACTTTGAGATTTAGGCTGTGCTCACACTAGACCTTTTTGATCCCAGTTTAGTCCTGATATAAACTTGGGTTTAGTTTTGTTTGAGCCCTGGTTTAGCCCTGTTTCAGCCCTGTTTCAGCCCTGTTTCAGCCCTGTTTCAGCCCTGTTTCAGCCCTGTTTCAGCCCTGTTTCAGCCCTGTTTCAGCCCTGTTTCAGCCCTGTTTCAGCCCTGTTTCAGCCCTGTTTCAGCCCTGTTTCAGCCCTGTTTCAGCCCCCGTTTAGCCCTGTTTCCTTCCAAGTTTAGTCCTAGTTTAATTGTGTGTGGATAGGACAAGGTGTGCTAGAAAAATATTTTTGTTTCTGTATTTTCTGTTTGTAATCTGCAGAAAAATTGTAATACTCATTTTGTGCAACATTTTTAGATGCGAGTTTTATTAATTCAAAATGAATCCTGTCAAATTAGTATTTTTTGCAAAGTTATATCCTAATTGCTTTTTTGTTTTTGTTTTTTTGTCTACCTTATTCCAGGAAAAAAAAATCTCTTCTCTTCCACTAAATGTTTTATCTTGTTAGTGAATTTTTGAGTGAGCTTAAAAGTATTATTTTTACATTGTTTGTTCAAGCTTGAAGTTTGACGTTCAACTTGAATTTGAATTTGTGTAATCGTTCTTATTTAGTTGTCACATTTTTTGTTGATGTTCATAATTTGATTATTTACTTTTCTCAATATAGAGATACATACTATAACTTTTATACAATACATTTTTTTGCCACCTTGTCCCACAAAAATTGTCTAAAATAAAAATGGTTATATAATGCACTGCTGTTGAAAATTAGATTTTTTTTTTTTTTTCTTTGTTTTAGATGTTTAAGGCTAAAGGTGCCAAAGTGAATCCCAGAGAAATTGCTGAAAAAGTCGTGAAAAATCTTCCAGACAACGAGCTTATCGAGAAAACAGAGATCGCTGGACCAGGTTGACATTTTCCCTCAGACATGATCTGACAAACCTAAACATAAACATGACAGTGGATAAGACCTAACATGAGTGCTTATATCCCCAGGTTTCATAAATGTCCACTTGAAGCGCTCATTTGTGTCTCAGCTTCTCAGTAACCTGTTGGTGAATGGAGTCCAGCCTCCGCCCCTGCCCAAAAAGAAAAGGGTACGTGAGCACTTCAAACTGTACCCAAGTGTCAGAAATCTTTAGATAATGTTGTGCTTTTTATAGTAAAAGGAAAATTCAATTCTGCCAGCAGGACAAAAGTTATTTTTGAGTGAAGACGTTTTGCTGCTCATTCAAGCGGCTTCTTCAGCTCTGGTCATATTGGTGGTGGACACTGCCTTATATCTGTCTGAAGAGAGAAACTAAACAACGGGTGTGTAGTTAGCTCCTGTTTGTTAGTTAGGTGTATTGAACTACACTAAGTGTGATTTGTGTAGTGTAACTCATATATAAATATAAAGCAGTTTCCACCAGCAATCTGACCAGAATTGAAGGATGAGCAGCAAAACGTCTTTACTCAAAACAAAAACAAAAAAAATTGTCCAGTTGACAGAATTGTATTTTCTTTTACTATGGATCATACCTTGGCAACTGAGGGATTACAGATATTTTGTGTTTTTGTCTGCTATAATGAGTCTCGATATAATCTGTGATACCTGTGGGCCATTGCATTATAATTTGAACATTTTAAATATTGATATAATATAAAACAATATTAAACAATAAAATGAAATCGATTTTTCCTACATGTATCACTGATTAAGAAAATAAAATTGGAGAATGAGGTGAATGCAGAGCAGTGGACATCGGGCAATGATGTCTTTGAGTAATCTTTATACAATACTTCGACATTCATGAATCACTCAAAATATGACTTCAAGAGGGTAAATGGGAAGGAGAAACAACTATAAAATGGTTTAAAGCTCTAAAAAGTCAAGAACTGTACCTGATTTTTAATGTCTTAAAAATGTGAGAAACCAAACTAGTTCATTAGCTTTTTTTTCATTGTGCTCCTAAAGACTAATCTTGTGTGTTCTTGTTCAGGTGGTGGTGGACTTCTCCTCTCCAAACATTGCCAAAGAGATGCACGTGGGACACCTGCGCTCCACCATCATCGGAGACAGTATGTGTCGCCTCTTTGAGTTCCTCGGATACGACGTGCTCAGGTCAGGAAGAACTCACATTTTATCACTGCACTTTGAACATTGATTCAACTTTGTTATTATCATTATTATTATTATTATTATTATTATTATTGGACTGCAAATCATTTTAATATGGTTGCTTTTTATATTCCTCCAGTTATCTTAAGAAAGAGAATATTATTGATCAGTTTAAGTTCATGTGGTCCTATCATGTTCCAGGCTGAACCATGTTGGAGACTGGGGCACTCAGTTCGGGATGCTGATCGCTCACCTCCAGGACAAGTTTCCTGATTACCTCATGACGTCTCCACCAATCAGTGACCTCCAGGCTTTTTACAAGGTTAGCTCAAACATTACAGTTAGGGATACATCTTTTTCAAAGCTCTGACTTGTCAAAGTGACAGAAGTCATTTCTGCAATAGCAATAATTAAAGTAATTGGTGGAGTTCATTTTAGTCGTCACTATAAGTCAGTGCTGTTTTCTGCTATAGACGAGTAAGGATAAATAATACCTTAACAGTTTTGGCATGTAGTTTTCCCTCAGACCTGCTGTGTTTCAGCGCCCCCTTCTGATGGACTGATGCTAATACTGCGGTATTCAAACGAAGCACCAAACATTTCATACCAATGTAGTGATTTGCCCAAACCAAATATCAGCTTGCTGGACATATTATGTAAAATCAACTATTTTCTGAGCTTTTATATTTTTTATACCTTCCCTCATCATTAGTTTAATTAGAGTTGCATTTTTATTCCTACCTCTTTTAGAAACTCTGTATTGTCCTGCAGTGCTCAGAAAATTTCTGTTTACACCTACCCCATATCTCCGTCCACTAGTCTGTACAAGTCTTCAAAAAATTCAGACTCCAGTGTAAAAAAAAAAAAATCACCAAAGCTTTTTTCAACAACAAACAGGAGAAGCGGAGTCTCTCATTTCTGTGGTTTTGAACTAGAAGAAGTGACCGGTTTCTATTATTATGCCATGTAGATCCATTGTTTATCGCAATTAATAAAACGGAAAATGCTGATCTAAGCATGTTATAGTTTCATACAAAATACCACATAATACATAATATGTGGTCTTTAAGTAAAATGTTCAAAAACTGCAAATATAATGTGACTGATGCTCCCGTCTATGTCCCTGGTCTCATTAAAAACATCTGTTGAAGTGACTTAAATAACATGCGTGTGCTGTGTCCCTGTAGGAGTCAAAGAAGCGTTTCGACGAGGAGGAGGACTTTAAGAAGAGGGCGTACCAGTGCGTGGTCCGACTGCAGAGCAAAGAGCCAGACTTCATCAAGGCCTGGAACCTGATCTGCGACGTGTCCAGGAAAGGTACCCCAAAAGAGCCTCATCCCCAATCTAGTGCAGATGAAACAGGTGTTTTTGGTAGTAAATATTTATGGTGGTACTTTTTCTTGGTAATGTTGTCACAATACTAAAATTTCAAACTTTATTTCAATAATTTGATACTCACTACCAATTCCTATACCATGATAATAAAAAACACTCTAGAATTCTACAATAGGTTGTGATTGTCAACATTAAATGGTAGTGCTTTCTTTAATATTACTATGTGACCTCATTTCTGTGTAATCCCTCAGTCGTCCAGCTTGGATCCATAGTGGTCCAGGGGTGTATACTAGTCTATGTAGTCTTATACTGGTCCTGATACAGCTCAGGACCGGACCATCCAACATGTACCCAACAACAAGTCGATGTAGTAATTATCGTGACAGGCCTAGTTTTAGTTCAGGTTTTGTCCAAACTACAACCAGAGGCCCGTATATTAGTTTCAGTATTATCGTTTATCATCTATATTTTCTTCAATATGTCACACTTCAAAATGTGTTATTATGACAAGTCTATTTAGATGAGTAACTAGAAAAACACCCTAATTTTACAGTACTCTTAAGGGAATGAAGGTGAATTAAGGATTTCACTGTGGTTTGGTCAGGTCAATAAAAATGTTTTGTTTTTGTTTTTTTTCAGCCAATAATATTATTTTTATTGTCCCATCCCTAGAGTAAAAATTATTCAATTAACTTCCATGCATCTCTCTTGAATTTCAACCAAAATCACTGAAGTTTATCATTTTACACTTTGTTCTCCAAGCCTAGTATCTTTATTTACTTTTGTCTTTGTCAGGCTAAATGTCATGTTTAGGTCTCTCAGGATAGAAGATTTTAAAGTGCTATAAGTTGCTGGAGAAAATATAGGCAATAAACGATAATCAAAACCAAATCATAAAGCAGAATTATCCCCAAAAAGTATTTGAGTGTATAATATTGTTAAAATATGAGCTGCAATAAATAAATGAAACATTTACCGGTAAATCGTTAGTTTGTTTATGAGTCATAGAGGTTCATAATGCTACCTTCTACAGCTCAAACATTATCTTATTGTAAAAGAATAACCAAACATTCCCCACTTGTACTAATAAAAGGTACACACGATAAATATTGCCCCCAAATATAATTGTTTTGTCTATCGTATATTAAACGATAAATGGATCTAGTAATTATTATGACAGGCCTAGTCATGTTTGTGTGTTGTAGAGTTTCAGAGAGTGTACGACTGTCTGGACATAAAGCTCATCGAGCGAGGAGAGAGCTACTACCAGGACATGATGACGGAGGTGGTCAAAGAGTTTGAGGGAAAAGGTCTGTGTCAAGCTCAACTAAATATTGCATTTCTGTGGCACTTCATTTCTCACAACACTAACAGGAAATGTATGAAATGTAGTTTGTAGTGACTGAATGTAGCCACATGGGGACAGCATTGCATCATTTGTTTTTTTTTTTCCCTGCTGTAACAAATCTGCAGCTTTAGCCTTCTTGCTGTGAAGCTTGAGTGCTGTCTATTCAATCACTGTGTTTCAGTTCTGACATTTTATACCAATGAGCAGTTTAGGGCATCACAACCAAAGATAAAGTGGTGGGTAATGTGGATCACTTTGACCCTGTGAGCCCACGGTAATAATAAAACATCTATTTGGAATATTATTGATTTATTTATTCATATTTAATCAAATCTATCAACACACATTGTATGTAGTATTATACAAGATTTTACTGGAGCTGGTATCGGTTCCATGATATCGGTTTAAGCGATATCCTGGTTGGGCCTGGTTTGATGCAATAAGACTATGTACGGGCTGCTTGGGATGTTTCATAATGTTTGTGCTTTTATACAAAGCTGTTCAGTAGTTGCTTACAGGATAAATAACAATTACATGCCAAAATTTTATCCATTTTGTAACCGTTATTAATATCAGGTATCAGCTGATACTTAAACCCAAAGTAACAGTATTGAAGCTGAAAAAGCTGAATCGGTGCATCATCAGTATTATGTACTGCTGGTTGCCAGCGGTCCTCTTAACCTTGGATCGTTGGCAGTGTTAGAGGAATGTCTAATCACTTGTTCAGGTTTGACTAAATGTAGAAAACCATAACCACATCAGTTTAGGTTGTTAGGCTATAAACATGGTGTTTGCTAATGGGTTGAAATCAACCTTTTTGTTAAGCTTTGCTTTAACTCAGGTGAAGTAGACTAATAAAGCATCTGTTTACTAGTACAGTAACAAACAATTAGAGTATATTTGTTTTCTATTTGTAATATTCTATGTTGGAAATCATGCTAGAATAACATAAGAAATAACATCACAAAATCTATAACCCTGGTTAGGAAAAACTGCTCTAACTTTGCCAGTTCCTAAATGCGTGGTTTGTGTTTCAGGTTTTGTGGAGCTGGACGAGGGCCGTAAGATTGTATTTGCGACAGGGCAGTCTCTGCCTCTCACTGTGGTCAAATCAGATGGAGGGTACACCTACGACACCTCAGACCTCGCAGCGATCAAAAACAGACTCTTCGATGAGAAAGCAGACATCATCATCTATGTAACAGACAGTGGACAGGTAAATAAGACATCTATGTAACAGCTGACAGGTGAATAAGCACAGACATCATCTATGTAACCGACATTGAAAAAGAACAGGATTTATTTAACTTGTTTATCTATTAATCCTTTATTCAAAACATGGATCCGAAGTAGTTCAGAATAACTAAATACACTCTACATAATATAAGACCATTAACAGTGTTCCGTGTGTGTGCCTACAGGCGTCGCACTTCCAGGTGGTGTTTGCTGCTGCTCAGATGATCGGCTGGTACGATCCTAAAGTAACCAGAGTGGAACACGCCGGCTTTGGAGTGGTGCTGGGAGAGGACAAGTATGTGTCACAGGACTTTAATCATGTTCGTTAAATGTAGACCAAAAATGAGTCAGAATTAAACACAAAAACTAAGCATACTCAAGGACTAAACCTGGGATAAATTTGCTCTCAACAAGGGCTAAACAAAGTATCTTAAATCAAAATTGTTAAATTTTTATGTAAATTGTTTAATCATGTTTTTAATTGTTGTCGATTAAGGGCATGAAGCTGGAGTTCTAATGCAGATGTTTATTTACCAACAGTACGAGATCCGAGACTCGGAGAAATTCCAGTCTCGTCCAGTCAGGCTATGCTTCTATTGTAGGAAGTGTTAAACCTCTGATGATGTAGGTCAAGAAAACAAGGACTCATCTGGCCGTGTGTGGCTGGCACAGCACAGAAATGCAATTTCCTGATCACTAATTCAGTATCATATGACTTTGCGTGAGCCCTCTGTGGATATCGTAACTTTAAACAACTGCAGCGTCATTTTTATTTGTTTATTTTATCAGGAAGAAGTTCAAGACTCGTTCTGGCGACACCGTACGTCTGATGGATCTGCTGGAGGAGGGTCTGAAGAGGTCCATGGACAAACTCAAAGATAAAGAAAGGGACAAGGTGAGCACATGGACGAGGCGAGTATCAAGTATCTGCACCTGTCCACAACATCTGAATGAAACAGCTTCCAGGATTCTGTTAAGCTCGACGAGTTAATAAAACTAGTTGTTCTGGTCCAACAAAAGTGAGTAATGTTTGAAACTGAATTTATAAACTACTGTTCCATAACCGTCAAGTAGGGCTGAGTAATGTGAAAAAAACATCACAATAACATCTTTTTACATTTGTTGTTTTGTATTTGGATACTTTTTTTTGTACATATATAACATGTAATAAAAAATGATACAATAAGTGAAGAAGTAGGTACAGGAATAGGTAAAGTCCAAAGGGCCTTAACTGTGTATGGATAAAACCATTTACATATAAATACTGGACAAGACTGACTTTTCATTGTTTTTATTTTGCAGTTGTAATCTTTATTTGAGTTTAATTAAACACTTCCTTAAACCTTTTCTCAAATTACATTTCTTATGTCATCACTAGACAGATCACGCGCCAGTGCCTTTATCTACTTGTCAAACTGTCAAAATTCAAACTTGACCAAGAACAACTCTTGGCAAAATTGGTACTAAAATAGGAAAACCATAACTAATGCCTATCAACATAGGACTGGAGAAAAAAATCTAATTGCCTTTTTCTGATGGAAATATGAACTGCTTAACTAACACAAAGAGGTCTACATTACATCTTTATTTGATTTTTACACCATATTTGTGATTTCATTGATGATTCAGATAATTGTAATTATGATTTTTGCCATAATTAAGCAGACCTATTATCAAACCATAGTCATTCATTTGGAGTAGACTTGCTCACTAAACCAGGAATTTTATCATGAATTTTAAGCTCCAAAAAAAAAAAAAAAAAAATCTATTTGCTCTGTCAGTAGTCATAGTAACATATGGTTGTTTGATTGACAGGTGCTGAGCCCGGAGGAGCTGGAGAAGGCACAGAGGGCTGTGGCATTTGGTTGTATCAAATACGCAGATCTGTCACACAACCGAATCAATGACTACATCTTCTCCTTCGACAAGATGCTGGACGATCGAGGCAACACAGCGGCCTACCTGCTCTATGCCTTCACACGCATCCGGTCAGTTTTCTGGGGAGTTTTCAGACAAGTATAGCCATTGTTATTGTGATTAGATCTGCGACTTATGTTCTAATACCAGGATTTTGTTCAGAGTTCACATTTTAAACACATCCAGGAAAACTGACTGAAAAATGAACTCACAAACAAAAATAAGATCACATTTCAGAACATCTTTGCACAGATCTAAACTAATTTTGTTGTTTGTGGAGAAAATTGTGGTACTTAGAAATTTGCAGCCTTTGTGGTTTGCTAATTGCATCTATTCAAATTGTGATTTTGATTAAATTGTAATCAATGATGCAGCCCTGGAACAGTGTATGGATGATGCACAAATTAGTGAAGCAACTTAAGACGTAAGGTGATGTGTTTGTAAGGAAATCTGTCCTCTGCAGTTGACCAATCCCAGTCCATAAATCATTCAGACTCACTCATTCAGAATCATTAAGTTCTAAAACTCCAAAAGATACTCAAAACGTGTATAAAAGCCAATAACAGAACCAGTATTTTTTGCATAATGTGTTCATCTGAACGTTTATTTGATTTTCTCTGTCAGTAGCGAGCACACTGTCAGACGCCAGTAACATAGATGGCAACTAGTGCGAATCCAACAGGGCCGAGTCAGCCAGTCTAATTACAAATGGTAGCTTTAAAATATGCCGTATTTGATTTTTATTGTATTAATCGCATGAAAAAATAACAAGTTGATTTTAAAGAGTTTGTGGCAGTTATTCCTTATTTGTCGTATGCTTTCCAAGAATCCTATTTATTCACTGTGATGCGTTTATAAGCACTTTTCAGAACTTTTAGAGATCACAGTGGACTTTTGTAATCATGGTAATTTAAAAAAAATTCTTGATACCTGGATAAAAAATAAAATCTTTGTGTGCAGATACAGTACACAGCAGTCAGAGCTACTTATACAAATGTGTATTGTTTGCATTGTCACTGTCCTCCTCTGTTTTAAAAATGAGTTCAGAATAAAGATGAATTGAAATTGAATTGAATATATCTGCACTGGGGCAAGACAAGTTTAGCTCTAAAACATGGAAGGTCAATATTGGTCATTTGTCACGTTTGTGTTCAGATCCATCGCTCGTCTGGCGAACATTGACGAGGCGGCTCTGAGGAAGGCGGCCGAGACGACGGAGGTGCTGTTGGACCACGAGAAGGAGTGGAAACTGGGCAAGTGCATCCTGCGCTTCCCCGAGATCCTGCAGAAGATCACGGATGACCTGCTTCTGCACACACTCTGTGACTTCCTCTACGAACTGGCCACCACCTTCACAGAGTTCTACGACAGCTGCTACTGCATCGAGAAGGACAGAAAGACTGGTACGGGACACCTTTTACACCTTCTATGTAGTCTTTTTAAATGTAGGAGGCACTGACTTTTTAAAGAACACATTATGCATTCTTATAACTTTAATTCTCTTGTAAATGTGTTTTTTGTCACCTTGGGAAATTAGTGCAGTTTCAAATGAGGCATATAAGTGTTGGAGCTCCCTCTGCTGTCGGCAATGGGAATGAACAATGAGAAAATGACAAAATAATCTGAAACATTTATACAGTCAGGTTTAAATGTATTTAATTTTCTTGATTTATTTTGTTGGCATTTTAAGTACAAAAAATGTAGAAGGTTCTGGTTATCTTATTGAGTATTTGAGTAAACTCGATCTTAGAACAATGTATTGTCCATGCATGTTTAAGTAATCTTGCCATCTCTCCCGGGTACTATTTGAGCCCTACTTATGGTTAGCTGTCCAAAGCTCAGCCCAAAAGCCTACGTCACCCATGCTCCCACAAAACGATTTTTCATAAATATACAAAACTGGACTCAGAGCATCAAAAACAAAATTGAACCTGAAGCGAGTATATACAGTAGCATTATCAAAACAATAGAAGTAACATGATAATCTGAATGTGTTATGTGTTAACAGTGAATACCCTGATAATAAAGGCTTTATCTGTGTGTTTTTCAGGTGAGGTGGTGAAGGTGAACATGTGGAGGATGCTGCTGTGTGAGGCCACGGCAGCTGTCATGGCCAAAGGCTTCGACATCCTCGGCATCACCCCTGTATCCAAGATGTGAGCTCATAATCCCGTAATCCAGGAAGTGCAGTCAAGCTAAATATCAATAATAACAAATACAGACCAGTATCACTATGAACGTTCCCATTTTCTTAAACACAAACTGGAATTTCTAACAAGTTTGGAAATAAACTTTATAATTTCTGTCTATTTTAATACTTTGTGTGTGTTTTTTTTCATTGTATTTATTTGCAAGGATGAAGACCATAGCAATCTATGTAAATGCAACACGATACAGAGAAATATACCTGCGATGTACTTCCCCACCTCTGCCCCCTCCCCGGGCCCCAGTTTAGTTTATTTTGCAATGCAGTTTTTTCTATAAGAGTGGGTTGCAAAACAAAATAAACTGCCATTAAACAGCTCAGATTTAAGTTTTATTAAAAGTAATCATTTTAAGAGGAGGATGAATTTGTGGGACTGACCTCTAGTTTATTATAATATGTTGGGATTGAGAGCCCTCTGGTGGACTGCAAAGGTGTTGCAAATATTTACCAACATTTGGCTCTTAATTTTCTGAGAAAGACCCAGGACACGCTGAATGGAATATGGAGGAAGGATCCTGGGAATTGAGAAACACCAAAAGGCCACTTTGTAGCACTCCTCCAGAGTCAGCTCCTCTGAAGCAGAGTCAAGTGTCCTGCTCACATCGTCTAGAGCACATGTGGAACAGGCTCCAGAGGCAGCGACAGCGTCATCAAGTTATCAGGTTATTTTGACTGATATATTAAATAAATAGATAATACAGCTTAAAACATATTTGCATAATCATTTGTTCCCCAATCCTCTTCTTAAAAAAGATTTTTAGCTCAATTTGCGGGGGCAGCAGTCTAAGCAGGGGTTTCCAGGCTTCCCACCCCAGACACTTCCTCCAGCTCCTCCGGGGGGACCCCAAGGCATTTCCAGGCCAGTCAAGAGACATAGTCCCTTGAGCATGTTCCTCTCGATGTGGAGGAGCAGCAGCTCTACTCTGACTTCCTCCTCGCCAAGGATCCACTGGTCCATCCTTGATAAATGGTGTGAAGATAAAGTTGAACTGTATATTAAAGGTATGGACATATTGAAACACATTTCTTTTGACAATGTAATCTAACAGTGTATACATTTTAACTATTATTTTTTCTTCTTCACACATGAACTTAATATGTGAAAATAAATGACTGTTTTCTGTAATTAAAATAATAATATAGGTCATATTATGCATTGGGCAGTTACTGTAGAAGTTGCACAAAATCCTGTTTTGTGAACCTACTGTTCAACAACATTTATAGGCAGCACAAAACTACTAACAGTTAAATGTTGAACCTCATCAGAATCTGTGACATTGAATGGAATAGTCATAACTTTAAAGGAACTGTATGCAGCCTGCGCGTAGTTTTAATAAAGGCACAACAATAACAACTGAACCTGTGCCTTAACCTGCAGTTTTATATGGGCAGCACACACAGGAGAAAAGGCACTGATTAGTGATTGGCTGCAGATGCTGTGGTTTAGGTAGTGAGGATTCAGATCAGAGAGTCCAACTGGATTTCAGTATTGAAACTGGCAACACAAATGAGAGACTCATGTGAGGCTCAGTCTGGTTTCTGATTGGATAATTGCTTTTAGAATCAAAACACCAAATTATAACAAGCAACAAACAGCCATCGTGTCCAATGTTTTTTCAATCAAGAATAAATCAGCTTTAGAATCAGAATACATTTTATATTCCCAAAGGAAAAGTTATCTTAGGCTGGAATACAAACAGCTGCAAACGCAACAAATAAACACAGGGACATACACATGAAGGAGACACCAAACAGACATTAGAATTGTTATCAGTAAGACCTATATTTGATTTGAACACGTTTATCTCGTATTTGGGGGACACAGTTCATGTTGATGAAATTTAAAATCAAAATCTTACATACAGTTCCTCATATCTACTCATGGACTGTCTGAAATAGCACTGAATTACTGTGAATTACTGTGTGTGAATGGAGCGTAACAGACAGAGCAGTGCCTCCTGTTAGCTTCACCTCTCAGGAAATGTTGATGACCTCAGCTGCAAAGTTTCAATAAATATGTACGTTATTACATTTATGTATATTATGTTTCACCCAAATACAGTCTCTGGTTTCACCTAATCATAAAAAGCTGCCACAAAATCTTACTTTTTGAAGAAGGAACATTTTTATGATGTGGCAGAACATGTCTGTAATGAAGATGACCGACTGATGGGAAACCTTTAACCTCCATTGATTCAGTCTGACCCAGAGCATGGATTACCCCAGTGTGGACAGAGACCTTTGTGTTGCACATATTGATTTCTGGAAACGAGCAGAGATTATGTACGGTTCATAAAAGTGACATTTGAGCGTAAACACTTAAGGTTGACCCTGTTTGGGTAGATACTCCTGACCATATCCACAGCTGTGGTCAGTGTGCTGCAGTGTTGATGCCAGGCACGGATGATCGATCTATCTATATTTCTTTCTATCTAAAATAAATAAATGAAATAAAATGTAACAAACTAGTTCTCTAATAAACTACTAAATATTAAAGGAGCTGCTATAGCGGTCATTAAAGGTCATAAAGGTTATGTACAATTATGCAAGCTTTAAGCCATGTTATAACATCATTACCTCATCAAAAACACACCTGGAGTTGTTTTAGTTTCATTCACACATGTTTGAGTAACTCTGCATTATTGAGCTGGCATGAAGTGGTAGTTTTCAAGTTAACAGCTACATTTAACCTTTTATTTAGCAGAGGTTGGAAATTCCAGGGCTGAAATCATCCAAATGATTCTAGTGAAGGTGAATAGAGTTTCAAAACACAGTGAAGAACTTCCTGTACTACTACATGACATCACAAGGTGGAACAGAGTGTTTCTGTTTGAGAGAAGAACTCTGAATATGCAGGATTTGTGTTTTAAACATGTGTGAACAAAACAAAACACAACTCCAGATACGTTTTTCAAAAGGAAACATTATAAAACAGTTCAGACAATAGTGTAATATGGCATTTTGGAAATCTTGCTTTGACTAGAATGCTTCACAGTAAGGCATTAAACCCAGCCCATCTCCATAGAGACAAGCATGCGATGCCACCAAGCCAAGTTACAGGTCAGATCTGTGGAGAGAAGGCTTCTACACAATCACAATGGATGTTTATCAAGACATTTTTAAGCACTAAAACACCTGTAATTGGATGAATTTGTTTAATACCTTACTGTGGAACATTCCAGGCAAAGCAGTAACATTATATATATATATATATATATATATATATATATATATATATATATATATATATATATATATATATATATATATATATATATATATATATATATATATATATATATATATATATATATATATATATATATTTTATTTATTTATTTATTTATTTATTTATAAATATTGAAAAACTCACCTGTAGTTGTGTTTTGTTTCATTCACACATGTTTAACACACAAACTCTGCATATTTAGTTCTTCTCTCAAATGAAAAACACTGGTGATGTCACCAGGTACAGTGCTCTACTGTGTTTTTAAACTCCACACACATTCATCAGAATCATTTTAAGGATTTGTGAGTGTCTATTGTACAAAAAGGTAAAACGTATCTCTTAACTTGAATTCCAGGTATGTTTTTGAGGTGGTAACATTATAACACGTCTTTAACCTCACAGGAATCCATTTTGTGTAATAATGCCACGTTAACCCTGTACGAATCCAGACAACACCTTTCCAAAACTTCTCTCCAAGTTTCCCCAAATTGAAAGCCTTGGCATCCTACTGCGCCATGGCTTTAATCTATGTCTATAATCTGTCTGCCGCTGCACATTCACAACTTGCTGATTTCATTTTTAATTAACATCTAATCAGACAGCGTGGCCAATCCATGCGCACAGTTTGCTTCGCTGTCTTCTCATGTTGCGTGCGTTCTAATGGGAGGACCCCTGCGGAGCTTGGATGGTGGGCCTGGTGCTGGTTTGTGAGAGGGGGGATATCAAAAGAAAAGTGGCCAGACATAAGGGGGTGCATGAGCGGCTGCACAAGGGGCTGGATGTGAAGAAACATGGAGTCGGTTTATGCCTGAGGATTGGTGAAGAGAAGCCAGGAAAATGGAGAGGAAAAGGAGAGATTTGAAGATGTGAGGTTGTAACTTGCCTGGGATCCAGAATACACACTTCTTCAATACTTTACAGTCTGATCAAAAGTGAATCTCCCTGACTTCAGATAGGTGTGATTGACAGATGGTTTAGCCAATCAGGGACAGGCATGGTCCATTTGTATCAAAACAAATATGGCTGCTTACGAGGAAAAAATAAATAAATAAATCAATGAACAAACCACCACACTCTGTTAATCTATGGTGAGAGAAATGTGATTTTGAAAGAGGAATGAGCTCCTTTGTTTCATGCGTATCACTGCAAAAAGCAAATCTGATAGCACGATCGTGTTTGGTCCTGGCTTTGAGATTCAACGGAGGGCGGGGTGACCAGAGTGATATCCACCTGTATAAATAAAAACAGAGAAGAGAGATATCAGTCTGGATTTGGCAGGCACAGTTGTAACCACAAACCTGAGGTGATGTGGTAAAACGTCTAAATAAATAAATGAAGACAGTGGGATATAGTAATGAGTAATATAGCGATCAACTTTCCTGTATCAATTCTGTTCACATTGTACCTTAAAATCCACTAACTAACATCTATGCCTAATACCAACTACGTAAACCAACAGTTTAAAGTCTCATTTAAGTCGATCTAACCAGTAGCAGTGTGAAAATCAGGTTGACCACATTTGCGTGTTAAATAATATCTCCACTTTTTAATCAACTGAAACAAGAAAACCCAACCAGCTTTTGCACACTTCCTCTCTGCAAATGAGTGAGAATTGCTTTGTTCCTGGTAAACATTGACACAGACTAAAGAGGCAGCTCAAGTCTTTGCTGTAAACACAAAAAGTAGCAGACAACAGACTGGTTCAGACCCGGGGTTGAGTGCTGCGGTTAAATAGTGCTAGCATGTTTTTAAAGCAATATAGTCAGAGCGTGATTTGATCTTAGTTTTAGACGCCGTAATTCTTCACAAGTTGGTCTGGATTCATCTTCTTCTTCTGCTTATCCAAGATCGTGTCGCTGGAGTAGCAGTTTGAGCGGGGACTCACAGATTTACCTCAACCCAGACACTTCCCTCTAGCATGTCCTAGGTCTTCCCTTGTACTTGTATCCACCTCAGATTTGGAGCTGCTCTAAATAATGTGGAGTAGCAGATCATAGTGGTAATGTTTTAATGTTTAAATTTTTAGCCACAGCTGCCCTAACCTTGCACAGCACGATGGATTCTTGTGATATTTGTGAATTAAAAAAACTGACTGACTGTAAGGACAACTGGAAGCATGGATCAATCACAAAGCAGCACTGAGATTCATGCCGAAGCCAAAAATAACTATATGTTAGTCATGTAACACTGAGAATAATGTGACAGTATTATATATCAAAACAGTACATTGAGAGTTTATACATCTATTCTTAAAAAATGCCACAAAATGTCATCTCCGCTTCAAGACATCCCAGTTTATCAATGTGTGTTTTTTTTCCGAGAGCTCTCTTCTGCTTTTAAATCCATAGTTTAGGGTCATCGTTCGAGTGCAGCCTGATAAACCAGAGAGTGACAGGAAAGGCCGTATCAGCACCACGGACAGCGACACATCCTCTAAACTCTATGTTTGTATGTCCAGCTACGTAACTATTCACTAAAGGGCTGTCAATACTTTATTTATTGGTTTTACATGAGTGATTTTTGTAGTAGTAGTAGTATTACAAATCACCTGACTGCCATTTTTTTAAACAGTAGTTTCGCTGCTGAAATCCAGGACTCTCTCTGATCTGAATCGTCGCTACCTAAACCCCAGCACCTGCAGCCAGTCATTAATCAGTGCTAATACTTTTTTAATACTATACTTAATACTTAATACTATAATAAGCTGCTTTAATTCTTCACTAACGTTCACAGTCTTTAAGTTGGATGGAGCAGTGCATGTGTTCTTGCTTTTCCCCACTAGATGGCACTCCAATGCAGAGTGTGGCACTTCAAGCCGCAGCTGAAAAGAGCAAAATCCATGATTAACTGGTATTTTCAACATGACTGGATTGTGCTAACAGCCAAACACAAGCAACAAACAAACCAGTACAGTTCTAACAGGTTTATCTCCCTCGTTCACACTTCTCCACAGAAATGACAGCTCATATTTGTGTCATGCTTAACAGATTTCACACAGACGTGTTTGAGATGAGACAAAAGGAGAGTGAACACACATGAGCAAAACAAGTTGGAAAAGGCAGGGTTGGTTTAATACATTCTATTTTTTGTGCTCATAAGGTGTACTGCTTTGAATTTTGGAGATGATATCCTTTGTCTGCAATTGTCTGCCTTTTGCCCATTGTTAACTGACAAAATATGAAGCAGGGCAACTCCAGACATGTTTTGAGGTGTAAACTATATTATAGAATTATTAACTGTATTTGTTCATTAGGCTTAGTTATTTAGTTAGTTAGCTCGTGTTAGTCAGTCAGTCACTTAAAAACTAAAAATTAAAAATAAGTAGTTTAATTTGTCATATTCATTTTTTACTGTCTTAAACACATGGAAAATAAGAACTAGTTCATTTTAAACAGTTTGCATTGGTCCAAAGTTATTCCTCACTTCCCTTATGCATTGCAAACATCTTAATTATTTACCGCAATGAGTTTATAAACATTTTTGACAACTTTCAGATTCCAGGGTGGAGTTTTGCCTTTACGGTAAAGCTAACAACAACAAGCATGCACACTTCCTGGCTCTCGGTTAATAATACTCTTTATTCAGTGTAGTGAAGACTGCAGTGAGCATTATATTGGAGAAATTAAACACTCCAAAAGAGAATACCTACACCGTTACAAGAGCAGCTCAGGACCCCAGTCTGCTGTGCAACTTCATTCTTAGACCTGTATCCAAACAAAAAAAAAAATAGGCTAGAAAGTATGCTAATAGGTGTTAGGGGCCTAAATGATTATGTTAAATGTGACTCAGGCTCAGTTCTCATTTAACCCTCTGGTGCACAGTGGCCACTGCAGTGGACAGCTACTAAAACATAACTTTCTCTTTAATGCATTGGTTTATGTGGATGGAGCTGCATATCAGCCTCTAGAGTGCTCTCTGCTGCCACACTCCATTGAGGGCAATTCAGTGGTCAGTCGGTGTAACTGCAAGTAAATTTCCTTGGTTCTTGATTGGTTTTCTTATTCAGGCCTAAACGATGCTCATAGCCTCCTGAGACCCGAGCTCTTGCATGAGATGCTTTATTAATTTCTCTTTGTTATTTGGGCTGGCTGGGACCTGATGAGTCTAAATACAAAGAATTATCTTTTTACATTATGTAGTTTCTGAGAAAAAAATATGTAAATCAAATGTCCTCATATGTGGACATTTTACTCATTTTGATAAAACATTTAAATAATGATTTGCAAAAACTATTTATTAAGACCCTGAACACAGCAACATTTGTCCTGAATGTAAAAACAAAATGAGAAACAACAATTGTGACGCTTGGAACAATGTGTCTCATGTGAAGAGCTGCTGACAGGAACAGGAAGAAAAAAAAAAAAAAATTAAAATAAAATATTCTAAACATTCTAAACTGTTAAAAATGAATATATATAATATATTTACATACATCTTGTATGCTGTTATTCTTCATCTAATAACTTGCACTGTGGCCTAGACAGGCTAAAAACGTGTTGTCCACAAATGAGGACGCCAGGTCTCAGGAGGCTACACAGTGTTGACATTTCCCAAAAATTGTTGAAATGTTTGGGTTTTTTTTTTTTTTTTTTTTACAATAGAACACAAGTTAATTCATTTTTACACCCAGTTCTCAATGTTGTTTCATGTCCTGAGAAGAATAAAAACACTTCAGTCAAAAATCTTGACCAAGGCTTTCATAATTCATGCACCAGAGGGTTAATGTAGCTCATTAGACTTAGCCCACAAACAGAAACTCTAAACAATAGATGTGCTAGTTTCAGTGTAGTTAGCTCCTCCCTTAGGATATAAGGCAGTGTCCACCGGCAATCCGACCAGAACTGAAGGAGCGGCTTGGATGAGCAGCTAAATGTCTTCACTCCTTTTGAATAATCAGATGCAGACAACACTGTGGACTCATTTTGACCTCAAGAGCTGCCTATACACTATATTTGTACTGGGCCAAGATAAATTCTGCTCAAATACATTAAAAAAAAATCTTGTATAGGGCCTTTAAAAACTGACCCAAAACGCCTACACAACAAGAACCCCCCATCCACCCAGCCCCTTTCCCAACCATTTACTTAAGATGTCTGATTTCCTGAGTGATCGCGTTCATTCTGCGTTTGTGCCTGTGTCCATGTGGTTGGCAGGTGCATCCATTTCCCTGACTGATTGGGATTCTGCCTTGGCCTCTGGCATTTGGAGATAACAATATTTTTCAAACCCAGGTGTGCAATATCATACATCAAGAGCCTCCGCCAAGCTCATTTGCCTTTCAAGCCTCCTTCATGCAACAAGTCAGCCCCAAAACAGAATTATTATCCCCTTGAGTTGCTTATTGGCAGTGTAGTGGGCTGTGGGTGCTGCGGAGAGAGTGTTTGGGATGGTGAGATGGAAAAGAGGAAAGGACAAGATAGGAAATGTCTATTTTGGTGAGGTAAAAACAAAGAGCAGGTTTTGAACTAAAGAGTTGGTAAATGTCATGTCACTTCCGGGTTCAAGGCACATTAGCTGATTGAAAAAATGTTTGACTTTTCCTCTTTTTTTAAATTATTATTACTACACTATTTACGTATTTGAAAGGTAACTGTCTTTTGTTTGATTAATAAGGAACAGAAACAAAACTGGAAATTAGCTGTGAAGGTGTTGAGTTGGACCCTTGAAGTGACATTATCAATGAAAAATCCCAAAGCCACAGCTGCCTTGGGGCTCGCTGGAGAAACATGGCATCCATTTTGTGTCAATTACTTTTTTAGCCATAATTTTAAGTTTTAAACAATGAAATGTCAAAGCAAAGGTTTTCTCATCACAAACAGACCTGAAGAACATACCTTGTGTTTTGTTTCTTTCACATATAATACACAAACCCTGCATATTTAGGCTGAGTTCTTCTCTCAAACAGAAAACACTCTGTCCCACCTTGTGATGTCATATGATAATACAGGAAGTGCTGTGTTTTTAGACTCCATACACCTTCATGTGGATGATTTCAGCCCTGAAAATGTCAATATCTACTGAACTAAAGGTAAAACGTTGCAGTTAACTTGAAAACTACCACTTCATGACATCACAAGGTAGAACAGAGGCTTTTGAGCTTTGGAAATGTAGATAGACTAATAATAAAGTGTTACTCAAACGTGTGAATGAAACAAAACAAACTCCAGGTAGTTTTTGATGAGGTAAAAACATTCTAAAAGCTCACAGGAGTCAAGTTTGAGTAATACAGGACCTATAAAGGCCAATAACAATACTGATAATCCATAATATTTGTTCTTTAAATGGCTATGAACTATTAAAACAGATTTTTTTTCAACAAAAAGGGCTAATTAATTGAAAACTAGCAGATTCTGATGAAATTTTGTCTCCCTAATCAGAACAAAATTCTTGCGTTCCTTCTTGCTTAGAAGTAGATCGCTCAATAACAAGAAGGTCAATGGTTGAATTCCTGCCAACAAAGAAACTAAATCCACACAAAGACGTTACATCTGTCTTAACTAAGCTCCTTCAATGTTTCATCTTTCAATACGACTCAGATCTTACAAAAATCCTACAATCCTTATTTACCAACTCATTCTGTACAGCTGCCTACAGTTTGCACGAGATGTCACAAAGTACTCAACGTAGTGTACAGAGATCTGGGGTGATAATTATATTAACGATATCTTATTATTTATACTCCAAAAAAGAGCGTTACGAATAATTCATAACATTGATTTTCATGTCCATACCAACCAGCTGTTTACTACTTCAAAAAATGTAAAACTTAAGGTGAGGATAAGTTTCCAGACAGCACAAAAAATGAAGAACTACCAAAGAATATTCAGAAATATTTTATTGAAAGGGAATGTACTTATTATTAATTTAAGTGGACTTCATATCTTTTAAAATGGCCTGAGTCTGTACAACTAGAAAAAGTTTTTGGGGTTAGAATATGGAACTTCTGGTTTATTTCATTACAGGAGTTTTAGGGTCCAAAACCAGCTCATTCTAACTGTGAGTGAGGTTGCCATTCCACAGATCTGACCTGTAACTTGGCCTGGTGGCATCACTTTCTCACCTCCATGGAGATAGATATGTTTAATACCATATTGTTTAAGCGATAACATCTCCATGGAGACAAGCAGGTGGCTTTAAAGACGGGGTATTACGCAAAATCTATAACATGTTATTACATTGTTCCCTCATGAAAAACATGCCTGAAGACGTTTTAGATGTCAACAGTACGTGTTTATGTTCATTTTAGCGATCTCTCCCAGGCACTATTCGAACTCTCTTTGCAAGATTCTGTCCAATGCTCCGCCCACAAGCTTATGTCATCCATTCTCTCACATGACTATTCTCCATAAATATACAAAAGCATGATACAAAACTATAGACAATAACTTAACAAACTTGATGAAATGTGCTCTGGTTTCATTGTGTTGTGATCGTGCTCTGAAGGGGGAGTGACTTACTGTGGAGAGCAAAGGGAGGAGAGATGTTTTCGGTGAATATAGCATTTTCAAAACAATAAAAGGTAAAATACTGGATCTAAATATGTTATGTCTTCGCAGTTAATACCCTAGAAGTTAATCTCCCCTCTTTAAGTTAATATGTCATTATGAACGTACAACAAAACATCTTGAAAGTGCAGTTATTGATTTTCTGCATGGAGTAAAGTGACTTAGTAGCTAACTAAGAGTATGGCAGTAGAAAAGTACACTGAGTTTCATTTTAAGCCGACGCTCTAAAACCCCATTGCAAAAACTTGTGCGATAAAAGTCCAATCCTCCATTCCAAATTCTCCTTCTCGGTCTGGGATATAAAGTAGAGCTACGGTTGATCCTAAACGTGCTGTCAAAAGTTAAAATGGCTCCTCAGTATGCCGTCCTCCTCCTTTATGATTTCAAGTATTTCATTCCCAAAGCATTAATCTCGCGGGATTAAGTTAAGTGGCCTATTTATGTGCTTTATGATTGCATCTCCTCCATGATGGCAGACTTCACTTGAAATATATGGTATGAAATCAGCTTTATAAATCTGTGCTTTGTGGAAAAGAATGATGAGAGGGAGGGTCACAGGCAACAGTAATGAACTGGGCAGATTTAAAGTGTCGTCTGACCTGGCAAAAGAGGGGACTGTGTTATCTGCTACATGTTACATTTTGAGGACTGTTTCTCATTTCAAAGATAAAATATTGTTTTAAATCGCTATGGCAACGGCCTTCTAACAGATGGATGGATAATAGTAAGTGTAGTACCGTGAATACCATGCATATGACAGCTTAAACTACTCATTTTAATTCCCAATTTGGCCATTTTTTAGGTTAAAATTTTTACTTCCTGATTGGTCATTTTGTACACTGGGCCAAAACCTCTAACATACCGCAAATCTACCGAAAATTTAATCTAAATCGATCCAAGTTCATTACTACCACAGTTTTAGATCAACTTGCCTTTTTCAGACACAATAGTGAAGACGAGTGATCTGCCCTCGCACAGCTAATCATCTCTCATCCCCAGGTGTCATATAGTGACTCACATGGATCTTTATTACAAGTTAGAGAAAGTGTTCAATAACGAGATGAGGTCAGTCGATGTAAAACTTTGTAAGGGGAATATAGATTTACTTATTATGAGAAAAAAGGTGGGTACTTCGGCTTTACTAATAGGACAGGTGTCTTTCTCATCGCAACGGTAGTAAGCATCACTCATAACAGGCACAGAACTCTTCCGACCTTTGGGGAATGTCTCCACTTGCTCATTTTAGTAGTAGTAGTAGTTTGAATTTAAAGGATGACCAACAGTCGGTAGAAAAAGTGGCTGACATTTGTTCTGCATTGAAAACAAAACAAAAACAAAACTGAATAATGATATATCAATTTGTAACAGGGTTGGATCATGATCATAGGCTATAAACAGATGGACATACCTAGTCCACTAGCCACTACATTCAAAATAGGAAGTGAGCATTGAGCACAACTCCATCCAAACCCGGTTCAAATTCACTTTCTATTGAAAAATTGTTGCTTCTCTCTCCAACTACTGGTGTCAGGCTCGTCATCCCGGCCTTTGGTTTATCCCACTGTACATGATCCTTGTGTTTTTATTTCCCATTTTGCCTGTAAATCAAGACATATGTAAACACTAATGACCAATCAGATATCTTCTTTCCCCCAGGTCGGTTCCTTCTAGTGTTAGCAACAGCTTTCATTGACAATTATGGTGCCTCGTTGTTTAGAAGGAGCGGGTACATCAACAACCTTTCTCCTGATTGGCTTTTTGGTCGTGCACTTGGATTTCCAAATATTGAAATTGGTTGTATTTATGAGTTAGAACTGCTAGCCCGGATTGGCTTCATTTGACTGGATCCGAACACTACGGTTGACGTCACGCTCCCTCAGTCCACTTCTCCAGTCTATGATCGCGCTATTATATTGTCACATCGCCTGGTCAGCACGCCTTTTTCCCATCCACTTCACAAGGTAAAATCTCTTTGCGCCAATCCAAAATTTAATCTCATTGGAAAGACAACAATATCCTACCAATATCATGCGCGCAGGAGGCCCACGGCTTTGGATCTCTGTTAACCATCTGAAGCCTTATGCCACCCACCCCCCTCCCGTTCCAACTTGGCTCTATACTCTGCCAAATGAATGTGCGTGCCAAGACCTCCAGCAGGCAATTCTTTTCTACAAAACCAGTCTAGATCTGTCGCTAAACTCCCTGCCGCCTCCCCCGACCTCTTCCAATCGAACAGTCACCCATAATTAACTGCTCTGCGCGCCTCTTTCCTAGCCAACCAAAAATTCACAGCACTGTCGCAAGCTTTGTTTCAATCAACTCTCCGTGGGAAAGTTATTCTGCTAGTATTGTCGTAAAAAAAAACATAAATTTGGCTTCAAAATAACAAAATTTTAAAAAGACGCTATCTAATAATTACTACAATTCATCAAGTTAATTGGCTGTGTTTAAATAATTGGATAGAAATAAAACGCGGCGGTGAGAGCGCATCATTAGTCGGTGTAATCTGCCCGCTAGCTAGCTTGCTGAGAGGGCGCACCAAAAAAGGGGGCTAGCGCAACCGTTCATTAGATTCATTGACGTTTGATGGTGCACAGTTGGAGAAATGATGTTTTTATTCACGCCGGCTGCAAAATAATTGTACTAATAAGATGGCGCAGAAGGAGGTCGCGGTATCAAAGAGGCGAAAGAGAAAACAAGTGTGGAATCTGCAGTCACTCCGGGACGTACACCAGTGCGCGTTTGATGAGATCTACGAGAACAGGGTGAAATCAGATAAAATGTACTTATTATGTTTGGATTTTGGAAAGTGTGTTGTATTCTGGAGAAAATATCCACATGTACAATGTTTGAATTTAAAGTGCATGTGACAGGTTTTATGTTTTTGTAATGGCTTGGTTTGGTGGGATAGTAACTGTGGTCAATGTTTGTTGGAGCGTTGCATCAGATAAGTGGTCATTTCTGGGAAAAAGGAAGAAAGAAAAGAAATACAGGAAGTAGCGGTGAGTTCTAAAACAGAATACCCTTTACTTACGTCATGAGTAAACATTGGCTTAACAAAAGAATGATGCTATCTTTTACTTTTATTACCCTAATCACAAATATTTAGACAAGTTTTGGCTTTGTTAACATTAACGGTTGGTAGGTAACACTAATGGAATAAGTTATGGTATATAAAGTTTTGGCTTTCTTAAGTACCACAGGAAAAAAACAAAACAAAAAAACTAGTCTGTGTGTTCCCAAGTCTTCATTTTTTCCCAGAAACATGGCTGCTGGATCCATAGGCCGTGATTGGAGGACAGTCTTCCAGCCCGGCCCACCTTCAGCCGCCTCCCCCAGCCACCCTATTTAAGAAGATTGGGGGCACCTGCTCGGTGCTGCGGGCCTGGAGTGGCCAGTCTGCCATTGTGCGTCTCTCTTTGGGTCTAGTCACTACAGGGGTAGTGGCTTTGTGTTACGAGATACTTTGTTGTCAGTACTGGCTGTGTTTGTTCATAAGATTTTGTTACCTATTTTGAAGTTTGTTTTGTAGTTAACATTACCTTTTTTTGTTTTGTGTAAAGCCTTGCAAGGAACCTTTTATTTATCTATTTTTTTTTTTTTTTTTTTTTTTGTATTTTTGTTTAGTTTACCCTTACATTCCTGTTAATTAAATTACTTCTTATTTTACCATTTTCCCATCTTGGTTTTCTTTTTGTTACTTCCCTTTCCCTAACTAAACTGGATTTTAACACTGCTTATACAATATATCTGTACTGGGGCAAGACAAATTTTGCTCAAATACACAAAAAAATAAATAAAATCAAGTACAGGCCCTTGAATGTAAAATATTGCTTTGAACACAGCTTTTTATACTGTACAATATAATACAGACGAACTGACAAACCTTTGTTTCTTCTCTGGAACACACAAACTTCCAAGTTCCTCTGCTCTGAACGCTCCGTGACATAGACCGTGCCCTTACCGCTCTAGTTTGCCCCCGTACACACTTTAGCTCGAATGAAGTAAATCCGCACAGTTTTCATATTAATCTGACAATCGCGTCTGCTAATGGGGTGATTGTGTTTCTGTGATGAAGCGCGGAAGGATTCATAGAGTTTCTACAGCAAGGATTTTGAAAGAGTGTTCAAGTAGAGTAGGGAATGAAGATATATTGATGTGACTAGCTTCAAAAATAGTTCACGTGGACTTGGTTAAAGCGACATGACTTTTCGGAAAGAGGGTTCGTAATCTGCTTGTTGTCATGGAAATGTCATTGCTTTGCCTGAAGTGTTCCCACAGTATGGCATTAAACTTAATGTACCTGTCCAACCAGAACCACATGCTTTGACAAAACTTTACAAAGATAAGTTGTCTGGAACTATATCCTGTCTGCTCGATTCCAGAGGGCGTGATTGACAGGTGGACTACCCAATCAGAGCTCTCTTTGGGTAAAAACAAACATGGCTTACATTAAAAAAGAGAGAAAAAAACAATATAGAGGACTGAGAAACCACAAAGATAGAAAGACACATTACAAATTAGAGGTTGGACCATCATATCGAGGTTTGTCAGGGTCTATCTACACTTCCACATTCTAACATAATGGGACTGGCTGGTCAGGAAAAAACCCTAATAGTTAAGAAATCTTGTATTTTGTTGTTCATCTCCTTGTTTATCTGACCAAATCAGACAGTGTCATCATTTCTCCAAGAGTGTTCCAAGGTTTCTGGTGTAGTTGTCTGAACACTGTTTCTGGTATCAAGATTTTTCGGCTCCCATCCGGACGCCATTTTCAATTCGATAGTACTTGTAGCAGCCAAAATGTACCTCCAGCCTCTAGGTGTCACTGGTTGCATGTTCTGACACACCTGGGCCTCACCTGTGCTTATAAAAGGGGAGGTAGTTAGTGCAGCAGGTGTTGAGTATGTGAGGAGGAACAGTCTTTTGTTACGGAAATGCATGGAAATAAAAGGCATTTGAAGTGCATCTTTTTGAGGACTGAGCTCACTTTTTTTGGAAACGCATCTGAAACACCAACAAAAACATTTGCAACTTGGTCACTTGGCCTCGACAGTACTGGCTTGAGATGTCAGACAAATATAGTTAAGATAATGGGCGGAGATAACGACGGATAAAACACACCCACCAGCCATCATGAAACGCTTTTGATGAAGACAGAAGTTACCATCAGAGTCTTACCCATCATCTCTTACCTATGACAACAAACAACAAGGCTTTAAACGTATTTGTTTCCATGGAGACAAACAGGTGCAGCCACAAGGCCAAATTACAAGTCAGAACTGCGGAAAGGCAAGTTTGATTCACTCCACAGCTACTCCTGAAGTCCCGGCATCAATCCCCAATACTTTACTGCCCAATTTTGCCCGGGAACCCAACCCGAGCTTTGAAAAGGTAAAGCACCATTACTTATTTTTTCCCCTCGTTAAATTAGTTCATTTTGTTTTTCACCCAATAATTCAGACACAGTGCACAGTCCACGCTTGGATGTCAAAAATCCATGCATCTGAATACCAACAATGTGCCAAAGCGTTTGTGAGAGCTTGGACCTAGTTAGATTTTAGCATGTGCTTCTTCCTTTCACGGTTTGAAAATCCAAAACCCCAACCCCCAACTTTGAAAGATTGCTGCAAAACATATAATTATAAAAGTGCTGTACTTGATTTTTACTGTCTTAAAATTGTGAAAAACAGTAAAAAAAAAAAAAAAAAAAGTACTTACATTTAAACAGTTTGCAGTCGTTTTCACAACTTTGAGAGATCTGAGCTGAGTTTTGCTGTCACTCTAAAGCCAGCAACTAGCAAACAGACCATGCACTTCCTGATTATTGGACAGTAGAACGCTTACTAATTAAACCTCAAAAGCTGCTCATATTATATATTTACACTGAGGCGATACAAATTTTGCACAGATACATGCAAAAAACGAGCACCAGCCCTTCAAGATTTAAAATATGAACTGTCAATACAAAGGTGTTTGAAAGTCTTTTGAAAATCTACAATTAGCAGAGTTCAGACGCTAAAGTTTTAATTTAGCGAACATTTACTAGTTATATTTCAGCGACGATGTGATTCAAGAAAAATAAAGCAGTACGGTCCATCTCTTTAAGACCAGACTGTCTCCTACCTGAAAATATGGGGGTTGTCATATCTATACCCTCTGTGCCTTTTATATGCAAATCCAAGACGCAGCATATATATCTATTTCCTACGCCCATCCTTCGTGCATTCTTCCAATCTTTTAACTCCAGGCTACCATCTTATCCATCTGTCTATTGCTCTGGAAGTATGGCCCTCCTCCGCAGTTCCCTTCCCCGCCTTCGAAGCCCCCATGGCCAGCCTGCCAGCCCACCCTCTCCCCCCTCTCTCCTCTGCTTCCGTCTGCGCTCATTAGAAAGTGTCCTGGAGCAGCTGGCACATATTGAGTTTATGTCCACATTCCTCAGAGGAATTCCAAGCCTACTCCTCCTCCGTTTTCCCGCTTTTCCGTAAGATATGTGTCCACGTTGACCGGAAATCTACGGACACGGGGAAATTAACAGTGACGCGCAAGACTGAGGGGCTATTCCAGTTGCTGGGTGGCTTTGGGTGTCGAACTTTAATTGAGGGATACAATAAGGCCCGTTCTATTTCGAGAGCTATTTGGAGGTTTTGGTGCAAGACATGTTGGGGTTGAATACAGTGAAAGTCATGGAATATCTGCATGAAGAAATGTTTCCAAAATAATTCAGAATTTGATGATTTGATTTAACTAAATGAACAGCGTATGAAAGGTTTAACTACTCATTTCACTAAAACATTGTTATATTTAAAGGTACAGTATGTAACTTTCTGGAGGTGGCACGTTAGCTGCGTGATTCCGGGAAATACAAAGTTAAAACTGTGAAATACAAAGTTAAAACCATACTTCGGAACATTCACCAGTGCATAACTTTTAATTGGCACTTCACAGCTGATTTCTAGCATTGTATTTTTTATTTTACCACAATGTGAGCCCTCCTCCAGGCCAAATAAGAGTCAGGTTTGTGGAGATGCAAGCCTGCTCAGGGTAAGGACGCGTGTTTTTCAGCGCATTAAACACAATCTAAATGAAAAAAGCTAACATGTTTTTATTGTAGACAATTTTTTTGGCTAAAATGCACTATAGCATTAAGATTGTACAAAAAAATGTGGGGGCAGCAAATAGGACATACATAGAGATAATTCCCTAACTCTAATCCAGCCTAGCCTACAATGATGTTAACAAAGGGCCAAAACCTGTCTAATTACGTAATAGCTATAATTATAAAGTCATTAGTGAACAATTAGGATGCCCAGAATGCATAAAGTAAGTGAGGGATAACTTTGGACTACTTCAGACTTTTAAAAATGAACTAGTTCTGTTTGTTTCACGTTTTAAGACAGTAAAAATCGAGTATAGCGCCTTTAACTGCGTATTCCTTGCAGAGAGAGAGCGGGCGAGTGGTGGAAGCTCCGATAACATTGACAGTAAAAGTTTAGAACCCAGATACATGAAAGAGTCTATTTTAAAGATTGTTCATTTTCTTATTCCGAGACACTGCATTTAGAATGATGAACTCAAACATAATTTGACTTGTTTGACAGACCGTCCTGCTCAGTGTCAAGAAATGAGGAGAAATGACTTTAAAGGTTGACAAATGATCTTAAGAATAATGAAATCACAGCAGCTCTGCGCTTTAGACTGAACGCGATGTCATTAAGGTAACACGGGCGCTGGTCAGAAATATAAAACCAAAAATTACATCCAACTGTGTGATTGATAAACGCATACTGTTTATGTCATTTAAAAGATACAACAACGTGGAACTTTTGCTGTACCATTAAAAACACTGCAGACAGAAATGTTATATGTACATTTTTCAAACTTTTTTCTCTTTAAGGCTTGGCTATAAGATGTTTCTTCCAGCTACTATGAGCCTATGGTGGGGTATATGCTAGACCACATGTGTCAAACTCAAGGCCCATGGGCCATATGTTGCCCGCCATGTCATTTCATGTGGCCCACAACAAGGTAAATTAAAAAGGTATGACTGTCTTAAAATTAAACAGTCATATTTTTTTTTACATCTATGGAAATATAGATCCAATATTTGTAAAATGAATAAGTAATAAATACAGAAAGTTTATGAACAAGTAAAAAGTTGTTTATTTTACATTACATATGGCCCTTTGAGAGTGACCATTTTCCTGATGTGGGCCTCGGTGAAAATATGTTTGACACTCCTGTGCTAGACAGTTGGTAGTTACAATATCATGACAAAATATTCACGCTATAGTAATTTAAAGGGCCTGAAACTGATTTTAATGTATTTGAGCAGATGTCCTAGTACAGATATTGTATAAGCAGCTCTTGAGGTCAAAATGAGTCCAGTGTGTACTGTCTACATCTAATTATAAAGCGTTTTATTGTTAGAGTATATGCACAGATATGCATGGTTAGCATGCTAGTTGGTGTTGGCTTTACCGTGACTACTCTGGTCTCTGAAAGTTGTGAAAAGCACTTAGAAACTCATTGAAGTGAATAATTACAATGCTTGGTGTGCATAAGGTAAGTGAGGAATAACTTTGGACTACTACAAACCGTTTAAAATGAACAAATTCAGTTTTTCACATTTTTGAATCAAGCACCGCTTTTATCGTACACAGCAACATGACCATCTGGTATTTTAAAAATCTTAATACTGGTAGGTCTGTCACGATTACACATTTTGAAGTTTGATATATTGCTCAAGTAAATATAGACGAAAAACGATAATATTGAAATGAATTTATGCCACTGATGCAATAACCCAAGAGCAGATTTAAACCATAAAAACTACAATTCAGTTACAAAATAATGAGCTGCAATAACTAAACAGCAGAATAAAACACATTACTTTCAGTTTGCATCTGTAATGAGTCATAGAAGTTGTTATCAATTTAACCTCTTACTTTTACTACCAAAAAAATCCCAGTAGCGCAAAAAAAAAAGTACACATGATAAATACTTATCCCAAAAAACATTGTTCTAACTTTCATATATTGACCAATAAGGCGATGCTGGTTATTTTTTTGAGTACAGACTTAACCTATTACTAAGCACACATAGCCTTTATATATAAAAAGAACCAGTGGATTGTACAATAACATACAATAAATGTGCAAAAATTATGCAGATAACTTTCAATATTTACAATCCTACTGCAAATGCCAACTACTAGAAGAGAGATGCATTTACATTAGTAGAACCTCAGGAGAATGTTTGATCTTGCATGTTTAGATGTTTTGAAAGTACAGGCAAATAATCCATGTGTCATTCAAATTTGAAAATTAAATATTGTTACAGAAAAAGTACATGACATCTGCAAGGCAATCTCTAATACATGTGAATTATTTAGAAAATTTCTGAATTTAACCCCAATTCTTACCTCCCCAAGAGCAAACATCCAATTTTGCATTGCCGTGCAGCCTATTCTATTTTCCAAATCAGTCGACAATTCTTCAGTAATAACCCACATTGTTGAATTGTATTCTTGGGAACATTGTTTATTAATGCATCATGCAAATTGATTCTGATTTGTAAATTATGAATGCGATTTTCTACTATTATTGGAGCACGGCAACAGAAAGCAAAAATAAATCTTGAATATTTCAGATTCAAACTAAAGGTTTATGTGTGTCGGGTTGTAGTGAGTAATTATTTTAAGTCGGGAAAAGCTATATTTATTTGAGAACATGAAAGAGAAAGTTTACTTGGGCTTTCCATGACAAACTCCACAAATATCCCACGGCACTTATGTTACAGATGAAAGCAGATAGCGTGGTTGTATTTTACGCTCGCAATATTTATAAGAGAGGAACAGGAGGCTGAGTTTGTGCCAGCAGTGCCAGCGCAGGAGAGCGGCGTTAATGTGAAGTATGTGACCTTTAAGTTGTTAACAAGTGTACTGGTGTGGGCGCCTTCTTGAGTTTTAAAGGGCTTATACTACATTTTTGTCTATGTATTTGAGCAAAATTTGTCTTGCCTTGGTTCAGATATGTTGTATAAGCAACTCTTGATTTTTATTTTTATTTATTTTTTGATCATCTGGAAGTACGCAGTTAGCATGCTAGTTGTTTGTTTTACCGTGTTGCCAAAATTCCACTTTGATTCCAATTGAATTCATTTCTCCTTGCAGTACCTTTCAAAAATGTTGATTTAACCAACACTAAGTTAGAAAATCAAACAAAATTCTGACTTGGCTTGGTGGGATTGTACATGTGGTAAATATTTATCATAGTTTTATATCAGTTAAGTGGCAGTTTGTGGAAAAGAAAGAGTTGAGAAGAAAAGTATAAAAATACAAGAAGTACCAATGAGTTCTAAAACAGAATACCTATGTCAATAACAAAAAGCAGGGATAATTTATGAGCAAGGAAGGATTTTTGAAGCTGTTTAAACCATAGACTGTATAGTAAAAGCCAAAGTTAAATGTGTCAAGTGGACAAAAAGTTCATCTCATGCTCATCCAAGCCGCTTCTTCAGTTCTGGTCGTATTACTGGTGGACACTGCCTTATATCTGTCTGAAGGGAGGAGCTAACTACACTGAAACTGGAAACAGCTATTGTTTACAGTTTCAACCTAAATGGGCCTGTATTGAGCCTTAATGGCCCTAATGGCTCACTCTATTGTTCTCTTTGTTTCCTTTGTTTGCTTTGGGTCTGATGATGGAGTTATAGATGGGGGATAGATGATGTCCGGTTCAAGGGAGGGTTGTCTTTCCTCACAAAAATAGTTTCTTTAACTCCCCTCTCAAACCATAGACTGTATAAAGAAGTCGACTAAGTCAGTGTGACGTCACCCATAGCGTTTAGCCAAATAAAGCTCAATCAAATTCAGTCAAATCTGTTGCTAACGTTAGCAGGAGCGACCTCAAAGAAAGAAGGTTGATTTGTACCTTATTAATTCATGTCTTAATTTACAGACACAACAGAGAAATCAAAATGCACGGATCATGTACATTGAGTTAATACAGATATTTTAAGACCAAAATGATGAGCATGACAGCAGGAGTTAGAGGGGGAGGGGCAACAGTTTACCAATGTAAAGTGAATTGGAGCCAGAGTCGATGGAGCTGGAAGCGCACTCGTGATCACTTCCTGTTTGGCTAGCAGGTTAGCTACGTCCATTTATATATAGTCTATGGTTTAAACTCATTTAACAAAATAAAGGTGTTGTCTTCATAGAGGCAAGTAACAGACTGTCCACCAGAAAAGTGACATAGTGCACCTTTAAACTAGTTTGCATGTTTACACCTTAAACCCCCCCCCCAAAAAAAACATACACATAATCAGACTTTATTGTTGATCTTGCAAAACCCAGGGCTGTTGTTTCTATTCTTACAGAACTTCATTCACCACCCAGCGAGAGGTACAGAGGGCAGTATTCTCTATGCAGTACTTCTGTATTCATCACAGTGTATCTGAAGTTTATCTCAGGTAAGTTTGAAAGGACAAAAGTTAGCTGAGGTCAAACGACTGTTGCTCATTAAAATACATTAGAAAAGTCGATCTGTCTTGTAGCGACTCCCTTATTTGCCTTTATAAGAAGCAGGTCTTATAAAACATTACATTTTCACTCAAAATATCCACATATAATCATTTCTGTAAAGCTGCACTATTTTTTGTGAAGGAGGCCTGCATGGAGATGTCACTGCTTTGGCTGGAACCTTCCGCAGTATGGCATTAAAGTGGGACTAAACACTTAACTCCTCCCACAACCACATTTTAAGGTTTAAGAACAGTGTGATTGGTTTAACGGTTATCCACACCACAAACTCCACCCCTGCTGCCAGATATTTGTCATCAGAAACACCTGATTGTAATTAGGAGTCTTGAGTGATGTCACCAAGTACTTGAAATTGTAGTGGGCTTTGAAAGCAGCACTAACTTAGATTTTAGGCATTTCAAAAATCTACTTTAGTTTGCTCTTAAGTAGATAATGCTATTAAAACATTTAATTTTTACTCAGAATATCCACAGTAAACATTTATATTTGTTTTTCAAGGAGCAACAAAACAACTCCATTCTAGGCAAGGAAATATCATCTCCATGGAGACAAAGAGGACAAGCCGACCCTCCACCCGAAAAGTTACATAGTGCACCTTTAAACCATGGAGCTTGGTTTTGTTTTGAAAGTTAACATTGATAAACTTTCAACATCTAATGTCCGACTTTATTTGATGTGTGAATACTATATTTCAGATTTGTAAGTCAGGGACGGCGTTAATCTATTCCATTAAATTTTTTACAAACTACACTAAGCATTTGAACACATCATTTTCAATGCCAAACATTTTTGTCATTCAGTTTTAATTCATACCTCCAGATGAAATGAAGTCCACACATTTTGGAATCCATTCATATTTTATGTTCTATGCACAATGTAACTTTTCTGGTTTCATCGTCGAAAAGTTATTGGTTTTCCTCATTAGTCAGAAATTCCTTGAAATATACGCCTTTTTACTGTGAATGGGCTCACTTCTTCACAGATCTGGCTTGTAACTTAGCTCCGCAGTGTCTTCAGAGGCTGAGTTCTAGTCTCAAACGGAAAACACTCTGTTCCACCTTGTGATGTCATGTGGTAATACAGGAAGTGCTCCACTGTTTTTAAACTCCAAACACCTAAATGTAGGCAAAATGTAGCTGTTAATGTGAAAGCAAAAACATCTCCATGGAAACAAGTAGATGGCGGAACCTCCAACGAAAAAGTTACATAGTTCACCTTTAAGAAGAACCACCAGGCCAAAGGAGATGGGATCAGATTTAAGGAACAAAATTGGAAAAAATCTCTTCATTTTGATTGGACGAGTCTTGTCTGATTGAAGTGTTTAAATCTTTCATTTTTATTCAGAATATTCAAATTATTCATCCCATTATGTCTAGGATATATGGGGTCATGAAAAATCAGCTCAAAGACCTTGAGAAACAAGATATCAGGAAATTCCAATCAAAAATTCTATTAGCTAAGACGCTCCACACCTGGGGCCAGATTTACTAAACATTTATATGTGCAAAATAGTTAGCACATGTAAAAGTGGAGCAAAAAGCAGGTGCAGTTTTGGTTTGCATCTGTGAAAGTCTGCAGCACAAATTTAGCTCACGGCACCAAAGGATATGCAAAACAGGTCCCCACTTCTCCTGATAGGTGTCCCAGTGGCATTGGATGGGTCAAATGCAGTGGACAAATTTCCTCATGGGGACAATAACGTGTAGCCAACCTTTTCATGGGGAGAAAGTCCAAATTGTGACTTTTTATACATATTGTGGCATTGTGTTTGTCTCTGATCCCATTCTTTGTAACTTTGATCACTTCTTCATTCACCTTCTGTTTTATTTGTTGGTTTTACACTCTGTCAGTTAAGGATAAGGATAAAACCTGTTATTTAGGCTGTTTTTTTCTTCTCTCAAACAGAAAACACTCTGTTCCACCTTGTGATGTCATGTGGTAATACAGGAAGTGCTCCACTGTGTTTTCAAACCCTTGCACCTTCACTAGACTCTTTTGGATGATTTCAGCTATTGAATTCCCAATCTCTCCTGAACTGAACATAAAAGGTAGCTGCTAACTTGAAAAACTACCGCTTCATGACACCACAAGGTGGAACAGAGAATTTTCAGCGTTGGAGATGTAGACAAACTAGTAATAAAGGGTTTCTCAAGCATGTGTGACAACAAAAGACCAATTTTTGAGAAGGTAACAACATTCTAACGTACCTAAAAGCTCACAAGAGTCAATTTTGTGTAATATTGTACCTTTAATGTCTGTATCATATCGATTTTTTTGACAACGGTGCTTTAGCTTTCGCACTTTACCTCAGAGGATGTGAACCCTCTGCTGTATCTATCTATTGAACTGACACTGACGGATGTGACACTGTATTGTATTGTCACTGCTTGTATTGCCGTACTGGTTTTGAATGATAGTGTATTTTTATTCTTCTGAGTGACAGCTGTGCCCTTTGGGATTCTGATACCTTACCTAAGAGCTTTTTCAGTTTTAAAAATGGTTAAACAACTAGATGCAGATGATATACTAGATGAGAAAAATATATTTATTCAAACAAGAACAAAAAATACTTAAGCTTGCAGTGGGTTGTAGGCCAAGCTTATTTTTACAGGTCAGTTTGCAGCACTCAAACTTCCTAACACATTCCTAGCATCCTAATTATTCATCTTTATTAGGTTATTAGTGCTTTTCACAACTTTCCAAGGCCAATGTTTTGACTAAAAGTGCACTAGCGCTTCTTCCTGGTTCACAGAGGATAAAAACACTTTATAATTAGAAGCAGACAAACATCTAACAACAAATGTTACTTTATTACATGAACAAAATTGGATACAGGTCCTATATTACGCAAAATGGAATCTTGTGAACTTTAAGCCATGTTATACTGCTGTTACCTCATCAAAAACATACCATGAGTTGTGTTTTCTTTCATTCACACGTTTGGTTGACCTTTATTATTATTCTGTCTACATCCCCAAAGCTCAAAATGCTCTGTTCCGACTTGTGATATCATGTAGTGCTAGTTTTCAAGTTGACAGCTAAGTTTTTACCTTTAGTTCAGTAAAGATTGGCAGTTCCAGAGCTGAACTGATCCAGGTATGTTTTTGATGAGGAACAACATTATACCATAGATCGGAGAATAGTGTAATATCAGCCCTTTAAGGATTAGCCTATGCAGCTGACAGGTTAAACCGTTTTATAGAGGTAGTTATCATTTCAAGTCAGATACCCCAGCAGTGTTCTCATTTCCCCCAAGTGTATGTCTCCACCTCCGCAGCTTCTCTGGCTCCTTTCAACCCATCGCTCCTGCTCCGTGTCAGCACTGCATCTCCAGATCGCCCCTGACAACACGCTCTTTACTCTTCCTCTGGATAATTCTGCCCTCACCAGACCTCTCTATCAGGCCTGTCAACGTCCTGCTGCCTCCCCCTTCTCCTCCCTTCTCCCCTGCCTGCAGTGCTGTAAATATCCCTCACTACGTTTACAGGCACCACAGGAAAACTGGATAACGGGCCAAGTCCAATTTGCGTGTAAACCAGGGGAATGTCACATCAGATAATATGTACTCGGATACGTGCTGCATGTAACTGTGTGGTCCGATTTACGTTAGCCCAGCACTCACCGGTCCGCTAGGTTAAAATGAAAGTTAAATCTACCAGAGCTTCTAAGACTAAATTACTGAACGCCCCGTAGGCCCCTGTTGTCACCAATTCAGTTCTTAGACTTGCATGTAGACTGGGACAAGAGTGGTCTAAACTGGTTTCAGGGCAAAGTTGATTTTGAATGTAGTTTTTTAGCGTAAGTTCTCTGTGAATGTAAACACAGTGTAGCTCTATTTCAACGACACAGGAACAATAGTTGAGTTTTGGGTATTTTTCAAACCTGAAGCCTTCTCACTAGGTTGAAACTACTTTGCTGCTTTCTAATCTGTACCTTAACTTCCTAAGACCCGAGCTCTTGCGTGACTTGCTTTATTAATTTCTCTTTGTTATTTGGGCTGATTGAGACCTGATGAGTGTAAAAACAAAGAATCATCTTTTTACATTATGTAGTTTCTGAGAAAAGTGATGGTAAACAAATGTCCTCATATGTGGACGTTTCAATCATTTTGAGAAAACATTTGAATAATGATTTGCAAAAAAGTATTTATTAAGTGCCTGAACATGGCAACATTTGTCCTGAGTGTAAAAACAAAATGAGAAACAACAATTGTGACTCTTGGAACAATGTGGCTCATGTGAAGAGCTACTGACAGGAGCAGAAAATGCTATATTCGCCAAAAACTACTTATTGAAATGTTAAATAAGTCTCTGCTCCCCCCGTCAGAGCTCCAGCACAATGCAATCAATGTGGATTCCACTAATGAAACTCCTGCACATCGCATCAGGTTTGTGAAGTTGCAGCATATTATTTTGTATCATGCTCTTGTAGAAAATGGGTATGTGGGCATGTTTCTGATGAGGGAACATTATAACATGACAGAAAAATATATATGTATATATCTTCCCACAGCAAATTTAAATACATTTTGAGTTGGCGAGAGGTGTTTTGTTCACTGTATAGAGTATCTGCATTAGACTTCATCATATCTAAGCCGTCTATCACTACTTTAATCTGACAATGAGTAGAACTTCAGTAGATTCTTTGAGAGAGCCTTCGAGGGCTTTTAGTGGTGTGGAGGATCGCTGGAGTGGTCCCAATCTGGAGATACTGAGAAGGCAGATTGTGCATAACGAGAACGAAGCTGTCCCACGTCACCATTATGTCTGGAGGGTTTGCATTAAGCATAATGGAATGACACTTGCGTACGTCTCTCACAATGGTCGCCGTGGTAACCGGAGACGTTGAAGGGCTACTACATATGCAGCGGGAATTGGGGATGTTTTTGTGTCCATTTTGTGTCAATGAGGATTTCTTTTTGTGATTTAGCCATTGTGTAGAGGCATTGGAGGTATTATTAGTCCATTGTATATCGCATAATATGTGGTGGAGAGGTGGGAGTATCTTTTTGAAGTAAAGAAAAAGCTTACATTTTTAAAAATTTAGTCCAAATAATTCTTGTTTTTGAAGAAAATGAAAAATTAATAATAAATAATTAAAAACTGTAAGATTCTGTCCAATCATCATCGATGCTCCAACACGACAACTCTTCATGTGAGTTGTGACAGCGCTCTGAAGGGGAAGTGACTTAGCGCAGAGAGCAAAGGGAGGAGAGACTCAAACTTATAAACATGTAAAACGATAAAAGGGAGCATGGTAATGTAAATATGCTATGTGTTAGCAGTTAATAGCCCATAGAAGTAAACATACCCACTCTTTAAAATATTTCTTGTTTTGTGAAGAAATTGAAAAATAAAATATAAAAAAATATCGATCTATATGCTAAATTTTAATCCAAAAAATATAACTGACTAAAATAAAAGTATACATTTTATTTGGGATATTTTATTGCAATAAACACATAAAATAAAAAATCAAATCACCATCATATTACTCTGTAGCAGATTTTGAACCATGATTTTTAGCCCCAGTCCCTTTTCGCTCCCTTTTGTTTGAACCATGACAGAGAGACACGTATTAGGGATAGTCTCAGGCAGTTGCGTTATCTATGGAAGATAATTCGTTTCATCTGATTTTGAATTTTAAATTTTAATGAATTTTTCCCTTGTTGAATTATTCTTATACTGAATTTCAGTTGCTGAGTTTTGCTGTAAACATTTTCATGTTCATTTCATGTGTTTTTCTCAGTTTAAAAATGAAAAAAAAAAAAAAAAAATCACCTTTTAAATATTCAACACATACTCCACTACTTGAAACTCAGAATGAAGACAGTTCAAACATGTTTTTCAGGATTAAAAATATTCAAAGTCAGAAATTGGCCAGCAAAATCTGATGAAACAAATGATCATCCATAGTTTTCCTAATAGCCTGAAAAGTTAGGCACATGTTTGTTATTGAGGAAATGCATGTTCATGACAAGGGAGATGGTAAAAATGTATAAATATGAAATTCTCTATCTGTGCCCATTGCTACAACTTAGCTCAGTCAGTTTTACACGTTAATTATGATCTAAAATAAAACACTGAAAGGTTTACACATCCAACAATGACTTTCAGCAAGACGACGCCCCTCGATTATTCATAATGTGTGACTTTTGCGAGCTAATGCTAACAGCTATAGGAAAAATACAGAGGTTATAGGCTGTAGGCGTGAGCAATGAACACCACATCTGCTAAGAAAACAACTTATTTCTGTCGCTTAATGAACTATTGAAAAAGCATCATATATGTTACGTCATATATGTTGTGTTTACTATGTACGTCGAGCTTTCAACAAACTTTTGCAGAAAAATACATGACTTTTTCTCTTGTTGGCTTAAGAAAAACACATATATGAATAGTTATCAGGGACGCGTGAAACCCTGGCTGTTAAGATGTTTACTAATTTGACATTTAAGTTTATTGTGGTCAAAGATACTAGTAATGACGTTCCTATGGTTACGAACTCAAAGGTCACCAATTAGCAGGCTGCCGCGGAGCTGTGGATGCAGGCTTTTATGTGGATCACAGCATTCACAATGAAGCAACAATGAGTTTAGTCTCTCCTTTGTATGTTGTTTTATCTCCCAGACTCAAGGTGCGGTTTTAGGAAAGTTTGTTTTAAAGAAGTTGGATACGCTTTGAGAAGGGGATCTTTTTGTTCTATATCTAAGCCATAAATGTTGTCAGTGCTCTTAGTAAATTCAGTAGCCTAACCCTGGCGTTCCCAAACATCTCAGGCCGGGACACCAAAATAACCATGCAACTTACCTAGTATACCACTTGCAAAATTAATTCAAGTCTGTAAAAAATTCAAGTTGCAAAACCATTTAAAGCAGAAGTAAGCAACATTTTACCTAATCAAACATCTTTGTAAGTCACTGTGATGGTTAAATATGTGTTTTCAGAGTGTTTGAGGCGTCCGTTATCTCCCCCTGCAGTCTCTGTGCAGACAACCAGTCGTGCAAAGTGGCCAACACGACCCAAAGGCTGTTCTCCTGAGAAACCCTAGCTCTTTTTTATATTTATCTAATTATACTGCTTTAAATAAAAAAATAAAAAAATAAAGAAGAAAAGAGAAGAGAAGAAAAGGAAAGGAAAGGAAAGGCTTGAGTCTGTTCCCTGACAGTGTATTCTCATAAGGGAGCTGTAAGGGGAGCTCTATCACGGAAAGTTACTTAGCTCTGGATGAGCAGCGAAACGTCTTCACTCCTACAAGATTTGTCCAGTTGACAGATTTAACTTTGTTGTTTGTTACTTAGCTTTGGTTTAAATTTAGATTTAATTGTATTAATTTGATTAGTTTATTGTGTTATTTGACTCCATTTCCCTAAAAGACACTGCCTTCTTGTCAAAACCTAGTCTCGTCAGATTTCAGAAGCTAAACTAAGATTGCCGGGAATACCAGGTGCCACAGTCGGGCACCAGTGGCAAAACTGTTGTTGTGTCCGTTGGCAGCGTCTGTCAGCTGTGACTACAGTAATTGCTTACCACCACTGAGTGTGGAGTGAATGAAATTGTGAATTGATGGGAGAAGGGCTATACAAAACTAATAAAACACTAATGAAAAAATTGACTAAATACAGTGGGATAATTTTTAAATTCCAGCTTGAAATCATCTTCTGACCCTATCTCGAGTCTTGCGGTCACCTGTCATATGCACTTGTCTAGTCTGTCAAATGCACTGCACTCTATGTATCAAACAATTCAAAAGCACTGCATCGTCTTTGTATAAAAAGTTACATTTTATCGACAAGTTCATCAAAATCCACTGGACACTAGTTGTGCAAACAGACTCCAACCTGAGTGAATATTAGATAACCCATCATAACAGCCTGATCAAATCTGAACAAAGCCTAAGAGAAGACTGCAAGCTGAAGAAGTTTAGCTTCCAGTGCTTCAATAGATATGAATATGCTCTTTCATCTGTACCTCTCAGTGGGAAGTGTGTTAGAAACTTGCAGATAAAATGATTCTAACATTGCAATAGAAAAAGAAAAAAATCACTTGTTAATGCCTCTGCACAGCATGAGCACAGAGTATGTTCCAATCAAAAAATCAATGTGCAGCCTTCACTGAACCTGCGGCATGATTTTTTATTGAATTTCTCAAAACATCTTCAGATTTCCAAATGTTGTTTTTATTGGTGAAACATTCAAGTGTGATTGCTACCACTGGCCCTCCGCAAATGTGTTAACCCAGCCTCTCAAAGGACATAAAATACTCGGCGTTGGAAGTTATCTTGTACATTGTGGGGCATTGCAAACTGAACGCTTGACATGAAGCGCCCCAATAACTGCGACGGGTTTTATTTAGACCTTATGTGAGCCAATGTTTGACCAATGGCCTGAATCGCAGCGTTGGATGTCGCCCCAAGCACAGCAAGACACAACAAAAGGCCGCAACAGTCACAGCCAGAGTCTAATATAGTCATAATATAAAAATATCCTTCAAAGTGAAGAAAAAACAAGTTTAAAGACCCTGTACCCGATGTTTTTCCCCATGTATATGAGCAACATTTGTCTTGCCTCAGTACAGATGGAATGTATAAGCAGCTGTTGAGGTCAAAATAAGTCTGCTGTCTGCATCTAATTATAAAGGGTTTTATTATCAGAGAATCAGGAAGTGCACGGTTACCAAGTGAGTTGTTGTTAGCTTTACCATCACACCAAAACTATGTACTGGTCCTTGTGAGTTGTGAAAACCACTTATAAACTCATCTTGGTGAATAATTAGGATGCTCAGAATGCACAAGGTGAGTGAAGAATACATTTGGACCAAACGAGTTCTATTTTCACGTTTATAAGACAGAGACAGTCTTTAAAGTGAAGTCATAACTGTGTGTGACGTTGAAAGCTGAAACTGGTGCAAACACAAATAATCTCACCTTTTGCAGTTCCAACTAAACTCTTTCTGGTCAAATTGTGTTAAATTAATACTCAGATTAAAATCTAACTTAAGTAAAAGTGCTTCAGACAGAGCAGTGCCTACAGTTAGCATACACCCCCAGGGAATGTTACTGACATCAGCTGCAAAGTGTCAGTTGCTGGGTTTCAGGTGACATCTTATTATTCTCCATCAATCCCATTTTCTTCCGCTTATCCGGAGCTGGGTCACAGGGGGAAGAGTCTAATCAGGGACTCCCAGACTTTCCTCACCCCAGACACGTCCTCCAGCTCCTCTGGTGAGACCCCAAGGCCAGGGAACGCCTTGGGATCCAACCAAAGTAGCATTATATAGGTCAATAATATTTAATACAGATGAGACAAGCTACACAAATGCAGATTTCAGCTGCAATACAGTGAGTGACTAGGGTCAAGTCACTAATAGAAATGATCAAGAAATGTTAGAAAACTTGCTCAGGTTTGATCATCTATGCAGTAACAATCTGTTTCTGAAACTTTATAAACTGCCATGTTCATTTTGCTGAATTTTAAGCTTGTTTTTAAATTAAAGACCACTGTGTTATGGTCATTCATTATCACATAGCTGGTTTGCCTTTGTTATACCTGTAACTACTGGAAAAAGTTTAGAAAATTTACTCCAGGAACCATGGCAGATTGTTGAGCTCCCTTGACCTTTCAGACAAGTTTCGGACCAAAAAAGGCTTGAACATATTTCCAGGACACATACATTACTTGAAATCACACTGATGCATAATGTAGGATCTGTAAAACAATGCTTTAATTGTGCAACCCTCCCATCTCCTCTTATCTTTGAAGACTTGTTCCGCCCACCTCCTCTCGCCTGTGCACCGCTTCTCCTGGTCATCCATATTCATAGTGGCGCAGCTGGAGTGGGCCCATGCGCTCGGGGACACACAGTTTTGATCGCCGACGATTGTTCACACTGTTGTTGTTGTTTTGCCATTCTTCTGTCCGCGGCAAATCTTTTTTATCCCTCGTACATTTTTGATATTTCAGCGCTGCCTTTAGTGTAAACATCTGGCTGCCTATTTGCTGTGTCCGTGTTTCCGAGAACTTGTCAAATCATTTAATCATTAGCACCTCATAGCAAAAAGATCCCTCACGATTTCTGCTCTGTGGTCTATACGAAGGCTGCGGATGTTATGCCCACAAGCAGTACTTTTCTTTCATGTCCACCAATGAGGACAGTATTCGCGTTTGCACTTCTACTTTGTCTGGACTCCCTCCTAGTTATAGCCGATGCTGCAGTATGTGTGAGTGGCTGATATCTCGCATAAACAACCTACTGGGCTCTCCGGAGCGACTGTGTATGCAGCGCCGATGGTGTTTACATGGTATGAATGGCGTTGGATGATAGTTACACAAAGATTCAAAAGCAAAATAAAGTAATTAGTGTGGTTCATAAATATGTATTCGGTCTCCTCCAGGAACTAGATGATTAATAACATATTGGGTATTGGCAAGTTGTTTCTATAAACCAGCCATTTTTAGCTGTCTAAGTAAGTAAAATGTAAGTAAATAAGTAAAATGTAAGTAAATAAGTAAATTATAAGTAAGTAAGTAAAATGTAAATAAGTAAAAGACACGTAAATAAAATAAAAGTTAGAAAGTAAGTTAGTTAAACGTAAAAAAGTAAAATGTAAGTAAATGAATGAGGGTCCCCACATTTAGCTTGAAATCATTTCCAGGACTTTTCCATTACTTTTGAAATTATGTACTTCAATTAATAATCAGGGCGTCTACATTACCTGCTTTTTTCTACTGGAGATGTAGTATAACTATTGCCAAAGTCTTACACTCCAAGGAAAACTGCTCTATTCATGTGTTTTATAGATTCGCTTTGCAGTTTATTATGATTGTATTGTATTTTTTGATATAGATCACCACAAATGTTCTTGTGTTAGAGCTGAAATTAGATGAGTACAGTACATACATATACTCAAACATATTCATGAAATAAACGTTTTTCAGAGTCGACCATGCAGTCTTCTCATAATGGCACTGTGCTCCTATGGTTGTACTTATAAAACAGGAAATTTGTGATGCCTACAGCAGGTAAACTAACAAAGAATAGAGGGGTTTGAGTGTCCTCTCCCCAGAAATTTTGTACAAATGAGGTGTAATTTACTGCATTTTAGTGGGTTTTAGAGGTTCTTTTTTACTGCAGTCTCTATTACTTAATCCAACTACAGCAAAGCAAACAGGAAAGACAAGGACAAAATGTATATTTTCCAGGACATTTGGCCCTTTTTCAAAATTTCCATGCATTTTCCAAGTTTGGAAAACAGGCCAAGTTTTTTCCAGGTTTTCCAAGTTTTCCAGGACATGTGGGATTCCTGTAAATGTAAGTCAATAAGTAAGTCAGTAATGTAACATGTAAGAAAGTAAAATGTATGTGACTAAAATGTAAGTAAGTAAGTAGGTAACTAAGAAAGTAAAATGTAAGTAAGTGGGTAAGTAAATAATATGTAAGTAAGTAAGTAAAATGTAAGTAAGTAATTAGGTAAGTATGTAAGTAATATCTAAGTAAGTAGGTAAGTAAGTAAAATGTAAGTAAGTAAGTGAGTAACATGTAAGTAAGTAGCTAAGTAAGTAATATGTAAGTAAGTAAGTAAAATGTAAGTAAAAATGTAAGTAAAAGTAGTACGTAAGCACATAAGTAAGTTAGTAAATCCATCATTTACTCTGGCTTACATTTCCCATTAGCTGTGATTCAACATTTTAGTTACATAGTGCACCTTTAAAATACCTTCACAACATCCATTTTGCTCTTCTCAGCTCAGCACTTTTCCTGAATATAGCATGATTAGATACTTACCCGCCGCACTCTTAAATGCACATGGCGGAATTCTTGGACTTTGTAAATTGATATGTTTCTTTCTCTTAAGGCGGAAGGCAGAAATGTCCAATCAGAGAAGAGAGCTGTCAGTGTCGCTCGGCGGTGGACTGTTCGAAGAAAGCCGCGCTGATGCACCGCTGTTTGCCCAAGCAGGTAATTACAGAGCCTATATCCAGAGCTGGCCTTTCATTCCTCTATGACAGGATCAGGTTCTGTTTATAGCCACTCGGGACAGAGGAGATGAGTGATAGGGACATGTAAGAAAAGAAAGTTAATGTTTAGTTTTACCTGATAATCAAATATATTTAAATGTGGCCAAACCTCTTTGTCAAAGCCTGCTCTCGTCAGATCCCAAAAACTAAGCAGGGTTGAGCCTGGTTAGTACTCAGATGGGAGACCACTGGTAGTGCCACAGTAGAGCGCCGGTGGCAAAACTGTCATTGTGTCCTTAGGCAAGGTAAGGCTAGTTTATTTGTAGCACAATTTGTACACAAAGCAATTCAAAGTGCTTTACAGAATAAGAAAGGTGTTAAAATCACAATACAACAAATCAAAACATAAATAATCATCATAAAATTAACATTAAAAGAGAAAAGTGCAGAATAAAAACTTTTCAGTCATATGCACAGCTAACTAGAACCGTTTTGAGCCTGGATTTAAACACTGATTCCCCGTGTTTAGTCCTGACTCCACCAGCAGGAGGCCGGTCTCTGAAGTCCTCAGAGTGCAAGATGGTTCATGTGGCACTAACATGTGGGAGATGTACTTTGATGCTAGGCCATGCAGAGACTTGTACACAAACAGAGCTGCTTTAAAGTCTATTCTCTGAGCTAGAGGAGCCAGTGCAGCACAGGACTCATGTGCTCGTACTTCCTCGTACAGCATTCTGGATGTACTGCAGCTGTCTTAACGCTCGTTTGGAGAGATCAGTGTTCAGGCTGTTTCAGTAGCCTAACCTACAGGAGACGTCCTTAGGCAAGACACTTCACCCACCAGCATGAATGTGGTGTGTGAGTGTTAGGGTCAGAGGGGCTGATGGCACAGATTGGCAGTCTAACTTCAGTCGGTCTGCCCCAGCTTACCACCACCAAGTATGGAGTGAATAAATAATGCACAAAATAGTAAAGTAACTTTGAGCATCTAGAAAAGTGCTATATATGATTAATGTATTTTTTACTTTATTTTATTTAATTTTTTTTGGTTTTTTTTATTTATCTTTTTTATTATTATTATTACAGACCATGTGTGTCTCTGATTGGCTAATCTACCTGTCAATCACTTCCATCTGAACTCAGGGTGATTCAAAGGTGACAAGACTCACATTTTGAGAAGTGTGTATTCAGGATTCCAGACAAACAAAATGTCTTCTTTAACAAACACTACAGGAAAAAAAACAAACTAAAGTTATTCACATTATTCTGTAAATTACTGTGGACACTGCCATGGCTCTTCAGGTTGTATTATTTTGCATGGATGGGACTGTCAATCTTGGAAGCAAATAACTTCTATAAGGACTACAGAGCCGTTTTAAAGCCTCTCGGTATTGGTGCACGTCTTCCGAGGAGGAAGCAGAAACTGGGGACCCAGAGGCGGACTCGTCCATCACCCTGGCTGAAGTCACTGAGGTGGTTGGCAAGCTCCTCGGTGGCAAGGCTCCGGGGGTGGATGAGATCCGTCCTGAGTACCTCAAGTCTCTGGATGTTGTGGGACTGTCTTGGCTGACACGTCTCTGCAACATCGCGTGGCGGTCGGGGACAGTACCTGTGGAATGGCAGACCGGGGTGGTGGTCCCTCTGTATAAGAAGGGGGACCGGAGGGTGTGTTCCAATCACAGGGGAATCACACTCCTCAGCCTTCCCGGTAAGGTCTATTCCAGGGTACTGGAGAGGAGAATCCGACCGATAGTCGAACCTCGGATTCAGGAGGAGCAGTGTGGTTTTCGTCCTGGTCGTGGAACACTGGACCAGCTCTATACTCTCCATCGGGTCCTCGAGGGCTCATGGGAGTATGCCCAACCAGTCCACATGTGTTTTGTGGATCTGGAGAAGGCATTCGACCGTGTCCCTCGTGGTGTCCTTTGGGGGGTGCTCTGGGAGTATGGGGTCCGGGGCTCTTTGCTAAGGGCTGTCCGGTCCCTGTATGACCGGAGCAGGAGCTGTGTTCGCATTGCCGGCAGTAAGTCAGACCTGTTCCCAGTGCATGTTGGACTCCGCCAGGGCTGCCCTTTGTCACCGGTTCTGTTCATTATATTTATGGACAGAATTTCTAGGCGCAGCCAGGGGCCGGAGGGGGCCTGGTTTGGGAACCACAGGATTTCATCTCTGCTGTTTGCAGATGATGTTGTCCTGATGGCTTCTTCGAGCCAGGACCTGCAGCAGGCACTGGGGCGGTTTGCAGCCGAGTGTGAAGCGGCTGGGATGAGAATCAGCTCCTCCAAATCCGAGGCCATGGTTCTCGACCGGAAAAAGGTGGTTTGCTCTCTCCGGGTGGGTGGTGAGTCTCTGCCCCAAGTGGAGGAGTTCAAGTATCTCGGGGTCTTGTTCACGAGTGAGGGAAGGATGGAGCGTGAGATTGACAGGCGGATCGGTGCAGCGTCTGCAGTGATGCGGTCGCTGTATCGGTCCGTTGTGGTAAAGAAGGAGCTGAGCTGGAAGGCGAAGCTCTCGATTTACCGGTCAATCTACGTTCCTACCCTCACCTATGGTCATGAGCTTTGGGTAATGACCGAAAGGACAAGATCGCGGATACAAGCGGCTGAAATGGGCTTCCTCCGCAGAGTGGCCGGGCGCACCCTTAGGGATAGGGTGAGGAGCTCGGTCACACGGGAGGAGCTCGGAGTAGAGCCGCTGCTCCTACACGTTGCGAGGAACCAGCTGAGGTGGCTCGGGCATCTGCTCAGGATGCCTCCTGGACGCCTCCCTAGGGAGGTGTTCTGGGCATGTCCCACCGGGAGGAGGCCCCGGGGAAGACCCAGGACACGCTGGAGGGACTATGTCTCTCAGCTGGCCTGGGAACGCCTTGGGGTCCCACCGGAGGAGCTGGAGGACGTGTCCGGGGTGAGGGAAGTCTGGGAGTCCCTGCTTAGACTGCTGCCCCCGCGACCCGGCCCCGGATAAGCGGAAGAAAATGGATGGATGGATGGATGGTATTGGTGCAGTGTTGAATTGTTGTTGCATGTAAACATTGAACATTTCACACAAATCCACCTGCTTTATATAATATTTTAGCAGCAAAACTTTTCCCAAATTCTCCATTGAAAGGAACGGGATTCCAACATAACCAATAACATAACAAAGAACCCATCAACAACATAACAAAGAAAAAGTGAGTGGTATAAGGTCAATAGCATGATACTCCATGTTAAAAGTGAGGGAATGCAAACTCACTGTAAAAACTCAAAAGACCTAACTTTAGGCTACGTATGACTGATCTGCTAGCCACAATCTCTAATCACGGCAATCCGTTTTATCCCAACTTCTCTTAAAAGCTTGAATATTCAATGGGCTCAATAACTTTGGCTTTTACCACCAGCCTGAAAGCAGTCATGGATTTCAGTGAAGTGAATATTTATGACAAAGTGATCCTCTTAATTATCTCCTCATAAAAACAAAGGCCTGAGGTGAGAGCAGAGGCCAGGGGCAAGGTGTAAGACAGAACACAGGTCCCCCGTGAAAAACACAAACGATTTCATCCACGTGCCGTCACAATGAAGAGAAACGTCTGAAAAATGCGTGCTACTGCTAAACCAAACAAGCTCAAAGATTTCACTGTTTTGATGCGGAATTTCCGGAAATGGTCACTATTATATTTGAGATTTCTTTAGGTTGTGCATTGGAGGTATTGGAAGAAATTGGTTGTAATTTTTCACCAGATAAAATGAATGTTTGGCATGTAGTTCAGTACTAAGGAATCAACTCGATACATGGAACCGATTCTGATACTGCAATGATCATTTTCAACACAAAACAATATTGCCTTATTTCCTAAATTCTGATACAGCTCAAGATTGTTCTAAAAATGTTCAGAAAAGTTTTAAGGCTTAATTTGTTTTAGTACGTCTACGTAAAGTTTCAGCTTTTGTGAAGCCTTTGACTCGCATACACTCGGGCGGAGACCAGAACATAGGGGTTGGTAAGGGGCCAACACGAACATCCCCGTTTCAGTGTAAAGCAGTGCAATAAGCCACATAATAAAACCTGCTTCTGTGCTTCAAATGTAGTTTACAGTATTTGAAAAGCTTTACAATGTAGTCAATATACCGGCCAATAGGCAACTGAGTCCCATTTATGAGGCCTAGTTAAAATAAATAAAATAGACTTACAAAACTAGAAGAGCCTAAAGGCACATGCTATTTGTATTAATTCAGAATCTATACAAAAATTCTTAGGGAATCAAATCGATAAAAGGAATCAACAACGCTGCTCATACTGATATGATCTCATCAATTCCCATCTCAACCTATGTGTGTATAAACCAGGGTCTATATGTAAATGTATTTTTTTATTTGAAAGAAAAAAATATTTCAAAAAATCTGTCTAAGTATTTCAGATGACTTTTAAATCTGTTTCTGCCATTTACCTCTAAGGATAATTTTAGTGCCAGACAAAAGTACGATCAAAGTAATAGTCAAATGTCATACTGAAGAGTTAGAAATAGAGTTCGTTATTTTTGTTGAAACAGTCTGTGTCACATTGCATAGAAATGGCTATATGAAATAATGTAGAGTGCATCATTTTGATTTTGAAGAAGAAAATATACAGTTTTATAAAGGTCACTGAGGGATTACACAGACAAAGGTCACTGATTTCAATGTACCAGTCCTTGACCAACTCTATGACCAAAATCTGAACTGACAAACTTAAAGAAGACATATTGAGCTTGTGATGGATCATTATGTAAACGTCATCACGACAAAGAGCCACGCTGTTGTTGGCACCTCCCATGGATAGCTGCATATCACGCTAGCGAGTCCCGGATTTTTTTTTCATTGACACTAAAATGACTACACAACGCTGCCAGATCCTTAATGTACCATCGATTAAGAAAATACAATTGGAGAACAAAGTAAGTACAGAGCAGTGGGCGTATGTAAGTGGAGGTGGAAATGGGGGTAGATCTGAGCAATGACTTTTTGAGTACGGAAATATAAAGATTACTGAAACATGCATGAATCACTCTAAATACAAATTTGAGAGGGTAAATGAGAAAGGGACACAACTATAGCATGGTTAAAAGCTTTAAAAAGGTAATATAATCTAGCACAGAAAAGCATCTTCCATTAATTCAAATAGAGCAATACTCACAACCCCGGTGTGCTGTTTGTGAGCTGATAGCATCCCAGCATCCCCCCTCACTCCAAGTCCCATCCTTCAGCACTGCCAGACCAAGGATGGACCAATCATTTATCTACAGCGAAGGCCCGGCAATATCTAAACCAATAATAAGTGAGGGTCACCGGCCCAAGAGCGGCGCCATACCTTCCAGCCAAACAATGTGGCCGAGTGACAGGCGGTGACAGGTGGCAACACTTTGGACTTCAATCATCATCACAAAATGGCGTAAAGGTTAGCACCCATCATGAAGGGGGGTTGTTGTGAATGTCATCCCAATGCCCCGTTAACACCCAAGAGGCACCAGGAGAGGGAAGGCACAGGCAGCTGATGGACTACAGATACAGATACAACTGGGGAAGTGTTGTTTATGTTTTATTTGATAGTTGAGATATCAAGACTTATCCAGTTCACTACGTTAAAGGTGCTGTACCTGATTTTTACTGTCTTAAAGATGTGAAAAACAGAACTAGTTCATTTTAAACAGTTTGCAGTGGTCCAGATTTATTCCAAACTTACCTTACATGGTTAAAATACTTCAAAAAAGGCTGCATGTAACAGTGCAGTATTTAATCATGCTGGGAGAGGCATTCAACTGCATGGGGTTAGAAACAGCTATTCGTAGGCGTGGGACCATCAGCATTAGCCCAACAGTGTGGCATTTGTTGTGTTGACCTTTATGGTGATGTACCAATGCACACACCATTTACATCAGAAATAAATGAGTAGAGAAAGTGGGATTCTACAAGTAAAGTTCACTCTATTGCTGGGTTACAGATGACGTCATGACGTTTTATAGGCCAATGATATTTATACAGATGGGGGACAGCTCAAATTAATATCGTTTAAACACTGATTCCTGTTGTAATAGTAATAGTGTAATAGTAATGAGTTTAAGGGTCTAGTCAGTTCTAGTAATTATCAGGTTCAACATTTGTGAATTTATCTTTTGAATATTTCATGGCAAAATACAATGTAATTAATATGAAAATCTGGGTCTTGCCCCCATGTGGGATTATGACATCACATCTACAACCTGAAAATCACCTATAAGGACATGATGTACAGTCGCAACTGGGGTACTTTTCACCATACCCAAATATAAACTCATTAGGGCACATGTCACATTATACTGCACAGGAAGCAGACTTTCTGAGTGGCATTTTTGGATATTTTACACTCTATAGGGGACATGGCTATTGAAAGACTAGCCATGTTGCCCTGTACTGGCCCGGGGAGGCATCCAGAGGTTACACCCACAGAAAGCAGACATATTATGGGATGTACTAGGTGCCGACCTGAGAGGAGAGAGAGAAGAGAGAGGAGCTCTGACAGGCGGGAGTGATGTGTCTCTATCCCAGACAGGAGGGTAATGAGACAGCTGTGCATAAGCAGACCAGTGCTGGGAGTGTGGAGCAGGATAGGATCAGGTGAATGACAGGCAGGGAGAGAAGCAGAGAGTCATGGTTTCAGTATCGTGTAACATCCAGGTACAAAGATTCAGGCTAATGTGATCACTTGCAGGGACAAGTTATTTAGCTTAATGCGGGACTAAACACTAATTCAACCTGGAAAGACTCAGACAGACATGAAAGAAAAGTAGGCTTTATTAAATGAGTTATCTTTGCCGCTCAGACCCTGGCAGAAGACATTGCGATTCCAGTTAGATGACGTTTAGGAGATGTCTTGTCCCCCGGAGCCTGTAAAATGAAGGTGGTTGAGTTAAGGATGAGGTGAGTGAAGGGGATGATGAGATGATGCAGAGCTGGGGCGTTGCTGGGGAGGTGTTGGGGAGCAGCACACACTGAAGTGGCCATGCACCCACGATGGGAGTGAAAGTATGGCTGGAGACGACCAGGAGGTGTGAGGGGGGTAATAGGAGATGGTGATGAAGGCTGAAGAGTACGTAAACTCTGGAGAGGCGGTGGGCAATCAAATCACAATTGCATTTTGAATGGACACAATTATCAGATCACAAAGACTGCAATTTTTGAAGTAGGCCTACCATCAGGAAACCCAGCCTATAAGTAGACTAAGCAGCTGCTTAGGGCCCCGAGGCCACCAGAGGGCCCCCAAGAGCCCATACATTTATATTGAAAATAATGATCGAAATTTATTTATTTATTTTTTTTACTGTACAGCACTTGGGTGTTTATACTAGTCTAAATATCCTTCTTAAACGATTAGATGTGTTTTATTTCCAGTAGCTAAATATGTGCTGCCTACATTTGTTTTTGATCCGGGCAGTGGTGTGGACAGCTACGTGTTTACACTGGTGTGAAGGACCCCTCCCCTCCAGGTGAGGCAGCAGAGGGACATTTGTATGAGTGTTTTGCAGACTAAAATACTTTATTTAGTGAAGTTAAGTTTATCTAAACTACGGGACAATGTATGAAGAGCCCAGAGGATGATGTTTTGGGGACAGGACTTTTCAGAGAAGACTCGAAATATGTCCCACTTTACATCATGGGACCTGCAGATAAAACAGTGAAACTGGACGAGAGGAATTCTGCAGACAGGACACACAGAGCCGCACGAGGACAGCAGGTGAGTCCGTTTATTACACTGACTGTTTTTGATTCTGGCCTGTCCTTTTGTCTCTCAACATCAGATGATGTGAGTGTAGTTAAAGCGTCATTGCTCCTGTGTCAGATTAACAACGTTGATTATGGCAGAAACCTCTGTTACATCTGCTGAACGAAAGAACGAATGTGTTGTGAATGCTCACATAAGGATGTACTGAAACCACGTTTTGCAAAACAACTTAATTTTGAGTACTCGCTAATTCCGAGTAAAGATATCGACACCGGGCATCATTTTTACTAATGTTTGATTATAGTAGTAAATGTAATACATTTCATATGATTTTTATACTATAGACTACTTGTTTTATCATAGAATGCTTATCTTATCTACTGGAATCACTGTAGTTAGGTATAATTCAACTATAATTATAACTTACTAAGATAAGCATCTGGCTCTAATATTTACCACTTCCTCTTTGCAGACTGCGCTCCGAGCTAACTGCTAACGAGCTAACTGCTAACACGCTAACTGCTAACGAGCCACTGTTAGCACCAATATGTTCATGCTGTACGTCTTTTTAAAGCTCTGAACCCGCTCTGTTCAGTCGCTAAATGCGTTTGTCAATTATAGTAAGATACAACGCGTCACAAGCAAATAATCACCAGCGCCACTTCGCAGCATTAGCATGCTACTATTGTAAACACAAGCACTGCGCTGATCCTCTGTGAACATAAACACCTTTTACAGTCCTAAATATTTGTACATTTCATGTGGCAGTCACGTGTGATTACAGCTGTGCTTATTGTGCAGAACAGTGAATGTGCAGAGCTCACTGTTCTGTGGAGAGATGAGCTGTGAGTCAAACAAGAGGCAGCACGGATACAGTGGTATCGGCTCTTGGTATCGACAGTCTATTGACGAGTACTGGCTGATACTGGTATCGCTATCTGTGCATCCCTACTCATTAATATGCGTAATTAGGCGAAATCTCGCATCCAAAGCCTGACAATAAACATAAAAATGATGTGATCTTAAAATCCACTCTTATTTAATGTTCAGTCCAAAGGATCTGATGATTATAAATCTGTTATGTTCAGGCTGTTTCTTTGTACTTCTTGAGTCATATGATTTTGAAGCAAGTGTATCCTGGCTTAACCCTTTAAGGACTGAGCACATTATAGAACATTATAGATAGCCTAGATTTTTATTCTTTTTTTTTTAATCAGAGACGATAGCATCCAACACTATAGGTTTAAGTACATTGTTTGGCTACTTTATCCATTTATGCATTTTATGACATAAAGAGTTTAAAAATGTAAGCCTACTTTAGTCAACATTACACACATTAAAATGTACCAGAATTAAAAAAAAATTCTCTGGCAGACCTTCCTTACTCACATGTTTTTATACTGTTATACTTGTGGCTATTGCTGTTGTGAGCCTCTAGAATTTTCAGTCTTTTAACTGCTGGTTGTGATGACATGTTAATGTTGTCAAATATGGATATGTGGCACTGAAGTAGAGGGGGGCCCCCAAGGGCAAATTCATCTTAGGGCCCCCTAAAGGCTGGGGCCGGCCTTTCTTTCTGCATAAACAATAGATCACCCTTAGACCTGTCACAATAACACATTTTGCAGAGCAATATATTATACATTGAAATACCACAATAAATGATAATATTGAAACCACACACAAAGCAGTATTATGACTAAAATAACAAAAATCTCCCCACTATCACAAAGAAAAAGTCTCTACCCTGTAGTGTACAAACATGTACTAGAAAATTTGACAAAAAGACTGAAATATGAACCAACTAAGTGTTTAAAATGTGAACTTTGAACAGAATGTCATTAATTAAAGATAAATTACAAATATAATCGCTATTCTGCTTTTCAGAAAAAATCAGTTCAGTCCTAGTGTTTTAATAGCATTGTCTTCTGTTGCTGTTATTATATTTATTTTACTGTATTTTTTTTTTTTTTTCAGGAAATTTAGATCCAGGTATTGATCTGAAAAAAATATCAGATACAATGGTCATCCTCACATTATAGCTCAAGTAAAAAAAACAAAAAAAAGCTTACTTAAAGGCCCTGTATCAGATCTTTACTTAAAAATGAGAACTACTTAAAAGTTATTCCTTACTTACCTTATGCATTCTGAGCATGCTAAATACTCACCGTAATGAGTTTACAAGCACTTTTCAGAACTCTGAGACCAGAGCAAGTTTTGCTCTAAAACTAACAACTAGCATGCTAACCCACATTAACCAGTACTAATCTTTTCCCAAACAAACTATTATATATTGTTTATTTTGCACGCCAACGTTACATTTTCAAAAATAATTTCATAACCCACATTAAAATATCTATTTATACAATTGCATTCACACAATTGCGCTTCTCCCGTAAGCTGCTTTGCTGAGATATCCCCAGACTCCCCTCTTCCCCGCGGCTCCAATATAAAAAAAAAATCTCTCGCCAGGCTCTGCCCATTGTGTCTGACTTCAACTTGAATCTTAGCGAGTAGCATGCAGAGTTTGTGAAAAGCAGCAAAGCTAAAGAAAATATTTTAAAAAAGGAGGAGCAGGCGGGATAGAGATTGAAAAAAGAATTGGAAAGGAATCTATTTTATTTGGGGCTCCATTCTCCCCTCTCATCTTTCAAGGCGCTAGGCTAATTCGTCCGCTAAGCTGCACCTACCCCCAGGAGCAAGTGAAGCATTCAATATGCACTCAATCCATTAGGAAGTGAACGGGCTGCATTAGCGCCGCCGCACATGGGAGATTCAATTTCCATGGAGCTGAGAAGAAAAAATAAAAATGGGGAAAGGGACGAATGACTCTCGTAGAATACAATAACAAATGCCCCTTGAAATTAATAATTAAGCTGAGGGGGGACGGTGCAGAAGTCCATACAATGAATACGAATGATATCATGTTTGTGGATGAAATGTGTGATGGAGATTTTTTTCCAAGAGATATCAGCAGGCCTTTTTTGCTTTTGAAATATTTTGAGCTTCTGTATTTTGTATCTGGGTACTTGAGATAAATATATGAAAAAAATAGATTACATTTGGATCTGGTTGACAACAAAAGTAATCATAAAGTAAATTAAAGCTGTAAACGGCAATAATGGCCCTCGCCACTGTGCCCACGTTCCCCTGAATTGTGACCATCTCTGTATGTGACTGCCTGGCATGCCATTCTCCCTTCCTGACTGATGCCCAGGCCACTATTTGCGCTTCATAATACACGAGGTTCCTATGGTGTAATTTACTTTCTTGACTGAAGTGGGTCCTGACTAAACTGAGCTCAAGATCTGGAGATGGGTCCCTGAGCCCTGCAGTAGCTCACTGCTCCTGACAGGTTGCCCCAGTGGCAGTGGTTGAAGGATGGGTCAAATTCAGAGAATGGATTTCCCTCCCAAGGGATCAATAAAGTAATATTGTGTTAACCAACAGTTTAACCAACCTTATCTTGTGTTAACCAACAGTTTTGTTGAAATATGCTTTAAACAGAGCCTAGAGCTGCACAGGCAATTCTTGTTTGAATGAAATTATGTAATAAATATTTTGGAGTAAATATGTCATTACTTGACTTACTCATTACTTACCACTGTTTTTAATCTGTTTTTTGAAACAATATTATCATTTTAACATACCTATGATATCACAACTGTCATTAGCTATTTAAGTGTCATGTATAAACTTTATGGGCACCATCATGGTAAGAAATACTAACTTTTCCTCCTCTATGAGACTCCAAATCGATCAAATATTAAACAAGTCAAGTGCCCAAAACGGATCGTGCAAATAGACATTTTAACAGCACTGAAGTGTTACAGATGAATGCTCCACAAAATAGAATAGTTTCTTTAAATATAATACTTTTTCCTTCCCACTACTATCTCTGTTTTATGTGAATTGAGTAAATACTGCAATACCAAAATTATTTTAGGCCAGTGGTTCTCAAGAAAAGATCTGGCTTTCAGAGTACCACTAGATGTAAACCAGGTCTAATGTAGGACTACACCATTGCAACAGATCAAACCAGGGACTAGCTCAAAGACATTAATCAGATACCTCAGAAATAAGATAATGATCAGATTTCTGGTGTACATGTAAACACAGCTACTGACAATGTGATGGGTTTGCTCATATATATATATATTTGTTTTTGGTGTTTTAGGTGTTTTAGGAACATCCTTTGTTTCCAAAGGATGTTCTCTTGGTGTCACAGTTCAGTTGAACTATTTCAACCAAGGAATATGCAAAGTATTCCTTTGTTAATTTTTCCCCCCTTTACTTTCTTTAATTGGCTCTAAATTCTTTGGGAATAAAAGAAACACAACACAAGCGGCGATGCTGGTCCTCGCCACTGTGTGCACGTCCCTCCCATGCGCCTGCTATGGACTCGTCTCTTAATCATGACCACCTCTTAATCATGACCACCCCTGCATACGACGACCTGGCATGCCGTTTTCTCTTCCTGGCAGACATCCAAGCCACTATTTGCTCTTCACCCTATTTCCATAGTGAATTGCAATGATTGACTTATACTGGTGTTGTCTAGGGCATTGAACCAGCAACCATCGGAACATACATAAGGTTCCTATGGTATAATTGACTTTTATGGAGTTTGTGTAATTTTCAATCACTTTGGACTATGGTTCAGAGAGCTATAGTTACTTACATAACTCTCATTGTACTGGTGGGGTCCGTGGCTTTGAACCACTAACCTCGTGGATAATGTCAATGTTTTTGATAAGTTTGCACAAATTAATTTCCGTCTCTGTCTATACATTTGGAAAGTCCAATATGAAATAATGGATGTTTATGTTCTCACAGTCCCAATGATAAAAATTGTGATGTTGGTCCAATTGACTTTTTTGCATGCTATGGTGGATCCAATTAATACCCCAGGTTTTGTGATAATTGGATCATTTTGGACTTTATATGTATATTGTAGGGGGTGCTATAGTCACCATTGGTTATATGCTTATTACTCTGCTCTATTCAGGCTTTGATTTTCCATTGTTGGTAAAAAAAAATAGCTCTGTAGGCTGATCCATGAGGCAGTGAGCAGGTATCAAAGAAACAGGAAACAAGACATTTTTTGACTTTGTGTTACACAAAAACCATACTGAATATCCAAGAAAAATTGATAGCTTTGATTATCGAATGTCTAGATGTGGCATGTGGAGTGTGAGCTCATTTGGCTCAAAAATCTCAGACTGGAAGATTTAATATAAACGTAGGTCAAAGAGGGAGCAGAAATGCCATCCAATATGGCTGACTTCCTGTGTGATATAGACTATTGCTCCAATAATGTTTTAGGGTTGTCCCCATGTGGCCTATCACCCCTATGAATTTCATTGACCTAGGACAAAGTACACATCCCAAAGAGGTCACTTAAAAGGTGGCGCTGTAGAGCTAATTTGTATGCCAACTTTGGTGCATTTCTGCTCATGTTTATTGGATCTTTCCCTCTCTATAGCCTGATTTGAGTCATAGTGCTATTCATTTACAATGGAAGCTTTGGAGGACCCTCGAGGCAAAACTGTACAAAATAGGTCATGGGTCTAATTGGCTTTTCTGATCAGGGGCACACAGAAGAACTATCTGCAAAGTTTCACTAATTCATGTCAAAGTATTTTTTTTTCTCCCCATTGTAAACTTTGTGCGTTCCTATAAGTGAACGCACAATCATTGTGTTTGGCATACATTGGCCGCCACTGATTTCATTGTTATAAGTCATTCAAATTTCAACCTGGTCAGAATAAGTGTGTGCGTGTAACATTTTTTTAAATGTTTTTTTTTCACCCCTGCTGGTCAACTGTGAAAAATGCACCATATCCATAATAAAAATGTGTGCATGTTTTACCTTCTGATGCATAGATTTTATAGTGTACACTTTTCATGTTCCATAGTCCATTATATTCTGTTTGAGGTCATGCATTGTTGATTCAAAGTTGAGCTCTCTAGGCCAATGCCTGTAGCCATGAGAGGTCATCAAAGAAAAAGGAAATGAAGGTGTTTTTCACCTGTGTGCTATGTAAAAAAAACGTAAAGAGTATCCCAAAAAAACTGATCACTTGAAAATCTATATCTATACATGTGGCATACATAATCTGAGCTCATTTGGACTTAAAACCAGGGACTAGTTAGGTTTCATATAAAGGCAGTAAAAATGATGATAGAATTTCAATCCAATATGGCTGACTTCCTGTTCATCATAGGGCGGGCTTGTCTGTGGAGGTCTATCACTGTTCTGAGCCTGATCCCACTCCCAGTGGGGTCCAATATGTGGTCACAGTGCTGAATTGGTATGTGCCAGGCATTGTCATAATGCCAATTTCATCAAATTTTTGCCGGGCTGGTCGATCCTATACTCCCACATTAGACTTTTCACTGATGTTCAGGGGGACAAAAATGCTATTATATTTGGGAAAAAATAATAAAAGGAAACCCAACAGTGCCGCTTGCCAGTTACTTTGTTACTGGCTCAGGCCAAGTTGTGGCATCAATCCCATCAAATAGGAGTGGCTGATTTGCCATAAAGTCATATCAAAATTTTCAGACTTGGATCACAATTCATATTTTTTGTATCGGTAACTAAGGCTAACTGTTGTTTCTAAAAGTTAAATCGTGTCGCTCACTCAGAGCATGATGGAGGCTGACCAATAGGAGTGGATGGTGGAACGTGTGTTCTTTACCTCAGAGCAGCATTAAACAAAATACTTTCATATTGCCATATTGCCCAGCCCTACTATCGAGTCTTTTCTTAAGACAGTTGTTCAGTTTAGTAGAACTATTTCTTTTGCCTGACCATATGACTTTCCCATTGTAGCGTTAAGTCTGTCAGTAACACTTTATAATAATTAATTAGCCTCTTCCCATTTTTTTCATGTATTTGAGCAAAGTGTGTCTTGTCCCAGTACAGACATGTTGTATAAGCAGGTCAAGCAGATCAACACGAGTCCACTGTGTACTGCCTGCATCTAATTATAAAGCATTTTATTACCTTAGAAACAAGAAGTGTTTGGTTAGCATGCTAGTTGTTGTTAGCACTACCCTCACAGCAAAAGTCCGCTCTTACCAACTCATTGCGGTAAATAATTCGGATGCTCTGAATGCATAAGTTAAGTGAGGAATAACAAACCGCTTAAAATGAACTAGTTATGTTTTTTACACTTTTTATGCTTGTATCTACCCTTGATATCGTTTTGTTTATGTCTAGATAATGTAATTACCAGTTCCAACGATTAGAAGAGCCATCGCTATACCAATCCAAAAATTAATGTCATATTTCTACTAACCATGCTATGTGTTGGTTTGGAACCATATCCTGTCTCCCCGAGTTTTGTTCAGTGTGATTGACAGACAAATTAATCAATCAGAGAGACACATGGTCCCTTTGTGTCAAAACAAACATGTCGGCTTACGCGTAAAAGGAAAAAAAAAAGAAGGTACAAATAATGCATGGAACTAAAAACAGAACAGATTTTTCCAGAATCCACAAGTGAAGCACCAAACTGTTATTTGTCTCAGCTAAAAGAAGTTATATATTTAGCGCTGAATGTTACCAGAATTTTTGAGAGGAGCTGCAGTTGGACCGTCTCAAGTTAGGATGGTGGTTTGTGATATTATCCAATGTGAAATACCAGCCAGAATAATACATTACAGTAACATTTCTTGGCGTGCCATGTTGCTGAAATCAAGCAATACTTGGTAAAACACAAAAAGCACAAAATCCCAGTATGCTAGCCCGCTCCTGAGAAGTCGGTCTGTTTGTCCCTTCTGAACACCCGACTTATTTTGAAGAAATAATAACGCGGTGCAGCCAGCATGACCAGATTGCCTTGGGAGAATAATAAATAAAAATATAAAATAAAAAATAAAAAAAACAGCGTAGCCAACAGGATGGGTTCTTAGGTTGACGCATGAAAGCCCGGGAACAATGCTTACCAAATCCTAATACAAAAGCATGTAGATTGGCCGTAGCTGTTCTGGGCTCCCGGCAACACAATCTGGCAATTTCTCCGGAGAAAAAGTCCACGTTGGCCAAACAATAGCATGCGTAGACAACAATAGGAAGACATCAAAACCCCACCTGAAGTGAGAGATGAGAGGGGAAGCAAGCACCTGGCTGGATGCATTGGCAAAGATGCTGGCATGACAACACACGTAATTAAATAGAGCCGTGGAACAACAGAACTACAGGTGGGGAGGGTGGTATAGATCAAACTTTGTACTCACCATTAACCCCCTAAGGAGAAAAGGCGAGAGGGAGTAAAGGCATGGCCACAGTGTAGAGTACTTTCAGCCTGAACAAGATGGCAACACAACTTTTCAAACATGGGGGACTTGTTTGCCCAGAATTCTTGGCAACAAAAGTCTTTCATATGCTGAACCTGAGAAGCAGCTAGTATAACGTATTTGCACAAACAGAGGAGTGGTGTGGGCAGAGAAAAAGAAGAAACATACCTGTCTTGGTCAAACAAAAATAATAAAAATCACTAAAATCAAAACCAGGTTTAAGATTTGCATGTTTTTGGAGAAATTGTACAGGGGCAGGGGGCTGCAGAATAAATGTAATAATAGCGCCCACAACAACATTGTCAAGTCTTTACTCCCACCTAATGCTGCTTCTTTGAAGTTGATCTCTTTTTTTATCCAATGACTGTCTCTATGGGCTCAATCTAACACATTCTTTGGGCCTCATAGTCTGCAAATGAACATGGACAGGAGCATTGTTTGTAGCCATATTTTTGCTTAATGTATTCATTTCAGATATAAAACAATGCAGCAGTTAATCACAGTAATACATTTAAATACCATTAATTATAAGTGTGCCCACAATTTCTTTATTTCTGAAATGACAGGAGAGGCTTAGCCCAGGGGAAGAGTATTACAAATACTCTTCCCCACTGATGTAAACCATTCACAATAACTGATTTTGACTAGGTACTACAAACACACCCCATATACACATAGATAAGGAGAGTGAAGTATCTTCCCCAAAAAACACAACAGTATGCAGAGGTCAGAGCTGACATGTAGCATCTTGTATTTTTACTACTAGTAGTAAAAATAGTAGTACTATTTTTAGTAGCAGTAAGAATAGTACCACTACTACTACAGTTATGACTATACATGGGTTTCAGAATGACAAAATAAATGAAACAGTTGCCATAATGATTAACAATGTTAAACTAAATATAGATTTTGAATGAGAACCAGTAAATGACTACTACAGCGACTGTTCAGCTATTACTGTTTTGTTATTTACAATAATAAAGATAAGACACTAATAGAAACTCCTGGCACATTTCTTCGGTTGCCGTGAAACCCCCCTGTGGCAGCATTGACCTTCTCAGATATAAAATAAGAATAAGTTGTCTTGAAGGCTCCATCGCGGTGCGTGTAATCCGCCGCTCCATGTGTCCGCTGTGGGTGTCAGACTCTACTCCAGCCCAGTAATGGCTCAGCTTGACAGACACGGGGCGTCAGCAACTGAAATCCAAAATAAGTATCATGGCATAGCAATTTGTCATTCTCGGCCGTGTAGCATGTCACACCGGGAGACAAGTGATTTGGTGAGTAGCACAGCCAGTGTATCCGTGACAGCAAGCCAGCACCAAGCCTTTATTTTGTGCTTTTTTTTGGGACTAGTTTGACAATGTCTATTATATGCTCCTTAATGCCATGTCTGACAGTGTGAAAAGGCTGTCAGTAATCTCGTCTAGCCCAAAAAACTCAATGCATCGGGGGAAGGCCTGGGAGGATAAGAGTTGTGAAAAATAGTCTCGGGGAATTTGCTGTAGTTCTGCTCTGTCAATATTCTGAAGGATGCAAATAATGATGCGCATTACAAACTGTTAAGTCACCATTTTGCATTGGTGCACTGTTATGATGTCCAAGTTGAGTAAGTAGGTTTAAGTGGACTGTTCAAATCAGGAATTTAAAGTGGATGTGTATGTGTGTATTACCTATATTTAAAGGTGCTGTACCAGATTTTTAAACAGAACTAGTTCATTTTAAATGGTTTGCAGTGGTTCAATATTATTCCTCAAGTCCTCACTTACCTTGTGCATTCAGAGCGTTCTAATTATTCACTGCAGTTAGTTTATAAGTGCTTTTCACGACTCGCAGAGACCAGAGCGGAGTTTTGCAGTCACAGTAATGCTAACAACAACTAGCATACTAACCATGCATGATCCTCAGACAATAAAATGCTTTGTAATTGGATGCAGAGACTTGTACTCTACCCTTAAGTGCTGCTTATTCGATATATCTGTACTGGGGCAAGACAAGTTTTGCTAAAAGACACTGTTTTGCATTGTGATTCTAGCAGAAATGTGTGCCATATGCTCTTATTTAAGGTGGGGTAATCATAATACAATTTAGGAAGGGGGTATCATAATCTGAATTATTTTAAAGGGGAGTGGGGAGTCAGAGTAACAGAAACCAAACTTTAACTAACTGAAAAATTGAATATGTTGTTTTTGATGAATATAGCTTTTTCTAAACAATAACAGAGGTAACATGGACATCTAAATATGTAATGTGTTAACAATGACCACCCCATTTAAAAATAAAGCAGTGCAACTTTAAAGCTACAATCCGGACTGGGGTGGGCAATGTGGGTATTGACACAACTACACTGTACACACTGCAGGTGAGATTTTAAATTGACGCTCTAGTCAGAAGGTGAGCTGAGGACACCTGCAATGCCTCCAGTCTGGTCTATATTTTGAGGAAAGCTGCAACAGCTACCACGAAAATTAAAGTGCTTATGAATGTTGTAATCTGAACATTTGCTGGGTTCTAGCAGTGCTTGGACATTTGGAAACCTAGTAACATAAAGTTTAAAAAATCCTGTAAACAACTGTGATGTTTCATTAGAAACTTCTGCCTCGTTTTTCCAAATTTCTACAACAAAAAATGGCTGCTACCTGCTAGTTTTCTCTGATCTCGTGGTTGGAAAAAAACAGCATGCTATCCTAATCATCAGTTAACTCCAGCTGACAAAGTGGGGGAACACAGACTCCTTGCGATACAATGAGTTTTTAAAAACAGATGTTGTTTTGACGTTTAAATGTTCTGCCTAATTTAATGGCTTTATTTTTTGTATTTTACATTTGCACTGCGCTTTATAAGCTTGACAAACCTCTCACATTACCACACTGCAGTTGTCAATCATACACTCCAAACTTGGTAAACTCCTTCTGTACCAACCACTCCCCTGGAGTAGACTGATGGAAGTGATGCTGCCAATCTGTGCCATTCATACAGGGACAGGACAGTGTCAAGAGCCAGGATTTGAACCACTAACTTCCAGGTGGTGAGCAAATGCTAAATTCATTCATTCAGTATAAGTAACTTAATAATAAACATTTGTTGGAAGATTTGTGATTTGCCAATTGCGTCCATGAAAATTGAGGGTTTGAGTCTTTTGTGATTGATCTTGTAAGTAGAATTTCCAATTTAAAAAACTGACAGAATGGAACTAAAACTAATCTATCGACCTCCAACGATCCACATAGTCCCAAATATTGACCAGACCTACCTCCTCCTCCTCCTCGTGTAACACCTAATCAAGACAAAGTATGTTGCTAACGGCGCTAGCTAATCCTCTCTTGGAACCTTGACTACACGACCTGACATCGCTACAGCTCTGGAGTCTCCCATGGGACCCTGTGTCACGATCCATCCCCGAAAGTGTGTCACCGAGGCTGGTACCAAGAGCACCATCGGGCGGGTGGGGGGTTGGGTGGTGGGTGATTTGTGTATGGATAAAAATGGTCGTGGCCCAAAAGTATACGACACCCTGTGGTCTCGGCGCATGTCCTCTTTCTTGGCGTTGATTTATTCATGGCTGCGCACAAAAGCCCGGGGCACGCAGACCGAAAAGCAGGACACAAACAGTTGTCTGCTCTCTTTATCCAAGCTCTCGAACCCTTGAGAAATTTGGACCCCGGTGGCCACTGTAGAGCCAGGATGAGCCGAATACACTGCAAGGCCTCTCTTTTGAAAACGCCACACGGAGGAATTCGGTGGAAGAATGGGGGATTTACAGGGGACATATGTATTCTGTTCTTTGATGCGGCGTATCGAGGCTGGATTGTGTCAGATTACAAAACACAAGACAATATATTCGAACAATGAGTGTGTTTTCTGGACAATTAATGCCTTGTTTAACAGATTTGCTATGGAGAAACCATAAAAGAGGAATGATGGGATGGTGTGAATAAGGCTGTTTTGTTTATTTTATTTTATTGTAAGAAAGAATACTACTTACTTACTACTTTAATGCCATTTCAAGTCAAGAATGATATCTCTCTGCATTTTTTATACAAACGGATATCAGTCAAGTTTGTTTTTTTCAGTGACACATATGAATGTAAGAAGCTCATTGGTCATCCATCATTTTAGAACAAAATCTAATTTCTTGCATCTCAGATTAACATCTGTGGTCATTGATTCTGCAGAAATCAACAATGTTTTAAGACATCTGAGATATTTTTTTCCCTTTCTTTTCTTGGGTAACTTTTTTGCACAACCTAGGCAAAAAGTTTTTTTTTTAAATAGTGTAAGATCATGTATGCAGTTTTGACAGAAATAAGATAATGAGCCTTGTAACATGTCACATATAAGCAAGTTTGAATGTAACGCAGTATACAAATACATACTTTCTGTCAGATTTGATCCAAAACCTTTTTGTCAAACATAGGGATGTCCAGATAAATTGGTTTCAACAACTGTGACCATTCAGGTCAATCCATAATCATATTAAGTAAAAATTTCAGAAACTAAAACAGTTCAGTCTATACTCCAAAATAATAATAATGTTGATGGTAAATTATTTTGATGGTAAATTATTTTGAAATTCTCATTTTCCCAGTAACTGAAACACTGAAATGTTCTTTGTTGACATCACAAATCAAAGACACAGGTCACTGACTTCGTCGTAACCCCCACTTCTTTTTTGAAAGTCATGTGCTCTCACACATCGGCCACTTGCTAGTTTCTTCACTGCCCTCACAGCCAGCCTTCTTTCAAAGTCTATATCATTTTAACCTGGCCAATAAGATTACCTGTAGCTCTGGAGTGGCTTTAGCTGCAGGAAATATGAGTCCCACACAAGTGCAATCTTCGACGGGGCAGTGAGAGGAGAGAGGAAGGATCAAATCATGGCAAAAGTGTCCTTGAAAGTGGCATTCACAAGGTGCTCTGTGCGATCCCACCATTCATCACCCCTGTACTGTAATTCACACAACAGCCTACACCCACTAATGCCTGAAGAATGGCTCCTTCAAGTTTACTATAGCCTCCTAATGTAACTCGGGCTCAACCATCAAAAGTTTAGTACGACAGCAGCTCCCAAACTCAAACTTATAGAGATTAAGATGTATCGACGAGATTTTGGTGGAAAAAAAACACTTATGGCAGGGATTTGGGAATATTTAAAGACACACTGTCATTTTTCTGTTGCTCTCACTCACTCCCAATTCATCTTTCTAATGAAACTACAGCTCATCGCATCTGGTTTGTTAAGTTGTAGTGTATTGTTTTGTATGATGCTTTTTGAAAAGAGAGCTTGCAAGATTCCTCAAACATGTATGGATGACATAAACCACTTTGGACATGTTTTTGATGAAAGAACAACGTTTTGACATGGTATAAAGCTCAAAAAAGTCGATTTTGCACAATTACATGTGTTCTTTTTACTCAAAAATACCTTGAGAAACTGCCATTCTTTCTGTGAATAGGGTCACCTCTCCACAGAGCTGACCTGTAACTCGACCTTGTGGCGTCAACAGCTTGTCATCATGGAGATATACATACCTTTAATGCCATACTTTGGATCATCCTAGACAAAGCAATAACATCTCCATGGAGATAAGCAGACGGCAGACCCTTTACCAGAAAAGTTACATCGTGTCCCTTTATCTGAAGTTATTAAATTTAACTTTTTAGGGTTGTTAAAAGTATCAAAAGTCAGACACTAATCTATATATTGCTGTTAATGTGTCAGGGTTAACTATGGCAGGGAGGTAGGCAAAAATGCTCAAAATTGGCTAAAGAACTGAAGTTGCATTAAGTAACTTTTTAGGGTTGCCAAAAGTACCAATTTCATGCCATATTGTGGAGCATTGCAGAAGAGCTGCATAGTGCATCTTTATGATTTAGGAGGTAGTGGCACAGTTGAATCTTCGCCCACCGGCAAGAGGGTCACTGGTTCACAACTCACCACTAAACTGTTGGCGTTCCCCTGGGCCAGACACTACACACATGTTTGCACTCTCTGTTTACGGTGTGTGGCTCTAGCTGGTTGTTGCAAGAATGACAATGATCTCTGAATAGGAGGATAAGGTACAGTACAGTAGTCTCCAGTGAGTCTGAAGTCTTCCTTGCAATACTTCTATGATATTTAGAAATCTTTGGATGGTACAAAGATACTGTCATTCAGTCATATGTTTTTTACAGTATAAAAATGCCTCGCTTCAGCTTGATGGAGTAATTTCTCTGCTCTTGCACTGACAATATTTTTCAGTGTTAGAACTCTATCTTTTAAATGAATGGCATGTTACCTGCTGTGGGCTTTCCAATGCTGCACCGCTGCTACTAAACCAAACTTATCAGACATTTAAACAGGCTGTAACAGAATTTTATGCTTTACCAAACTACCTATATTCTGTAAAAGCATAATTATAAAGCGTTTTTATTGGCCACAAACCAGGAAGTAAAGCTGTTAGCAGTGGCATGATGGCAAAACTCCGCTCTGGCCCCAAAAAGTTATGACACTGAGGATGCTACTGGTAGTACTGTCTGCATCGAATTATAGCATTTTATTTTTCGATAAACAGAAAGTGCATGGTTAGCATTGTAGCTGCCATTAGCTTTACCGCGTTAAAACTTCACCCTGGCCTCTGAAAGTTGTGAAAAGCATTTATAAGTCATCGCTGCTCAAAATGCATAAGGTAAGTATGGATGAATTTTGAGCCACTGCAAACCATTTAACATGAAGTACTTTTGTTTTTGTTACTTTTTCGGGACAGTTAAAATCAGGTACAGTGCCTTTAAGTCACCCTACGTAACATTGTTTATCATTGGGAAAGTTTGATTTTTACAAAGCTGGTCACACTAGAGAGGAATAGTAATATATTTGACAATTTGCAAGCAAGAGAACCATTTCATTGGTGTTTTGGTGTAGTAGTGTTGACTTGTGGAGCAACCAGCAGGTGGCAGTGGAGCAAAAATTATAAACGTTTCCCAGCAGTATTTGGTCTTCCTCTGACATGCTCACTTCCACCTGCTGTTTTGTCTGCCCTGTCCTCCATGATGCCAGGTAAGAAATTCAATTATAACACTTTGGTGAGCTAATGTAATTTATTTGTTCAATTCAATTCATTTTATTTTTGCAACGCTCAAAATCACAACAACAGTTGTCTCGAAGGGCATTCATGTTTTGGTTGATGGGGGAATCCGGAGTACCTGGAGGAAACCCATCCAGACACGGGGAGAAACATGCAAAACTCCACACAGAAAGGCCTGGGCGACCCGGGGATCGAACCAAACCTTCTTGCTGTGAGGCGTGAGTGTTGCCACTCAGCCACTGTTCTGCCTATACACAAAAACAAACAGGAAAATCAAACAACAGGAAAAATCAGACAAAACAAGAAAAATTGGCCAGGCGATGTTTAAATTGTCAACATGAGAATGAAATACTTTGACCAGCTACAGACTAATGTCAATTATTTCTCAGGTTATGGGGTTTGAATCAGCTACACCCTACAATTCACCCTGCTGTTTTGCCTTCACCTTTTTTCCTTCTTGCCCTGATCTGAATGTCTGGAAAGTAATTATAACCTGTGAACATAAAGACCCAAATTGTTCAAGTGAATGAAATTATACTGGCCCTTTTATAGTGAATGAAACTGTAACAATCAGAAGTCCTAACTCAAGCTACTATTTAATCTGGAACTCAATTGCCTCCATGTACGCCTGGTTTATTATTTAGTTGTATTCACTTTTGTCTCCCACTCATAATGCCACAGTCGTGTCAATAATCGTAAAAAAAGTAATTGTTCATAATCATAAACTTCTCAAAATAATTAATACACAAAAATTGATAATTCTACATCCCTCCTTCTAACCATACAACTTTTTATATTCTCCATTGCCTGGAGTGACACAAACTTTAAATTCAAATCACAACACACACGGTAGATAAAAAAGATGAGACTGGAGGGAGAAATATTACAATTCTACCTTTTCCTGGACAAATTGGCTCTCCACCTTTCGCCGCCTTTAAATAATTCATTCTGCCACCCAGATTTTCGAAGATAATGACTTCTAGTTTTGCCTAAATTTGCACTGGCCTCAAAGAACTTAGTAAATAAATCCGACATGGCGCACGCACTGGGGGAGGTTTGACCCGCTCGGCTTATTCCGGTATAGGGAGCCTTTATTAGCTCTTGCCAGTGGCTAAGTATAGGATAAGTGAAAAATAGCGCACTAGGAGTAGCATTAGCACATAAATCGCTTTGACGCTAGCCTTTATCCATGCGCGCGGCTCTCTCTCCTACCTCCCCAGTTCCACCTGTGAATGCTCACGGCTGACTTTTTTCTTCCCCATACACCTCCAATGAAGACCGTGCATGCCAAAGAGGGAAAGAGAGAAAAAGAGAGAAAGAGGAAGGGATGGAGGGAAGAAATGCCTCAGGTGACATCCTGGATTACATGCTGTTTGCACCTGCATGGCTGTCCCTATTGGAGTGGTGATGATTGGGGGAGGACATTGGAAGCTCGTGGCACCAGGCGACAACACCAGACTACGATATGAGACAGTGTGCATGTGAGGGGTCATCTGTCCAGGAAAACATACAAAAGGCTGCAGAAAAATACACAATAAAATCAGCAATGTGGTTTACTCAATTCAGTGTAGTGAAGATTGCAGTGAGAGTTATTTTGGAGAAACTGAACAGCCACTCCATAAGAGGAATGTACCAGCACCGTCATGAGACCGCAGTCTGCTGTACATCTCCATCTCAAAGCCACTAACCACTCCTTTGAAGATAGTGAGGTACAGATCTTAGCCAAAGACAGGACATGGTTTGAGAGGGGAGTTAAAGAAGCAATTTTGGTTAGGAAAGACAATCCTCCTTTTAACAGGAATGGGGGCCTTAGACATCATCTTTCTCTTATTTATAACTCCATCCTCAGACCTGTATCTAAACAAAGAAAACAGTAGTGGTAGCCAGAATGCTAATAAGTGTGATAATAGGTCATTAGACCAAGCCTACAAACAGAAACTGTAAATAATAGGTGTTAGTTTCAGTGTAGTTAGCTCCTCCCTTAAGACAGATATAAGGCAGTGTCCACCAGTGAACTGACCAGAACTGAAGAAGCAGCTTGGATGTCCATTTGACAGATTTGAATTTCTGTTTTACTATGGATCATACCTGGACGACTGAGGGATCACAGACACAGTACAATCAGTTTTTTACAAGTGATTTTCAGTTGTATCAGTCTTGTATGTTTTGTATTTTTAATTTTTTTTTTTTTTATATTGCATTGTGTTCATTCAATCTTGAGATGAAGAGATGAGAACAGAACCATGTGGCACAGTCATGCTGGTAATGATAGAAAAGAAATCTTCGATTCCTGTAAAGCATTTTTGTCCTAACATTTCAGGCTGCCACCGACAAGTCGTTTAAGTCAGAAAAATTAAGTAAAAGTAATCTAATTAGATCTGTCAACACATTTTGAAGTACGATATTTTGCTGAAGTAAGTGCAGACGGTAAACCATAATGTTTAAACTAATTTATGCCACTGACACAATAACCCAAGAGCAGATTTAAACCACAAAAACTATTTTAAATCTGCAATATTGTTAAAACGCATGAGCTACAATAAACAGCAGAATGAAGTACTACGTTTGCACATGGAGTCATTGAAGTTATTTATTCAACTTTTTACGCCTCAAATCTTATCATATATCCAAAAAATAACCACAAATTTCACAACAGTGCAAACAAAAAGTAAACATGATAAATACTGACCCCAAAGATGTCTGTGTAATCCCTCAGTCATCCAGGTGTGATCCATAGTAACAGAATAATTTATATCTGTCAACTGCACAAAACATTGTAGGAGTGAAGACGTTTTGCTCCTCATCCAAGCTGATAAATCAATATAGGAATTATCGTGACAGGCCTACAACAAATAGATAAAGTGTAGGTGAATGAAAGTAGATGTATACAAACTCAGATATTATCGCCTTGTTTTTTTTAAGGCAGAATTATCAAATTGACCCATCCCTTATCAATGGCATCTCTGACCATCAACAGTCACTTCACTCACACCTGATTATTTTTAGATAAAATGGCTTAAAAACTAAATTAGTGGAGGGTCAATATTGAGTGAATGAAACTGGCAACATTACCTACTGTTGCTTCATACTGCAACCATGAACTTACCAGACCCATGTAATTTTATTGGTAGCTAGAAACCTTCTGTAGATTATGGGAAAATGTACCAATCTAACAGCCCAAATTTGGTATTGGAATCTAACCCACAAACATTTTGCTGTTAACAGCCTTTCATAAACAGTCTGCATACCCTCTGCATTGCTCTTTATAAATGAAAACACAACACTGGAAAGTTTTTTGTCTGATGCAATTTCACTATGAAATGTTAAAATGCAGAGTGGATTTCAAGGACTTTATGCTTGAACTCGGAGGGGATATGAACAATTTGCAGAGGTAAGAACAACTACAGCAACAAGATTAAAACATAACTTTGGTACACATTGAAGAAAACAAAACATCAGTCTAGCTATGTTTTCGTCGAATGAACTATAGGCTGTGGTCGACTCGTGAAGAAAGCTAAAACTAGACCCACCCGATACACTTAAGAATTTGTCGCACTTTGGCTTTTTGCAGGTGTAGCTGATCATTCTTCACAACCCTTTAAAATATTCCAATGAAAAGCAACAGCCCACTAAAATCAGAACGTTAACTACGAACGTGATATGTCAAATTGCCCCCGGAACATCGTCGCTCCCCATTACGTTTGGAAGATTACTCTGATCCAGACTACCGCGCACACAAGCATACATTAGCGCGCGCTTCATAAATCAATCTATATTTTCATTTTTATCGGAGTCATGTTTCAATAAATTATTTGCATGGCCCATTTAAAACACGTGGAACAAGCGCTCACCTCCACCTGTTTGGTATTTCGGTGACTCATGCGCGCCGCGGCAGAAGGCACAGAGCAATTAAAATAGATGAAAATATGCCTTGCGGTCTTATTGGGCTATCACCGGCGCGCACCGCTGATCTTATTGACAAAACGGAACGGGCTCCTGCATATTAATACTACTGTCTTAATATAGACCTCATGCTAGCAGCGGCGGCTACCTGTGCAAGGCCGTCCTTTTAACTCTGCTCAATATTGCATCAGATGTGGATGTTTCCGCAGGCTCTTTAGACTCGGCTTTCACTACTTTTGGTTTCATGCAAATCGTGATAGTTAAAAATGGTTACTTCTTTCCGGACGTTTATTGATTATTTATATTTTATTTTTTTGCAATCCATGGCAGTTTTTTTTTTTTTTTTTTTTACATTGAAAACCACTCTGACCCATACACATTTTAGCGACTGATTGTTGACTCTGATTGTCCAGCTTTGTATTCATGGATATTTCATTGCTTTGCCTGGAATCTTCCACAGTATGGCATTAAACATATCCATTTCCATAGACACAAGCAATTGATGCCACCAGGCCATGTTACAGGTCAGATCTGCGAAGAAGTGACCACACCCACGGTAAGAATTCAAGTTTTTCTAGATATTGTTGAGCAATAAAAACACCTGTATTTGAACTGATTTATGCTATACTGTGGAACATTCGAGGCACACAAGGTTGCTAGCTAACAGTCGTTGAAGTAAAGTAAAATCATGAACCTAAGAAAATGAGACAGTGATTTTAATGCATAAATATAATTATCTTTCAGTAAAATTAGCAGTAATTCAACCTGTCATAGTCACTTTCAAACGGGCTTTTTTGGGACAGATATTTTTCTCCCGGAGCGAAATTCTATCTGCCAGTCATCTAGTTAGCGGTTAATCTGCTCAACTTCCTGCCTGACACTGCACTATATCATATCATACATTTATTGTTCAGGATCTTTCTGACATCTGGAGACTTGATCAGATCCATAAACGTCAACAATTTCTCTAAGCACCAGACTGGATCCAGCATCTGTCTCGCTTTGTTTCAACTACAATCAATCACAAGTCCATTAAGAACAAAGTGCCTCGCTGACATCCCTAAAACTAGAGATATGTGTGTGGTAGACATTTATTGGTGCAATGGGAAAAGCTATAACAACCTTAATGCATTTGGGGATTTAGCAGTGAACCAGCGTAGCATGGCACGGTTGGTACAGAAAGACGCAGGTAGTGGGTAAAACACAATAACATTTTTGCCATATTAAATTCAGAAGTATTAAACTGTAGAATATGTCCAGGTGTGATCCCTCTGGCCTTTGCTCTGGCTTCAGGTTTAAGATGTATGATATTGTATATACAGTATGCATTATATATGTATTGTGTGGCTGCTATGATGAAATTGTGTTGTTGAATTATTTAGAAGCAAAAACAAGTTGAATTTTCTATTGTGGTGCCTGTGACAGTGACTACTATATACGGTTGGTTACAATATGGTTGGCTGCAGAATAATTTATTTTATTTTAATTAATCAAATTTAGTTGGACGTTTGGTCACCTTGCTGCGTCCCCCAGGATATTTTCTGTCCCCTCACCTTATGTTCTATGTCCTGCAGAGGTTAGACCAGAGAAAACAGCCCAGAGCAAAATAAATATAATCGTGAAAAGCAGATTATGTGGTGAGACCAGTGCTTACAAAATCTCCTTATAAGATCTGTTAAAAGGTAATTGACCCATGGAAGCTTGGGAAGACAAGTTTAAATGAGAGCTGAAACCAGCCAAAGGTTTGCACACATCTTATTATTTATTTATTTTTTTACATTTACCACTTTCTACATTTTAGATACATGCAGAAGATATCAAATATATGAAGCAAGATGTACAGAATTTTTATGTAGTAAAAGAAACTCATCTAAATATTTTTTATATTTTATATTCAAATCCTCAAAGTATCCACCCTTTGCTCACAGCTGCGCTTCATCAGAGTCAAGAAATGCCAAAAGTGCAAACCAGGGTTCAAAGCAAACGATGGCTAGATTTTGATTAAAAAAGTGTCCAAAGTTTTGACTGGTAGTGTATATTGTCTATCATTAAAAAAAAACAAAAAAACATTGTCTTGGGTTTGGGACAGACTAATTTATCCAGTTGAAGGTGTTGGATGAGATCCATGTGGAATCTCACACAGTTCAACACCACAGTGAGAGAATGGACTTAGTGGGCGGGGCCAACAGGTCATTGTGAAACCTGTTCTTTGCTTAATGTTCAAAATTGGGCACAGGCCCATTTAAAGATCTGAACAAGATAGTTATTATATTTTTTTAAAAAGTCAAATCAATTTCCTATTTCCCAGGAATGCCAGGTGTAGAGGCTAATTTGCCCTGTGCCAAGACCCACTACTGGTTGAAGGTGTGCAGAAGTCTTTAAGCATGTGTGTCTTCTAAAATACCAAAAATAATCCAGTGAACTAGTTGAAATTCATTTATTTGGCTCACCTTTGCCACAATAACACAAAAAAACCAAATGCCTCTGCTCTTTGAAACACCTGGTGCCATTTTCTTGCCCTCTTTGCTTCCAAACAGTTAAACCACAGTGCTCCACAGGGGCTGGAGCTGCACATGTGGAAGATGATCAAAATGCTCCTACACCCAGATTTACCTAAAGACATACCAGCATGTAAAAATACTAATTTATGTCTTTTTTTATGCTGTTAAAAGAAGTTTCATGCATTTTAAGACCTTTTAAATTACTTTTGGTCACTTTCACACTACTTTTTCATGTTCTATTTATAACCATGATGGAAAATATAACATTTTACCGACCACTTTGATTCTGTCTGTCATATGTCGGCAAAAGTGCATCAGCTTGAATAGAAAAAGCAGCAATGCTACCATGAACATTGTTAGCCACTCTTTGTTGCTATTTTCCACTTGAATAGACCTGATAATACAAGAAGCCAAACTGCTTTATTTTCACAACTTAATAATGGTGATGGTGGTTGAATAGGAAAGAACAGTCTACCGTGTTTTCTTCTACCACAAGTTGCAGAGGCTTGAGTTTAATGAGAAGACTTGTGAAATATTGTTCTACGGTAGTTATAAATTTACAATTTCACAATAAAAATCCATTGTTGAAATTTGGTGATAAAACTGAATTAAAGGTGCACTGTGTAACTGTGGTGATAGGTCTGCCACTTTACTTTATGTTCCACAATATGGCATTAAACATATATATATCTTATAATTATGCATTTATTTATTTATTCAATAAAAAAAAAAAGAAAGAAAATTGTTACAGGGAGCAGGGCCACCTCTTCACAGATCTGACTTGTGACTTGGCCTGGTGGCATTGCGTGCTTGTCTCCATGGATCTAGATAAATTTAATGCTTAACTGTGGAGCGTACCACATGCGTCTAACTGATCATATAAAGACAGCGGGCGATGGCAGGCCCGCCACCAGAAATGTTAGATAATGTATTTAAACCATTTTATAATGCTTTTCCTTCATCAAAAACATGCCTGAAGTGGTTTTATGTTATCCATACTTATACTTACCTATTTGAACCCTCCATACGGTTAGAAGTGCAAGTCTGTACACGGCCATATATAACCCAATATATTCCCACACAACAATTTTTCATAAACATACAAAAGCAGGATTCAACACAATACACTACAACTTTGCAAACCTGATGCTATGTGCAGCAGTTTCATTAGCAGTATGCACACTGATTCTGTTGTGATAGCGCTCTGAAGGGGAAGTGACTTAGAGCAAGGGGCAATGGGTACTCCAAAAACAAAACTGAAACTCATTAAATATTTGAACATATTTTCGGTGAATATAGCATTTTCAAAACAATACAATCTAACATGATGATATAAATATGTAACATGTGTAAGTGTAACGTCCCCATTTCATTTTCCAACTGTTACTTTTCCATAGCATTCCATAAGCTTTCATTTCCATACCTATTCCCTCAGACCCCTCACCTCTGTTAGACTCAGACAGGTTCCAGGATGACAAATTCAAATGGTGGTATTGAAGCGTCTTGGTCATGCCAGAGGGACCAGGGTGAGTAAAGGTAGGCTCCATGCATATTTACCATGTCTGGTGAGTCAGGAGAATTATGGAGATGAGGCTGTGAAGAAAAAGAAGTATGGTTGAGCTGCGAGTGTAGATGAACACTCAAGGGCATGTCTACAAAGTGAGGGATTGTGTCACTGCCTGTCATATGGAGAGACATGCGGAGAGCAATGGCATAGTTAAACACAAGGTACCTCCAAGTATACTATATAGCACATTTTGTAAACAGTTTCCACACTGCAGCATACAGACAGAGTACAAATAAAAATATCAATTTATTTTATTTTATTTATTTGAATGGGACGGCATTTATTACAGAAGCTCAGAGCTAGTTTCCATTCGTAGTCCCATCAGTTGGGGGGTAAAATAAAATGTAACAAAAATGCTAATTTTAGTTACTTGCTAGTCTTGAATAAAAAAATAAACAGTGTTGTGGTTTTATTGTTTTATTTGAATGGGACAGCATGTATTAATGGAGCTCAGAACTAGTTTCCATCCGTAGTCCCGCAGGGTGTGTGGTAAAATCAAATTTTACAAAAATGCAAATTTTAGTTAGTTACTAGTCTGAAAACAATAAAACCACAACACTGTTTATTTTATTTATTTATTTGAATGTGACAGCGTGTACTAATGAAGCTCAAATCTTATTTTAGCATTCGTAGTCCCATCGGGCGGAGGGTGAAAAAATCTTTTTGTAATTTTTACTTACTAGTCCTAAAACAGTAAAACCACCAAATAAAAATAAATAAAATAGCAAATGCATTGAAATAATAAACATATTACAGTAAAAGTTGGTGTTAAGACTTCAGTCACTTCACAGCATATTAAGGTTACATTTTTATTGGGTTTTGAACCGAGGTAGTTAGTCTTTGGTAGTGTCTTACCCAAGGCCAGCATGACTGTATGTGCAAACCAGAGCTGGAATTGAACCACAAACCCCCAGACTGGTGTGAATGAGCCACTGCCTCATGAATTTAGTGAGACATCACTTCATGACATCAGCTGGTGCAGCAGTGTTTCAAGCTCTTAAGAGGAGACAAATACTCAAGCATGCACATATGAAATAAAATACAATGTTTGTGATGAGGGAAGATCATTATAAAGTGATTAAAAGTACAATATAAAACCAGCATAATATGAGCCTTTAATATTCAGTAATTAAAACAGCACATCAGACCTGGGTACATATTCACTTTTGCATCTTATAAACAAGTGCACAGTTAAGAATCTGCATTTGACACAGACGCTTAAATTAAAATGCATCCGGCGGCACAAAGGTTAAGGAGCGGTGCTTTTAAAACGGGATTCTCTGTGATCTCTGCACTTATCTCCATTTTCCCGCTCATTAAAACCTGCCTGTGGTAATAACAGTATAATTTTATCTCTTTATGAGGCTTTTGGGAGGGGAACGTTTCATGCGCTGATCTGTGGTAAGCGAGAGAGCGATCAGATATGTCCAAAAGGAGGCGTTTAAGCCGTGAAAAGCTGGTAATTGCGGGTGGATTGTATCACGCGTTTTAAAAGGTGTTGTGACGGGGATGAGTCAGAAGCGCGTGCCCCCCTTAACCTCTGTAAATAATAGTTACACCTGGAGAAGTGGAAAAAACAGGTTAGGAAATGTGAAAGAAATATTTTGATCCATGGGTTATATGGGCATAAAATGGACTAAAATGAAATATTACAAGACTATTTACAAGGCATTTGGTGGATGGTGTTGATGCTGTGACACTCTTAGACCCCGGTGGGCTTTCCTATTGATTACATTCTACGTTCATAGAAAATCCCAGGTTTTACATTTGTGAAATTTTGTTATTAGTGACTAGAACCGAGATTTCACTATATTACTACAAACATTTATATTACAAAGATGTCAATCAATTTTAACATTCATTTTTTTTCCTAACCACCATTTTAATTAAATATTGACCAATATACAATGTCGTGATGTCATTAGAAAGCCAGAAACAGTTAGACTTTCAAAAATATGTGGTTTGAAATATCGCTCAAATAGAGATCTGTATGCTCTTTATTATTATTAGAAAGGACATAATGACAGCATGAACTGAACTACCAACCTTTCCAAATAGGGTGATAATTATTCCTCTTGAGCCACTGTCACAATAATTGCTTACTGCGTGTTTTTTTTTTTTTTTTTTTTTTTTTTTTTATCATTAGTGCTTTTACGTAAATGTTGTTTTAATATTAATTTTATTTCAAATGACTGAAATGAAGATAGGCTAATTATTTTTGACAGAACTTGACAGCATTTTCCTTTTTTTAATAATATGACTTGGTTTGGCGGGACAGTACCTGTGGGAAACACTTATTGTTTTGCATCGGTCAAGTAGCAGTCTGTGGATAAAAACTATATTGACTACCAGTCATATGTCCCTCCATTTTGAATTATTTCAGTATGCAGCCCTCTAAAAAAAATTTGGACAACCCTGATCTAGCATGAACCATGCCATATCTACTGCCTGTGTCCAACCAGGAAGTAAAATGACTAAATTCATTGATTAAGGGTGCACTTAGACTAGTCCAATCAAACTGTGCCCGGCTGGCCCCTAAAGCGAGGTACATTTGTCCAGTGAGAGTGCAAATGAACTGTGCCCAGGCACGGCACAGATGAGACTAAGGTCTGGTTGGAAAAGGAGGGCCAAAGCACGGCACTTGCACGCACACCCACGATTTATGCTTGCAAACCCTGACATGTGTGCGGAGAGGATGAAGGATAAGAGGAAAAAGTGAAAGAACTCTGCTGCAAACTCACATGAAACTCACGGCGAATCCCCTCTTACCTTCAATAAGGACTGTGGGCAGACACAGAAGTTTTGAAGCCTCGTCTCCTGTTGTCCTCCCTCCTCCACACTGTTTAATCCATAAACTCACAGAGGAGCGTGTATCATAGGATTCATATCTGCCTCATTGTTTGAGAGATATTTCATGCCACTGGTCTTATTTTCTCCACTAAAATGATAGCATAGCTGTGCGACATATAAACAAACAGCGCTGAGTGATGACGTCACCGGGCCGTGGCTCGGTTCAGTTGTGCAGGTGTGAGTGTGGGGCCATAGAGCCCTACTCTTCGTTCTTGAGCACGGCACAGTTCAAAAGGCCTAGTGTGAGTGCACCCTAAGTTATAATAAATGTGGAAAGACGTACTGTATAATATCATATATAGCATATTTGTCTTACAGTTTTTAAGAGGTGACATTTTGGTCATATTGAAGAGTGTAAATCACCCAGGTAAAATGGACTTGTCTGGAGCAGATCCTGACAGCTGGCACCAGGCGCATCCCTCACACTCAGAGAAGTGGTGCCTGAAATCTGCCTGTTCAAGGTGTGAATCATTGTCTAAAAGAGACACCAGGCACCACGATAAATCTATATAAAAGTGTCGCCTTTGCTATGACTAAATATAAAAATGCAGTCACTTAAAAGTTTCACAAGAGTTTGTTACCAAGGGGTTATATTTAAAGTAAAGTAGGTTTTTCCAGTATATTATCTGTGTCTGTAAGTTCACACATTGTCAAAACAGATTATCAATAATTAAAAAATGTATCAACTAATTTATGCCAGTTTTATTCATGAAATAATAACCCTTTAATCCTGCCTTTAAATCCATTATTCTTCCATTATTCTGTTTTTTTTTTAACCTCCTGAGACCTGGCTTCCTCATATGTGGACAACACATTTTGGGTTCTCTAGGCCACAGTGCAAATTTTTAGAAGAACAGCATACAAGAACAGCAACAATGTAAATATATTATATATATATATATATATATATATATATATATATATATATATATATATATATATATATATATATAAATAAATTTTTTAACAGTTTAGAATATTTTATTTTAATTTTCTTTTATTTTTGTTCCTGTCAGCAGCTCTTCACACGAGACACATTGTTCCAAGAGGCACAATTATGGTTTCTCATTTTGTTTTTACATTCAGGACAAATGTTGCTGTGTTCAGGGTCTTAATAAATTGTTTTTGTAAATCATTATTCAAAGGTTTTATCAAAATGATTAAAAGGTCCACATATATACATATTTTTTTTCTCAGAAACTACATCATGTAAAAAGATAATTCTTTGTTTTTACAGTCATCAGGTCCCAATCAGTCCAAATAACAAAGAGAAATTAATAAAGCATATCATGCAAGAGCTCAGGTCTCAGGAGGTTTAAAAAAACAAAAAAGAAGTTCCACAAGGACTTGTTTAAGGTCCAGTTTACTTTTAGTTCCATGTTGGTACTGTATCTTTAGCAACTAACCGAGCTAAGTGTTGAGGCCTGGAAGAGCTCATTTGGATAATTATTATATTAAGACAAAATATAATTTAACTAATATCAATAATTTATAATTTATTGATTAATTTATAACATTTTTATTTGTAAAATACTTACCCTTTAAACCTGTCTTTAAATTCATTATCGTCCTAATTAAAAAAAGCAAATGTGTTCTACAAAGATTTGTTGTAGGTCTGGTTTACTTTTAGTTCAGTGTTGATGCTTTAGCTTTGGCAGGCAGTGAGTTTATGTGCAGGGAGATAAGTTGCATACTTTCATTCACCCCCAACTGCGTTAGTTTCTTCAGGAAATTGCTTTTAGAATTCATTTAGTTTTGCTTTGTGATGATTTTTGAGACAGGTAACATCTCCACTTCTGCACCGTTGGCATGAGGAAGAATTCATGATAAGGTTAGTTTGGGTGATAGCTTATGCTAACTTTTCATGCTTCCTGCTGAATGGTGAAACACAATCTAGTTTTCTCACTTGCTTTTTCAGAGATGAAATTGGTGTCTTGCAATGTCAAACCTTCAAACGCAAAGTTGAAGGATGAATCTACCACATGTTCAATGCAGAATAATTGTATTAAGATTTTTAGAGATCATAGGACTGTAGTTCAGGCGTATATCTTCTGTGACCTTGGCACATTTTGTATTTCAGATTTCAATATCATTAGAAATTACAAACCTGGTTAACCCAGTGTTACTTTGACATTTGCCTTCACTTTCATTGAAAACGACTTTCTGTACTTCTATGTTCCTGCACCATTCTTTTTTTAGCATGCTGAATTTAATTTAATCTCCATTAAACTACTACTACTCCTACTACTACTTGTACTAACTATTGAAACATTTCCTGAAGGGCTTGCATTAAATTTTTCCCCACATATTTGAGCAAAATTTTCCGTGCCCCAGTACAGATGTGTCGTATAAGTGACTCTTAAGGTCAAAATAAGTCTTTTGTTTACTGCCTTCATCCAATTAGAAAGCATTTTAATGTCCAATTATCCGGAAGTTTGCACTAGTATGCTAGTTTATGTTAGCTTTGCACTGTTCTTGTAGAGTTGTGAATAATTAGGATTCCCAGAATTCATAAGGTACTGAGGGATAACTTTGAACTACAAACCAAATGAACTAGTTCTGTTTTCGACATTTGTTAGTTAAAATCAGGTACATTGTCTTTTAAATTCTCAACAATTGTTTATAGAAATTTTGTGAAGTTATGTTATATATCTACATAATTTACTTGATCCAACCTTGAATAAGTCTGATGTGAACTGAGTTAAGCCACCTTTGTGCGATTACAGAGATATGATGCTCAACCTTGCATTGACCCGATATCATGGATACCTAATTCACTTTAATTCACTTTCAGTGAATAGATGATATACGTCTATATAGGGTATATTAAAAGAAGAAGTCCGCATGAGAACTGCTTTTTGAGGTTTTGAATTTTGCTGTTTAATAATTAATGAAAAGAAGCCAGTGAATGAAAGCATATAAATATGTAGTGTATTATGCAAATGGATGGGGTCATTGCCGTCTGGGTATGGAAAAATCAAAGTCTAATTCAAAGCCAAACAAAAGCGATGTTGCACACAGAATGAATACGTTTTAATCCTTTATGGTGAGATCTATAAACACTTGAATAGCTTGTCAATAATGGTGCTTTATCACTCTGGAAACAAACTGAATGAAATTTATAATATGTAGCTGGTCTAGCAAGGGACTGAGAATGTATATTAGTTTTGGCTACAATCCTGCATATTTACAGGTATATTAAGATGTATTGTATTTACATTCTATTGGGCAGTGTCTCAGTAATAAATATGTACAAAAGTTGGAGAGTTTCAAGTTTTCAGTCAGTTCATTAGTTGACACTTTGCCTAATCCTTTCTGAGCATCCTTATTACTCACCACGATGAGTTTATAAGTGCTTTTCACAGTTGTCTGAGCCCAGAGCAGAGCTTTGCATCACAGTAAAGCTAACAACAACTAGCATGCTAACAGTGCACTTCCTAAATCTCAGACAGTACACTGTTTTAGAATTAGATGTAGACAGAAGAGTGGACCTCAAGAGATTCTTATGCAGTATGTGCTAACAAATTGTGTTCAAATACATGGAAGAAAATATGCTTGGATGGCACATTACTAAAATTGATTTCAAACAGGATGTTGTATTGTTTGTTTACTCATGTAACAATAGTTCTTTCAGATCGCTGAGATAGTTCAAATTGTGAATTAGACTCTTTAATGTACCAGTCATTGGAGGCAGCACACACTCAGTTTTGGACCACAAATTTACAAAGCAGTTGATGAAGTATATAATATAAATTAAAGGGCCTATACCTCATGTTTTTCCCCATGTGTTTGAGCAAAATGTGTCTTGTTCCGCTTCAGCAGATATATTGTGTAAGCAGGTCTTGAGGGCAATATAAGTCCGCTGTGAGCCATCTGCTTCTAATTGTAAAGCGATTTATTGTCTGATAATTAGGAAGTGTGTGTTAGCATGGTAGTTGTTGTTATCTTTACTGTCATGGCAAAACTCTGCTCTGGCTTCTGAAAGTTGTGGTGTATTGTTGAATCGTAATGAACAATTAGGATGCTATATGTACTAGGTAAGTGAGGAGTAACTTTGGACTACTGCAAACCGTTTCAAATGAACTACTTTTGTTTTTCCACATTTTTAAGAATTCCATATAGGGTTACCAAGTGAAATAGCAATAGGATTTTGATATTTTGCCAAAATAAATATAGACAATAAATGATAATATTGAAACTAATTTATGCCACTGACGCAATAACCCAAGAGCAGATATAAACCACAAAAACTCTTCTAAATCTACAATATTATTTAAAAAAAAATCATGAGTTACATTAAATAAACAACACAATGAAACACTTTAGTACTTTGTTTGTAATCTGCAATGGGTCATAGAAGCTATTAATTCAACCATTTGCAATTCAAATTTTCCATATAGCCAAAAAATATAACCCAAAATGCCCCAGTAGTGCAAAGAAAATGTGCACGATAAATATTGACCCCTCCCCCCAAAAAATTCTTCCAAATTTCATATATTAAACGATAAGTCGATATAGTAATTATAGTACCGTAAATTTCGGATTATAAGCCGCTACTTTTTTTCCACGCTTTGAACCCTGCGGCTTTTACAGCAGTGCGGCTTATATATGGAATTTTACTGGATAACGGCCCCTGGGGGGCGCTCTCTAGCTGTAAACGTAAAAGTGAGACAGACGTGGGGAAAGATTCTGCTCTGAAGAATTCACTAGTTTTGATTTTGAACGATCATTTTGCGCATCATGAAATGGATATGATGCAGTTTTTAAGATAAAGAAACAGAAAGGAAACAGAGCAGGGGTCGGCCTTTAACACGCAAAGAGCCATTTGGACCCACTTTCCACATAAAATAAAACACTGGGAGCCGCAAATACTTTTTGACATCTAAAATGAAGATAACACTGTATAATAACAATAATGTAACGGAATAATGTAGGTTTTACTTTCACGGACAAGCCTTCTACACGTGGCAGATAAATATGGCAAAAACAACTTAAGTGCATTAAAAAAATACAACTCACCAAACCGCTGCATCATGCATCGCGCTGATTATGTGATTATGTCTACTCTACTCCGCAGTTTCTTTAAAAAAACAACAACAAAAAAACTCGTAGCGTATCGTTTAATCCCAGGTGCTTATTCTCCATGTGCCAAAGCAGTTTTGAAGGTTTCATTGCCTTATTTGCTTTTCCCGTATGTTACGTAGAGCGGACTGTGCGCGTGAGTCACCTGCAGCGACAAACCCAGATTTTAAGTAGGCATTGTCTGTTAAATTTATCTTTCTTTTTCTTGGAGGTCGTAGTCTCTTCTTCTGGCTCCTCAGTTGTCCTTTTCCCCTTTGTTAAAAAGATCTCCAAAGACTTTTGTTTTGGCTCATTTTCACTCGCTTGTGGCTCTAGTTTTGTGCGTCGTGTCTGATGTGTTATACGTGATACGTAACCGCGGAGACAAGAGCAGATAATAAACTTGCTACTACATCAAATAGATTTCTGTGGCGATTTCCAGCAGGATTTTCATGATACATCTACGGACGAGCTTATTAGTGTGTCATTAGGGACGGGCCAAAGTTGCTCCTGACCCCTGTGCGCACAGCGTCTGAAAATCAGGGCTCTTTACGCAGGACTGTGAGCTGTGTCTGTCAGTTCCCAAGCCACGCAGAGCCGCAGTATAAGGCTGAAAGAGGCGCATACGGCTCCGGAGCCGCGAGTTGCCGACCCCTGAAATAGAGCCACTGCACGTAAGCTCGACATCAATGAATCCAACTTGGTCAATGTAAAAAGACGACAAAAGTTTTCAGAGGAAATAAAAGCAGATTTTCCGTGTTGGTGCAGCTTTATTTTCTAAACCTGCAGATGTGTTCATCCCGTGTTGTTGTCGTGTTGGTTCCAATTTTCAGGCAAAGTTAAAAAAAAGCGTGTCAGTGCACCGTCTTTCTGTGTAAATATCTCATGTTACAATATGAAAACCTGCGGCTTTTATTCAGGTGCGGCTTATATATGTACAAAATTGATTTTCTCTTCAAATTTAGCTGGTGCGGCTTATATCAAGGTGCGCTCTGTAGTCCGAAATTTACGGTAACAGGCCTACACAATAGCCATATACATTTGCTACGCCACCTAACGTTCCACAGTCCAACACTATTGATTGTTGCACTATCGTTGAAAAAAACCCCAACTCTAATCCAATACTACAATCCCCGTTATACGCGGTGTCCACACAATAAAAGCTTTACACTGATTTCATTCTCTTTCCTGACAAGTTTGTTTGGGGAAAAAGTCTCAAAGAAGAGTAGTTCAAAAATCCATGCCGTGGTCTAAGTAATTACACAGCGACTGCTATCGATCTACAATACTATTAGTTCTGCGCAGACAAATTTGGCCATTTTGTGCAATTTTCTCCACTGTTGAGTAAATGTGAGTGCAATGACTGACAAGGCCGCACCGCCTCTACATTTGGTCATATTAAGTCTTGGGGCCAAACAATGCAGTTCGATGTCGCTAGCACTTTGCCATCCAGGTGAATTATATTGAGCTATTTTGGGTCAGGTTTGTTAAAAGAAATTGCAGATTTTATAGGTCTTATATCATGAGAGCTTTAAGCCATGTTAGAATGTTGGTACCTCCTCAAAAACATATATAGAGTTGTGTTTTGTTTCATTCACACATTTGAGTAAGCATTTATTATTAGTCTGGTCACATCTCCAAAGCTCAAAATGCTCTGTTCCACTTTATGATGTCAAGAAGTGGTATTTTTCAAGTTAACAGCTACCTTTTACCTTTTGTTCAGTAGAAATTGGTAAATCCAGGGCAGAAATCATCCGTTTTATATCCTGCTTTTGCGTAATTATGAAAAATAGCCATGAGGGAGTGGGAGTGCTGCAGAGAGCTTCCTGGTTGCGCAGACTTGTGGGTGGAGCATTGTACAAATGCTGTGGGCTCGTACTGCTAACGACAACAACCACTTCAGTCACGTTTTGGATGGGGGAACAATGTTATAATATGCTAGAAAGCTCAAAAAAGTTGATTTTGCACAATACCCCTTCATTCAACGTAATTCACCAATGTATCAAGAACCAAAAAAAACAACGTTATAACCCCCACTTTGGATCCCTTGTTTTGTATCTGTGAAGTGTTGCTTGGAGGTGCAGACCATAATATATCTAATGTTTGTTTTGTAGGCGCTCGCTGGTGTAATGCATTGGAGAGTGGGCCATTTGAGGCTCTTACATCACTATAGCCGTCGCACATTTGTCACGTCGTGCCCAGACGCCGAGCTGCCTGGAGTTTTTTGTTGTTCTGCTGTTATTTCCCCACGGAATCCAGCACTCTGTCAACAATATTGGTGTATGGTCATATAAAATAATAGCTAGTATATAGATAGTACATATTCTTTCAAAATTCTGAGAAACCAACCCATAGGATCTTGTGAGTTCATTTGAGCTGAAAGTGTTGTTCAAAGATTATTTGAAGTATTTTTCCACTATGATTCACCATAACTTACTTTTAAAGGAACAGTATGTAACGTTCACCTGCATGACTCCATGAAAATAAAAAATTAAAACCATGCATTCTCCATGAAGATACATTTTATGCTTTTCTGAAAAAAAACTAAATTTCCATGGAAACAAACAGGACGCAGCCCTCCTCGAATTGGGTTAGTAAGAGTAGAGTTTGTGGAGATGCAAGCCTGCTAAGAGAAGTTCTTAGTGCAATAAACACAATAATACATGCTTTTTTTGGCTAAAATGTGACATACTGTGGCTTTAACACTTTTTAGTATCTGGTTTCAAGCTAGCTGTAGCATTTGTTAGCTTACCTTCATACTGTGTCTTTTAGCTGCTTGTTTCCTTACTGTTTCCTTGTACAGTATTCACCTCACCTCATTGTTTTATTTTGGGCGCTCACACTCCACGTTGAAAGTATTAAATGTGCTGTAGCTGATTGTAAAAATGTGAAAAACAGAACTAGTTCATTTTAAATGGTTTGCAGTAGCCCAAATCTATTGCTCCTTTACCTTATTCATTCTGACTTGCTCGTAAGCACTTGTCACAACTTTCAGAGGCCAGAGTGGAGTTTTGCAGTTACAATAAAGCTAGAAACAACTGGCATGCTAACTACATATTTTGTGATCACTGAACAATAAAACTGATGAAGGTCTTTCGTGGTGTCCTCAACTGCTGGAAATTACAGAGGCTATTGAAGGCAGCACACCCTTAGATTTAGGCCATTTTGACCAGGAAGCTGCAAATTGAAATAGTTTACACTGAAATTGCCAAAAATGACTAGGAACAGTAGATAAGTGCTATTCAAACAACATATACACAGAGAAATAAAGTGGATTTAGTGTTTAGTCCCACTTTAAACACCCACATTACTATTGCTGTTGTTGCATGATTGGTTCGGTACAATAATGCTCCGCCCCTAAGCTGCTGGATCTAGTTATATGTCATTACAGTAATAACATACAACTTTTATGCATCTATGGCCACTCCAAAAATAAAATGCATTTTGGACTCCATGATGCAAAAAATAAATAGTAATACTGCTTTCAAAAAGGAAAGAGAAATGTAAACAGTGAGACATGAAGGCAAAATACAATATATTTAGGTGCATTCAAAGCTATTTCAGAGATTGTTTACTGTTTCACGTAAAATTGAAACCGAGTCAGATCTGAACAGCTGTTTTCATCAGGTTTAATGCAGTTTGGTTTGTGCATCGGCCACATGGCACCTCCAGGAAAATAAGTTCAAATAAATCAATTTTAAATAAGACCAGGCCTGAGTCGATGTAAAAGTTCAGGCTGAATAACCAGTTTTGGGATCTCTAGGGACCAGTGGTGGTGTTGTTTAATCTATTTTGTTTATTTAACCTTTGTTTACTTGCTGAAAGTAAGTTTGCTCCCTAAACCTTCATTACACCTAAATACCACCACTTACAGGTGTTTTTATTGCCCCCAAAATACCTTGAACTACATCCAGTCTCATGCTATGCTTTAACCTTTCCACAGATCTGACCTGTAGCTCACTGACCTGCTTCTTACCATGGAGATAAATAGGTTTAATGCCATACTGTGGAACATTCTATCTAGGCAAATCAATAGCATCGCCATGGATATATGTAGGTTGAAGACCCTCCAGCAACAAGATGTACAATAGGAGTAGAAAGTTTGCCCACTGATCCGAAGGTTGGCAGTTCAAATCCCGCTCTCGACATAAACATCATTGGTTGAGCGGTTAGAGCCACTGACCCACAGGTTGGTGGTGTGATTCCAGCTCCCACAGATGAATGCTGTTGTTGTGTCCTTGGGCAAGACACTTCACCACCTCGCCAGTGTCTGCATACACCGGTGTATGAGTGTGTGTGTGTGAATGGGTGAGTGGTTCCTTGATGTGAAGTGCTTTAAGTGCCTTGAAGGTGGAAAAGCACTATATAAAAATGTGACCACTTACCATTTGCCTTAAAAGACTTTATTGTGGCTTTAATTTGCTTTGCTTTTCACCACATTGACATTTCACATGTTCTAACTGAAAATGTAAATTTGAACTACGCCTCTGTTTACAATTCGGTGTTTAGCCATTGGAGCCCCGTCTGCCGTCAGCAACGAGAATGAACAATGTGAAAATAAATAAATCAAGTCATTATGAAACATGACCACGATGCTAAGAGAACCATGCATTTTTACCTGTGACGCAAATGCAAACAGATGAATGGATTATTGGAACAAGCATGAATGAAGCAAAAATATTTTAGAAACCTTTTTAAAATTTGATCATCCACCTGTTTTTTGAATTTAGGATGATCTTGCAAACTGTTGTCATTTACCGCAGTCGAGCGTTCACCAACTAACCCAGCGGTTGCCAGTTTGATCCCCTCTCTGATCAATCAATAATGAATATGTGTTGCGCATGACGAGAATGTTTACACTTAAAGCAGCTGCGCTTTACATCATCTGGTACATTTATTTCAGTTTGTTTTGTCCTTTTTAAGAATTTTGTACTGAAAACGTGCTTCTGTTTGATGGGCAGGTCATCTTGCATCACGCGTACTGGTCTGCGCTAGTGCTCTGCGTGTGATACCTGATAAGGCTTTCAGTATTAAATCAGATGTATTTGAAATGGAGGCTTTGAATGTCTGCTCTGCTCTGAATGTCTGTGTGTTGCATTATTGATGTATTGATACCCATAAAATAAGTAATTGAAAAGTCTTAAGCGTCTTACAGAATGTTGCAATGTTTCATGATGTTGTTGAGTGGTAAGTGGGGCATGGATTGGTGGGTTTCATATGACATCACAACATTCTATAGGCCAATAATATTTAATACAGGTGGGAACATCTAAATGAATACTGTTAAAAGGCTGATTTTGTTACATACAATGCAGCGACTTTTAGGATCTAGTCACTAATGGAGATAATCAGGTTAAAGGTCCTATATTACACAAAATGGATTCTAGTGAGCTTTAAACCTTAAAAAAACATATCTAGAGTTGTTTTGTTTCATTCACACGTGTTTGAGTAATCTTTTATTATTAGTCTGTCTACATCTCCAAAGCGCAAAATGCTCTTTTCCACCTTGTGATGTCATAAAGTGATAGTTTTCAAGTTAAAATCTACCTTTTACCTTTATTTCAGAAGAGATTGGCAATTCCAGGCTTGAATTCATCCACATAATTCTAATGGTGTATGGACTTTAAAAACACAGTGGAGAACGTCCTGTATTACCACATGACATCACAAGGTAGAAGCGTTTTCTGTTTGAGAATCCTCAATATGCCATGTTTGTGTGTGAATGAAACTAAACGCAACTCCAGGTATGTTTTTGATGAGGAAACATTACAACATACATCAAAAAATAAGCATAATATAGAACCTTTAAACATTTATGAATCTACTTTTTGGCTATTTCATGGGAAAATACAAAGTAATCAAAAGGGAAAACATTTCTATGAGAACAAACAGGAAGAGCCCCTAGACCAAATAAGGGTTGTGAACATGGAGACCCGCTCATTGTAAGCAATTTTTTTCAGCGCAATAAAAACATCCAAACAGAAAAAAATAAAAACAAAATAAAACATGCTATTCTAGTCTAAAAAGGCTAAAAAGTGACATACTGTGGCTACAGCGCTCGACAAAACCAATACAACAGCTTTCAGGACAAGAAACATTAATTCCATTTATTTATATATTTATGCATGTGTGTTTTTATTTATTTTTGTTGAAAATGTTGCGGGCCTGTATAATAGCGCGCAGGTCACCGACTCAGGTGAACTCATTTAGAGCGGCGTGAGCCACTCCGTATTCCTGCATTAGCCTTTCACCTGCTGGTATTTGGAGCGAGCTGTAGCCTGCCAACTCCGCGACCCCACTGAGCCTGGACACCTTTTAATCTTTATTGTAATTTCTTAACTTAGCGCGGGGAGTAAAACACGACGCTCGCTAGCTGACATTTGTCAATTTGGCTCTTTTCTGGAAGGCACAACAACGCGGTTCAACGTTTGATTAACCTGTGTGTTGGTAATTCGGGTGCGTTTTGTTCCCGGGCCTTTTGATAATATCTGTATGACAAAAGGGAAATCAAGTGCGTGTTCATTATGACACCATGGTATTAGCATAGTCTATTAGTCATGTATGTAGCTTATGTGTATGTCAGAGCACCTTGACTGACGAATAAAAATAGAAAAAACTTTTTAGATAACTTATATAAGCAGGTCTTGAGATCAAAATGAGTCTGCTGTCTAAATGTAATTATTAAGCGTTTATTGTTTTTTTTTGTCTGAAAATTAGAAAGTGCATGGTTAGTGTAACAGGTTAATAGAAATTCATGCTTTTTTTGGTGATTCTGTACGATTTTAAGACGTTCCACAATGTTCCCAAACTTACACGGTGCGACTGAATCTCATACCGAGCTCACGGCGGGAGTATGCGCACTGTGTAAAGAGGCATGGTCATATACGCTGACCCGTTCACACTGTACGAGGGACATGAGCCAGGGCATGGCTGTGTGCAGGGCTTTCGATACGTTTGTGGTCCCACTATCTTTTCACATGCGCATGTTTGAACTTCCAAAACATCACAGAAATACATTAGCAAAGCGCCGGCACTGATAACGTTAGCACTGCTTTGTTTAAAGTCTGCCTCTTTGCCTCTAAACTTTTCTGGCCGTCGTGTGTGTGGTGATGTGTTCAGAGACATGGCAGAGGCAGAAGCTGCTCTCTTTCAGTTTCAACAGTGTTTGGACCCTACGACTCACAACAAATATCAAACATGTCTGATATCACTGTCACCGCACGACACAGAAACACAGAGGAGCTGAAATTCACAGTGTAAATCCAGTTTAAGACACACTAATTTGGGGTCCTGACAAAATATTACACTGCCTGGCCAAAAAAAACATCGCCATCAAAAAAAGGTCACACGCTGTAATATTTCGTTGCCTTTAGCTTTGATTAGAATCAGAATCAGAATCCTTTTATTGCCATCATTTGTGAACACAGTTCACAAACTAGGAACTTATTTTGGTGATAAAGTGCAACATAAAACATAAAAACACACTGAATAAGTACAAATGCAAATAAGGGCATGCATGAAGTAAAAAAAAAAGACATGCTTAAAAATCAAATCAAATACTTAAAGGTAGAAAATATATACAACAGCAGCATCAGAACAACAGTGCAAACATGACTTATTAAAGTGGCCGGTGTTATAAAATGTCCAGTTTTGTGCAAATATTATAAAGTGTTCATGAGACAAACTGCAGAGGGGAAGAAACTGTTCTTATGGCGAGAGGTTTTGGTCCCAATGGACCGTAGCCTCCTGCCAGAGGGAAGTAGCTCAAATAGTCCATGTCCAGGGTGAGAGGTGTCAGCTGCTATACGGCCTGCTCGCCCCCGAGTCCTGGAGACGTACAGGTCCTGTATAGATGGAAGGCTGCAGCCAATCACCTTCTCAGCAGAGCGCACAATGCGCTGCAGTCTCTGTCTGTCCCTGGCAGTGACCCCAGCGAACCACACAGTGATGGAGGAGGTGAGGATGGACTCAATGATGGAAGTGTAAAACTGCACCACCATCTGGACCGGCAGCTTGAGTTTCCTCAGCTGCCACAGGTAGAACATCCTGTGCTGGGCTTTCTTGATGAGGGAGCTGATGGTCGGCTCCCACTTGAGATCCTGAGTGATGCAGGTGCCCAGGAAGCAGAAAGAGTCCACAGTGGTGATGGGGGAGTCCGTCAGGGTGAGGGGAGGGAGGGGGGATGTGACTTTCCTGAAATCCACAATCATCTCCACTGTCTTCTGGGCGTTAAGCTCCAGGTTGTTGCTGATGCACCAGGACACCAGCCGGTCTTCTGCAAGCTTCTGCAATTTATTTCCATCCAGTGTTGCATTGATGATGGTCGAGTCTGAGCGCTGCACAAAGCTTCTCCAGCACATCCCAAAGATTCTCAATGGGGTTAAGGTCTGGACTCTGTGGTGGCCAGTCCATGTGTGAAAATGATGTCTCATGCTCCTGAACCACTCTGTCACAATTTGAGCCCGATGAATCCTGGCATTGTCATCTTGGAATATGTGCCATCAGGGAAGAAAAAATCCATTGATGAAATAACCTGGTCATTCAGTATATTCAGGTGACAGACTGTTGCTGAACCTAGACCTGACCAACTGCAGCAACCCCAACCTATTTGCTTAGTTAAATCCATGTAGCGACTTTTTTTTTGGCCAGGCAGTGTATTTCTTGCTAATGAATGTTCTGTAAATAGTTTTGTAAATCATTATGTAATGTCTTTAACTTGTATAACACAATGAAAAATAATTATATATAATTCGTATCAATATTTTGTGAGCTAATTATGATCAAACAGTTGCTTTGTTGCCTCTTTTTGGGCTGTCTTTACTAATTTACAAACACAATAGTGAAATAAAAATATCAGGATCATGTAGAGCGGGTTAATGCGAACATTTTAAGAACAAAATGGTGAGCCTGACAGCAGCAGTTACAGAGAGAAGGGTGGACATTTTTTATGTAAATTGAATTGGAGGCAGAGTTGATGGAGCCGGAAGCATGCCCATGAGCACTTCCTATTTGGAACGCAGCGGTTAGCATGTTAGCTATGTTCATTTATAATCTATGGCCAATAGTATCATATCAGTGTCTATCAATATTTCTCACCACATTAATACTTGACGCTCATGACAGCCCGCTTCCTTTAACCTACCCCCTCACGAAAACCAAAGCTTTAGTCAAAGTAGGCTGTGTGTATTCACCACATCACAAATAGTTAATGATTTCTTTTCATCGCCCGCGTTTCCTGTTGAGAAAAGCTATCCTAGCTTAATAACTCGCCTAAGGGCCAATCACTACTAAATGTTAAAGTGCTTTGTGTCCCCGATCTCCCCTTTTCCCTCAACAAACACCATAAAAAACACTATCAAATCCGTGCGGAAAGTCCTTTACCTAAGAACCTTTTAAGAATTCAAAACATAACAGCAAACAAGAGAGGAGGAGGATGAGAGAAGAGAGGCGGGAGTTTGTGCTGAGCAGCGGGGTGTACATGGATAATTACAAGCAAGCATAATAATAACCCAAAAACTGAAATTGAAAAAATAATTAAAATCCATATTCATTAGTTTTAAAAGGAGTAGCAGTGGTGAGTCTTTTTGTTGCTATGCCACAGGAGAGCACAAGTATGAACAACTACCAACAAGGAGCTATTCAAATGATAACCTTTAGTATTACCATAGTGTTGTGAACACATGGGGTGAATGTGCTAGTCTGCCCTCACAGGAAAACATTCATTGTTTTTTTGTTATTTAATAATTAATGTTTTTTTTGTTTTTTTGTTTGTATTTTTAATAAGATTTTTTCAAATTAAGACAGAATAGAAATAGCTCAAGTGAAAGCAACTCTGTGTATTGGACTATGGGGTATTAAATGTAACACATACATAAACACATAACATATTTAGATCACCATGTTACCTTTTATGAAACTACTGCAGGTTTGTGTTTCTTGATGTGTATGGCTTTGCATCCTGCTCTTGTAAATTTATGAAAAATGTGAGAGTGTGTGGGCTGAGTCTTGTACAAGAGGCGTGGGTTTGTACCATTAACAATCAGGAGGGTTTGAACAGGACCTGGGACAGAACGCTAGATTACTCAAACATGCGTGGGTAATATGGGCATGTTTTTGAGGAAGGAACGTTATAACATGGTATAAATCTCCAAAAGTCGATTTTACACAATACCCCCTCTTTAATTTGAGTATTTCCACCAATCTAATGTCATATGATCCGAACGGGTAACAAATGTAAGCAAAACAAATAGTTACTCGAGTAATATTATTTTTGAAGTTATAGTACTGTTACTTAAGTAGAAGTACAAAGGAATGTTCCAAGAAATGACTTATATGAGAGTAAAATGCATTTGGACGGGAATATCCTAAATCCCCTGACAAAATGCATGACTCTATTGAGATGTTTTTTTTGTGTTGCCCAGAAAAGTTTCATAGTACACCCTTAACTGATAAAAACTACAAATTCTACCATTCCACCCTTACAGCAAAATAACTCAATACTTATAATCATTTCCAAACAGCCAGTTTGCCAACGAAACTAGGTCATAATAATCTCTTTCATTTATATTTCTCTTTTCTTTTATAGATTCAAAATGGGGGGCGACAAGACAGACAGCAAAGTGGTCACAGCTTGCTAGGGTTGCTAACATTTTTCCATTAGGACTTGTACATCCTTTTCAATGCCACCTCTCTGTGATGATTTGTTTGCTTATCCAATCGTGTTGTAGCCGATCCCGCCTCCTCTGCAGCATAAATAATTGAATAATATTGATCCCATTCTCATTAAATCGCAATTCATTCTTCATTTGCCAGCAGTCGTGTCGCTTCCCTCCCTTTGAACTGCAGGGCCCCAAATTAATTTCTGACTCCAATAAATGAAATGATATTAAAATGGGTTAGTCTCTCTGTTTTAGCGCAGTCTAATCAGCTTTTTAATTTCTGTAATCTAGGCCTCGGGATGTCAATGCTTTTTGATGTGTTTTTGGCGCACAGAAAAACATCCAAATTTGGCATTTTTAATCAAATTAGTCTTGTCTTGTGGTGGAGTGCAGTGTGATTGGGAAGGTACTATTGTGAAAAGACACATATTGTGCCAAATTGACTTTTTTGAGCTTCCGCCCCTCTGAGCCGTCACAAAATTCTGTTTGAATTTTTACACTATTGTTACGTCAGAGGTAAAAGCTATGTGTAGTTTTCAAAGTGCCCATATTATGTTATTCACTGATCTATGTTACTATGTCGGTTCCTCATTAAAAACATACCTGGAGTTGAGTTTTGTTTAATTTGTTTCACATGTTTGAGCTTTGGAGATGTAGACAGTATAGTAATAATAAAGTGTTACTCAGATGTGTGAATGAAACAAAACACAACTCCAGGTATGTTTTTCAGGAGGTAACAACATTATAACATGGCTTAAAGCTCAAAAGAGACAGTTTTGCGTAATTTACGACCTTTAAGTCCATGGTTTGCAGTGGTCCAAAGTTATTCCTCACTTATCTTGTGCTTTCTGAACATCCTAATTATTCCCAGCGATCAGTTAAGTATAAGCTATTCTTTTTCTTTGTTTTGCTGACAGTAAAGCTAACCACAACTAGCAGGTCAACGTGCACTCATTGTTGGACAGTAAAATGCTTTCTAATTAGACACAGACAGTACACGATAGACTTATTTTGATCTCAAGAGCTGCTTATACAACATATCTGTGCTGGGGCAAGACAAATTTTGCTCAAAAAATCCCTTTGAAACCCAATTTTGTCACTTCCATGCTTTTGATAGCTGCCTAAAGGCCCGTAGTTTGATCATTGCTGAATGGGAACTTTGTCAATTTCTTACAGATGGATGCATTGGAGGAGAGGGAGCAGGCCAAAGTACATCAATCGAAAAGATTACTGCACACCAACTTGCTAAATGTAATAGTGTATAAACTTTATAAACTAAATCTATCCCAAAACAAATAGCCCTGTAGAAAGAGTCTGGAGTCAGCATCTGTTGTTTCATTTTGAGTACATACTGCAGTATCAAGTTCCATTACAAATTCTAAACTGCCGCTTGGCCTTGTCTGTGTATGGTCCTAATAGTGCATTTGTAAGTTGTTATTTTCAGTTGTTTGGCCCAAGGACCGCACAATGCAGAGTGTGGCAGGAGAATGAAAAGGCCGCGGCTTATTGATCATTTGTGCCGATAACATAATCCAGTGGTAATGGAAAAGAGTGACTGGCGTTCAAGAAGTGTGGACTCCAAAACCGTTAGAATCTCCCTTTATAGGCTTTTGTGAAATTGGCACCGGTATAACCATCATTTAAATAACACATATTATGCCAAATTGACTTTTTTGAGTTTTTAATTCTGAAGTAAGCACAGAGCAGTGGCTGTATACCATTCTCCAAAATTTTGTTTTCTTAATAGGTTTAGGACTAAGCAGCGTTGCGTAGTAAATTTGGTACAAATGGAAAAAAAAATATATCTGCTGGCATAATCTGCAGTTGTCCATAGGGAATGCTGACAACTGTGCAGCTCTTTCTTGTGATGATGTTTACGCTGACGTCAGCTCCCATTGGGCGCACTGCAGTTTTCTAACAGGGAAATCAGTGGACTTGTTTCTTTTATTATGTTGTTTTACACATAACATAATGATCAATGGATTAACATTGTGTATCATATGTAAATATGTCAGATTTCCATCTGTTGTTCCTGGACAGGTTGATGGTATCATTAAAGTCACATTTAACACAAAACACAAAAACAATATCACGAGCATTATATAGTATAGTAGAAACGAGCACACTGTCTTCTTTAAGTCCATAAACCATTGCCAGACTCATCCTACAGTCAAATTGTGTTCACACTGGACACATGGCTCCATTAGCAAGTGAACGCTAATTCACTGGGGATAATGGCTCCAATTGTTTGCTTTCTTTTTTCTTTTGCTTTCTAATTGTTCATTACCATTGTTGACAGCAGAGGGAGCTCCAATGCCTAAATGCCTGGGAAAAGAGGTGTAGTTCCATTCTTGTTGCTTTAAAGAGAATTAAAGCAACAAGAATGGATAATATGTATTTTTTTGGTTTTAGCTCATGTATAGTATGTTTGTCTATCGATGGCAGCCAATCACATCCTGTTACCTTTGCATCTTGAAAAGTCTTAATGTCTAAACATCCACCCTCCCTTTTAATAGCGTTTATCTTTAGCAATGTACCACAATGTGTCTTGCCAGGCAAAACAAGTCTCTTTTATTTTTTATCAATATATTGTCCAACCCTAAATAATGGAAATCAAACCAGGAACCTTCTAGCTGTGAGGCAGAATTGTCAATGACTCGTCTCAAGGTTAAATGCATTGTTTGACATGTCAGTCTGTGCCATTGGTAATATGCAAAAGGATTCACATAACTTGCAGCTGTTTTATTAAATGCACCTCATCTCACTCTTCAAATCTCTCTCCAGGCCTGAGCCGTTTGAGCAGTGCATGGACTGTCAATGAAAGCCACGGAGATTAGAAGGCCCACTGTCCCAGATATGAACCAGCTTATGCATTATTACAATAGGAGTCCTGGGACATACCTCCATACCTACCATTTTCCAAGATGTGCGGCAAGTTATTTTATTAGTTTTAGAATAAAACAAGCCTGACATTCTTAGTTGTAATAAGTTTAAGAATGTCCTTAAGTAACAGGAGACTTGTGTTGATAAAGCAGAAGACAAGGATTGGGTTAGAGCAGGTTGTTGGCAAGAACTTAAAGAGGGTGTAAGAGGGTATTTACTCCCCGCGTTAAGTCACTCGCCCTTCAGAGCACTATCACAATACAATGAGTGTGCGTCTCACTAATGAAACTACTAAACATCACTTCAGCTTTGTCAAGTTGCTGTGTACAGTTTTGTATCATGCTTTTGTATATTTATGGAGAATTGTTACGTGGAAGCATGGAAGATGTAGGCTTGTGGGCGGAGCATTGCACATAATCTTACAGCTAACTGCAATGAGGGTTCAAATAGGGCCTGGGAAAGATCGCTAAATTACTCAGACATCCATGAATGACATCTAAAAGCTCTTCAGGAATGTTTTTGATGAGCGAACAATGTTGTAAGATTTTGAGTTTAATTTTTGTGGTAATAATTCAAATGCTGAGTTATTCTTAATTACAAAAACACTGGACATATTGTTGTAGCATTTATTAATATTAGTTTCGAAGATAAAATCCAGTTGGTTCAAACCTAAAAGGAGTCTCTCTGATCTGAACCCTCAGTACTTAAACCCCAGCACCAGCAGCCAATCATGAATCAGTGCTAGTGCAGCCTCTGGTGCTCAGTGAGTGAATCCTGGAGGTTCTGAGACAAGGCCTGTCCATATACTGAGAAAAACGTGCATGTGTCCTTTTTACGCAGGTTAAGACATTGGTAACTAAGGTTCAGTTGTGATTCCGTTATGGCTGTAGTACCTTTTATAAAACAGTAAGAGTGCAGGCTACATACAGTTACTTTAAAGATGTGGAAACAATGACAAAGAAGATAGTACATTTCTATTACTATGACCAGAAGCTTCTGACGCTGCATTACCAATATATCTTTTCATATTGGTAATTTAGGCTATATTAAGAGGTAGACCTTCATACAAAATGTAGCAAACATATTTTTGTTTCCCTTATTGTGTGCATTACCACTAATATTCCCCAGATGTGCCATGATTTGTGTATAGCACTGGAGGCTATGAAGCACATAACCATCTGTCTGGGGCGTGGCTATCACTGCACAAGGACATGAGTAAGTAAAGACACAAATATGCTTTTACTTTGAGGGCAACCAATCACAGCTGTGTAATCTGTGTTAGTCAAGGGCAGTGCTTTGTGCAAATAATAATTGTATCATGATTTTGTACAAAGTATCTTGTTATGAAGATATAATATGATACCAGGCAAAACCAAAGACTAGTGCTCTTATTTCTCTAGTTTGAGACGATCACCAAGGAGAAAAGCAGGTGAAGTTACAAGTCAGGTCTGTGGACAGGAGCCCCACTCACAGTAAGTGTTTGTTTAAGGTATGTTTAGAGCAAGGTAAATATGTGTAATTGAATAAATGCAAGGTAGGTACTCTGAATGCCCTGCTGTGCAACTTCCCAAGTGTAGCAATAACAATCAGGTGTAAATCCCCCAGCACAAAAGTTAGACGGAAAGTGGAAGTAAACACTAAATGCACCTTTGTAGCTACTAAACTGTGTACATGGTGTTTTAAAAGCATGATCTACTGTTAGCTACTCTTTCTAGTCATTTTGGGGGGATTTGAGTGGAAACTAGGTGCATTTGAAGCTTTCTGGTAAAAAATGCAAAAATTCAGTGACCACTAGAATTTTGATGTAGCTGTTGACATCACATAGAACTGCCTTAATAACAGCCAGGTGTTTCTGATTACAAACAGTTTGAAGGATGGATACCTGTTAGACCAATACCAGTGTTCCTCGTATGTCCAGACCCCACCCCTGCTCCCCTCTCACTCTTTTCTTTAGTGCGCTGGGTAATGTCCAGTTAAAGGCTCTTTTTGAAATGTGGTTGTGGGCGGAGTTTAGGTGTTTACTCCCACTTCAAATAAATACAAACAATAAAACCCAAATAATTGAAAAGTAACTATTAGCTAGTTAGTTAACAGTTTAAAACAATAAAAAATATACAGTCCACACTACTCCTTTCTAATACTTATACTGTAAAACTATATCATATACCCTAAACATTTATTTACCTTAAAACTTTTATTGACTATTTTGTCCGTAAAGGCAGGCATTTGGTAATAATTCAATATAGCTTCTATATAGTTACCAGAGAAAATGCCATGTAAAATGAACAGATTATACATTGCAGTCTCGTGTTTTTCTTATTTAGTAACTTTTACCATACAGTGCATGGTGTGAAGAGCATTTATCTTGACAAAAGTAAATTAAGCCCTTTGACACAAGGCTATAGCCATGATGATGTATATGTGCCAAGGTTTTCTTCTGTGGTACATGTACTTTACTGTAATGGCCATGTAGCTTGTCTTTCCAGGAGATTGACAGATAATAAAGCTAATCTTGGGGCAGGACTTGGCTCGTGGGTGAGCTGTAGCCAAGCAGATGGTCAGTGTGCGTCAGATGTCATTGTACAGTCCTATACTTCCCACAGTACATATGCTCCTGGTCCATTTTCATATCTGAAGATTATTCTCAGGACTTCTGCTCTCCAACTGTACTCTGTGTCACAGTGTTGCACCATTCCAGATCATCTCTGTAAACTTTCTTGTTGACATTGGCTCACAAACTTTTCCCACCAAGTAGAACCTAAGAAATATTAGCTTTATAATCCAGAAATGCTCCTCCGTGTTTTTAAAGTTTGATATTTTCAGTCCTCATATGGCTTTCACGACATCACGTAGATCTACCGTGATAACAAGCAGGTGTTTCTGATGACAAATACCTGGCTGCAGGGGTGGATTTTGAAGTGTAGATGCCTGTTAGACCAATCACAGTGTCCCTAATATGTCCAGATCCCGCTCCTGCTCCCCCCTTAATCTTTTATTTAGCCCCTCTGTGTACTGCCCAGTTTAGCGACTCTATTTAAAGTGTGTGGGCGGAGTTGTGGGCGGAGTTTAGGCATTTAGTTCCACTTTAAATAAATACAAACCATAAAATAAAAAGCAAATCATTGACTAGTAACTATTAACATTTTCAAAATATAGTGATCATGATGAAATATCCAGTCCACAGCCCTGTTGGTGTGTTTTTTTCACATTCTTGTTTGAGTAAGCCTGTTTCGTTAGTCTGTCTTCAGCTTAAAAAGGCTCTGTTCCACCTTGTGATGTCATGTAGTGGTAGTTTTCAAATCAACAGCTACCTTTTACCTTTAATTCTGTAGAGACTGGCGTGTCTAAGGCTGAAACACAACTCCAGGTCTGTTTGTGATGAGGAAACAATATAATAACATAGATCAGAAAATAGTGTAATATAGGCCCTTTAACAATTATTACCCCATTGAAGTGTAATCTCACCTCTTTAAAGATTATTGAACACCTGAACATGATATATAAAATGTACGCCCTTTACCATTCCTCATATGTGTTTTCTAATACATTTTCTCATTTTCTTCTACACATCGGAGCCATGTCTTGTACAGGCATTTCATTGAGCTGCATTGACAGAGTACACGCTTATGTTTGATTGCTCTGTCAGTCTCTTAACCCTGTGCCACTGCCCCTCGGTCACAGCCCATCGACGTGCGTGTTGGTAAATGTTTGTCCAGGAGACATGTACACAAACGGTTTGGCTTTTAATAGTAGAAGCAAAAAAAAAAAAAGAAGTGGAAAAATAAAACTGGTTCATTTTCAACACAATGTATTTTTTATGACACCACCTGCTTTTTAAGCTTAAAGCGTAGACTGTTTAAAGAACTGGACTAAGTGAGTGTGACGTTACCTATAGCGCTTGGCTCCGGTCAAATGAAGCTCATCGAGACTAGCAGTTATAGGGGTGAATTTGGACCACCAGTATCATAGCAACCAAAGAGCCAATCCAGAGCCAGGATGTTGTAGATAACGCCCCTTCCCGCCTGCACTCCTGGTTTAGCAGGGAACAGGCATTAGCAACGCTGTCAATAGAACCTATTCCTATAGCAGGAGCAACCTCTGGGAAAGATGGCCCCTGATTTGTCTGTTGTTATTATTGTTCATATCTTGATTTACGGATAAAATGGCATAATAAAAATACCAGGATGTAGAGTGGGTTAATGTGAACAGTTTAAGATCAAAATGCAGAGGCTCACTGCAGCAGTTACAGACAGAGGGGCAACAACATTTCAATGTAAAGTGAATTAGAGCCAGAGTTGATGGAGCCTGCCTATGCTCATGTCCTATTGGAACGCGGCAGCTAGCAGGTTAGCTATGTGTATGTATGTATACAGTCTATGGCTGTGACTTGTTTACTCAATAGTGATTCCCCTTCCTACCAGTAGATGACGTCTTAACCCCAGTTCCCAGTTTTGTAGAAATACTCTAGAAACAGTGTCTATTGTAAGAAGATGGCAATTATTTTTAAGTTCTAAAACATGAAATGCAAACAATACAAATAATGCGTCCCACTTTGCCTTTGTACATGATACATCTGCTTCCTAAAAACAGGCCTATATTTAGTTTTCTGTCTCAACTTGATCCAATCCACCCTTTGACTTTCACCCAAGTTGTGCATTCATCACTGTCTGAAATGTAAACACTATGAATGATTTCTGCATCTAAGCATCCCATAGTAAATCACCCTAATGCCAGCCATCTGAGGTTAAATAATATAATTCCAAAAATTGGCTCATTGCTGTTTTGCCAGAGGCTCTGCAGCAGCCATTAGAGCGCAGATTGATCTCACAGCACAGACGCATGCAGCTAGGTGCTTACAGAAGTTTGCAATGATGTTTCAAAATCCAACCTGTACCTGATTCTAAATATCTCAAAAACAGAACTAGATTGTGCATCAGAAAAGCTCCATAGTGCTCATTTAACACATAATGGAAATAGAAAATTAATGACTAAATAAGGTAAACTTTAAATCGACATTACATTGACTTACATTCATTTCCTGGAGAATGTTCCTAACCTGAAACATAGTCAGTCACTACTTGCCTAACCTTAAAGAAGACATATTGTGCTTGAGTCTGAGTCTGCGATATAGTTAAACACCCGTGGCCCATTATGTTATGGTTTGCACATTTTAAATTGCAATATTCATGTAAAACGACTTAACAAAAGAAACAAGTCCGCTGACATCCACATTAGAAAACCACGGTGCCCAGTGGGACCTGACCATTTCCGTAAACGTTATCACAACAACGTAGTTTAGTTTGCTGTAGATCACACTATTGAGTAGCAGATTTTTTTCATTTGTGCGTAAATGACTACAAAACACTGCTGAATCCTACATTTATCACAATTAAGAGACTAAAATTGGAGATTGAAGTAATTAAAGAGCGGTGGGCGTATACCGGTGGTGGATTGGAGCAATGGCGTCTTAAATACCGGAGTATAAAGATTACTCAAACATACATGAATCACTCTAAATAAAATTTCGAGAGGGTAAATGAGAAGGGGAAACAACTGTAATATGGTTAAAACCTCTTTGCATAATAGATCCGCTTTAACCTAAACCCTAACCTTATCCAAAATCTTAACTTTAAACTGTTGTCAATCTAATAATAAAGGATCTACGCCATTTAGGTCCAGCATTTTTATTTTTAAGACTATCTTGGTTGAAATAGCAATCGATAGCTACATCATCAAATTCAAGGCCTTGTACCTGATTTGTTCCAATGTATTTGTCTTGACGCAGTACAGATAGATTGTATGGGCAGCGCTTGATAAGCAGGAAGTGTTGTTAGCTTTACCGTCATGGCTAAACTTTGCTCTAGTCTCTAAGAGTTGTTAAAAGAGCTTATACGTCCTGAGCATCCTAGTCATTCACCGCAATGAGTTTATAAGCGAAGTGTGGAATAACTTTGGATCACTAAAGTCTGTAAAAATCAGGTAGAGCGCCTTTAACAGGAACATTACAGACCCATTCTACTTTCTAAAAATGATCACTGGATATTGAATTAAATCCAACACACTTTTTCTAGGCTTTTCTGTTCCAGTCGGCCGCTTTTACTCATCATAGCAGAATATCATGGTCGAGTGAAAATCTACTTTCACTGTAGAAGGTATACCTACTTTATTATTCTTGATCTTCAATGGAATGTGGAACTGAGGACCCACACGGGAATATCGCCCACCACGCTACACTGCATACTTTACCTGGGCTTGAAAGTGGCTAATTGGACCCTGGTGGTCTACTGAACCAAGTTTCTATGAACCTGAACAAGAAGTGTTTTGAAAGCTGTCTAAGTCATTCCATTTGGCATAGCAAGATATGGAATGATTATATATGGAATTATTATATATGGAACTAACAGATGTACGACGTAACCTATTTAGAAAGGGTATTTTACTGCTATGGAGTAATAACTGCTAACACATAACATATTTAGATCTTTAATGGATTTGAAAGTGCTATATTTGCTGAAAACAAAGTATTAACATGTTTTATAAGTTTAACTATTGCTGTTGGAGCTCTGAGTCTCTCCTCCCTTTGCTCTCCATGCTAAGTAACTCTCCCTTCAGAGCGCTATCACAACAAAGAGTGCATCTAATGAAACTACTGCACATCACCTCAGGTTTGTCACATTGCTGTGTACAGGTTTGTATCGTGCTTTTGTTTATTTATGGAGAATTGTCATGTGGGAGCACGGGTGATGTAGGCTTGTGGGTGGAGTATTGGACAGAATCTTACTGCTAACCCTAAGGAGGGTTCGACTAGGGCCCGGGAGATATCGCTAAATTACTCATGACATGCATGGATGACATCTAAAACTTCTTCAAGGAACAACTTTATAACATGGTAGAAAGCTTAAAAAACAAAAAAGAAAACTATTTAACTTTTCTCAGCTAAGTTTTCTAATTTTCACTCAAGATTTGGCATTTATTAAATTTGAATTACTTGCAAGGTCACCCAAGCTAGACACATAATATTCTTTTAAAAACAATACATTTTTATAACGCCTCCTACTTTAAAATTTGTCCTTAAACATTTAGAAAATGTTGTTCCTTTTGCATAATTTGTAACTTTATATCTGTGTATTGGTGACATAGATTCCTTGTTAGAAATCAGATTTGGTTGTATTTATTGCACTGAAAAATGAATTACTATATATATGGAACTAAAAATACCAGTGCTCCAGTTAACTTTTCTTAGCTAAGTTGGCTCATTTGCACAAGATCTGGCATTTATGAAAGTAGAATTACTTGCATTGTCACCCAAGCTAGACACAAAATGTATTTGGACTAGTGTCTAGACCTTTAAAGGTCCTATATTATACAAACTTGACTCTTGTGAGCTTTAAGCCATGTCAGAATGTTGTTACATCATCAAAAACATACCAGGAGGATTTTGTTTTATTCACATGTTTGAGTATTATTAGTCTGTCATCTCCAAAGCTCAAAATGCTCTGTTCATCCTATATCATGTAGTGCTGGTTTTCAAGTTAACAGTTTATCTTTAGTTCAGTAAAGATTGGCAATTCCAGGTTTGAAATCATCCAAATGATTCTAGTAAATGTGTATGGAGTTTAAAAACACAGTGGAGCACTTCCTGTATTACAACATGGCATCACAAGTGTTTTCAGTTTGAGAGAAAAACTCAACTTAAATATGCAGGGTTTGTGTGTTAAACATGTGTGAATAAAACAAAACACAACTCCAGGTCTGTTTGTGATGAGGAAACAACATTAGAACATAGACCAGAAAATAGTGTAATACAGGTCCTTTAAAGTGCACATGACAGGTTAGGCTACACATTTCACTAAAACGTAGCAGCATAATTTACAGGGGCCAAAACTTGTCCAAATTGCACTATAGTTATGATTAGACTAATAAAAATGATTGACAACACCTAAGGCTGGCCAATATGGCGATACAAATCAAATGGTGGTCTGCTATTTTGGTCAAATTGCCAAATTGTGATTCATTATTTAAATGCAGCTCCAACACACACACACTTCTCCTATTGGCCCGTCTCTCTAAATCTCTGAGTGATGGCAGCTGGATTTAACGAATCACGGTCAAGCGTCAACTTTCATAAGAAGCAGATTACTTTATTTAGGGCGACAGTAGTTCAGTTGGTTGAGTGTTTGTCCTCTGATCAGACGTTTGGTGGTTTGAATCCCGCTCTCGACATAAACCTCATTGGTTGAGCGGTCAGATCCACTGACTTAAGTTGGTGGTGCGATTCTAGCTCCCACAGATGAATGCTGTTGTTGTGTCCTTGGGCTAGACACGTAACCCACCTCGCCCCCAGTGTCTGCAAACACTGGTGTGTGAATGGGTGAGTGGTTCCTTGATGTGCCTTGAAGGTGGAAAATCGCTATATAAAATGTGACTAATTCCCAGTGTGACCAATGACCTAAGGACATCAGACAAATTGAAAGTGTTCATGAATCATGATAAAATCGAAATTGTGATCTGGCTCAAAAAAAATCGTGAATGCACTTTTCTTAATGCCCATTTGAAAAAAGTATTGAAAAAGTGTGTAGTCTGGATCCCAGGCAAATAAGCAAAGTTATTCAGTTTTAGAGTTTCAGTTTCACTTCTACTTCCTCTGTTGTTGTACTTTTCTTCTTTTATAGTTGTTCCCAAAAAGTATCACTTGATGTAAAACTATGATAAATATTTACCACAGGCGCTATCCCACCAAACCAAGGCATAATTAGAAAAACATAAAAACCTGTCATATGCACTTTTCTCAGATACATTGCCTAATTTTCACACAGGATCTGGCATTTATTAAATTGGAATTACTTGCAAGGTCGCCCAAGCTAGACACGTAATGTATTTTTAAAAGTGCGACTGGCCCTTTAAATCCTAATTACTTCTGTGTGTGCGCGTGTTTGTGTCCTTTTTGTAGTCCACCCGGCCGTCTCCAGCCCTGGCATCCCCTCACACACGCCTGTGCTTCCTGTTTGACGAAGGGATTTCATTTATTACGTTCCCTATCTCGACTAAAGGCTGCGATTTGGAAAGTGTGTTCCTTTCAAAACCAACAAAACTCAACATTTGTTTGGGCGGGCGGCTGCATGTAAACAAATCTCTCGCTCGTCTCGGCGAACAGCTCGACTCGGCAAATGTAATTCCGCGTTTGGCACGGGGAAGTAGCACACTGTCGGCCGTAATATGGAGTGTGCATTCAGACGTACTTGTGCCTGTGATTGGGCAATCAGAAAATCACTGGCTCCTCTCGCTGCTCGGGCTTTGAGAGGCAGGAGTTGGAGAGAGAAGTGTTTATCTTCACACTAGGATGTTAATGCAGTATGTACATTAAACACGGTTGATTGGCAGCTTTCAGATCATTCATATTTCACTGCTTGTGGTGTCTGGTGGAAATGAGAGAATCAGTCGTGCTGTGTTGAAGTAGAACTGTGACTTCACTCTGTTGTTTCTGATTTTAAAGGTCCTATATTACACAAACTTGACTCTTGTGAGCTTGTTAGAATGTTTCTGACTCCTCAAAAACATACCTGCAGTTGTATTTTGTTTCATTACACATTTGAGGAATCATTTCCAAAGCTCAAAATGCTCTGTTCCACCTTGTGATGTCAGGAAGGTGTAGTTTTAATTTTAACTTCTACCTTTGACCTTTTGTTTAGTAGATATGGGCAATTCCAGGGCTGAAATCATCCAAATGATTCTAATAAAGGTGTGTGGAGTTTAAAAACACTGTGGAGCTCTTTCTGTATGACCACATGACATCACAAGATAAAACGGACTATTTTCCATTTAGGAGAAGAACTTAGTCTAAATATGCAGGGTTTGTGTGTTAAACATGTGTCAATGAAACAAAACACAACTCCAGGTGTGTTTGTGATGAGGAAACATTATAACATAGATCAGAAAACGGCGTAATATGGGCCCTTTAAAGTAATTTTTCTGTTGGAGGGTCCCCCACCAGCCAGTCACTATTTAAATGTTACTGTCTTTTTGCTCTGGTACCCGCGTGAACGACTGGCAGTAAAAAGCATTCATTTGTATTTAAAATATATATATATATATATATATATATAGCCCAGCACTAGTTTTACCATGGCCGCAAAATTGTAGTGTTTACAGTTTATTCTCTCCCCGTACTCCACAAGTGTTTTGCCCAAGGACACAACAAAAGTATGCACTGGATCAATCACTTTACTGCCTGATTTTTACTTTTTAAAAAACATGAAAAACAGAACTAGTTAATTTTAAGCAGTTTGCAGTGGACCAAAGTTATTCCTCACTTACCTTATGAATTCCAAGCATCCTAATTATTCACCTCAATGAGTTCACAAGTGTTTTTCACAACTTTCAGAGGCCAAAGCAGAGTTCTGCAGTGACAGTAATGCTAACATGCACTTCCTGATTATCGGGCAATAAGATCGGGCAATTTTGACCTCAAGAGCTGCTTATACAATATATCTGTAATGTCGTATGTGAGGTATTTTATAGCAATGCAGCACTACATCAAAATGGTATCTTGATTTACTAACGCTAAGGTAAATAACATGCCCAACAGTAGATATGAAAAGCGTGGGTTTGGGGCATCACCAAGACGCCATGCAGAACAGCGGGGGCTTATAAGACAACAGCGGGGACAATAAGATAACAGCTATGTTCTGGTCATTTTGGTTAAGGCCACTTCTTATCTGTAGCCCCTCTCACTAAGGAATATGTGAGGGTTATAAAACAGTCACCTTGTTCGATTTTGCCTAAAGTTTCTTAATGTGTAACGCCATGCAGACCAGAAGAAGACCCGCCTTACACACACACATACATTGAAATACACTATAAAAACTGTCAACATGCACATCCCAGGACTCTCTTCCTATCTTTTCCGTAGAGTCCGTTGCTTCATTGTTCCCTTTACCTGTGTGGAAATCATTAAAACCCTTTTGATTTTATGTTTCAGACTCTTTGACGCTTACACCAGAAACGAACATTCTTACAGGCAAGACAAATTTAGCTCAAATACAATCAAATAAATCCTCAGAGAAACACAATGTGAATAATGTCTAAAACATACTGCTACGTAATCCACCACAGTATGTTTTGCCTTCTTAACAGCTCGAATAAAACCCAATGAACCACATAAGAATCCCACACTATTATCAACCATCTTTTGCAATTTTTCAACTTCTTTCTTGCCTCAATCACTCACACTTCAGTTCAACTCCATCCCGAGACCCGCGCTATATTTTTGGACTCCTCGTCAAAACTCGTCTGTCACTAGCGATCTTTTTGAGCGCCAAATCGCCTTCAGAAACCCAAGTCAATCACGCCGGTGTGACAGGAAGACGTCCACGCGGTTACCCACCTCTGCCCCCCTCCCTTCGCCCACTCTCTCCGTGCGGCCCTATTATGTCGCTTCTAATTAGCCGATCTCGCCGTGCCAAAAGAGTGACGCCGCGGTGTCTTTAAGTGTGGGAGCGGCGCATATGGCTTGTGACAGCAAGGCAGAGCGTGGTTGAGGTGGCGAGGAGGAAGGTGAGACGTTTTTGAAATCACGTTAGAGCCGTGTGATCTCGAGAATGGCATTGTTTCAAATAAGGCCTTCGTGACGCAAACTTCAGACGTATTTTTAACCCGCGATTGGGTACAGTCGTGTATCGGAAAACGGGAAAAATGACTGATAAGTGTTGACAAGAAGAAGAGATAGGGAAAGGAATCTACACTGCTAACAGTGAGAGGTATAAGGCCAGTCCGTATGGTTACTCAACAACTATGCTTAGTGTCTAAATGGGGTAATTCATTTCAATATTAATCTAAAATAACCTAATATTTTCCATGTATTTGACCAAGTACAAATATATTGTATAAGCGTGCTAATTGTTGTTAGCATTACTGTGGTCTCAGTGACTCAGAATGCATAAGGTAAGTGAGTTCAGTTTTTCACATTTTTAACACATTAAAAATCTCTCTTGTCACTTTGTGCTGAAGACAGAGGCTCCAATGAAATCACAGGCTGCAAACTCTTTTGTCAGGACTCTTCCATCGTTTTACTTTGCCATGAACCTGTCAGGCAAACAATGTTTTTAGTCTTTTGAAAGAATAACAATGACTTTCTGTGCACTCTGATCTGATGCATTGGCTTGTTTAGTTTCATTGGCTCTTTATGATGTTTTCTCTGTGACTATGAAGTGGATTGTCATCAAATAACCACTGTTGTGTTGCTTTAGCTTAGTAGATAAAGACTCTGAGGTCTTTATCTACAAAGACTGTGAAGACACACGTTTCAACCCTGCACCTGCTCGAAAATAAAGCGTTGTGTATATGACTGTGATGTAAAAATGCATAGGCTATAACAACTTTCAGAAGGATAAATGTATAACACCAAAAGCCTCAGACCTCGCTGCGATCACGCCCACCTCCGTGAACTCATTCGTAAAGAGTTCAGCAATTCCTTCACCAGCGTTGTGTTGTTTTACTTTTACTTACATTCAACGCTTTGTCTTGTGATAACAGCCTACATCCACCGCACTGCTCTGTGTTTCACCTCTCGCTCTCGCTGAAACGGCTCTGTGCGGGCCCTCTGCTTTGTCATACAGAACAATAAGCAGGGCTCAGGACCCGAGCAGTTAAGGCCTGACTGCCCGCTCCCACCCGAGGGCACGTTAGTCGTGCAGCACCACCTGATCAACATTTTGGTTGAGAGAGGTCCGCAGTAAAATCCTCCTGCTCACACGTACACAAAGCCTCTCTGTATCCCTGTTTCTTTCCATATCAGATCAGACAGAGTTCAAACTCACTCAAGAGGGGAAAGTTGGCTGATGTGATGTGCAAACACTGATTTTAGGTTTCATTTTAAAAACTGCTGGCTGAGGCCCTATTCAGCAGCCTATATAGCCTACTCCTACAATACAACCTTGGATAGATGTAGTTCATTGTAGGTACCAGAGAATTTTTTTTTTTCTAGTTGGCATTGTGCTGCTGAATCCTAAGTAAAGAGCAATGATCATTTATGGGAAAAGAGCAAAACTACATTTCTGAAGCAATGGCGTCTTGAATGAAGGAGAATAAAGATGACTCAAACCTGCTTAAATCACTCTAAATACTACTTCTAGTGGGTAAATGAGAAGGCGAAACAATTATAACATGGCTAAGAGCTCTTAAAAGTGAAGTTTGCATAATGTCTCCTTTAAGTGGCCCTCCATAATACCACTCCTCCTTTGTTTGGTTTTAAATACATATTTGCATAAAGCTTTGGACATTGGTGATTGAACTTTTCATGAAAAAAAATTTTCTTTGCAGTGTGACCACACTTGTTCAAAGAAAAATAAACCTTTAGGTGTGAAATTCTGATTTTGCAAAACTCTGCGTGCAAATAAAAGAGCTGTTTTAAGTTAATATATTCATTAAATGTGATTATGCGTTGAAGAAGTCATTTGAACCCTTAAAACAAAAGCTCCTGTGAACTGAATTTTACTTTCCATGTAGATTGGGATTAATCAGTGTTGGTGGCCATTAAATAGAGTGGTGAGTGAGCTGGCAGGAGCAGAGCTGTTAATGAAGATTTCTGGCAAACACAATTTATCAAGATCAATCAGAGGGAAGACTAATGTTGGGATTTTCTAGAATAGTCTCTTCTTTTACTCTTTACCGTACCACAACTGTGATAACGTGCTGATTTAGCTTCTTTCGCAGGTCTTTCCTTCCTGCTGCTGTCAGACTGTACAATGAACACTGTTAACACTGAACATGTGTCATTCATCCACACCTATGTGCAATACTTAAGTCACTTTACGAAGATGTTATATTAGTCTAGATTTTAGTTTATTTTTAAGTATATTTTTAAAATTATTTTAAACTATTTATCTATTATCTTGTTTTATTGCATGTACCATTTTCCTTCTGTTCTTTAACTATGCGGTGCAATACTGGAATTTCCCCACTGTGGGACTAATAAAGGCATGTCTTATCTTAACCATTACAATGTAGTTTACTGCACTCTGAGATTTTGCAGTTTTGATTTGACAAGCTGAACAAACCTTGCAGAATGGTATGTCTGTGTTTTTTATACAGAGGCTGTCAGGATTTCTGTTTTTCCTTGTGTTCTCCTGTGCTTTCTCCACCCTCCCTTCTGTGTCTGTGTGCCTGGAGCTGGGCGGAGAGTCTGACATGACCCTGACATGACCCTCGCCAATGGTTTCCACCCGCTGCTCACGTGCAGCCCATTGTCAATCAGCTACAACATCTGCAGTGAGACTCATTCCATTGTGGTATTGTACTCCTTGGTCTAGTTCATCTCTTTGTATTTTTCCAATTATTTAGTTTGTTTTTTCATGTTTTCTCCACACCTTGTTTTTGGCCTTGCAGACCATCTAAGCCCCCGACCCAGCTCCCAGCTCCCAGCCTTTGTCTTTTGTTAATAAACCCTGTTAATTTTTTAGTTCGATCGTCTGCACCTTTTTTGATCCACCACTTGTTACAACTCAATGTCAGTCTGATCATGTTAGTACCACATGAACCATCTCGCACTCTGAGAACTTCAGAGACCTCCTGCTGGTCCCAGAGTCAGGACTAAACAGGGGGGATCCGCTTTTCAGTTGTACGCAGCTAAAACAGTCTTCCTGAAGATGTGAGACAGATTTGTTTATTTCAATCAGACATGAGAAACGAAGGAGCTCATTGGTCACCGATCATTTACAAACAAAATCAAATTTCTCTCACCTCAGATTAAAGTTTAATGCTTCGCTCGTTGATTGTGCAGAACTTCACAATGTTTTTCCGTCCCTTGTGATTGTTCTGTTTTTATTGTCTCAATTTGTTTCGTCACTTATTTGTTCTTGTGTCTAACTTTCTATATGAGACAGTAGTTTAGGTTATTTTAGTCTTCTGTTATTGTGTTATTTTTATGATTATTTGTGATTATTTATGTTTAGATTTTTGTGATTTTAAGATCTTTCTTATTCTGTAAAGCAGCTTGAATTAATTTGTGTATGAATTGTGCTATACAAATGAACTTCCCTTGCCTAGTTTAGTTTAGTGTCTTTTTATTTTGTCACTCGATTCTGTTTGTAGGTTATGTGACTTGTCTTTTGGGACACTTGTGGTTTGCTTTTCGTGTTATTAGTTTTGTCACCCCTTTTTTATAGACCTACATGACCAGCTTTCCTTTTCCAGGACACAAACTCGTTATTTGTTAGTTGTGTTATTTTTGATATCTTAGTTTAGGTTCTTTTGTTTTACATATATAATATAAACGTTTTAGTCCACTTTGTGTTACTTTGCCCTTTTACAACCCCGTAAATTACTTCTTTATTTCACCATTTTTCCATCTTGGTTTTTGTTACTTCTGTGACCCTAGACGAGCTGGGTCATAACAGTGATATTTTTTTTCTTTTCTTTTTTCCTCGTAATCAGCCCTATTTGTTTTTGATACAGATGGACCATGCATGTCCCTGTTTGGCCTGTCAATCACACCCAGCTGAACTCAGGGAGATTCATTGATGATCAGACTCACATCTTCATAAAGCATTGTATTAGTGTGTGTACTGGATCCCAGGCAAGCAAACTGCAAAAAAAAAATAAAGCATAGCACTTCTCCTTTAAGTCATGGAGATATAGACACACCCCACCAGCCTGTAATGTCTTTAGATTTGTGCTAGTCTCATGTGACAATAGCAATGCCCCAGTCCATGAAAGCACAATCTATTTGAGAATCAATGCCTTCTAAGTACATTCCAATCAGATCCTATAGCGTACAGTGGCACGCTTAAATATACCCCTGCGTGTTGTGCAATATGCTAATTGAAGACTTTGCTTCCCATTCCGTTCGGCTCAGCACTCGCTTCCGCGCCGATCGATACAAGACATAATTACTGCACTTTGTAAAATTGTTAAGAAAAAGTTAATATCATTATCATTATGAATCGCCACAGGTTTTGCATTGTGGGCAGGATTTAGATGCGTGCATGGGATTCTAAATGAGAGGTTTATTTAAACGGGAAAAGTTGGCATCTGTCTTGTGGTAGAATGTATTTGCACCTCAAGGTTGCCTCTTCAGCAGCTATTGGAAAGAAAAGTAAGAACTCAGTGAATCTCTCATGAATGATTGATTAAATTCATAGCTCGTGTTTAATGCCAGAAAAACAGAACTGAATGCGCTGACGAAACAATTGGCTTTGCTATTTTCTTTGGGTTTTTTGCATTGCAGAAATTCCATTTACCAAACCAAAGCTGGAATAAGTTTGCGCTATATCAGTTATTGAAGGCCTTATGGGGCTTAGCGAGGGTTGTCAAAAGTATTGAAAGTCTCTAATTCTAATACTAAAACTAATATTGAAAGTAGGTACTCATTTGACAGGACAGAAATGAACTTTAGAATGATCTTGAGCTGTATCAGAACAAGTATATAACCACATAGACTAGTACACGCCCATGGACCACTGTGGAACCTACATAGACGACTGAGGGATTACACGGATAAACAAATGTGATAATATAAAAGAAAGTGTGACAGTAGCTCAGTTGGTAGAACATTAGCCACTGATCGAATCCCGCTCTCGACATAAACATCATCGTTGGTGGAGCGGTTAGATCCCACAGGTTTGCGGTGTGATTCTAGCTCCCACAGATGAATGCTGTCCTTGTGTCCTTGGGTTAGACACTTAATGTGTGTGTGAAAGGATGAATGGTTCTTTGATGTTAAGCGCCTTGAGAGCCTTGAAGGTATAAAAGTATCATATAAAAATTGTGACCATTATTCAGTTTTGAAACAGACACTATTATCTAAAAAAGTAGTTCTTCACTGTCGTCGTAGTATCAGAATCTGTATTGAGTATAGAGTCTATTGCTTAATTTTTAAATCGAGTTTGAAAATTAGCACAATAATACAATTGCCATATCAAAAACACATGTGTATGGAGCTTCAGTAACACTTGTTTGAGAAATCCTACATGCTGACGCTGCCTCCTTCTCAAAAAGTCTTTAACAACACCATATGTCAGACTACCTCTCCCCTGTATTTCCAGCCTGTGCTCCTTCATGCATTTGTTTGTGTCCAAGTCAATACGGCTTCACTTCATTTCAGCACTCAAACCTACTTGGACTTGTTACAGCTACTGATTTTAGCTTCATTTAAACTCCTTCACTGAGAGAGTTCAGAAACTTTAGGGCATTTTGTAAAGCGGCAGTAGTTCATGCGTGCTGTTGTTTTGCCTTTTGGTCAAGACACTTTGCCCATCTTGCCTGTGTATGAATGTGGTGTGTCTTCATAAGGTTGAGGTATGTTTTATTGATCCCGTGTGAGGGAAATTCATTCTCTACATCTTCAACTTGCGTGTCACGATAACACATTTTGAACCCTCCAAATCTCAAATCTTATCCTATTACTAAACTAAAACAACAAAAATCTCACCACATTTGCAAACAAATTGTACACACGATAAATATTGAGCCGCAGAAAATATAGTTTCATCTTTCATATACTGAATGATAAGTCAAAATAGTAATTGTAGTGACAGGCCTGATCTTGAGCCTTGAGTCTGCCTTAACTGGAGGAATTTACCTTTAATGCATATTTTGGGTTCTTTGGTGGGCAGAGGGGCCGTCGGTGCAGATTGGCAGTTTCTATCAGTCTTCCCCAGCTGTGGCTACAGATATAACCTACCACTGAGTATGCAGCGAATGAATAATTGACTGAAAATTGTCAAGCAACTTGGACAGCGACATAGAAGCGCTATATAAGACTAATGCATTATTATAAGTCATATACCATGTCTATGTATAAATGTCATGTGTCATTGAAAATAGCAGAGTGCAGCAATGGTGCAAATTGGCCCCACAGCTGTTGATACAGAAGTGACCGATGGATGGCAACTACAGCTCGTATAGCACAATACAACTCTAAAGCATTATCATTATTATTATTATTATTGAAATCAGAGCTGAAATTTCATTGTTCCTTAAAGGTGGAGTATGTAACTTTCTGGATGTGGCGCGTAGGTTGCATGATTTTATAGAAATAAAATATTAAAACCATGCTTCATAACATCGTACATGGAGATGGATACATTTTATGCCATACTGTGGAACATAGCAAAAGAAAAACTCAACTCTGTCAACTGGAAAAAGTTTTAGAGTGAAGATGTTTTATCGTTCATCAGTTCTGGTCGTATTGCTTCTTCAGTTCTGGTCAGATTGCTGGTGGACTCTGCCTTATATCTGTCTGAGGAGAGGAACTAACTACTCTGAAACTAATACACCTATTTGTTTACAGTTTCTGTTTGTAGGAACAGTGTGGACTGCACCTGAGTCATCTTTTGCATAATCGTTCAGGCCCCTAATGGGTGCTCTCACACCTATTAGCATGCTGGCTAGCCCTATTGTTTTCCTTGTTTTGATTTCTCTGAGGATGGAGTTATAAATAGGAGATAAATGATGTCTAAGCCCTCCATTCCTCTTCAAAGATGGATTGTCTTTCCTAACAAAAATTGCTTCTTTAACTCCCCTCTCAAACTATTTCTTTTCTTTGGCTAAGATCTGCACCTCACCATCTTCAAAGTAGTGTTGAGTGGCTTTGAGATGGAGATGTACGGTGGAACATTTGAGCCAAAAGGAACAACATTTCCAGGCCAAATAGGAGTCAGGGTTGTGGAGATGCAAGCCCACTCACAGTAACACATTTTCTTTGTTTTACAGTGCAATAAAAAAGAAAGTTTTGGCAAAAAAGTTAGAGACTGTAGCTGTAAGTATATATTGATAAAATAAGAAATACCATTGCTCCAGTAGTATTGCATAATGAATAATATGTCTCCTTTAACTAATAGAACGCCCCGGGAAGATGCAGATAAGTGTGAGTCATTCGGCAAAGACGGACCAGAGCTGGCAAAGTCCGCAGCGAGACATGCCAAGATGCCTTCCTGCTGGTTTCAAGGTGAGCTGAGCAAAGTTACCCAGCGTCGTTTGGAACGGAGGCACTGCCAATTATAGAATATGTACAACAGATTGTCAGTCATTAGATATAATGAGCTTACAGGCCCACTCGCTTTGACTTGGCTGGAGTCTGCAAGTTTGAATGCAGTAAGTACAGGCTTCCGCGGATTCGGAATGTTTTTAATTTAATCTTTTGTTTCACTGATTACTTATTTTCACATAAATTAATTAAAATGATGAATCAATGTAGTCCAACACATGTTTTGTTTGAAAGAATTGGCAGGAATAGAAGAAAAGTTGGTCAATGTTTCTGGCAAAATTATTACTATTTCATCAGTTCTGTTAAAAGGAAGCCCAATTTGGAGATTTCTTTATTTGATTTGTTTTTACTGAAAGCAGAAGAACTGTTAATAATTTAGAAGTCTGTGAGTAGTGATACAAAGACAGAATATAGTCCACATTAGTAAGTTGGTTTAATGTATAAGTCCATTTTCTTAGGTTTAATTATGCAATATGATTGGATACAGATACCAATGTGTCTTATAGAAATGCATTGCAACTTCAGCTAGAAATGGTGTAGTGCGGGGCTGTAAGATTACTTGCAATGAACCGAATGGTCACAATTGGCAAACTGCAGACTGTATAACTAACAAATGAATTTACAACGTGAACAGTGTGTCATTTGTATAGAGACTGCAACAAACATGTTCAGACTGTTTAATTGTGAAGGAGTTTATATTTCAATTTCCATTTTTGGAATTTCGACCGTGAGTATCATAGCAACAAAAAAGCCAATTCGGAGCGAGGCTATTAAAGATAACATAAGGAGCAAAGGCTTATCAACAATGTCAATCAAACCTGTTACTTGCCACGGGGAAAGAAAGTGCATGATTTGTCTGTTATTAATGTTCATATCTTGATTTATGGACACAATAGTGAAATAAAAATACGAGAAGCATGTAGGATGGGTTAATACAAACATTTTAAAACCCAAATGATGAGCCTGACAGCAGCAGTTACGGAGCGAGGGGAGACAGTTTTTCCTATAGAAAGTGTGTTGATGGAGGCAGAAGTGCGCCCTTTCTCACTTCCTACATCGCGGCGGCCAGCAGGTTAGTTATGTCCATGTACAAATACAGTCTAGGGTTTTATCTCAAATGCTCGTGGCAGTAGAGTGCACCGTTATCTGTTTAAGAGTTAAAGTTGAGTACACATTATCAATATTATTTCTTCAATGAACCAGTGGTATTAAGAAACAGTTACTAAAAAAAACTCCTCTACTCCATGATGCCATTGTTTTTGAGTGGAAGCCACGTTGTGAACATTAAAATTACCCAAGCTCCTCTGAGACTCGTAAACTGCTCTTCACACACTTGTATGCCGTCCATGTACTTTGAGTGTCACTTGATCTGGGTTCATATGACATCATGGGCTTAAAACTGTCTATCGCACAAGCTTTGTCCTCTCATTTAGCTCTGTCTCCTTGGCAACTGAACAATTTCACTAAAGAATGACTTGATCTAGACAGACTTAACGCGTCAATCTGTGCATTTTGGTTACTCTTTCCTTGTAGCCATGGTTAAAAGCCTAATTACCTATACGGCGTCGCTATACCTGCTTTTCAATACTCGATCTCGGAAGCTAAGTAGGGTTGGACATGGTTAGTACTAGGATGGGAGACTGTTGTGAATACCAGGTGCCACGGTGGAGCAGGAGTGGATGGCGCAGATTGGCAGACTCACTTCAGTCGGGCTGTGGCTAAAAATTCAACGCATTATAAGTATTTTTTGTTTACTTTTTATTTGTTTATGTACACTTATACTGACACTGTTACAGGCGCTGTACCTGATTTTTACTTAAAAACATGAGAGCAGTGGTTCAAAGTTATTCCTCACTTACCGTATGCATTTAGAGCATCCCAATTATTCCCCTTGACGAATTAATAAGTGCTTTTACACAACTTTCAGAGACGAGAATGGAGTTTAGTGGGACGATAAAGTTGGGAACAGTCAATTCGATGCAGACAGTACAGAGCGGTCTTATTTTGACCTCAAGAGCTGCTTATATAATGTATCTGTACTATTCTGGCAAGATGTATTTTGCTCAAATAAACAGATGCAGGAAAAAACAGATGCAGGCTATTTAAGCTAGAAAAGCAGAGGAATCACATTATGCTAAACTTTTAGTCGTACATAATTACCAAATATAAAACGTTAGCTCCAGTTGAAACCAGAAGTTTACATACACTATATAAACACAACACAAACGCTTTTTTTCCCCCCTCACTGTCTGACATGAAATCAGACTAAACTTTTCCTGTTTTAGGTCAGTTATGATTACCAAAATTATTTCTATTTGCTAAAAGCCAGAATAATGAGAGAAGGATTTTTAAAAGAAATTTTTCATTACTTTCTTCAAAGCCAGAAGTTTACATACAGTAAGATTACTATGACGTTAAACAACTTAGGAAAACACAAATGATGATGTCTTGTCTTTGGAAGCTTCTGACACGATTTGAGTTAGAGACACACCTGTGGATGTATGTAAACTTCTGGTTTCAACTGTATAAATGCATGCATTACAGCATTTTTTTTTTAAAAAGAGAGCTGATTGAGTATATATGATTTGACATGGATACGGGGCATGTGGTGTAGGATGGGGACTGACTTTGGCAACGTGTTGACACTTCGCAGTCAGCGCTAACAGTGTGACTCCATGTCTGTCTATGTGTCAGCTAAAATAGGCTCCGTCAAGTGGAGTGGACAAGACTGGAGACAACCAAAAGAGTGGTGGGTTACAAATTAAAGGTGCTGTATCTGATTTCTACTGTCCTCACTTACCTCATGCACTCCAAGCACTTTTCACAACTTTTCTCAGCAAAAGCTGAGAGTCACGGTCAAGCTTACTACTAGCATGCTAACAGTCCACTTTCTGATCATCGGATAAGAAAACGCTTTATCATTAGATGCAGACAGTGCATAGTGGGCTTATTTTGACCTGTTTATATGATATATCTTTAGTGAGACAAGATTCATTTTGCCCAAATGTAAGGGGGAAAGAACTGCGTACAGGGTCGTTAACACTCTATGCCAGTGCATCTTCTCTTCTCTTGGCAAATGTAAAATTATACACTGACATAAATTTATTCTATTCTCACAGCTAGGTGGACACACACAGCTAGGTCCACACTGTATCTTCACCTCTTTGCATATCAATTTGAATAGAATTCGGCAGGAAAGAGCCCATCAAAGAACCATGAGCAAAGTCCAGCTAGCTCTGCGTGTTAGCTAGTTAGCCGCGTGAACCATTTAATGTAGTGTGATAAACTGTTAGCTTGCACTGGTGAGAAAAATGCTGCCTAATTTGGTATAAATGATTTGGCATATTTTTGGAGTTAGGTTCAGCTTCAAAGTCCAATGTGTAACTCAACCCAGTATGTGATTTCAGCGGAATTTAAACCGTCTGATTTTGGATTCTTTTGAATAATTCATTAAAAAAGTAAGTTTATTTTCAAAAAGAAGAGCACAGAGTTACATACGAGATACAGCTGGATTTTGTTGTGCAAGGTAAGAGATGACGGGATGTTAACGCTAAGGCATATCTACAAAGCATTTTTTTGTTCCCAATTATAGAATACTACGATGTCACTTCCATTTACTGCTGCTAATCAAACATCTTTTTTTCTTTCCAACAAGCTGGACATGACATGATTTTGACATCATATATTTTCATGAGACGCTTATCCCCAGCTGTTCTTTAATACATCACTGTCCATGTAAACGATAGCTGCACGCGGCATGTTAGCATTAGCCAAGCACAGTATTAATGAGGAAATTAATAGGAGGATGCCATGTCCGGGCGCTAGCACAGTGTAAGCTAAGCCCCGCTAATCGATACTGGCTAAGGGTATAATGTGCAATGTAAATCACAGGACTATGAAAGAGAGAAGCTAATGACCTATTGCATTACACCAGCAGTGAGTCGATGACTGACGGCAATGTTACACTCTTTAATAATTCAGCAGTAAATTATGGGACTGGTGAGAAATGGGCACAGTGGCAGGAGGGAGAGCTTTGTTCAAGTCAAGTCCATGCTGTGTAAGGTTACTATTAAAGGTCCTATATTATGCAAAATTGTCTCTCGTAAGCTTTTAGCCATGTCGAATACAGTCACTTCCTCCAAAACATACATAAAGTTGTGTTCTGCGTCATTCACACATGTTTCAATAATCTTGCATTGATAGTCTACATCTCCAAAGCTCAAAATGTTCTGTTCCACCTTGTGATGTCATAAAGCGGCAGTTTTCAAGTTAACTTTTGTTTAGTAGATTAGCAATTCCAGGGCTGAAATCATGCAAATTATTACAGTGACGATGAATGGAATTTAAAAAAATAAAATAAAAAATGGAGCACTTCCTGTATTACCACGACATCACAAGCTGGAACAGAGTGTTTTATGTTTGAGAGAAAAACTTAGGCTAAATATGTAGGATTTTGCCTTGTAGCATGACAAAGTAGCATAAACTTGCCTACCTGAAGGTTAGTCTTGACTCTGGGCAGATGGTTCATATGGTGCTAACATGTCCGAGACCTGAAGATAATTCTCCTGGTGAAACCCTGTCTCCTTTTTAACTTGTCAACGTTATGTTTTTGTGCCTTATTTCCCTGACAGTCTATTTTAATGGTTGTGTTTTCACATATGTTTAATACATGGAAGTGCTCCAATGTGTTTTTAAACTCCATACACCTTCACTAAAATTATTTCAGCTCAGGATTTGCCCATCTCTACTGAACAAAAGGTAAAAGGTAATGTTAATTTGAAACCTTCATGACGTCATAAGGTGGAACAGAGCACTCAAACATGTGTGAATGAAACGAAACACAACTCCACGTATGTTTTTGAGGAGGTAACAGAATTCTAACATGGCTAAATACTCACAAGAATGAAATGAATATGGGACTTTTAAATATTTACCTGCTCTGTCCATATCAAAAGAAATATGGCGGCTTACGAAGAAAAAAGACAGGGAAAAAATCTCTCATTTTCCACCAAAAAAAATCCACTGAAATTCCAAGGTTCTGACAATATCTGAGTTCAGTGACTATACCTCTTCCATATAAGATGTCTGCCTCCCTTTTACCACCTATAGAGGAGTGAAATCTAAGCGATGCTATTTTGTTTGGGGTTTGGAAGGTGAGCAGCGGAGTGGCAGGTCTCTGATAAGACAGTTTATACAGGGACAAGATTAGGACCTCAGCACGCCCGGTCCCCTCAACGCGCAGCCAGCCGATAGCACACAAGCTAATCCTGCATGGAAGCTGATAGGCAAAAAAAAAAAAAAAAAAGATTCATATAGCAGGATTGGGCAAGTATTTTCACAAAGTACCTGAATGTAAATGTGCTCTGGTCTTGTACAGAAGGGCTTTAGGTGAGTGTTCGGGAGTGCTTTGCTAACATGTTTATGCTATTCCACATGGGTGAAGTCATGCAGTCAATGTAGTGGCGCTGTACATGTGGTTATGTGTCAGATGTGCAGCGGAGTGTGGAGGATACAGGGAACCATCACACTGGTCTGTGCTATAATAATATTAAAGTCCCTGTACCTGATTTTTCCCCCATGTATTTGAGGAAAAGTTGTCTTGCCCCTGTACAGACATATTTTGACCTCCTTATCTGCTTATAAAATATGTCCACTGCGTGCTGTCGACATCCGATCATAGAGCGTTTTATTGTCCGATAATTAGGAACTGCACGTTAGCATGCGAGTTGTTGTGAGCTTTACGGTGATGGCTCGGAATTCATAAGGTAATTGAGAAATCATTTTGGACCAACGCAAATCTTAAAAGGAACTAGTTATGTTTATGAGAGAATAAAAAGCTACAGCGTCTTAAACTGTATATGGAGGAGATACATTATATATTTTGGTAGCTTATAATACAAATATTTGCACTTAAAATTGGATTTGAAGTTACCGTTTTTTTTAAATATTTTGTCTATCAGGTTACAATATAAAATTACTACATTACCATAAATGATATCTTATATTAAAGTACATGTAGTTAACCAGTTCTTGAGCAGTACTTTGGCCAATACTTTTTACTCTCACATGAGTAATTCTGTTTTTGTTTCTCCTTGAATAATAATTAGGTACCTCATGGGAACTGTACATGTGGCATTGTCTCCACCTCTGATTTCTCCCACATACGGTGTGAGATCACATAGACTTACATATGTATTCAGGGTTGTGCTGTTGTCCCTGAGCAGACTGTGTGACCATGAGACATCATAGGTGCTGTCAGCTCAGATAATGTGAGCTTGTGCTCTGAGAGAAGGTCATTTATTGACATGTGTGGACACAGTTCTCATTGATTTCCAATGGGGACCAGTGCAAACATGACCCTACTTCACTAACAAGACTAACACTTAACCTTTTACTTTTTTGTTTATGTATGTTACCTTTAGACTAAACTAATTTCCCTAAATAGCCATCAAAAACTAACTACACAGCTCAAAAAGAACTAATCAAAAAGTCTCATGTATGAATTTTTCTCCAGATTTTTTCAAAAAATATGTCAGGAGTACCAAGCTGGAATGTTAGCTTACTGTTTCCCACAACAAACCTATTTAAGCTCAAGTATTGGTATTGCATTCACCTTAATGACGGCACAGTGGCTAGCACTCACGCTTCACAGCAAGACTGTTTAACTCCTGGAGTTTGCATGTTTTTCCATGTCTGAGTGAGTTTTCTGCAGACACTCTGGTTTCCTCCTTCAATTCAAAACATGCACCATAGATCAAATCCTCCAGCTAAGGTAGCCCTGACCAAACTTAGCTCAAGACGTGAAGATGGGTCTAATTAAGGATATCTTTCCCTATCAATTTGTGTTTCCACTTGTGCATACTGCATACACCAGGAGCCCACATCCAATAACCCAGCACAAAGGTGTCTTGTATGAAAAATGTGCGGACTATTTTTAGGAGTTTATTTCACAAATGACCAACTAACCTCTTGCTTCTACCTGTCATAGACTCCACCAAATGAAACCCCTAAACGCCTAGAGCACATTTCCTTTACATCCCCCTGACACTGCTCTGCTCTTAAATACTGGCTGCATTCTTGGCATGGAAAAACGCATTGGTAACTTGGTCCGTGTCATCCGCCCTGGCAGCAGAGGACCTCCTAGGTGCTTTATCGCCCGTGCGTCCTCCAAATTGAAAACACACACGCAACCAAAATATTGAACAGGCGTGAGTTTAAAAGCTCGTTAACAAATGGTCTAGTTCAGCATTTAATCACAGGCTCCATCTGGTGGGACAAATCCCCCATGTGCTGTAGTCAAGGAGAGAGGGAGAGAGAGGAGGGATGCCAGTCAAGATAATGTTTTAAATTGCCTTCAAAGTGAACATCTTTGCTTTAGTTAAAAATTACTGAATTAGTTGTACTTGGCTAATTTGTTTTTATGCTTTTGATTCTGTGAAGTTGCAATAAAGTTATACCCTGTAAATGTACCAAAATATATCATACAGTGAGTTGAGAAATTACCAAGGACTACAAAGTGGGACAATAAAATGTGGATATAATACTACTATGAATAAAGTAGATTTGTATACGAGGGTTTTCCATGTTTGTTGCAAGAGTGCCATGAGATATTTGATTAACTCAAGTGCAACTATAAACTATGACTAAATTAAACTCATTATGATATGAATATAATAAAAAATTCTACGGTTAGGTACCTTTGACTCGTGGTGGAATGTAACAAAGTAAAAGTAGTAAGGCACTGTACTTCAGCTTCCATTTTAAGTATCTGTACATTACTTAAATAGATTTTAAAATGTATACTATTTACTTTACTTCACTACATTTGAGAGCAGGTATTTGTACTTTCGACTCTACTACATTTTTAAACAGGACTGAAAAGTAAAAGTATTTTTCATTACTGCTGAAAAGGGTTTATTTTTTAGCATATTCGTAGTTTGAACAAACAAAAATATACAAAAACTACTCAGTTTTTACGTTGAACAAAATTCAGCACAAATCTTTATCAAAATCGTAAAATTTGAACTGATAAGACCTCAAAATATATGAAATACTTGTACTTTTTACTCTTAAAGTTCATTTTTAAGTCTTTAATAGTTTTACTTAAGTAGATTTTTCATGTGGTATTTTTATATGAGTTTTTTTTTTTTTGCTCCAGTATCTGTACTTTTACTTAAGTAACAAAACTGAGTGCCATGATAGATTGGCAAATAGGTAGTGCAATTTTCCTTTTTCCAATTGTCCTTTAACTACCGATTGTATCTACTGTTAAAACCGAGACACCACCGATCTTTGAACATCAGATTTTCTTTACTTGCCTTATTTCATTCTGCGTTTTATCCAATCAAAGTTGCACAAATGACATAACCAATTCAAATGTCAGTCTATGAACCGTGCACAGGAGGAGAGCGGAGCAATTAAGACAAAACCACCCCGTGAGGTCTTAGACAACTCCTTTCAAAAAGACCGATCTCGCGCCAATTTGCATACTAGAAAGTCCTTGTTTATTAATGCAGTGTGTAACGGGGGCTTCAGATGAGCAGACTGCAGCGCTAACAACCCTAAAATGCCATTGTGTTCTCCCTTCATAATGAACTAATGATTGTCACGCAGCGAGATGTTCAGCTTTTGTCCATTTCGTTTGACATCCAGATTGTTGCCGGTGTAATTTTAGCCTTGGCACTAATAAACGTCATGGAATTACATTTTTAAAGTGCGGTTTCTGTTCATGGTTATTTAACCACACAGACAAAGCTATGGTTCAAATTTTTTTTGCTACCAAGGCCAGTTTTACCGAAGACATATTGTGCTGGACGCTGCTGGGTCCTTCACGCATCACCAATTAAAAAATTAAATTCGAGAATGAAGTAAGTACAGAGCCGTGAGCATATAACATCCATCCATTTTCTTCTGCTTATCCGGGGCCGGGTCAGCAGTCTAAGCTGGGACTCCAAGACTTCCCTCACCCCGGACACTTCCTCCAGCTCCTCCAGTGGGACCCCAAGGCGTTCCCATGCTTTCGGGGGTGTGTACCATTAACAGCGAAAACGGTGTTGATTAGAGCAATGACATTTTAAATACTGGAGTATAAAGATTACTCAAACATCCATGAATCACTTCAAACTTAAAATGGTAAATGAGAAGGGGAAACAACTATAGCATGAGTAAAGTCTCTAAAAAGTAGATTTTGCATAATAGGTCCACTTTAAAACCTAGGAGCGAGGCAGGAGTGTCTCTCGAAATATGAATGCACTGTAATTACTTGCAAAGTAAGTTAATAAAGGATTTCAAGCAACGCAATGAACACGTGCAATTGGCAATGCAAGTAAACATTATATATAAACGTGTTTAATATTACATACTACTGTATTTGTCTTCTAGGGTATAGTGAACTGTAGACCTTTCATAAGGCCTCTGTGGAATAATGAGCCTCATTATCTTCAGATGCAGCAATTATATAAAGGAGGAGATGAAACTACGATAACGAACATTGTTTACTTTATGTTGCCTAATTACCTGAGCAACATGTGAAGCGGAAAGCACGTTGCCCAGACTAGCTAATTGAGATACGCTGTGTGAGATAATTAAGACGCTAAATTATGGGGTAGACAAAAATATGTAAATACAACAGTGAATTGGGATAGAGTTCTGGACTATGTGGAGCTTATGTGGTATTTTGTAAAGTCGCTCTACCTGCCTTTTTTCAATGCCATAAAATGTGAAAAACAGAAGTAGTTAATTTTGAGCTTTCTAATAATTTACGACGATGAGTTTAAAAACATTTTTTCACCACTTTCAGAGACCAGAGCCAATGTACACAGAAAACTTGTTGTCCTCAGTAGTTGCTTATACAATACATCTCTATTGGCACAAATTTTGCACAAATACCTTGAAAATAAATTGTCATCTATTGTCAAAGCTCCAGTTCCCACTGAGTGATTTTCTAGTAGACGGAGATAAATGACCTTGTAAACAGGATTAATCAAATATTTAAAAAAACAAAACAAAGCATTATGTACGTCCCTTACAACCTTGTCAACCTTAAATGTCTATATTTATATTTATTTTTTTCTCCAGTCCAGGTCATTATAAGCTGTTCCACCGTAAAGCAGTGAAATCTTGTCTGTTTTGAAAGAAGTGAGCAAACACATCCCGAGAGAATCTACCCCGACTTCCATGTTTCTCTACAGCTGGTAGACACGAATGTACGTCTCGACAATGCGAATCGCGAACGCTCACAGAAAATTCACTCTTTCCTCTTGGGGAGTTCATTATCAAAGAGCTGCTGTCTTCAACTAAAGCAGCAAAGCAGTTGCAACTAAACTTTACAAATTACATGGGAAATCCACCCGGGTGTTGTGCGTGCTAACGGTGTGCGTGCTAACGGTGTGCGCGCTAGTTTCACATCCAGGTAAAGACTCCCAAGTGGCATGCCTTTTATCTTCCTCTGATCTCATCCATCTAATCCCTATTATGATAAATACCAAAGCGATAATGGACCCGGGTCATATTAATACACTATGGAAATTGAAATGATAAATTGTTTTAGTAGGTAATGGGAAATAATGTGTTATGTTAGACGTGATTTGTGTTGTGATGCGTTAAGCTGTGCATATTCAAGTTACAGTAGCCTACTTTCAAGGACCCAACTCTGCTGCCAAACAATATATGAATACGATATGTAAATTATGACAGTAGTAATGGTAATGACTCAGAGGTGGGTGGCACTCAGGTACATCCAGGCATGATCCATAGCAAAAGAGAAAATTCTATTCTGTCAAGTGAAACTAACACTGTTTGTTTGCTACGTCCATTGAACTGCACTAAGTATGAACTGAGCCTGAATCATATTTTGCATAATCATACAGGCCCCTAATGGATGAGCTGTGATCTTCATTCTAAAACTTTGATATATATTTGCAGTAATCTCAGCTGCTATCCCAAATACTTTTTACTCCTTCTTTATTTTGAAGTAACATACTCTTACTTTATTGCAGTTTTTAGCTTCTCTACCCATCAATTCAGTTTGCACAATAATGAAGACATATTGTGCTTTTGTCTGCTATATCGTTAAAATTTATGGTGAACGTGAATCTTTCTTATATTTTGGATCTTTTAAATGTCAATGTTTAATTAAAATTACTAAATAAAAGTAACAAGTCAGCTGATTTCACGCTGAAAGCTGCAGTGCTGGTTTCTGCGTGACCTTATTTGGTACTTCACCGTCAAGTACATCACAACAAAGTGGGTGCTAGGAGTGGATATTTTGTTTTCAATTTGTGCCAAAATAGCTGGAAAAAAAAAAAATCTTGAAACGGCACTCAAAAATATATGAATGAAATGTGATTTGAGAGGGTAAATGAGAAGGGAAAACAATTTTGGCATCGTTAAAAGCTTTGAGAAGTCAATTTTTCATAATATTTCAACAATAATTGCTGTCATATGGAATAGGATCTTTATTCGATTTTAAACCCGATGCTCTTTCTGACACAACCTTCTTGTGTATTTGAACCTGGGGAAAACTCAAACAGACACACAACAAGATAGTGGTTCAACGATCAACAAAAGAATTAAATCTACACTTGTTGGGCTGAGCGTTTTCAATTCAAAGATTTCTACACAAAGACCTATATTAAAAGAGGGGACACACTTCTTTTGAGTATGAATTGTTAACACATAATATATTTAAATCACTGTTAATATGTTTACTTAGTTTCAGTTGTGTTTATGATGCACTGGGTCCTTGCTCCTCGCATTCCAGCTCCCCCTTCAGAGCGCTATCACAAACAGTTAGTGTGGATCCCGTTAATGAAACTACTGCACATTGCACAAGTTGTAGTGTATTGGTTTGTATCCTGCTCTTATATATTTATGAGAAGTAGTCATGCGAGAACATGAGTGACGTAGGCTTGTGGGCTGAGCCTTGTACAGGGTCGTACTGCTGCTAACTTGCTTGAGATCCAGAATACACACTTAATCAATACTTAATGAAGGTATAAGTCTGGTCACCGGTGAATCTATCCGTTTCCTTCATTTTACACGTGAAAAAGACAAATCTGATTGCATGACCACATTTGACCGTGGTTGAGGTGCAACTGAGGACGTGGGGACCAGACTGATATCAATCGGTATAAAAATACAGAGATATCATTTTGGATTTACCAGACAAGCTGCTAACCATAACAAAGGTTCAAATAGTGCCCAGAAAATTGCTTAAACATGGGTGGATGATAGATAAAACCACTTCAGGTGTGTTTTTGATGAGGCAATAACGTTATAACATGGTAGAAATAGGCACAAAGTCAATTTTGCATAATGCCCTCTCTTTAAATTACCATAATTTGTCATGACACCTGTATCTTTGATGAAATTGACTGCAACAATCGTTTGAGTTAGCACCTTGACAACTCACTCACTTTACATTTATAATCCCAGAACTTCATTCTTTTGCGTTTCGACACGACTATCACGTGCAGCTGATTCACACCACACAAAGAGGCATTGAAAGAATTCTATGAAACAATGCCAGCGCAACAACCTTGAGCTTTCAAACGGAGATTCCGCGCTTTTCAAAGGATGGCGGGGTGTGTGGGGGAGGCATAAAGTGCAGCAAGAAAGAATGCCGCTCCTGGTGCATTATGGATCAGAAGAGGTCTAGAGCCCACTTAGAGGCATTGTCAGGCCTGTTCCTCTCTCCTACACCAAGGACCAGGCGGAACATCAGACCCTCAGGTACAAGTTGTTTATCCAGATATCTTTGTACCGCTGCTGAGCTGGTGGGTAGTTATTATTATGCTGTTGAAGAGAAAAGATGCATTGATGTTTTGTTTTTACTCGTCAGCTGTTGTTTGGTGATATGGAAAGCATCAAAGAGTTTGTTGTAAAGGTGTGGTAACTTATTTTTACTGTCTTAAAAACGTGAAAAGCAGAACTACTTTGTTTTAAAACGTTTGCAGTGGTCAAAGGTTATTACCTCATGTATTCTGAGCATCGTTAATTATCAATCGCAGTGAGCTTATAAGTGCATTTTACAACTTTCCTGATGATCGAAAAATAAAAGGGTTTACAATGTTTTTTGCTTTGTTTTTATATTTTTTATTTTAGTCAGACATCAGTGACACGTGGTAATGAGACATACCAAGACATAACATGACAACATGGTTTGCAGACGTAATGGCTATTTACAGTTGTATGTGACAAGTTTGTGTTGTGTGTGTGAGATGTGAGTGTGTTTGATATGTATTTGTGTGGTTTTGGAGGAGGTAAGGTGGGGACAGTAGGGGAGAATGCTATTACTAGTAATTTGTAAGTGAGAAAAGAAGATAAAGAGAATGTAAATTGGAAAAAGAAAAAAAACACTTTGTAATTAGACGCAGACAGTACACATCTGACTTATTTTGACCTCATTAGTTGCTTATACAATATATCTGTACTCTCTTGGGGTATTACATTTTGGTCAAATACATGGAAACATCTGGGTACAGGGCTTTTAATTATTTTTCTTGCACTTAGAATTGAACTGCTACCTAAATAAATCACATTTTGTACTTCATTCATTGTAAAAGTGAAAATTAAGCTAAAAAGACCGAGAGATGCTATGCCTCTTCATAATGACATTTCACCATAGCAAGCAACAGATTTTCACTGACATGTTTCTGTTTTTGAAGAAACTCTACTGAACATTTTTGAGTGACCCAAAAGTAATATTTTTTCTAAATAATCCCAACTGAATGTAGAGGGTAGGTGAAAACAGACATTCAAGACTCAATTTAAAGACAATACAGGATTACTCATACATGAATTAACATACAAATGAAGGTACACCATTGTAACATGGTTGAAAACTCATCAGTGTTGATTTTGCATAATATGTCTCCTTTAATGCTCAGAAAAAAAGGAGAAAGGGGAAATATTATTCTCATAAATATTATACTTCTAAAAGTTTCTTTGCAACACAGCAATCCAGGATGAACCGACAATCTCGTCTCTGCGCTTTCCCTTTTATCATCCGTGTCAATCATCACCTTTGTGTGTCGAATCAGGTGCACTGTATGCACTGTCTAATTGCACAGTGTGACTCGCATCAAAGTGATGAATAAACTCACGCCTCTTCATGTTACATAATGAAAATGTTAATTTGTTTATTAATGAGTTACTTTACATTTTTCGCTGTCGATTGAGTTTAATGCCATACTTAGGAATATTCCAGGAAAAGCGATGCATAGTGCACCTTTAGAGAGGGGCTATTATGCATTTTTTTTTTTTTTTAAATTGCTTTCTACCATGTTATGACCTTCCCTCATCAAAAACATGCCTCATACATTTGAGTATTTTAGCGATGTCTCCCGGGGCATGTTTGAACTTTCCTTAGCTGTAAAATTCTGTCTAATGCTCCGCCCACAAGCCTTCGTCACTTGTGCTCCCACCCGACAATCCTCCATAAATATACAAAAGCATGATACAAAACTGTACACTACAACTTCACAAATCTGATGTAATGTGCAGAACATTCAATAGCAAAATGCATGCCAATTGTAATGTGATAGCGCTCTGAAGGTGGAGTGAATTGGCCTAGAGAGCAAAACTCAGCGTGTCAAAAATGAAACTGAAACTTATTAAACATGTCAATAATTTATAATATTTGTAATTATTGTAATAATTTGTTTTTGGCAAATACAGCATTTTTAAAACAAAAGGTAACATGGCGTTCTAAATATGTTAATACTCCATAGAAGTGCAATAGCCCCTCATTAATGCTATAATTTGGAATATTTCAGGCAAAGCAATAACATCTCCATGGAGACAAGCATGTAGCTGAATCTTCACCTGAAAGAACTACATGTACGTTTAAGAAATTGCTTTTGTAATGCACTTGAATTTTGAACTCTTACACAGCTCTTCGGTTTGATCTCAGCTCTGTCTTTAGAAATACATCGACTAAAAATCCTCTAAATGAGAATATATTTTCCACCTTTCAACTTTCAACATTCTCTTTGACCAAAAACACCGCTTGAGTCTGGGCGTAATTCATGCCCCAAGGGTCCTGCGGATTCCAAAATAGGGTACGACTCCAGACATCACCTCTCATCTTATCACCAAGGATAATCAAGTTTGTATTGACTGACAGCACTACATGTTTCTGTCTGTTTGGAATTCACTTTAGGACATGTTTTTCGATGTTTTGGTAGAAAATTGACATGAATGGATGTGAAATATGTAAAATAGACTCAACAGTATCCCCTCGATCCATGGTTAAAGCTGCAGTACCTGATTTCTACTGTCTTAAATAGTTACATTACATTTTAAATCGTTTTGCAGTGGTCCAGTGTTTTTCCTCACTTACCTTATGAATTCAAAACATGTGCACTTCCTGATTCTCTGACAAAAAAGGGAAGTAGTAGTTACACACACATATTTTGACCTCAAGATCTGCTTAAACAATGTATATGAAAAAATCGTGTACCGGTTCTTTAAGGAAATAACTTACTAATAACCACGGCTCACCTCAACCACACCTCTAATTACCCAGAAGCCCTATACACCTATACAAAACAAGCCTATCCCAGCCACACTGTCTCCACTCTTTCGACTGTCCCCCATATGTTTCTTGTTCATCTTTCAGCCTGAAGATCTCGACGTCTACAGAAAGGGGGGTCCTGAATCTGCTGGGCTAACCACCTGAGACAGAGCCTCCATCCTGAGTCTCTACTCAGCCTCCACATTTATTTATATTGTCAATAAATATATTTATCGTATACCATAGTTGCGGCATGGTCCTTGCTCGTGAAACCCTTTTCTATTCACAACGGTCTGAAAATTCTGCATTTACAATACATCCTATGGGAAAACTAAAATATCCTCACAAGAATAAAGTCAGGTATTCCAACTGTAATTAAATACAGGAATTATGAGATTATGAGGCATACTGTAAACTAATTTCTTCTTCTTTATTTTATTATTTTATGTTCAGTTATCCCAAAGTTGAAAAGAAAAAGTACAAAAATACAGGAAGTAGAGGTGAGCTCTGAAACACAATATCTCCAACTATGTCATCAACACTGAAAATACCATCCAAAGCACAGGTAAAAATTACGTTTAATGTTTTATTAGTCTAATCATTACTATTATTTATAGTAAATTTTAGGCCTTGTTAGCATTATGGTTGCTAACAGTTAAGGAATAGGCTGTTTTCACAGAGCCATCTGCACCAAAATAAATCAGTATTTAAGTATCAGACAGACATGGGATGACCACAGATGGTATGTTAGGACCTTTATGATGTAAGCACTTAACCGGAGAAAGCCTCGGTGTATATATATCAAAGATAATGCTAATGCTCACCTAGTTTAAATCGCAAAAACAGACACAGAACTTTAAAAAACTACATCTAATGACAAGTGAGTTGGTTTTCCTGTGCAAAATCATTCAGATTGTAGTGCTATTTTAACATCACTAATTCATTTTCATTCAGTTAGCATTTGCTTCAAGGCACAAATACTACTTTTACAAACATAGAACCTTCCTCTGGTGAAGTATTTAGATCATAGTAAAGGTCTGAACATGCCATCTGTAACTTCATGTCCACTGCCAGATATTTAAATATGAATTTATTTTAGCGAGATTCAGCTAATTCCCAGTACACGTGAATGGAGTGGGAAGTATAATTGTAGTTTTCCCATAGGATAAACTGTAAATGCAGAATTCTCATGGAAAAATGAGACGGTTGTGAATTCAAAAGGGTTTGAGAGCTCCAAACCAGTTAGATTTAAATACTTACTTCTTACTAGTCGATGCACAGGGGAAGATGCAAAGTAATTTCCATAAAGGGCCTGTACTCAATGTTTTCCAGCTCCTGAGGTTAAACAATTTGACTAATTCTCAATACACACTAAATAGAGCGGGAAGTACAGCTCTGCACTTTTTGAGAGAACCAGAACTAGCCAAGTGACTCTGTGAAAAAGACCCATTACCTCGACATACATCATATCTGCTGCCCATGTACAAAGTAAAATGTTAAACTTAACAAAAAATATATCCTTTTTTGTTAAATAATATATAAATATAGGCTAATGATGTCACACTAACTACATTTTAGTGAAATGCATCGCCGAACCCGTCATATCGACGTTAAGCACCGTGACACTTGAATGACCTGCACACCTACGGGTCTTGCAAACCTTGGCCGACTGTTTTCCGTAGAAATCTCCACAATTTCCTGGTTGGGATTTATCGCTAGCTCCAGCCCACAGCCTATCGCTCCACAGGGCTGATTCATATCCCTTTCCTCAGTACAATAAAGCTTTGATAGGCCATTTGACTAATAATATACTGGCCCTGGTCCCACTGTTGGCCCTCCCACCTTCTGCGTGCACCAGTGTCACTTTATGGACTGGGGAGGCTCATAACTCCATCTGATACTACAAGACACCATTTACGCGCTGGAGAGGAATGGCTACTATTTTGTTCACAACTACAGGCTATTTGCGGCAACTGGTAAACAGAGATAAAACTAAAGGGATGTTGTGTTTCGTCGGAGGCTATGGAAGGAATGGGAATTTCTAACCATCATTTTAGAAGTTTTGAGGTCTTTATTAGGGCCTGCGTATTGTCTCATAGTGGTGCAGTGAGTCAGCGAGTACATAGTTACCACAAGCTTGCCGGATAAAGCTAATATGTAGACTGTTTGTGTGTCTCTGAGCGACAGACTTCATCCACATTAGTCCAGATCATTTCAAAGAGTATTGAATATTTTTTGGGTCATTTTGGAATGCAGCTCAAGTACGGAGTAATGTCTGGGGTTTAATTAGTGCCGGGCCTCTCTGTAAAGTTTTTCATGTTCCATTAGCCACTTTTACTCATATTACTCAACGGTAAGATGATCTTCTGGAAAGTGCCCATGGAAGTGTCACAGTATTTGTAAGTTCACAACCTCCCAAGAATCCATCTAGACCAATCACTAGGCCTGTCACTGTAGTTACAATATCGACTAGTGATGGGACTTTCGGCTCTTTTAGGGGATCCGAATCTTTTGGATACGTTCATTTCAAAGAGCCGTTCAAAAGACTGGGTCGTTTATATGACAGAAGATCATGTGAGAACTCATTTTATCTACAAATTAATCACAAAGAGAAACGAAAAAGGTTCAGATGTGTTGGTTCAAATTGAGAGTGGGAGAGTGTTTACCCTCTGGAATGACAAAGAATCTAAATAAGTCGTTGCACTACAATAATTATAATGAAAAAATTAACTGCTATTATGATGCCAAATATGTTTTTTATACACAAATCTCTCACTGGTGTCGCCTGCTCTGCTTCTGTGCTGATTATTGCATTAGTTCAGTGTTAATCTGTGTGAAAAAGCATAAAAAATAAAAAGATGTGGTTCTTTAAAAAAAAAAAAGAGATCCAGTTCCAACTGTTAATGAACCGTTCAAAAGAGACGTCTATTGTATATATCAATGTATATATCAACTTATCGTTCAATATCTGATAGCTGGAACAATGTATTTTGGTGCTCAGTATTTATCCTGGGTACTTTTTCTTTGCAATAATGGGGAGATTGTTGCCATTTTTTAATATAAGATTTGAGCTGTAGAAGGTTGAATAAATAACTGCTATGGCTAATTTTGGTTCATTCTGCTGTTTATTTGCTGCAGCTCACCCTTTTTAATGATAGTTTCTATTTAAAAGTTGGTTTACTGGGATTATCATCCTTTGTGACAGTGGCATAAAGTAGTTTCAATATTATCATTTATCATAATTCTCTGTAGCAATATTTCGTGCTTCAAAATGTGTTATTGTGGCAGGTCCACCAATCACACAGCAGCATTGTGGTTTGGTGGAAGCCTAATGCGAAGGGCAAAATCGAAGCAAAACAACCATGGCGTATTTCAGCCTATTTTTTGCTGAAATACTCAAATTTTTATCACTAAAACGTGCAGAGGAAAGTGCTTTGTGCATTTGTGGACAGGAAAGATGTCTGTGGTTTCTCTCAACAAGCTTTCTTGCCTTGTTCCATTGTGGTGATGCTTTGACCAATCAGCTTCAAATATTGATGTGTAGAACTCAATTCACTGCTAAACACATCAATCTGGTATGAACCAGGTTTGTCCAGATCCACAAAGACTTCATGAGCTGCAGATGGGAGCTGCAGTTCAAGAATTGCTTGAAAACATGATTTGAGTTTTATACAAAATATCTCTGCACAAGTCCCCAATGTAATAATACATTCTCCTGATAAATAAATGAAAATTAAATTTTTGGATTCCTACAAAGTGCCTGGATCCGGATTAGGTGGAGTTTTAGCAGTTTGTCCTGATGATACTGGCACTGGGATGGTATAAGAAAGCCAGTAGACTGTTGGCTGTTGTGTGTGTCTATAAATTACATCCATATGATGAATAAGAAGCCATTACAAGTTCTCTATGTCTTGGGAACAGACATATTGTACAACATTTCAACTGAAGACACACTAGAGACAAGTTCAAATGCATCCACACTTAAATTATTGGCTGCCATGTTGTTTACAAAGTTGCTTGTTGCTGTCATCACTATAGGCGGTTATTAGCCCAAAGACATGCCCATAACTGTCAGTGCTTTCATACATGGGGCTCCTAACGCCAACATACAGGAGCCAGACTGCAGGAATCAGATCAGTTTTACAATGGCAATTTTGCTACCTTTCTTACCCTGCCAAAATCTACCCGAAGTGCATGGTAGGTAGGTCTTGACCTCTAACCTCTCATAATGCCAAAACATGTAACTGTGTACTTTTTCTTCTTTCACAGATATCTAAAGTTTACTGAAAAGAACAATGTGTTGCTATGTATTGAAAATTCCAGTTGCATAATATATCTTAAATATAAAAGAACTGCTTTGCTTTGACTTAAAGCAGACCTATTATGCAAAATGTACTTTTCAGAGCTTTTAACCATGTTATAGTTGTTTCCCCTACACGCAAAGTTGTATTTGGAGTGATTTGTGCATGTTTGAACACTCTTTAATCGCTTATTTTCAAGACGCCATATTGCCAATCAATTCCTATTTTCACCGGCACCAATACACACCCACTGCTCTGTACTTACTTCCTCCTCCAATTTTATTTTCTTAATCAATACGTTTAGGATTCCGCAGCGTCGTGCAGTCATTTTGGAACAATTTTTTTAAGAATCCATTACTTGCTAGCGTGATTTGCTGCCATCCATAGGACCCACCATGACTATTTGCGGTGATAACGTTTACAGTGACGTCTCCTCCCACTGGGCAGCATAGTTTTCTAACGCAGAAGTCAGAATCGATCTTTACTAAGTCATTTTAGATGAATATTGTGATTTAAAATGTGCGTTTAATGATCTACTACGCTGTCATAGATTATAGCTACATAGCAGACACAAGCACAATAGGTTTTCTTTAAAGCTGCACTATATAACTTCTTTGATGGTTATCCACTACCAGATTGTCAGTTGCAGGTGGTTTGATTGCTGAAAGATGCGTTGGAAAAAAAACATGTATTCTTACTGTTAACGGGGGCGCCTCTCAATAGAACCTTTCTGTAACGTGCCCTGGTCAAATCACCCAGTTGTCTTTACAAAGTTGGATAAGTTTGCCGTACTGTGGAACATTCCAGACAAATGGATCCATGGAAACTAGTATAAACCTTTAAAGAAGACATACTGTGCTTGTGTTTGCTATATAGTAGTATAGTAATCTATGACACACATCTTTATATTATATTTGGGACATTTTAAATTTTCGATATTGATCTAAAACGAACGCACTAATCACTCTAAATACAACTTCGAATGGGTAAATGAAAAGGGGAAACGACAAAGGCATGTGCAAAATTGAAAAGTATATAAAAAGTCATACAAGTCCTTTAATTTAAAAAAAAAGAGATCAAACGAATAAAAAGGTGTACAACACATTTTTCATAAGCCAGGAATGTCTTTGAGAGAGATCCATTTAACGTGTGGGTTGGTGCGGTGAAGAAGTGACAGGTCTAGTGGATGTGGAGTAGGAGAGGACACCAGGGGGCGCTGGTGGGGGGCAGAGGTGGGCTTCTCATGAGAAATGGACACTCACAGTTTAACCTCTCCATTATAGTGTCAAACATTAGTGTCCCTCTGACCCTGTAGTGCTGCACAGAGGAGGCACTTCTGCACAGCTCTGCTCCCATGGCTCGGTACACACACACAGACACACACCGACATACACGTACACACATACACACACATACACACACACACACACACATACACACACACCTCCTCACCTCCCATTGGTGATTTTCACATTTTAGGATATGATGGAGCATAGCTAGTTTTTCCTATTGATTACATTGTACTTTCTCATGATAAATCCAAAAGGAAAATTCATAAACGCTGAACCTGACGATATTTATTATTGACTAGACACAAGAACTCACTGCATTACCAGAAAAATCTCGCCTGACAAGCCAGTCCCTTCTACATTCTGTTTGAATCCAGAAGGGCGACAGAGTGTGAACAACCTCCGTCCTAACTTGGGATAGTTGGACATAATATATAACTTGTTTTACCTGAGATGAAGACAGTCTAGTGCTTCGTTTGTTGATTCTGCTGAAATCCACTCTGTTTCTTCATCTGTAAAGATAGACTGATATTTGGACTTTTAGCGTATCTGCTATCGGCCTTAAATCTGCAGCACAGGCCAATGTTTTGTTTTGGTGCATCTGCTGCCTAAAAAATACACACAAGTTTTGTTTTTTTTTTACACTTTAATACGAAGAGATAGCTGCACAAAACATGACCACACAAGGTTTGAGGTAAAAAAGGGCTTTGCAGTAAATTTAATGTGCATAGTTCGGGGAAAATCATCAAAAATCGGTTGCTCTGGAATCTAAACAGTCGGGGTCAGCCATGAAAAAACCCATATCGGTCGATCTCTAGTCATCTGCGTAATTTTTAGCTGCCAGGTTTGTTTTGACACAAAGAGATCATGGGTATCTCTGATTGGTTCATACGCCTGTCAATCACAACTCAAAATGAGGACAAGATATGATTCCAGATGCACTGGTCTTTGTCAAAGCGTGTGGTTCTGTTGACCAGGTAAACAAAAATCTGCATTTTAACAATAACTATATTAAATACAAATGATATTGGCCTATAGAATGTTGTGATTTTTGGCCAAATTGAGTTTTTTGTTGTGTCATTGTACTCTCTAGACCCTGCTGCAGCTGTGGGTGTCATTTGCCTCATCCTCAGCCGATCAGAATGATTTTTACAGCCAAAAAACATAAACCACTTAAGTCAGTTTCTTTTTATATTTTCACAAAAACCTTGAAACATAACTAAGCAATCAAAATACTACATAAATTACCTGTTATGTACCATATTCTGAGGACTTTTTCCCATTGAAAAGATGTAACACACAGGACAAACTTGTGAAGAGCTATTTACCATCCACAAAACCCACCATCTTTTTCAAGACGTCTGCTGGAACTTTCAGGTATGGCTCTTGCAAACACTGCCCACAAATACACAGAAATACAACCTTTATGGATTCAAAATGTGAAAGGACCTACCATTGCCAACTGCAACTCAACATACGTGCTGTATAGAATCAACTGTGAGTGTGCCCAGAACTTTGACTACCCAATCGCAAAACACTTAAAAATCACAGAGCATAAACGCAATACTAACATTTTCAAAGTTATCGTCATAGAAACTGTTCAAGAGAAGGTGATTGACATAAAAAAAAATACCTTTACTCAGTTGAACCTGTCCCCTTTGTCCACCTCCAGTCACTATATAATGTTCCAACGTTGATATATGTATATACTGTAATGTGCATTTCTGTTTTTTTTTTTGTTTTTTTTGTTTTTTTTTAATTCATGCAGTGCCATTCAGTAAGTATTTCTCTCTACATGTACAGCTATATTTTTTGTAAATATTGTAAATGTTTCCTAAAGGTCATGAATTGTGTCTTGGTATTTTTTTTTGTATTTAATTGTATTTAATTACATCACTTTTAAAATGGCTCAGCGGGTGGTATTCTATCACATGCCCTGATGAAGACGCAAACAGAACAAAACTCCAGGTATTTTTTTGATGAGGAAACAACATTATAACATAGATCAGATCAGAAAACAGTGTAAATTGCTCATCACTATATCAGCGTTTGTCATTTTTAATAACACTATGTCCTTATCTATTCCGGTGATGTAAAGGTGTTTATTTAGAGCAGGTCATAATTTGGATAATTATGGGCTTCTATGAGATGTTATTGTGCACCGCTGAACACAGGTGCTGGCAACTTGAAGAACAGAACAAACGAGGCTAGACGTGTTCATTAGCGTGTATAGAATATTACTGAAAGAATACATTAAGGGGATTTATAAAAGTAGACATATTATGAGCGTTTATGATATAATGGTGTTTGCTCATTATTGTCTTACTTAAGAGTTACATTTTGATTGATTTGTGCGCGTTTGAGTAATCCTGTATCGAGACTTAACTGTGCAGAATAATGCCATTTTCACCTACCCCCTATCTCCGTCTACAACTCTGTACTTTAAGTTATTAAAAACCTTAAAATTTTAGGTCATACATAGTAATTTTTCAGTAAAGTAAATACGAAACGCCTTTTTTGTTTGCATTTTGGCCACACCCACATTTTATGACATAGCAAGAGTAGCCAATAATCCCACATGGGTCTAGTTCATTTTGACCAATTTGCAAGTTTCGTGAATGAACATCCATGGCGTAAAGAATTCAAAAGTGAGAGTTAAAATTTTGAAAAATTGCAACATTAATTTTGTTTCACATGAAGATACAAAATTTGTCACCAATCTTGAATTTTAGGCCATAGTTGAATTAGTGTAGAGCATCTATTTAGTCTACAACAAAGTCCAGCACTCTGAACCCCATTCATTTCAATGACACATTTATTATGTTACCACGGTAACACGGTTGCAAATAGAGGTATGTTCTCTCTCTTTTTTTTGGGTCTCATTCAAAAGTTCAAGGGGGCGCTGTGGAGCAATGTAATGTCTGACCTATGTAAATTATATATCATTATGTTCAGATCAACATTTTTAACAAAATGCACATTAATGCCGGGAAATAGCACACTGAGAGTTTGAGTTATGCACAATTTAAAACTTAAAAAAATAGCTTTTTTATTTACAGGCTGGCTACATCCACATTTTTTGATGTAGAAAATTCCAAATGAGTTGCCTATAATCCCACATGGGTCTAGTTAATTTTGTCCAGTTTGTAAATTTCTTGAATTAAAACTCACAGTGTAAAAAATTAAAATGTGAGAGGTAAAATTTTGAAAAAATTGGATTCCGCCCACAATGGTCGACTTCCTGTAGGGTTTAGGGTGGGGTCATAATATATTTTTTTACTTGTCTTGACATGTTCTATGTTTGTGCCAAATTTCATTTGTCTGCGATGAAAAAGGTCTCTCATTGCAGTAATGTATTTTTATTTTTGAGGTGGCGCTATTGAGTCATTTTGAAAGAATAATTTTGTGAACATCCAAATTATAAATTTTTTGCCAAACTTGAATTTTGGGTCCAGTAAAATTGACTTTTTGTTAACGTTCAGGGGGTCAAAAATGGCCTCAAATCGGTAAGTATAATAATAATAATGGATTTTTTTTTTCTCCTAAACAATAAAAGCTACAGTCATGTAACTTTCTCAGGTTGTGCTCCATCACAAATAAGATATGATATGATTTGCATATCATTACGTTGAGTTTTTAAATGTGCATAAACGCTCTATTAGCTTTTTCCCAACAAAAATATGTGAAAGTAAAATATTTTTTGGAAATTTTCCAGAAATTGCAATTTTGTTGAAAATTCACCATGACCACACCCGAAGTCATATTTAATAGACAATTGATAATCTTTCATTACACATTAGTTTAGTGGGTTTTAGCCAAATTTGAATTGTTTGTGATGAAAACTGTGTGAGGACATGTCCTAAATGCGAGGGTGTGTGCTTTTGCAATTCCGGGTTTGATCCAATATGGATCTCTCTGCACTCGGAGAGAGAAGCTAAGCTAACTAGCTAATAGCATCAAGCTAAGCGGCTAATTCTTTGTTTGTTTTTCAGCAGAACTTGAACTCAACGGGCCTCAAATTCAACCACTTCAGCTCTCAGCATGTCCCAGGTCAGATGACTTTACTTTTTTACTATACTTTACCTACATTTAAGCATTTAATTTATATACAAAATATATAATTATTATATTCTGTTTAGCGCTAGTAGTTATTAGCTAACTGTGAGTCAAATGTTGCTGTCACATGATGTCCATGCAAAGTAGGTAGATTTAGCCACAAATTGTACTAATAAGATTAAGAATAACCCAAGAAATTTATCAAGTAGCAAAGAGTATTTATACTAATAAGTATTTGAGGAAACTACTACTGAAGGAGCGGTGCAAGAAACACAAATGTTCAGATCATTTCATATTGTTAACATGAAGGTTTTGTCACTTGTTGACTGTTACTTCAAACTAAATATTAAGTTGGAGTAAAGATACGGTTGTTCAGAAAGTAAAATGTAACTGAGTACTACACATCTGTGCTTATAGACTTCCTCACAGTGGGAAAAGTCATAGGTGCAGGGCTGGTGAGGTTTCCATTTATTGAACATAAGTGATTTGACAGTGTTTCCCTCTCTTTTCACCATGTAAAACCATAACAACAAACCTAAAATTAAATCAAAACAATCTAACCGCTGTCATGGTAACCAGATACATTCCATGGTTGCTAATAGTTGCATATATAAGCCCTTACATTCCGATTTTCTGCCATTTTCTCTCTGCACTCGGAGAGAGAAGCTAAGCTAAGCTAACTAGCTAATAGCATCAAGCTAATCGGCTAATTCTTCATTTGTTTTTCAGCGGATCTTGAACTCAACAGGGATCAAATTCAACCAATTCAGCTCTCAGCATGTCCCAGGTCAGATGACTTTACTTTTTAGTATACTTTATCTACATTTAGACATTTGATTTATGTACAAAATATTAAATATATTCTGTGTAACACTAGTAGTTATTAGCTAACTGTGAGAGTGAAATGTTGCTCCTTTGATGTCCGTGCAAATTGAGTAGAGTTGGCCACAAATTGTACTAATAAGATTAAGAGTAACCCAAGAAATTTGTCAAGTAGCAAAGAGTATTTATAAAGTATTTGGGGAAACTACTACTGAAGAGTGGTGCAAGAAACACAAATGTTCAGATCATTTCATATTGTCAACATAAAGCTTTTGTCACTTGTTGACTGTTTCTTCAAACTAAATATTGCTTAAGTAGGAGTAAAGATACAGTTGTTCAAAAAGTAAAATGTAACTGAGTACTACACATCTCTGCTTATAGACTTCCTCACAGTGGGAAAAGTCATAGGTGCTGGGCTGGTGAGGTTTCCATTTGTTCAACATAAGTGATTTGACAGTGTTTCCCTCTCTTTTCACCATGTAAAACCATAACAACAAACCTAAAATTAAATCAAAACAATCTAACCGCTGTCATGGTAACCAGATACATTCCATGGTTGCTAATAGTTGCATATATAAGCCCTTACATTCCGATTTTCTGACATTTTCTCTCTGCACGCGGAGAGACAAGCTAAGCTAAGCTAACTAGCTAATAGCATCAAGCTAATCGGCTAATTCTTCTTCTGTTTTTCAGCGGATCTTGAACTCTACGGGCTTCAAATTCAACCACTTCAGCTCTCAGCATGTCCCAGGTCAGATGACTTTACTTTTTACTATACTTTACGTACATTTAGACATTTAATTTATGTACAAAATATTAAATATATTCTGTGTAACACTAGTAGTGATTAGCTAACTGTGAGAGTGAAATATTGCTCCCTTGATGTCCATGCAAATTGGGTAGAGTTGGCCACAAATTGTACTAATAAGATTAAGAGTAACCCAAGAAATTTGTCAAGTAGCAAAGAGTATTTATATGAAGTATTTGGGGAAACTACTACTGAAGAGTGGTGCAAGAAATAGAAATGTTCAGATCATTTCATGTCAACATAAAGCTTTTGTCACTTGCTGATTGTTACTTCAAACTAAATATTACTTAAGTAGGAGTAAAAATACAGTTGTTCAAAAAGTAAAATGTAACTGAGTACTACACATCTGTGCTTGTATACTTCCTCACAGTGGGAAGGGTAACCAAAACTGTATACTCCAGTACTGTTACTTAAAACTTTAGATGTGCTCATAGAAGTTTGTTTTTCAGGGGTTGTGGTCGTTGATGGATATTTGGTCACAGGACAGATTGTTTACATCCCAGAGGAGCTGTCGGAGGAGCCTCTAATCCCACATGGGCAGAGTTCATTTTGTCCAATTTGCAAGTTTCTTGAATTAAAATTCACAGTGTAAAAAATTCAAATGTGAGAGTTACAATTTTGAAAATGGCCGACATCCTGTAGGGTTTAGGGTGAAGTCATAATATAATTTTTTACTTGTCTTGACATGTGCTATGTGTGTACCAAATTTCATAATATATATCATAATATATTTTGATTTTTGTGGTGGCGCTATTGAGTCATTTTGAAACACATTTTTTTGCACTTGAAAATATTAAATTTTTGCCAATCTTGAATTTTGGGGCATAGTTGAATTAGTGTAGCACATCTATTTAGTCTACAACAAAGTCCAGCACTCTGAACCCCATTCATTTCAATGACATATTTATTATGTTCCCACGGTAACACGGTTGCAAATAGAGGTATGTTCTCATTGGCTTTTTTGTTCAGTTTGTCAAGATCTCCATGCCGAATTTCAAATGATTTTGACAAAGTAATTTTTTTGGTCCTATTCAAAAGTTCAAGGGGGCGCTGTGGAGCAATATAATGTCTGACCTATGAAAATTTATATCATTACATTAAGAACAAGATTTTGAACGACACGTATATTAATGTCGGGAAATAGGGCACTGCATGTTTGAGTTACAGCCATTTAAAACTTCAAAAAACATCTTTTTTCTTTGCAGGCTGGCCACACCCACATTTTATAACTGTAAAAAATCCAAAAGAGTCGCCTATATTCCCAAATGGATATAGTTCATTTTGACCAGTTTGCAAGTTTCTTGAAAGAAAATGCGAGGTGCAAAAAAATTCAAATGTGAGAGGTAAAATAAAAAAATAAAAAAGGGGTTCCACTCACAATGGCCGACTTCCTGTAGGGTTTAGGGTGGGGTCATAATATAATTTTTTACTTGTCTTGACATATTCTATTCTATGTACAAATTTCATTTGTCTACAATGAAAAAGGTCTCTCATTGCCGTAATGTATTTTGATTTTTGAGGTGGCGCTATTAAGTTATTTTGATACGTACATTTTTTTCAACATCAAAATAATACATTTTTCACCAACCTTGAATTTTGGGTCCAATAAAAGTTTTCGTTAACGTTCAGGTGGTCAAAAATGACTTCAATCTGACAATAATAATAATAATAATGGATTTTTTTTTCCACCTATTATTTTTCTCCCAAACCATAACAGCTACAGTCATGTGACTTTCTCACATTGTGCCCCATCACAAATAAGGCTCCTGTGAATTTTTTCACAAGCCCAAGACAAATCAATTGTCTTCTATAAGTTTTTGAAAATTAAATTAGAAGAGGGCGCTAGAGAGCATATATATGCAATTTGCATAGCATTGTGTTCAGCTCATAAATGTGCATAAACGCTGTATTAGTGTTTTCCCAACAAAAAAATGTGTGAAAGAGAAATATTTTATTGAAATATTCCAAAAATTGCGATTTTGTTGAAAATTCACCATGACCACACCCAAAGTCATATTCAGAATGTAATTGATAATCTTTAATCAATCATTTTTGTCATGTCCAGACATGTTCTATTTTTTTATGTGAGTTTCAGATTTTTACATGAAAATCAAAGTTGGAGGTGGCGCTACCGAGTTCTCGGGGTCTTTTGTGACAATTAGAGCTCGTCGAGTTCTAATTTTTGACACCACTCACTGGCACGTCGGGGCGTGTTTACTACTTGATTTTTGCCATTTTCCATGCTCCGGACGCTGTTTTAATGAGTCCCTCGCCGGGACGTTGTCCCAGGCTCGGGCCTAATTATGTTGACAATATAGGTAGGTGACCATAGGTGGCACCCCTCAGTAGTATAAAGGTTCCTCTGACCCCCTCGCTCACCCTCTGCCTCTGGTACTTAACAAGTTCCTCGTTGTCATCTTCGAGGTCAGGTATGCACTTTATTTAACCCTTGTCTTGTCCTGGGGTAATTTATGATCCCAAAAGCAACTCTGTCACAGCAGAACTCAGTGATTTCTTCATCAAATGGGTTGAAAATGGGGCCACTTCATTTCATTTTGATTATTTCTATTAAAAAAAAAAAGCAGATTATATAATAAGAACTGTCTGGGAAAAAAAGTTCAATTTGACCCTAATTTCTTTCTCTTATAAATCAGATCAACTTAATTTCTACCACTGTACTTGACAAACACAGTGATGGAAATTAAGAGTTGCAGGAGATTTTTTTTTTTTCTAAAATACAGCCTACTAGCAAAAATAAAATAGATAAATAATTAAATTGGTCTCAGTACTGAAGTCAGACTGAAAATAAGCCCCAAAATATAAAAAAAGAAAAGTATGTTAATTTATGATTTTATTTATGAGTTAAAAAAAATTGGGGTCAAGTTAAGCCCAGAGGAACTTCAACGTAACTCTACTGGGACGAACACACAACGGTTAATTCAGATATTCATAATCAGCATAGCAAATCCTAACGTAGATTATCTAAAGTGCCGCAGTGAAGCAAAGAGCCCCGTGATTCGCCATGGTCCCCTCTGACACTGTGCCTCCAACGCCAGCAGTCCTGGGGTCCCCCATTGCAGCTGGTGGTCTGGTTGTTCATGTCCTTCACTTGAGTCCTTCGTTAATCGCTGGGTACCGGGATGATCGATTGTAGACGCACGGTATGTTTCGTCCTTTGTGGTTTACTTCTGGTTACGTTTTAGGATTATTTAACTAACTCCTCCTTCATCGTAGGCTTCGGGGTTCAACGCTACGGGCACTCCACCGCTGAAAACTGTTGGAACCTACTGACACTGAAACGGTGAGCAAAACTATTGTGTGTTTTAACTGCAGACAAACTGAAACAAAGCCTTTCCAACATGGTAAACCGTAATGAATTTTAAATGTGACTTCTTGCCTCATTCATAAACCTTACCTCACCGCTCTAATGCCACACAACGTTACACTGAGTTACAACAGCATCCACCCTGTCATGTGCACTTTAACTACCTACTTCGTTGCTTGCACGGTTTGAAATTTTAAATGCACTGTGTTCAAAAATATTAAGTGACAAGTACAAACTAACCTTATCTTGCCTGATGGGTTCTGACATACCTCCCTCCACCTCCCCCAATCCCACGCCATCCACAGTGACAAAACAAGTTAGATTGAAGTTCAAGGTAGCCACGCGTCTGCGGTCAGAAAGGGTCCTACGTATGAGTAACCGCTCTATATTAAGCTCGGCTCGGGCTTTGTCACTTCAATTTTTCATTTAGCCCTGAAAAAGACAACAGTGGTAGTGCTGCAAAAGAGGTCAGATGCCACAACTCTGCACAGCGGGTTGGGAAAAAAGGCGAGAAGCTAGCATAACGGATTGTGACGGAGAGCAGACAACTATATTACGGCAAACCTTGAGAAAAGGGAGGGGAAAAAATAATAAAAACCAGCTGGGTCTTGACAAAGCCCCAGCCTCAGGTCTTCTGCGCTTTTGTCGACATTTGCATTTTTCACACAGGGGCCTATTTTTACAAAAAGTACAACAACTTCATAAACTGCCAAAGGTAAAACAATGTGCGAAGTCATGCATCGCAGCCAAGTTACTTTCCTCAAGTGGTGTCGCAGCTATTTGTCACCTGAAACAATGAGGCGGATTGGGAAAACTTTGTGTGCTGGCTTTAAATCTGCGCTTGTTGACTGAGGACTTTCTTGTTCCAGTGGAGATGTTATAGCGTTGCCAGGAATGTTCCACAGTATAGCGTTAGACTTCATAATTTGCATTTATTCAAGTACATCTGTTTTATGACAAAAACGGCAACAACAACAAAAAAAACTGTCTTGTAAAATGTGCATTCTCGCTGTGACTCAACGCTCCGTAGATCTGATCTGCAACATGGCCCAGTGGTGTCACCTTCTGGTTTTCATGGAGATAAATACAAATAGGGACGACAGTAGCTCAGTTGGTAGAGTATTTGTTCACTGATTCAAAGGTCACCGGTTATATATATATATATATATATATATATATATATATATATATATATATATATATATAAAATCAGTTTTAATCACTGCATTTACACTTTAACAAATTAACATTTTAACGAAATCTGCAAGAAACACTTTAATTTCTCTAAAGTTACATTTTTAAGCAGGTACTTAAATACTTTTATGTAAGTAGACTTTTTCATGTAATACTTCTACTTGAGTAACTTTGTGGCTCTGTATCTGTACTTTTATTTAAGTAACAAAATTGAGTACTTCATCCACCATTGACTGATTATAGAAATGTTTGAAAAACTGTATTAGCATCTTAAGTCATTCATAAAAGCATGTTTCTTACTATTATCCAGCCAAAACCATAAACTTTGACAAAACTTTATCTAGTCGTGTGAGTCTGGGACTATTTCAGAGGGCACAATTGACAGAGAAATGCATGGTCTCTTCGGGTCAAAATAAACATGGCGGCTTACTAGTAAAAAAGTTCTGAATGTTGTGAGAATTTTCAAAAGCAAATATGCTATAAGTGCTGCAAATTAGCGGCTGTGATGATACAGTCCCAAGTTAAGTTCAAGGCTTTTCAGACAAGGCCTTTAGTGCTTTAATTACAAAAGAACATTGAGCCGTGCGATTTTGGGACTCTGTACAATACCAAGGGAGCAATTATTTTTGTTTTCTAGACAACTATAATGTGTAATGTGTAAATAAACATGACTGAAAACAATAGAGTTGCGGTGCTAAAAAGACAGCTGGTTTAGCTTTGTCTTTTATAATTAGCTTAAAGTATAAATGTGATCTCTTATTACAAGCATCGTCCTTTGAGTGATGGAAGTAAAACGATAAAGTAAGTAAAGGCCTCATTACATTAAAATGTATTCATCTACCACACAGGTGTTTTCTAAACACCATACCAATTACAGCAGAGCATATTATCTCTAATACGGCTGCTGCAAATTAAAAACGTTAAAAAAATAAAGTGAATGAGTTCATTTTAAACTGTTTGCAGTGGTCCAAAGTTATTCCTCACTTACCTTATGAGTTCAAAGCATCCTAGTTATTCACATGATGAATTTATAAGCATTTTTCACAACTTCCACAAACCAAATTGGAGTTTTGGCATCATGTTGTTGCCATGCCTTGAATATTTCACAGTATGGCATTAAACTTGTCTATTTTGTTTTTATTCAATTGCAGTGATTTTTGTGTTTAAAATACTCCGAAAACATACATTCAGTATCCATCCATCCATCCATTTTCTTCCGCTTATCTGGGGCTGGGTTGCTGGGGGAGCAGAATAAGCAGGGACTCAGACTCCCTCACCCCAGACACATCCTCCACTCCAAGCTCCAAACTCCTCCCATGTGACCGAGCTCCTCACCCTGTCTCTAAGGGCGCGCCCAGCCACCTTGCGGAGGAAGTCCATTTCGATGACTTGTATCAGCAATCTTGTCCTTTCGGTCATTACCCAAAGCTCATGACCGTAGGTGAGGGTGGGAACATAGATTGACGGTAAATCGAGAGCTTTGCCTTTTGACTCAGCTCCTTCTTTACCTCCACAGCCCGATACAGCGACCACATCACTGCGGACGCTGCACCGATCCACCTGTCAATCTCACGCTCCAGCTTTAACAGTAGAAGGTTTAACAGTAGACATAATAAATGTATGTAGTAATGTATTCAAAACTCCTACTCCCTCTATATTAACCTCATAAATTCATAATATAGAGTTAGGCCCCATGCCACACAGTTGTTTATTCAACACTTCATCCGACTATTTCCCCAGTGCAGCAGGTGAGAACAAAACATCCACTCTGCCACATCTTTGTTGAGTGCATGAAAAACTAATCCCAGTATCTAGTCCTGCATGGTCGCCCCCCCTCCCATGAATCTCCATGATGGGCTCTTCAGAGGGGCTCGGGCTCCCCTGGTTCGCCCGGAGAATGGGTTTGAGGAGACCGGCGCGGCACAGGGAGAAAAGGGGAGCATCGTTTATCAAAGGTCTGAAACAAGCGGTGTTGGCATGCATGGCTGGAGAGGAGGCATCCATCTCTCCTTCGCCCCCGAGCCTCCACCCCGCCCTTGAGGAATACCACACCGGCAAAGTGACAAAGGACCACATCACAACTCCCTCTGAGTCTAATTAAACAGCGCTATTAGGCAACCAGAGGAGAGGCGGCGAAAAGTGGAAGGTGTTAGTCTTTTAGGTATCGGGAGGTTTGCTGGAATTTGCATACTCCTTATCTTGATCCTTATAGTGCGAGGAAAGCTCAGAGAAAGGGTAAAAATATCTGTAAACAAAGGCACTAGCAAGAAAAAAATATTTAACACTCCAAAACAGAATTGAGTTATATATATCACGCTGTTCGTTGAGATACACTTGTAGATTAACTTTCCCACTTGGCAATGCGCTCCATATTGTTTTGCGTTATGAGCAGATGGCGGAGAATGTATTATATTCATATCCAAGAAAAGAAAAATTGATAGAAAACCCAAACTGTAATGGCTCTTTTCCATTGTTTAATCACTCGTCATGTGGGTTCAGGTTCCTTTCCTGCAAAACATCAGGTTTAATAGAATAACGGCAAACATGGGAGATTTCTTGAATGATTTTCTAATAAGATCAGATTACAAATATGACAAATACAGGATTTAAAGATTTGGTGCGGCTATTTACAAATGAGTCTGACTGCTCTCTAAGCTGTGAATTAGGCAATTACAAAAACATAATGCACGGTTAATCTGCGTGAATGCGTCAGATTTCGTGGGAAAGCCAGAGGGGCAAAGAAGGAAAAAAAAAAACAGACAAACGATCGCATCTATTTTTGTGGTTGCAAAAGCCAACACAGCAAGTTTGCAATTTCTCTGTGGCCTTGAACCTGATGTTTAAAAATGTGAAAAACAGAACGAGTTCATTTGAAATAGGCCCAAAGTTATTCCTCACTTACCTTATGTGTTCTGGGCATTCTAATTACTCCCCATGATGAGTTTATAAGCCCTTTTCACACTTCTCAGAGACTCAGAGTTCTGCCATGACAGTGAAGCAAGCAGCAACTGGCATGCTAACACGTACTTCCTGATTATCTGACAATAAAATGCTTCATAATTAGACGCAGATCTCAAGAGTTGCATTTGTAATATACTGTACCGACAGGCCTTTTATATTATGGACCTCAGTGTATCAACATGGTATTAAGGTTTCACACACACACACACACACACACACACACACACACACACAAATCCGCTCTAATGTGCATATCTCCTTGAAAATGTGTTTTGCCTTTTGTCTTGTCAAACATTCACAGAGAAAAAAGAATGTGGATGTGTGCTGTCAATGCGTTTAGTCCTTTGTTGAGCTCGAGTACCTTCAGCGTAATCCCGGGTAAACAAACAGCGCTCAAGTGCTGATTGTAGCATCTCCGGAGTTAGCGCTGCTGAGTGGAGACTTGGCATCCCCTCATCGCCATGACGATGAGCAAATCTGACTGAAGCAGGAATGACATCACCTCTGGCCCTTTGGCTCTCACCTCAACATTGGTTATGAGCGACCAACGGGGACATCCAGGACACGTAGTACCAAGAGTTAGGTGGGACAAACGCTTTTTAGTTTTAAATAATAAAGGCTTTGAAGAATGGCTCAGATGAGATCTAATCTGAAATCTTTTTTTTTTTCAATACAGAGGGATTTCAGTCTAGTCACCACTCCCTCCATCGCACCTGTAATTTATTTTCTTTCCTCGTAAGCAGCCATATTTGTTTTGATATGAACAGACCGTGCCCATCCCTGATTGGCTAATTCACTTGTCAATCATTCCCATCTGAACTCTGGAAGATTCAGCAGTGACCAGACTCACGTCTTTGAAAAGTACTGAAGAAGTGTGACTACTCTGGATCCTGGGCAAGTACTATGTAATATTTCTGATGGAGAGTCTGTCTCCTCCTTGTCTCCATGGTGATGTTAATGCTTTAGCAAGAAGGTTACAGTGCATGGCTTAAAATCTATTTCTATATTTTGGTATGTGTATCAATGAAATACATAAAACATGTAATGGACAATATATACAGTTTGTACTTGTATAAATTAAGATGATCAATTGTGTACTGCATCTTATCCATGGGCAAGTTATTATAAAGTTATTCCACAGTTGCCTTATAGATTTCAAGCATCCTAATTATTCACAGTGATGGATTTCAAAGAGCTTTTCGCAACTTTCAGAGGCCAAAAACAACAAAACTCTGCTCCAGACTTATTTTGACCTCAAGAGCTACTTATAGAATATATCTGTACTGAGACAAGACAACTTTTTCCTCAAATACAGGGGGAAAAACAGATACAGGGCCTTTAATCTATTCAATTTTTATTTTATTTTTTTTTTTCAATTGAGGCCCTGACATGTATTGGAATTGTGTCAGTGTCAGACTTTCATGCAGGAGTCATTGTAACTTACCTGTTCTCTTGACTGAATTTGAATGTGTTTTCCAGTTTAGTGTTTGTGGAGAGTTTTGGTTGTTTTTGGCACACTCAGTCACAGGTCAAGGGAGTGTTCAGCCACTTTCAAGTCAGCACACTCCCATGGCTTGTTTTCTGGAACCTCGTCAATTGGCCCCATTTTTAAAAACAAACTGTTATCAACAACTCATTTTTAATTTGACTTTACACAAAAGTGAAACGCTACTCCAAAGTGAAAATGAAATGTTGAATCCAGCCTGAATGTTTCAATATGAGCAGTTTATTTGACCAAAGTTTATCATATTTTTTAATAGAAAGTGTGAGTAAACAGTCAAATGCCGGCGGTGTGTGAAGGTTAAAAGCACTTTGACTTTGACAATATTATTAATATTAAAGAGCCTATATTACACTATTTTCTGATCTCTGTTATAATATTGTTTCCTCATCACAAACAGACCTGGAGTTGTGTTTTGTTTCATTCACACATGTTAAACACACAAACCCTGCATATTTAGGCTGAGTTCTTCTCTCAAACAGAAAACACCCTGTTCCACCTTGTGATGTCATGTGATAATACAGGAAGTGCTCCACTGTGTTTTTAAACTCCATACACCTTCACTAGACTCACTAGGATAACTTCAACCCTGGAATTGGCAATCTCTGCTGAACTAAAGGTAAAAGGAGCTGTTGAAAACTACCACTTCATGACATCACAAGGTGGAACGGAGCATTTTGAGGTTTGAAGATGTAGACAGACTAATAATAAAGGGTTAATCAAACATGTGAATGAAACAGAACACAACTCCATGTACGTTTTTGAGGCAGTAACAACATTATAACATGACTAAAAGCTCACAAGAGTCAATTTTGCGTAATATAGGACTTTTAATCTGTTAAAAGCTTCTATATGACGATGTCACAATCCACAAATTACTGCAGTAAACCCAAGGAAGGTTTGCATGTGTCTCTAATTATGGTATAGTTTGGTAGGATAGTAACAGTGGTTAAAATGTATCATAGTTTAAAATCATTTAAATGAGAGGTAGCGCTTAGTTCTACAACGGTATCATAACCTGAGTCTTAAAAACATGAAAAACTACTTAATTTTAAAGAGTTTGCCGTGGTCCAAAGTTATTCCTCACTTAACTTATGTATTCTAATTATTCACCACAATGAGTTTATAAGCGCTTTTCACAATTTCAGAGACCAGAGCAGAGTTTTGTAATGCTGATAACTAGCATGCTGAGCACTACTTCCTAATTCTTTGTTAAGGCTTTATACTTGGAAGGAGACGCTGGATCTACTGGGGCAAAAAATAAATAAATAGCTTAAATACATGGGGAAAAAATCTGTTGTTGTTGCTTCTTAGGGGGTTTTCCTTTGTGAATGTCTTTCAGTAAAGTCTTTCAATAAATGATGCATAGAACAATCATCTTTGGGGGTCAGTATTTAACCATGAAACAGAATAATGTATCACATATATTTACTTTCAAATATATCGCAGTTTAAAACTTGTTATCGTGACAGGCCTACCCCATGTCTTGCCTATAGGAGTTTGCCTATAGAAGGGAGGTCACATGTTGCAGAGTGCAGCCCACGGCACATGTACAAAGTGGCCTCTGTGGGAGGGTGAGATAATTACATGTTGTACATGACTCCTAATGAGAGGAGCGCTCCAGTGGACTGCTCAGGATCCTGCTGTTTCTGCATCTGAAAGCTTCCAAATATCATCACTACAAACTAGTGTCTACAGAAATCTGCTGTCAGTTACAGCCTGATAACTTACCCAGCTCACTTTATTTGTACAGCAGATTTTATAAACAGTTTCTTCATGAATATAAACTACATGCATGTTCTTTCTTACAAAAGCAGTATGTTATTGTGCTTGCCGGTTGTGTTGTTAACGTGAGTTTGCTTCCTGTGGGTTCTCTTCCCGTTGGCCAAATGTCTCTCCCCTCTCTCTCCCCATTTTACGCTATGTCAGTCCTGTCAATAAAGTCTTCAAGCCAGAAAATCTGAAAAGTATGACATTACATTCTTCCATTCAACTTACTTATTTGAGGTCAAAGTGTTTCAGATTACTGTTTTATACAGACGTTTGGCAGTTCCAATCCCACAGTTGTTGTTTGATAATGTCATTGTGTTTTTGGGCAAGACACTGCCGACCCTGTGTGAATCATGTGGCTATGTGACTAATAGCAGTCATTTAAAGACTTATGCAAATCCACTTTTTGGAGTTTTCTACCATGTTATAAGGTTCCCTCATCAAAAACATGCCTGAAGAGGTTTTATATGTCATCCATGCAGGTTTTAGCAATCTCGTGATCTCTCTAGGACGCTAATCGAACCCTCCTTGTGGTTAGCAGTGTGAGCCCAGCCTCTTTTATAAGTCCCAGCTCACAAGCCTACATAATTAAATCTAGAAGAGCCGGATACAAAAAAAAATAGACTACAACTTCACAAACTTGATTCGATGTGCAGTAGTTTTATTAGCGGATTGCATGATGATTGTGTTGTGATTACACTCTTAGCGAGGGGAGAGTGGACTTTTCAAAATCGAAACTGAAACTAATTTAACATTTTAATACAATCCAAAAAATAAAATGTAACATCTGAATATGTTTTGTGTTTAAAAATCTGTTCATGTGTATTTGAATTGTCGATAGATGGGTGTATGAGGCACATCGGCCTGAAATAAATCATAAAGAAATCCCCGGTGACAGACCCTTCGATGTAATTGTGCGATGGTGTTCGGTCACGCCATTTTAGGAGACATTATATTAGCCTCAAAGCGTAATACGTACGAACTGATAAATATTCTTTTTTCTTTCTCTTTTTAATTAAAGACGTGCATTCTTTCATTACATCCCACTCGTAATCAACGGCAGTGTAAACGTATCAAATTAGTTTCAGTTTGAGGTCGTATTGTCCCCCTCATACACACATGGATAATTAATTGGAATTCTAATGATAGCATGTCTTTGTGCCTTTTGCTGCATGTGTTTTGTCACGTGAACAGCTTGGCTCTTTATGTTTATATTTACAGCCCACAATATCAATATGAGCAAGAGCTGCTTTCATTTTGTTCCTTATAAATGATATAATGACGTAAAGTTGAAGTACATGATTTTTAAACCAGGTATTTAACGGGATTGATTTTTAGTTTAAATTTCATAAACTTCTTTGTCATATCTGTGTCCCGTAGCTTATATTGATAACAGTTGTAGTGCAGATTTATTCTTAATTACAAAAAATACTGAGCACAATGTACCGTTTATTTATGTAATAAGATGGTGTTTTGGTTCAATTAAACGATTATCCAGTCAGAAAGCAGAGTAAGCCTCACATGAGTCTCTCATTTGGGTTGCCAGTTTCAATGCTGAAATCCAATTGTTTTAAACTAGAGCTCGAACGATATGGGTTTTTTTCATGACTAGTGCAGATACCGATTGTTTAGAATTCGGGGGAAACTGATGGCTGATTGGGGGCCGATTTAGGTAAAGTTTCACAAAGTATATAATTTGAATTAAATAAAAACTCATCTGTTGTGGATGAATTTTTATTGAATATAAAATGTATCAGATGTATCAGAGAGCAGTGAAGTACCATTTTGTGCAGTCCTCTTTGTAGTAATGTGCTCATATAAGGCTTTATGCTGATTCTTTAGGCTGGTGGTTGGTTGAAATAAAATATCGTCTTGTGCTGGAGATTTAAGGCCTGTAGCTGATATGCTATAAAGTGTAAATATCGGCCAACCATCCCTAGTTTAAACCTAAAAGGACTCGCTCTGATCTGAATGGTCACTACCTCCTAAACTCAAGCACCTGCCGCCAATCATGAGTCAGTGCTAGTGCAGCCTCTGCAGCTCAGTGAGTGAAGTCTGGAGCTTCTGAACTTTTCACATCTGTTTTACTGAGAATGATAAAATATTGTATGTGTCCTGTATCTGCAGTTTAAGGCACTGGCAGCACAGTTTCAGTTGTGATTGTAATATATTTTAAAACAGTAAAAATGCAGGTTACACACTGTTCCTTTAAATCTATCTAAGCTGTTCCTACGAATGTTTCTCAAGATTTGTCCTGACAGCATCACCTTATTGTCTCCATGGAGATATGTTTTATGCCCTACTGTGGATCATATTATGCATACCAACATTAACTTAATGAGACACCAGAAAAGTTACATAGTGTATCTTTATACATAATTTTCCAAGTATATACATCTGCAGTAACCATAATGCAGATGCCCTTTTTGACTCGCGCTCATTCACACAGGCTTAATCACAGCTGTGCCCGCCTTCCGTTTTCCCAGCGCCACCTACCTCCAGCCGGCACCTAATTACCCTGAGTCCCCTGGGACCCTAATGAATCAGAAGATTAGCCAGTATCATTGGTAATAACTAATTATATTAAATCATCATTTAGCGGTGTGTGTGTGAGCGGGGCTGCAGGCCGTAAACAGCAGAGGAGGCGAGTTTTGAAATAGTTGAATTGAGTAAACCGTGAATGTTGAAAATTAAAGTTGTAAATAATCATATACAAATTGCGTTGCGCCATTTTTTCTTATAAACTTAGAGATTATCCATTCTCAGTAGAAATATTAAAAAATAAATTATATAATTTATATAATAAAATATAAATCCATATCTCCTGTAATACTTAAGGTTAAGGGGTTAAAGGGCCTGTAAAAAATGCCCCAGTACGGATATATTGTCTAAGGAGCTCTTGAGGTTAAAATAAATCTGTTGTGTGGTGTCTGCATTTACTGTATTTTCCAGTGTATAAATCGCACCAGACAAAAACTGCATGATAATGAAGAAAAAAACATATATTTCACATCTGAGTATAAGTCGCACCCCCCGCCAAACTATGAAAAAAAGTGCGACATATACTCTGGAAAATACGGTAATTATGAAGTGTTTTACTGTCTGAGACCCAAGAGGTGTACGGTTAGCATGCTAGTTGTTGTTAAATTCATCACTGTGAATAATTAGAATGTTCAGAATGCATATGGTAAGTGAGGAATAACTTTGGACCACCGAAAATTGTTTTAAAATGGAGCACAGTGGTCCCTCGTTTATCGCGGGAATTACGTTCTAAAAATAGGCAAAATCTGCAAAGTAGTCAGCTCTATTTTTTTTTACAATTATTATACATGTTTTAAGGCTGTAAAACCCCTCACCACACACTTTATACACTTTTCTCACACAGGCGTTAACATTTTCTCACATTTCTCTCGTCTCTCGGTGTCTTTGTCAGTGCAGAATGTTTCATCGACATTGTGGGTTTTGTCGGGGAGAAAACTTGCAAACATACAGCACTTCAGAGTCACACTGCGATCCAACAATTATGTAAATTTGGCTGAACACATTTTGTACTGTACAGGAGACACGGCACGGGGGACAGTGAGTGACAATGTTCTACAGTCCCTTAACCAATCAGGACGCAGAACACAATGCACGTTCATACACTGTAAAAAAGCATGAAAATTGAACTTAAAAAATCCGTGAAACAGCGAGGCCTTGAAAGGTGAATCACGATATAGAGAGGGACCACTGTATTCCTGTTTTTCATGTTTTTAAGACAGTAAAAACAAGGTACAGCACCTTTGATTGTGACCTCTGCATTTGACCCATCCTCTAGTGCCAGTGGTGCAACCTGTTATGAGTAAGATCAGTGGTTCAACTCCTTATACATTAGCACTCTCTCTTTTACATATGTCTTGATGCCACAACTGATATAGAATTGTGCATAGGATTGCGTCGGTAGAAGGCAATGTAAAGAAAATGTGTTGCCCAAAGACACAACAGGACGCAGTACATACAGTTGTATTTGAACTAGCTGTCCCATCAGTTAATCTCGGTTTACAGAGTTTGATTACCTCAATATCAACCTGATTCAACAAACCAAATGATTTAAAAAGCACAATTGTATCTTATTTTTTACTAGAACGATCCAGTTTCCATATATTTACTCCATCCTCTGGTAAACAACCTCCATGCACACATCCATATTTATAAGCAGTCCGCGCGTCTCCTGTTTGTCTCTCCTGTGCTGACGGACATCTTGGATCCCTTCGCCCCTGTCTGGCCAGATCATGTGACGCTCCATGCTCCTTAAGGTGAGTCACCCTGATCTCCTCTGACAGCCCTGCGTCTTCTGGGGGCATACAGAGGAGGGGAGGCCGGGTGGGTGGGGGTTGGATGGGGGTGGTGATTGGGTCTGGGAGTCCAAAGACCCAGCCCGTACACGAGTAGGAGGAGGAGGAGGATGGAAAGGGAAACGGCGCACACACACGTACATTGCCCAAACACTTGTCCTCAGGCGGGCTCCAAATGACCCACAACAACACGCCAGAAATAGCCAGTCACAAAGGTAGCAGCAGTAGCAAAGCAAAGTGCTGGACACATAAGGCTATCACATCAAACATAGGAGTGTAATTAAATCATCTGGAGTTAGTATTTCAAACATAATGGACCAAAATTAATCCAGGATTCAAACCGGATTTGATTCACAAGATTGATTTAGATTTATAAATGTAATCGTTTAACCCAGACTTTTTGCCTGTTTAGTATTTGAGGTTGATTCAAGGATTTAAATCAACATTTCTCACAGCTTTTCGCTCAAAATTTACTCAGAAATCCATATTGTAGTAAATATTAGAACTGTATGCATTTAAACTACATGAAATCAGAATTTGCTTAAAATAATAAAAGTGTCATTATTTAAGTTCTTTTGTAAATTACATATCTATTTGTAAATTTCTCTATATATCTATTTTTCATACAGATTGATGTCAGTCTGGTCCCCACGTCCTGCGTTGCGTTTCTATCCCAGCCAAATGCCATCATGCAATCTTGTTTTGTTTTTTTTCAGTGACACATGTGAAACGAAGGAGCTCATTGTTTACCTATGATTTACAGATAAACTTTAATTTATCTCACCTCTTTGCAATTTTTTTTCGTTAATTATTTCACTATGGACTTACCTAGAGTGTCCCCAATTGGCTAATCCACCTGTCAATCACGCCCATCTGAACTCGGGGGAATTCACAGATAACCAGACTCACACTATCGTAAAGTATTGAACAAATGTGTATTCTGGATCCCAGGCAACATATCTCTTCTTAATATTATAAATGATTGTCCAAGTGGAACCTCATGATAAGAAATGAAAGTGAGAAGTCAGATATTCCTGTGTTTAGGTTTTATCTTAATATTTGATCACAGTTTTGTCTTGATTGATGGAGAAAAATCTCTCACTATGATATTAACAAATGTAAGTCATTATCACGACAGCAGGATTTCATTCTTGGTTAGATTCTGAAATGTTTTGCCATGATACGGAAAACAAAAAGTGTCACGGATTAAACATTTTATTACCGTAAAAAAAACATAACAGATCTCAGATGGATAAATTCTTCTCTCCACTGATCGGTCTAAAAGGCAACAGTGCGAATGAATCACAAATGATAAGCAGCAAGTCTGTGAGCTGTTAGCTGCTGATTGAGGCGTTGAAATGAATGGATGATGTTCATGCAAAAATGAGTTGCAAATGCATCTGTCTTCTGGCCTGTTTTATCCAATACACATCCATTTATTACCTAATATTGAGGGTTAACAGTGTCCAAATAATACACTCTACTACTACTAGTAGATCACAGTTTAAATGGACGCAATAACCAAATCGCAAATGGTGCAGTTTCTGAAATTCTGTAATTTGATCCACAAACAACAAAATGCCCTGTCTTATTCTGCATATAAACAGCTAATCTTGAAGTTCAGATCTGTACAAACATGTTCTGAAATGTGATTATTCTTGTATTAGTTTGTAAATTCATCTTTAAAATTTTTGCCAATTCTCCTGGGGGTGTTTAAAATGCAAACTTTGAACAGAACTGTATTATTAAAACATAAATCGCAAATCTAATCACAATCGCAATGCTTGTCAGAAAAAAAAACGCAATTACATTTTTCCTTCTAAACAGTTCAACCCTGATAAACTGTATGCTCTTAAACGTGCATTATTACCTTCTAAACTGTCAATCCCTTGAAATGCTTCCTCGCCTTACTTTTCTCAGCAAGTTCTTTTGTTAATTGCTGACTCCTACCGCAGCCGAAGATATAAAACCCTCCTCTTCGTCGGGACGCGGGCCAAGCTCAGCATAACTTCTCCATTGTGACAAGCAACAACACTCTCTCCCCCTTTACCCATGCTTTATGCTTTTAGTGAACACGCCATATTTCCTCATCAACAACCCCACTGGATAAGAATGGCTGTAAAAGTAGTTATCCTGTCCATTGAGCCCATAAAACTTCCGCCGTTGCGAATAGCGGCTTTTATGTTTTTGCCGTAGATTTTTAGCCAATGTTCTTCCCGACAAGCAGAAATGATGTTGATCGTCCTTTGCATTTGGTCGTTTCAGTCCATAAGCCCGCGATCGTTTTGGTGTAACGCTGTACATGTATGCACGGCTAAACCAAATGATATTGCTACGTCTGGTTGAGTCCATTCTGCAGTGTTCTTGTAGCAGCTTATTAAAATGAAGTGGGGGTAGCGTGGATGCTTGGAGAAGTCTTACCCACTAAGATCATAGTGCAACAAAGCTCGTCAGGCATAACCCGTGTGAATCATTCAACCAGATCAAATATGGATGAAACTGAACTTTCTGCAAAGTTAACCATTAGTAAGGTGTTTTATAACTGACTACACTGATCACGAGATGGGTTTAGTGTTAAGTAAATGATAGCCCACCAACCAGAACCAGATTTGTGGTTCATCCCATAATGTCGCCTTTTTATCTTTGCACCAATTGACTGTTATTGTAAGTAATAGATCACGCTTTCAGCACAAACATTTAGTAAACCTTTACTTTATTTACATAATTTGGGAAATACTAGTGCTCTCGTGTCCAATATTTCCATCCAGAATTGTTTGAATGGGTTAAATGCAAAATAAACCATTATTACGCAAAAAAAATGTAATAAAAGGCCAAAAGCCTGCAAATATAAATTGATCAGAACAATTACGCACAGATATAACTGATTGGCTCAGTGCACAGGGGCACTTACGAAGATGTAATATTAGAGTCTATTTTTAGTTTATTTTTAAGTATATTTTTTAAATTATTTTAAACTATTTATCTATTGTCTTGTTTTATTGCATGTACCATTTTCCTTCTGTTCTTTAACTGTGCGGTGCAATACTGGAATTTCCCCACTGTGAGACTAGTAAGGCATATCTTATCTAATCTTATCTTAGTTAGTTCTGATCTGTTTGAGCAGTAATCATGGTCACAAATCAGGGACTTCAGAGGACTCTTCTGTGTTTACAAAGGTAGGTATCTTTTGTATGTCTCATTTAGCTAATGCTACATTTTACTAAAACAATAAACAATTAATTAGTTTTTATGTGCAGATTATATCAGTTTGTGGTGTTGTTTTGTTATTCTATACGCTCTGAAATTAGCATTAGTATCAAGGACGGAAGTGTCCTCTGGTGAAGTGTTTAACATGATGTCAGTGACATCCACCCACAGCTCTGTGTCCGCTGTGATCTGTCAGTATATATTGATTTTAGCACAACTTGGCAAAAACCCCATAGAGATGTCAGTAGGACAGAAATGACTATGATCACTGCTCTGTCGACCAGGTCCCTTTTTATGTTGTTGTTTTTTTGTTGTTGATGGCTTTTTTTTTTTCCCTTGCCGAGAAGGAGGGTTTAAGAACAGATGGTGAACTGGGACAGTTTCATTTTCTTGCTCCCAGTCAATGTTGGTTCATCTGCTTGTCTGCTATTGACCAATGACTGTGTCACTGTTTTGATTTTCTAAGTTGCTGTTGGTTAAATCAACACATTTATCAGGCCCTGCAGGGCGACTGCTGTTGTGATTGTGGGCTCCACAAAAATAAAGTGAATTGAATCTAATGGGATTGCCATGTTTGGTTTCTTCATTCTAGGAAATCTGAGGGTGGTACTGCCTCCCCTGCTGACAGTAGCATGTCATTACATTGTTGGATAAATGAACCTTTTTGTTTTTTTAAAGACCTGCAAGTCAAGGTAAAAAACAAACAAACAAAAACTTTTTTTAAAAAGAACAGTTGAAAGTTGACTTAATGTTCTCAAATGGTGGATTAGGGTCCATATAAGGGTAAAAAATGAAATAATTTATACAATCTTTATCTTAGCTTGAGATTAAAGACGCTCTACCTGATTTTTCTGTTTTAAAATCATGAAAAACAGAACTAGTTTATTTTAAACACTTTGGAGTGGTCAAGCTTATTCCTCACTTGCATTGAAAGCATTCTAATCATTCACCTTGATGCGTTTAAAGTGCTTTTCACAACTCTCCAAGGCCATTCTTGGTAATGCTAACAACAACCAGCATGCTAACCATGTACTTCACGATTCTCTGACAATAATTTAATTAGATACAGACAGAACACCCCAGATGCAGACCGAACACACCAGTACACAATGTGTACTGCTCAAGACCCATTATACTCAAATACATGGACACAATTGGGTACTGGACCTTTAATAAACTTAACTACACTCCTTTACCATACGTTTGCATGATGAACAACATATATATTTGTTTTACCTACTCGCGCCATTTTGTTTTTGTGGTCACCGCGCAGCAGCCCAGCTCATCTATTATGTTCCCAAAAAGTGGAGTGCGGTCTGGCTAAACCCTTGTTAGCGCACAATATGGAGGATGGTGCAGCTCTTCCTCACACAAATGGCCACCCTGAGAGACACTGGCATTTAATCTGTCCCCGATCCCCTACATCCAATTTGCCTCTTGGCCCAAAAAACTCCACCAAGTTTCCTTCCGAGCTCCTCCATGCTGCTCTCCTTCCTGGGATAAGATCAAATACAGAGTTCCGAAAGTTTCAGACCATCCAATATGAGTTTTACACTTAATTTGTTCCATTTTTAGCTAGCTTCTGCTATTGCGAGGGCGGGCAAGATGGAAAACGGCAACTGAATTTATTGGGGAAAGACAAACAAACTTTATCAGCTCTTGAATTTCCTGTGTAGGGATTAAGACATAAAATTCTACAACGCATTTGTCATTTCTTGCTGCTAAAGTCACATTGTTGTAGGAGCTGATATTCATAGTCCCAGAGTAGACAAAAAAAGAAATGTAGCTAATCTAGTTTGCATTCTTGGAGGGCAAGGGCGAAGGTTTGTCGCGATAATCACTATATCGACTTATCGTTTAAAATATGAAAGCTGGAACAATATTTTTTTGGCTTTAGTGTTAATCCTGTGTACCTTTTTACATTTGCTTTTCTTTACATTACTGGAACATTTTTGGTTACATGGTAAATAGTCATGTTTTTATTCAGCACTTTTCCACCTTCAAAGCGCTTTACATCAAGGAACAATCTGACTGCTCAACCGCTAAATGTTTATGTCGAGACCGGGATTCGAACCGCCAACCTTCGGATCAGTGGACGCTCTACCAACTGAGCTACTCTTGTTGATAGTCTTCAAGCTGTAAAATGTTGAATTAATAACTTCTACGACTCATTACAGATGCAAACTAAGCACTAGAGTGTTTCATTCTCCTGTTTATTTATTGCAGCTAGAGATTTTTAACAATATTGTGCATTTGGAATAGTTTTGGAGTATAAATCCGCTCTTGGGTTTTTGTGTCTGTGGCATAAATTAGTTTCAATATTATCGTTTTTCGTCTGTTTACTTCAGCAACATATTATACTTAAAACTTGTTATAGTGACAGGCCTACAAGAGCCTTAGAAACTTTGTGAGATATGCTATTTTTGAAAGATGAACCTTATTATTTTATTGGGATTAGCTCCACAAACCTAGCGTATTAATTGTATGTCTTAAAGTCCTTTTAACTGACAGCAATCACATCCGGGTGACGTGAAAAACAACCAAAAAAAAGTTTATTTATGCTGACAGAGAAGACAGAAAACTTCTCTATGGCATTTTTGTTTTGTGTCATGAGCGTGAATGCAGCTTATTGTCAAACGTTAGCCCCGTTCAGCTAGCTAATTGTAATAATGCGTTACAGTTGCGCTTTACAGGTTGGTTGAAGCCTCTCAAAGCACTGCACTTCATTCACTCTACACCACAGCCACAGCTTCCCTGGGACAGACGAACAGAAATGAGGCGGTCAATCTGCACCATCCGACCACAACCAACCACTAGACAAGGAGGGTCAAGCGTCTTGCGTAAGGACAGGACGTTTTGTTTAATCCCGCAGTCGTCCAGGTAAGATCCATAGTAAAAAAAAACATTAAAAACTGTCAATTGGACAAAAAGTTGTAGGAGTAAAGACATTTCCCTGTGCATCTAAACCGCTTCTTCAGTTCAGACAGGATGTTTTGTTTCAACGGTTGTGGTTTTGGCTGTCCAGCACTGCCATTTAGGTTGGATAGGTAGTCACTCTGGCAGTTCGCTAATTATAATAATCCAACCAGCGTAATGTTCTTTGAAACCAATCTTTGAACAACGAGTACCATTTAAAGATTTTGAACCTTTGATTACTTCTTTACCGCCCCTCCCGCCCTCACCTGACGAAAAGTGATTAGAAGTCCACTGTCCCAGGAGTGGACCCTCACCTAATGTGCTGATGATGAGAAATGCAAGTGTATTTGGGGCATTAAGTTAATTAGTAGCTAGTGATTTCCCCCGAGGAGGGCGAGGCGGCGTGCGCGGTTAGCCTGGCTGAGCTGTATTAACATCATGTGTCATTATAACTGGGGAGATGCTAATTAAAGGTATGGAGCGGAGAATATACACCCCTCCACCCTCCTCCTTATTCAACCGACCGCCACCAACCACTCTGCCACTAGCTCAATTACAACAAGAAACGGTGTCCGACATAGATGGGTATTCTTAAGGCGTAATGACCAGGAACTAGCTTCAAATCACTGTACAAGCCATTGTCTGGAAACCAACGTGAGCAGGCGCGCACACACCAACGGACGAGCAAGCAATCGTTTCCAAGTGGATAAAAAATACATTGAAACATTAAGCTAGCATATCAAATTTTGTGTATTGTTACGAGTACTAACTAAAGTGAAATTATGGTCGATGTTGAAAGTTATTTTGGTACGTTTTGGAATTCAAATGTTGTCTTTTATGCAATTTTTAGTGATAATTATTATTAAGCATTGGATTTACATAGCGCCTTTTACCTTTTAACACCCAAAGTACTTAACATTATTACTACAGCGGTATTCATTCACGTACAGTAGCCACAGCTGCCCTGGGGTACAATAACGGAAGAAGAGCTGCCAACCTGCGTCTTAGCCCTCTCCGATCACCAACAATCACTCACACACACGTCGCATTCATACACAGGCAAAGCGAGTGTAGTGTTTTGCCTAAGGACACAACAACAGTATCCAATGTGACCCCTGGTAATCCCAATGATGTAATTCTGCCGTCCAAGTACTAACAACGGCTTCTGAGATTGAAACGTACCATGGTCATATGGGTTTTTAAACTTGTGGCCCCTTAGCGCTGGTATTTCTTTCAACAGAAGAGGGCGCTATGAATACAGCTGCTAGCATACTGAAGAGCGAAGTAGTTTGTATGAAATTTTAAATAATGGGAACTAATATAAGTTGTTAAATTGCAGAGTGAGGGCTATTTGAGCAACGGCAATATCGGCTCAAAACCTCTGTGAAATTTAGGACACAAATTAGTTTAACCATTTCCTGTAAAAAGGTAAATAGTGTTAATGTTTAGGTAAAGTTCACTGTCCACGTAGGGACATTAGTTTTCCTGTCAGGAGTGGTGGATGCAACAGTGTCGTATCCAGGGACCTGACCTGAACTACAGGATGGTGCATGTTTTGGGTTAATCGGGAAAACTGGAGTGTCTGGAGGAAAACCACGTAAACATAGGGAAAAACTCTGCACTGAAAGGTCTGTGCACAGGCTTAATAACGTGCACCATGTCCATAGATCTGCTGCTGTGGAGTGTGATGTTTTTAAATGAAAGAATAGGAGAATGCATCCTTTGATTTGTAAATGGATGAATAGTTGTTTTTTAATTGTTTGTTAACCTGCCCGGGGACTGCAGATGGAAATGAACTCCAGCTAAATCTGGTGTAAAGCATCTCTTTTTTGATGAGATGAATGTGTTTGCAAATGGTCCCTGTTAAAATAAAATAAACCGCACATTCACCACATCAAAACTGGGACTAAATCAGGACTAAACCCAAAAATAAAACTGGACTAAACCACGTGCAAATCAGGTCCAAAATGGATTCTATTTAGGATCAAATAACGACAGGTGTGAATGCTTTCGAAGTTAGCCTGTCAAATATGGCCCCCAAACCAGATTTCTAACAGACCCCCCACTAGGCTCGAAACAGCCCTAGCGGTAACTCGTGTACCACAGAATAACAATCCCTGTGTGTAAATAATTTGACAGTACGGCAAACTAGACAAACCGCACCAACAGTGACAGCATAAGCCCAAACAAATCAGCCCTTATTGGCCACAGTTGCCTGTATTTACTCTAGCACTTCTCCCAAATGTTGTTTCATGTTGGCATTTCTCCGGCGAGCCTCCTGCCTTCATCACTGAGCGTTCTGATCCTAGCCTGAGTAAAATAACATTTCATATCAGCTTCCCGCGGAGTTGTCTTCTTTCTCTGGCGCTTTCCGGCACGCTCCCACAAAGACAAAAAACATCGGCCAATTAAGTTACAACATCTGCTGGTCTCAGACGGACTGCGGATGGAACGCGGTGGTAGTATCCATTGATGCGCCCTGGTCGTGTTTAGATGTCTAGGGTTAATATCTCTGGGCCGTGTTATGAATAAGGCATGTATAAAGCCACTGCATGTGATTTTTACAGACTAGTTCATTTTAAACGGTTTGCAGTGGTCCAAAGTCATTCCGATCATCCTGATAATACACGGGGAAGAGTTTATAGTGGTTTTCACACCTTTTTGAGCATGGTAGCACATACTTCCTCATTATGGGACAGTAAAATGCTTAATAATTGGATGCAGGAAAAAATTGGGTTCAAGGCCTTTAAAGATTTTCAGAAACAATCAAGCAACGAGCTGAATATGTTAAATAGGCCAAAAACAAGAAACCCCAGGCCCCCAAAAGAGAAAACCTGTGACAGTTCTGCCTGTTTGCATGTTTTTTCCTCAGTCCGGCTCCGTTTTTCATCTTGTTCTGGCCCTTCTTTTGTTACCTCCCTGTTTTCCCTGCAGCTGCGTCTCGTTTTGTTAATCAGCCCAGGGTCGTCTATATAAACTGCTTCTGTTATATCAGTTCTTGCTAGATTGTTGAACAGTCAAACGCAACTCTCAAGCCCTATATCTGAAATACCCTGTTCCATCTCCGAAATCTTGAACCTGCATTTATCCCTGTTCGAGTTACTTGTTCCTGAGTGTATTTCCCCTCTTTGAATTTCCAGTGTTAGATGAGATTTTTGTTGATATTAAATAAGACATGCTTCCTCAGTTGTTTGCCTGATTTACTATCTTCTGAATTACCTGTTAAAAGGACACTTTCTGTTGTAGTTTCTAAACCGTTTGACTGCTCGCTTTGTGTTGCATTTGAGTCCAGTTTACCTGCGTGATAAAACCAAAACCATGAGAAGCAAATAATGGAACGTCATCATCAGAGCTGAATGTGTGTTAAACTGATGCAAATGATCTTTTAAATTAAATTGTTAACTGCTTTTTAATATTAACAGTCAATGTCAAATGAATCAAATTAACTTTTACAGACACAGAAGTACGGACACAAAATGTACATCCATAAAATACAATAAAAGGCACATTCATTAACATATACAGTAATAATAAATAGAACAATACAAAAAAAAAGAATTTGGAGAGCAGGAAGCTGGATGTGGCCTTTGTCCTCAGAGATCTGAAGCAAACAACTTATTTAGAGATTACTGAGTCCAAAAACTCGTAACAGAACTGCAAAGGCTACAAATCACTTCTACCGTGACGGGGCATTGTATCTCTGGTGCATTTCCCAAAAAAGTCCAAAATGCAAGACTCTGCAAGAGACATTTCAGAAAAGAAACCCATAGTTGATGCTAAGAAGACTTTAAAGCAGACTGTATTAAAGGTGTACTATGTCACTTATCTGGTAGAGGTTGTGCTTCCTGCCTGTCACATGATATTATTGCTTTGCCTAGAATGTTCCACACCAAGGAATTAATGCATTTATTTAATTCCTGGTCTAATTATTGCCAAGAAATGACTTAGCCTGGTGCAGTCGCCTCCTTTTCTTTGCAGAGAGAAGTTAGAGAAGTTAAATGCGATACTGGGAACATGCCACACAAAGAATACAACTCTTGAGGGTAACAGACCTTCTGATAAAAAAAACAAAAAAACATAGTGCATCTTTAAACTCTGGAGAAGGAAACAAACATGCAGGACTACTTCATATGTGATTCAAATGAAATACAAATCCAGTTAAGTTTTTGATGGGAACATTTTTGCAGGGTTAGAGCCTCACAGAAGTCAGTTTAACATCATATTAAACCTTTCGATATTACTGTACTTGTTTTTATCTTCCTTTAATCTCCAGAACACATTCAAATGGAGAAGTTGGATTAAAGGTCAACATATGATGAAAAGTTCCGTTTATAATTTACATTGTTTTAAACATGAGCTGTGGGCTGTAACAAAAGCTAACCTTTGATTCTTATCGCTCCCTTTGGGCTCACTATGGATCCAACCAGCTGTGTATTTAAACACTTATGCCTCTTCGCCTTAAGGATTATTGAATGAATTAAACTCATTCGATTGTAACTATTCATGCATTGGTATGGAAGTAGACATTATTATTTCAACAAACTCAATAAGTATAAGGTACACTTAAATGATCCCTTGTGAGGGAAATTCCTCCTCTGCATTTCACATCCTTCAACCAGTGCCGCTGGGGCAACCTGTCAGGAGCAGTGAGCTACGCCGTACAGCGCACATAAAGTTAAAAGTGCACTGTTTAACTTTTCAGCATGGAGATGTTATTGCCTTCTCTAAAATTGTTCCACCAGGTCAAGTCAGAGGTCAGATTTGTGCACAGGTGACGCTGCTCATACTAAGAACGTGTTGCCTGTCAAATCCAGAGTGAAAAGTCTCTGCATTTTCAAGATTATCAGTGTGGACACTACACTCTGAACCAAACATCATTGTGCGATCAGATTTGTTCATTTCAGTGACGTATTGAAACAAAGGAGCTCATCGGTCACCTTTTAGTTTCCAAACCAAATGACATTCCCTTACCTCAGATTAACAGAGTTCAGTCTTTGCTCATAGATTCTGGACAAATCAATTAATGTTTACTGTATTCTTTTGTTGTACCATGTTTTTTGTTTTTTTATGATGGATTAGTTTTTAGTAATGCCATATTGTGAAACATTCAAGCCAAAGCCTCCAAACCAGAAAAGTTAAATGTGGATAATCCAGAGAATAAAAGTATTGTTAGTACTTGATCTTTCAAATGTCCTGCTTTTATGCGATACTGTAGCCTCTGGGCACATTTTGGAGATGGGAGTGTCAGGTACTTTGTATGTTGTGAGGTAGACGGGACTCTTCACCTCTTTGCGTGTGTGTGTGATAGAAAGGATGACTGATCTGTAATTTGCTCTGGAGAGATTTCAGAAGAGAATCCTTAATAAGCTGCAACATTTCCAAATGTCAGGCCCGATTACTCAGCGTTCAGTCAACTCCAATAGACAGGCACATTACGGCTACGAACTAAGGCTGTACTTTGAAGACATGCACTGTTTAGATATTCTGGGAGCATTTTTGTATAAGTTGTAGAATTATCCAAGTAAAACTGAAGGAAAGTACTGCTGAAATAGCACTAAGTAAGTAGTAATCTCACCTAATGTTCAATGTTAAGGTAAGATTCTTATAGCAGACAGGAGTTTAAGTGCATTTTAATACAAAACTCATTGGTATTGGTATTAGAATGATCCCTCAGTATATGCCATAGTATTATTTTTAGTATCGGAAATCAAAATCACTGGTATCACAAGTAGATTTGCATATCCTCCACAGAAAATGATACGTAACACAGCTTTAATTAAGTAATGCTTTTGAATGGAAGTAAAACTGTGTAATGTAATAGTAGACCACAGTATGTGATTGTTGAGGCAAAAAAAAAGAAATTAAAATTAAATTAATAAAGCAAAAGCATTTTTTGTACTGTATTGAAAACAATAATAATTATAATAATACATTTATAATAATAATAATGCATTTTTACTATGAGCAGGTTTAAATCTCCACAAACCTGACTCTTTGACCTGGAGGAGCGACATCTGAAATACCAGCTTATGTCCAAATGTTGATCCTATGGCTATAATCTTCTATAGTATGCCTTTTATTAATTCATAAATCTTCATGTAAAATGTTCCAAAGTATGGCTTTAACTTTCTATTTACATGTAGGTATCATGCAGGTAATGTGCCACCTCCAGTAAGTTATGTAGACTACAAAAAAAGTAATTGTATTAACTAAAGAAGTAACATCAAGGATTGCTTTGAGTTATTGGGGTAATAGTAAGAGTATTGTTGCAGCTAGAGCAGTACCTACTTTTATGCTTTCTACCCCTCTGTGGATAACTTGGAAATAAGATGACATTATCATAGGCAGATATATTTTTAGCTGCACTTGTGGGAGAAACGTATGCTACTGGGCTTTGGCGACTTGCAGCCATTGTATTCCGAGCCCAGGATGGATAATTAGCTTGTTATTCCTAATGAGGGGAAACATGTACGTGGCCCTCGGAGGAAAACCTTAATGAAGTGCAAATGTAGCATCTTCCAGCAACCAAAATGTAAAAAAATGGGATTCTGTGATAAGTCCCAAAGAGCGCAGCCATTCATTTGGAATATGGCAAAAAGTCATTGTTGTGGGTAATGTCGAAATAAGATTGAGAACTAAAATGCATCCAACCTGCCTGAGGATACAGACACGTGTGTAGAAAACAGGTGCTCCTATTGCAGTTCTTCAGTCTCTCAACTTTCAATTGTTGTCGATTGCAACCCTAGACTGGATATATACATAACTATTCTGTTAGCCGCCACGTTCTTCTTAGGAAGTGATCATGCGCGTGCTTTCGGCTCCAATTCACTTTGCATTGAAAAAATTGTCACCCCTCTCTCCAATTGCTGCAGTGAGCCCTGTCATTTTGGCCTTAAAATGTTCGTAGTAACCCGCTCTACACGATCCTTGGGTTTTTATTTTGCTATTTTATCTGTAAATCTCAACCGCTCTGTGCTAAACCAGTGGTGCGGGCAGGAAGGCGTGTTACCTTCATCAGCCTCGCTCCGGATTGGCTCTTTGGTTGCTATGATACTCGCGATCGGAATTCCAAATACAAAACTCGACTCCAAGTTCACCCCTGTAACCGCTAGCCACGATGAGCTTCATTTGGCTGGAACTATGGGTCACATCACACTCGCTTAGCCCACTTCTTTACACATTTTTACCATGACGTGGCAAAGTCATGGTAAAAATGTGTGGCATTGGCGTTTTTCAGATTCAAGAACGCATCACACTGCCAGATGGGGGTCAAAAGTGAGCTATAGATTACATTGTACTTTACTAGGACATATCCAAAAGGTAAATACACGTGTTGAACCTGACTTTTTTATTAGCAACTTGCCCGTATAACGCACTGTATCACAACAAAAATCTGCACTTTTTGAATATTAAGTCTCAAATAATTTGACAATACAAACAATAACAGCATGCCCAGAAACTTAAAGGCCCTGTACCTGATTTATTCCCACATATTTGAGCTAAATTGGTCTCACACCAGTACAGATATATTGTATAAGCAGCTCTTGAGGTCAAAATATGTCCACGGTGTACTGTTGGCATCTAATTACAAAGTGTATGATAATCAAGTGCGCATACGAATTGTTAGCTGTACCCCGATGGCAAAACTCTAGTCTCTGAAAGTTGAAAAACGTGCTCATAAACTCATTACAGTGAATAATAAGTATGCTCGGGAATGCATAAGGTGAGTGAGGAATAACTTTGGACCACTGCAAACTGTTTAAAATTAACTAGCTCTGTTTTACACGTTTTAAGTCTGTACAACTTCCATGCGCTCCTAGAGAATGAAACCTTGGGAAAATATAGGAAGTGAAAATTGGCAGCGCTGACTGAATACTGCTGCCTGCTGTACTGGAACCTAGTTGGACCTGCTTAAAACATCTCCAGTGTACTAGCCCTTCATCTCCCAGACACTCCTCACGCGATTCCCCAATCCTCTGAGCCCTATCCCCTGCTTCTACTCCTGCATCCCGCTGTGGGTACTCAATTAGTGGCAAGCTGGGAAAGTTGCGGAGAGCTACCTAATTGGTTTCATTTACCTGTACAGCTTTCTATCGACGAGGACTGGAGGGTTTGAGAATCTCTCAGGGCGCGCGTGACATGCCTGCCGATACCTATGCACGGGGCTAGCACATGGGAATGCACTCGGAGGGCTTGTTACGGTGAAAAGTACGGATACAGCGCTAGAAGGAGGGTTGCCCGGATACTGAAAATTCTCAGGAGGTCAAGGAATTCCGGAGATAAATTGTCATAGTGGTGACATGTAGGTTGATTAGGGTGATAGGCGTGATCTGTGTTGTGGGTTGCTTGGGGGCTGAATGTTGATTGGTGATCCTGGATATTTCATGGTTAAATAAAATGGATTTGTGGCAGATAGTGTTAATAACGACGTTTTAATTAGATGAGGTGGGACAAGGTCTCGTGGCACAAGATCTCGTGAGACAAGTGTGCTACAAGACTGTGCATATATATGTAAAATTAGCTTGTGCGATTTATTTTTCTCCATGTGTTTACATTTGGATTGGATAAAAAGGGTGAAGTACTAGTGAGTTACATCTCCTTAAGAAACTATAGTTCCAAAACGCAGTGGTAAAATGAGGCACACAAATATTAAAGGACATATATTACACTGTTTTCTGATCTGTGTTATAATGCTGTAAGGGTGAGATCTTCTCTCAAACAGAAAACACTCTGTTCCACCTTGTGATGTCATGTGGCAATACAGGAAGTGCTTCACTGTGTCCATACACCTTCACTAGAAACATTTGGATGATTTCAGCTCTAAAATTGCCAATCTCTGCTGAACAAAAGGTAAAAGGTTGTTATTAACCTGAAAACTACAGCTTCTTGACATCACAAGGTGGAACAGAGCATTTTGAGCTTTGGCGATGTAAACAGACTGATAATAAAGGGTTACTCAAAACTTCAGGTGGTTTGAGCAAGTAACAATTTTGTGTAATATTAATTCTTAAAATAAATAAATACAATATTGCTAAAGACAATTTGAACAATTTATTTATTATAAATTATGTCCAAATTGTCATGTGGGAATTGTTTTTTCCCACAATATTTATCAGACAAGTTAAATGGTGAAAGGAATCAAGGAACCACTCACCCATACACACACATTCATACACCAGTGTACACAGACACTAGGGGTGAGGTGAATTAAGTATCTTACCCAAGGACACAAGAACAGTATTAATTTGTGGGAACTTGTAGGTCAGTGGCTCTAACCGCTCAACCAATAATGTGCATGTCAAGAGCAGGATTCAAACCACCAACCTTCAGATCAGTGGACAAACTCTCTCCCGATTCGCCCAATTAATTCATTATGAACAAATAGTTTATCAAGAATGATTCAAGCTTTTAGTTCTCTTTAAAATTTAAATAAAGCAGTATAATCAGAGAAGACATAACAAATAACGTTGCCAAATATATGGGCTGTATAATCTCTCTGGGTCGGTGTCGACCATGTTGGAAGGCTGGTGTTCCAGTAGGGGGAGACGATGGACGTTTCAACCCCCTTGAAAATCCATATTTAACAATCACGGGGACTTAATAAGACTTTTAATAAGTGCTCAAATTGCATTTAATACGAAGCATGGGCCTGCTAGCGTCTCTGTTGTTAACATTTGTTGTGCTCGTTTGCTGTGCCCTTTGTAAACTACATCACTTTCCACTGTCACGAGCATGAGGAAAGAAGGCATCTAATCCAAGCATTCAAAGAGACAGTGATTTCCAGCACTTGCTCTGAAGGCATATTCCATACACTGGTCATAGTCATATAAAACATGAAATACAAACCCAATGCTATCTAAAGGAAAATACCCTGTATACCCACTCTATTAACAGATTAGCACATGCAGCGCGTTGATGTGTCTAAACGTGTTGCGCACGCACAAACACACACAGACACAGGAGGCGCCGGTAATGAGGCAGGCAGCTGACTCCGCACACTGCCCCGGCCGTGCCCCAGTCCGTCCGATAATGAGCTCCTAATGTAACGTTTACCCTGCTACGCTAGTATCAAGGAGTCTGTGATGAAGCCCAAATAGCTAGCGAACGCTCTCTTTCCCTAGCCACTGATCCCGAACAGCCCTCAGAAGACCATTCAGATTTCGGTCCTTTTTAATTGCTTGTTTGCAGGCTGAGAATGGCACAGTCCGGACAATGTCTTGGTAATGTAATTAGCAGAAGGATCACAGATGCAGAGTGAACTTTGTACTGTAGATTTGTGGAGGAGGAACGCTGCAAGTCTTTTGTTTCATGCGTCAAATAAGGGATGTGTGTGCTGCTGATAAAGTCGTAATGAATGGCAGTTTTATATTGGGTTATAAAGACTATTTCAGTTGAGTTAGTGCTGTAGCTGCGCCATATTTTTATCTATTTGTTTTGTTTTGGAAGCTATTATGCATAAGAAAGCCAAAGTGCTGTGTGTTTTTAAAAGTCTTATCCTTATTCTTGTAAATACAGATCTTATAAATACATTTTGTTATTTTGTATTTAGAAATTTGTGACAAAATCAGACACTTTTCTAACCTCACTGATGCCAGATTCAACTCTGAATTGAGTTCCACTCCACACATTATCAGTCTGTAGTGGTTTTCACTGAAATCGGTCATAACGTTCAATTGATTACTTCAGGCTAATCTAAGCACACACGTCTTCCCTGTCCACAAATGCATAGTGCTTCCCTTTGCAAGTTTTTCATGCAAAGGGAAGCACCGCAATCCTGCCCGTGATTGGTCCCATCTCCAGCCATGATGACCAAGATGGATTCTCATGAGTTTGTGAACACATAAATATCCTAAAAAGTCATGTTCATACACACTTTAGGATGAAAAAAGCATTTTGGTTTTACAATGATAATCAACTTTGCTTTGTTTTGTCGCCTGAAAAAGCTGTTCTAGTTGTGCAAATGCCCAAATATTCATGCATGTGAATACTAGCGATGTGCCCAAAGGTTAGTGATGGCTATCAATCCAGCTTTAAGGTTGTTCAGTGCAGAGGCAAAGCTTGGAGGTTCAACCATTTCAAATCCATGCTATTATGTTCTTAGGCAAGATCTTTAACCCTTAATGATTGGTGCATTTCAAAACATTCTTTGATACGTCAAATCTGATACCAAACAGTTTCAAAGAACAATACACATATTCACAATCACACATCATACAAGTACAGTATGCAAAAAAGTGCAAATAAGATACAGTTGTAGCTGTAACCCATGACAGAATCTGCCTATGTCCAACACTGCTTTCACTGACCTACTTCATTATCTTATGACTTCTGTTATGAAGTGACAGTTACTGTTCATTGAGTGCAGTCACACTAAATCTGCTGTACGCCGCTGTCCTGGACTAGTCTTTCGTGGACTATAGTGTTATTCTTGAAGATCTGCATATGCTCAAATGGCCACATGACACAATAAAAGGCAGAAATGGGTCACTCGCTGCTCATGACTCAATACAATTCCTATTATTTTTGACGTAAAGGTCTTCTGAAGAGGCATGGCTCGGCTCGCAGATTCACAGTCTGATTAAGCTAACCTCCAAACACAATTATGAACAACGGCTAATACGGTTAGCGAGCAGCTTTGTCATAATAGCTCTTACAGAACAATTTATTTCATTATTGGGTGGATTTTTTTCCCCAGGAAGAATATAAAAACATAGTAGAATATGCAAATGGATTAAATCTAAACTTTTTAACGTGGCATTTGTCTGTCTGCTAGTGATGGGTGATAACTGTGAGCTGTGTTTGATTCAGCGTCAGGTAATACTATGGCAAGTATTGCAATAATGATGTGATGTCTATGAGTTTTTTACAGTGCACTGAAACTTATCTGCTAAGAACAATTTTACTTTGATGTATAGAGGTTGTCTTTTACTTTGATCCATCACAGCTTTAACTGATCTAAAAATTAGTTTCAACGAAAAACCGACACAACAGGCAATGCCCCTGTTAGGTCATTTATTTTATTAATATAATTTTAATCTAAATAATCAATTTGTCCATTCCATTTTTCCATTCCAAGAACATAAATAAATAAAATAAATAAAAATAAAATAATAAAATTTAAATGTAATTAAATATAAAATAAAATATAAAAAAATAAATCAAATTCAATTAAATCAAATCACTATGGAATAAACTAGCATGGATATATCACATACATATATAAATCCACAGCCTACCAAGCTTCAATCAAAAGACTTGACTTCATTCACACTTGTTATGACCAAGGCAAAGACCAGCTTTTTACACCTTCACTTTTTGTATATTTGTTTTGTTGGTGACCTGTAGTGGCTGACCGAGTAGCAGAGAGCGATGAGTGCCCCCTCTCCCCCTCTCTTTATCCCCTCCCTTCTTTCTCTCTCTCTTTCTCTCCTCGCAGCATTAATCAGCAGGAGAGCCAGGGCCGGGGAGGGGGGAGGCAAACAGTTGCTAGGCATTCGTCAACCCCCACCCCCCTCCCTCACTGCTACAGCGCATTATTCTTCCCAGACTGAGCTTCCTCCATTATTGGCAATATTCACTGTTAGTATTTTACAGTTTGTACTTGTAAAATTAAAAGAAGACATAGTATGCTTCTTTTTTTTTTTTTTTTAAGTCGTGAAAAATGCTTAAAGAAGACCTATTGTGCTTGTGTCTTGCTCTATAGCTATGATCTATGACACCCGTGGATCATTATGTTATAACTTGCACATTTTAAATCACAACATTCATCTAAAACGACTTAATAAAAGAAACAAGTCCCCTCACCTCCGCGTTACAAAACCGCGGTGCACAAAGGCAGCAGACGTCGCCATAAACATCATCACAACATAAGATAGATCGCTGCATGCCACGCTAGAGAGTAACAGATTTTTTTTTTTTTCATTTGTACCAAAATTACTATGCGGCGCAGCTGAATCCTACGCATTTTATTGATTAAGAAAATAAAACTGGAAAACGAAGTACAGAGCAGTGGGTGTACGCTGGTGGCAGTGAAAACAGGGATTGATGGGCAATATGGTGTCTTGAAAATAAGTGATTAAAGATTGCTCAAACATACACGAATCAATAAATACAAGGGGAAACAATTATAACATGGCTAAAAACTGTATAAAAGTCAATTTTGCCTAAGAGGACTGCTTTAAGTGTGTTTTAGACAGTAAAAACTATGCCTTTTTATATAATCATAGTAAGTAGAGATGTGCAGATGTAAGGAGTAGGTGCAAACAGTCATTTTCTCTCAGAGTAAGCTCATATATGTCAAATTTACATAATATGACAACACTTAAACATTAAAAGGAAGCATCTCCTTGAAACAGCTTTGATAACTTGCATGTGCTAATTGAGTCAAATACACTATTCTATTTGATTCAAGTTAGAATCTCTTTGCAGCTTTGGCACTGGCATTATCATTATCTACTTGAAATTCCCTTTTGCGTTTTACAGTGTAGATTAAGTTTATGCAATAATTCTAAATATTTTGTAGTAAATTTTGTGTTCTCTTGAATTGTGTGTTTCTTTTACATTGAATCTATATCTGAAACACAGTATGATACAATAAAACAAGGCATTATTTTCACCATATTTTACAGTTCAATTCTAAAATACTATATATATTTTTGTACATCCATTTCCATAAAATTTGTGTCAAACTACATCACTGAGTGTTCTTCATAACTAAGTCTATTATTATTTATTTATTTTTATTTAATTAATTTATTTATTTTTATTATTTTATGTAGATTTATTTTATGTAGATTTTTTTTTCTTTCTTTTTTTTTTCCTTTATCTTGTTTCTCCTTTGTATATGCCCACCAAAAGGGGATCTCGGGGAAAACATGTTAGAGGTGTGGGCTTTAAAAAGGGGAAAAAATGTAATCAATCAATCACTGTTACTGTACACTGTAAGTTGCATAACTGCAGATGATAAACACTTATTTATTTGTACTTTTTTTTTAAATTAATAATAATAATAATAATAATGTTTTTCTTGTCATACTGTTGTAGAGTTGTACTTATGCCTACCTGTAGTAACCTTCAATAATTAGCACAATGTTATGAAATGTACACATAGTTAATAATAGCCATGGGGTGATCGTGCCTTCTGTGTTCTGGAGCCTGGTTAATTCCATGGTCAAATCTATCAGTTATACAGCTCCATTAATGATAATTGATAGTAATCAGGACAGAGGGGGAGGGGGAGGTTAGCCGAGGTGGGTCTGACGTCAATATCGAGGCCGAGGGCTATCTGTGCCAAATGTTCACCATTAAATCTGGAGCAAACGTGCATATTATTAACTGTCAGCTTTAACAATATTTCTAAGCTAATATTTCTTCAAAGCTAATGCAATATTTTAGCATATACCACTACTACTACTAGTTTTACTACTTGTAATAAAGGTCTTGAGCAAATAATTATATTTCTTAACTGTCAGGTTTTTTTTCGTTTTTTTTCCAAGCTAATGCAATATTTTAGCATATACTACTACTACTACTACTACTTCCACTGCTGATAGAGTAAATTTAAGTTTTAGTCAACTTTAACACATATTTTTGGGTATTTTATAATTACAACTTCTAATTCTAGTAAAAAATACACTGCCCAGCCAAAAAAAGAGCCACCACCTGGATTTAACTAAGCAAATTAAGTTGGGGTTGCTGCAGTTGGTCAGGTCTAGGTTCAGCAACAGTCTGTCACCTGAATATACTGAATGACCAGGTTATTCCATCAATGGATTTTTTCTTCCCTGATGGCACGGGCCTATTCCAAGACAACAATGCCAGGATTCATCGGGCTCAAATTGTGAAAGAGTGGTTCAGGAGCATGAGACATCATTTTCACACATGGATTGCTCATTGAAATAAGTCTCGTGACATTGCAGAAGAGAAATCGAAACAATGCCACGGCGATTGCGTGCTGTAATCAAAGCTAAAGGTGGAACAAAGAAATATTAGAATGTGTGTGACCCTTTTTGGCCAGGCAGTGTATCATTATAATAATCATACAAAATATTCAAACAAGGTGGGTAAAGTGTCTTGCCTAAGGACACAACGACTACTATCCACTGTGGCACCTGGTATTCCCAGCGGTCTCCCATCCAAGACCTAACCAACTAACCCAACCCTGCTTAGATTCTGAGATCTGACGACACTGGGCATTATCAAAGTGGTGTGACATTTGATGATCACAACCAGCTCATTTTGGCCCACACCATCAACAAATCTGAAATCAGTATTCAAAAATCTGTTTGTTTTTTTGCTCCAACATTGCCCTTACTAAATGTCCTCTACCCCCACCCATACTCTCAGCAGACTCACTTCAAAACCTCTCCCCACGCTCAACCTCAACGTCCAATCAGCGACCCACAAACCGCGTTTGGAGTCTCTGGCTTTTTGAGTTCCATCAAGGCTTGTAAATTGCAAAAGCCGTCGTCCTATCACATATCATCTTAATTGGGCTGCGCCTATGGAATTCCCAGATTTGGCCGCTGCGAATCAAAAAGCAAACCGAGCTCATTAGGAAATACATTTGCTGCATTGCACTGATAACATTGGCTTTTAATTGAAAGGCAATCGCAGTACTTCAAATAAAAGAGTTGCATTTGGCTCTTGTCTCTCGTGTGGATTTGAGAAGCTGAATTACATTGGTTGTGGGCAGAAAAATTAGGCAGTGAAGGAAACAATGGTTCCTATTGACAGCATTGCATTGTGGGAATTCAGTGGTGGGAAAAAGTACTCAGTTTTGGTACTTAAATAAAAGTATAGATAAGTAAAGATGAAAAAATCGACTTAAGCAAAAGTATTCAAGTATTTATTTATTTTTCAAGTATTTTCCATTAAATGCACTTAAAGAGTAAAAAGTAAAAGTATTTTGGGCAGATTTTGAGGTCTAATAAAGCTTCAAATGTATTGACGTTGAGCTAAATTTTGTTCAACAGAAACAAGTGATTCAATATTTTTTTCCCTAGCTGTTAAAAATAACATGTTAAAAATAAACCCTCAGCCTTTTCAGCAGGTCTCAGACTGTAATAAAAAATACTTTAACTTTTGAGTTCTGTTTTAAAAATGTAGTGGAGTAGAAAGTACACATACCTTCTCTCAAACGTAGAGAAGTAAAAGTAAAAAGTATCCACCAAAATTTTGTACAGATACCTAAAATTTGCACTTGAATACTGTACTTTACTACTTGTACTTTATTACGTTGCACCACTGAGGGTATTAGAGTATTTTATAGTTTTTCAGGAAAGCCATTTTTTTTTTTTTTTTTTCTTTTTTTTTTTTTTTTTTTCCTTCAAATTAAAAAAATAATGCTTTAAATTTGAAGCTTGAGGGAAAAACAGGACCTTTCAAAACCCCCATACTCAATTTCCCATGTGCTTGAGAAAAATGTAGGGTTAGAATAGAATATATAGTACAGTCAGCTCTACTACTACTACTACTACTACTGTCCTCTGTTTGCATCTAATTATAATCAGGAAGTGCATGGTTAGCAAGCTAGTTGGCATTACCGTGACTGAGAACTCCACTCTGGCCTCTGAATGTTGTGAAAAGTGCTTATAAACTCATCACAGGGAGTAATTGGGACGCTCTGAATACATGAGGTAAGGAATAACTTGACCCACAAACCGTTCAAAATAAGTTATGTTTTCCACATTTTTAAGCTAGTCAAATGATTCGACAGTGCCCTTAACTTTTGTGCCTTTGTCCCTTCCATAGAGTGTGCAGTTGCAGTGAAAGATGAGACCGTCTCGCAATGCTTTTTCTAGGCACGCTATGATGTTCTTGGACAGGCCATCTTTCTCGATGCGATGGAGATGTTACAGTATTCTATCGTTTTTCAGAAAAGACAGTATTAAGTTTTGTCTCGCCACGAAACGTAATATGACTAACGACGTATTTTCTGCCGCCATAGCGATGATCTATGACCCCTCAGAGGTCCGTTCGTCAGTTTGAAAATCTCTCACTTATCACGCTGGGCTCGCTGTCCCGACCGCATCGTTTCATATTTCCGGCTGAAGATTTCCATAAAAACAAGCTAGCTCTTTGAAAAAAAGAAGTTTTGAAAAAGATATGCAGTTTCAGATAGATTGGTGCCAGTCAGAAGAGGCAGCAGGGATTGGCAGATAAAATATAACCAAATGTGCCCAACGTGAAGCTGGAGAAATGTTCTGCCCAAAATGTGGTTTTCTTTCATTTGTTTGCTCTGCGCCTTGTTTTTATATACACTTTTGAATGCACTCCAAAGAACAGAACTTGGTGTTACTAGATTTTTTAAATTATATATATTAGAATTCCTGGCCTGGGAACGCCTTGGGGTCCCACCGGAGGAGCTGGAGGAAGTGTCCGGGGTGAGGGAAGTCTGGGAGTCCCTGATTGGACTGCTGCCCCCGCGACCCGGCCCCGGATAAGTGGAAGAAAATGGATGGATGGATGAATTCATGATTAACAAAAAATACATTTTTTTTTTTTTTTTTTGCATTTGGATCATTTTAATTATTCACTTTTATTCAGTTTTATAAGCATTTTTCACAACTCTCACAGACCATAGTGGAATTTGCGGTCATGGTAATGGTAATGTCTGGGGTGAGGGAAGTCTGATAGTTCCCGCTCAGACTGCTGCCCCCGCGAACCGGCCCCGGATAAACGTAAGAAAATGTATGGATGTATGGATGGGTAATGGTAACAATTTACATGCTAAGGATAAAGCTAAGATACAGTAGCTTTTTTGTAGTTAGACCACTACCAATTAAGGTTAATATTAATGTACACTTTATAGTCCCTGTACTGAAATTTGTCCTCTGCATTTGACTCATCCTTCAATGCAGCTCAAGCATCTCCTTTGGAACAGTGAGACCTGTAGCCGAATGTAAAGCCATCTCCGTGATCTTGTTGCTAGTGTTGGTCAGGAGCACCTTAGCTGGAGGATTGGGGGACATCCAGAGTGGCCAAAAGAAACTGACCCAGACACAGAGAGAAACATGCAAATACTTCCAGGAACCAAAGCCGGAACCTTCTTACTGTGAAGCCTGAATACTATAGCCTCTGAACCACCACTTCCTAGATGTCAGACAATAAAATGCTTTATAATTAGATGCAGGCAGCACACAGTAAACACATTTTGACCTTAAGAGCTGCTTTTACAATATATCTGTACTGAGGAAAGACAAACTTAGCTCAAATACATGGAAAAATATTGGGTTCTTTAAGTGTCCTTGTCACTCTTTCTACAGAAATGCATCATAACAAATCAAATAGTTGTCTTCGTGTTTCCCAAATGCATCCAGCGAGACACAAATTGTATCAGAATGCAATGTTACACGTTTTTTACTTATTTATTCATGTGTTGTACCAGCATTCTCCAAAGTTGTATTTATTTTACCCCCAACCTTTGTCTTTATAATAGCTTTTCCAGTAAAGGACCAAATTTAAGGCGATTGATTAGACTCTTCCCGATTAAAATTAGAGCGGTCCTGGAAGAGTGGATTAGCCAAAGTCTTTCCTAAAGCTACATCATTATTAGGGTCGTGCTGTAATGCTCTTTAATGGCTTAAAGACCCCACACAATTGACTAGCAGCAGTACAAGTATAAGTATAATACTGTGTAGAGGCTTTAAGAAATACTGTACATTTATTATGCATTGATAAGTCCTCAGTGCTGGGGACTTCCTGGGCAGCAATGGTATAAGAAAGTACAACATTAGAATGCAATAATAGAAAGAATGTAAGTTAACATTGTCACAAGTTTTACATAATTTGGACAAAAAAACAGAAAACTAAACAAAAAATCCCTTGTCCATACTATAGAATGATCAGCTAGAAACATATATAGCAGCAGAAGTGGTAGTGGCAAGAGTTCATTGTGGTAATAGTTAGCATAACATTTAGAAAAACAGAACCGTTTTGCCCATTTTAAACAACAACTAACCCCACACTTCCTGATTCTCTGACAATATACACTTTATAATTAGTTGCAGACAGTACACAGCAGACTTATTTTGACCTCAAGATCTGTTTATACAAGATATCTGTGTTGCATATGTATTGCAGTAAAAGTCTTGTCTTTGGAGTAAAAATCAATTTCTTATTAGAGAATCAGGGAGTGCATGCTGGGCATGCTAGTTGTTATTAGCATTACTGTGACAGCAAACCCCAATCCACTCCGGCCTCTGAAAGTTGTAAAAAAAAAAACACTTATAAAGTAATTGCGGTAAATACATAGGATGCTCAGAATGCATTAAGGAAAGTGAGGAATAAGTTTGAACGACTGCATAACATTTAAAAACAGAAATCAGGTACCGCGCCTTTTAACTTTGTCTTCAGTGTCTTCATATTTTAAAATCATACAAATCACATAGCTAGCAGGATTAAATAGCTTTTAACTCTCCCCCACAGCAAATCCTTCCTTTTTTCTGGCCTTTGTTAAATCCTTCCATGTCCAAGTGGCTCTCCGGTGAATATAGTGGGCCTTTTGGAGTGGTGGCCCCCTTCTGTCGAGTCTGGCTGCTCACACCTGCTCCCCTCTCCACACAGACCCTGTACAAATGTCACCCTACTACCCCCCTTATTGTCTGGAGATGGCAAAAAAATGACCCAACCAGGCAAAGGGACACGTCTATTTGATGATCATAGATCGCGCTTTAAGTAAATGCCATTCCAACTCTCAGCGGAGGGATTTAATTACCTTGAATGGGCAAATCCAGTGCAATATCCATGGATTACGTGACCGCGCGTATGACAATATTAGCATAACCTGGACGAGCTGTATGTTTGATATTTCAACAGCTTGGGTCCCGCGTGATTTGCGACTGAAATGATAGTTTGAATCCCCAGTGACAGTTCCAAATGTACAGTACCGAGCGACATCTTTCAGTCTAATGTGGTGACAGTACCTCGAATCCCACTCTCGACTTAAACATCGTTGGTTGAGCGTTCTAGCTCCGACCAATGAATACCGCTGTTGTGCCGTTGTGTCACCTTGCCTCTGTGTCTGCGTAAACTGGTGTATAAATGTGTGTGTGAATAGCTGAGTTCAAAGCGTTTTTAGTGGCTAGAAAGTAGAAAAGCGCTGTATAAAAGTGGCCAGTTACCATTTAAAAAAACAGCTTTCACTTAATATGTTGGATAGAAATGTTAAGTTGTTCCTAAAGGACTTCCTGAATCTTTGATAATAATAAAACTTTTTCTAATTAGATGCAGACATTACACAGTGGACTTGGCCTTAAGAGCTGCTTATACAATATATTTACTGTGTAGTATTGCAGTACAAGTCTTGGATTTGGAGTGAAAGTCCTGGATGCCCTCCCAAGCATAAAACTTTCCATTGTCTGGCATTGTGAGTCACCAGTGAGTTCAATCGCTGCCTGAGCATGTACTGTCACTGCGTCCTTGGGCACATAGTTAAAGATATAATATAACAATGTAGTTGGTGATCATAGGTCCTGCTTTGAATAAATGCCATTCCAACTCTCAGTGAAGGGATTTAATTACCTTCAATGGGTACGAAATCCAGTGCAATATCCATGGAATGTGCGAACGAGTCCCCAGTGACAGACGGAGACAAGTTGTCGCTCCCTATTGTGTATTTGGAACTAAAAAACGGCTTTCACTCAATATGTTGGATAGAAATGTTATGGTAAATTGTTCTCAAAGGATGTAAAGCTAACAATAACTAGCATGCTAACTCTGAACTTCTGACTCTCTGACAATAAAACACTTTATAATTAGATGCAGACCGTACACCGCTGACTTATTTTGACCTCAAGAGCTGATTATATATTATCTGGACGGTGTAGTATTACAGTAAAAGTCTTGGATTTGGAGTTAACGTTTTGGATGTTCGCCCAAACACAAAACGTTCCATCTGTCTGGCGTTGTGAGGTACCAGTTCAATCCCTGTCTGAGTGTGTACTGTCATTGTGTCCTTGGGCAAAACACTACATTGCCTACATTGCCCACTCCAGTCACAATATTGTTAATAATACAATATAACAATATATATGGAGATCATAGGTCCCGCTTTAAGTAAATGCCATTCCAACTCCCAGCGGAGGGATTTAATTACCTTCAGTGGGTAAATCCAGCGCAATATCCATGGATTTTGCGTGTATGACAATATTAGCATAACCTGGACGAGCTGTATGTTTGATATTTCAACAGCTCGGGTCCCACGTGACTTCCAACTGAAAAGAGTTTGCGTCCCTAGTTTTATGGTAGATTGTTCTCAAAAGTTGTAAGGTTAACAACAACTAGCATGCTAACCCCGCACAATAAAACGCTTTGTAATTAGATGCGGACAGTAGACAACAGACTTATTTTGACCTCACGAGCTGCTTGCAATACATGTGTATCGTCTTGCAGTAAAAGTCTTGGATTTGGAGTAAAAGTATGCCCTCCCTAACACAAAACGCTTCATCTGTCTGGCGTCGTGAGTCACCAGCTCAATCCCTGTCTGAGTAAACAGGGCACTACAGAAGCTTCCAGTCAATACGTCGGATAGAAATGGTGAATTGTCTTCAGATTTTTGAAATAGCCTCTCCAAAGATCTGACTTGTAACATTCACCAGAAAACATGCAGGCGAACAATATTACACCATGGTTTAAGGATCTAATATGGGTCTTTGCATATTAAATTACACTTACAACATGAACACTGGGATAAAGCCTCCACATAGAGCAAGGGTGTCAAACACATTTTCACCGAAGCCACACCATGTAAATACTTTTTTAACTTTTTAATGAACTGTTTCTGTATTTATTACTTATTCGAGCTACAAATATTGCATTTTAATTTGCATAGATGTAAAAACATGGCTGTCTAATGGCGTATCTCTTGAAAATGACATGTTAAGACCATCATACCTTTTAATTTACTCTGTCGAGGGCCACGTAAAATGATGTGAAGGGCCACATTTGGTCCACGGGCCTTGAGTTTGACACATGTGACATAGGTAGTCCTAACTTAACCGTGGCTGGCATTCACGCTTCACAGCAAGAAGGTTCTGGGTTGAATTTTCAGAGTTTGCATGTTCTTTCTGTGTCTAGGTGGGTTTCCTTCAGGCACTCCAGTTCAACCCAAAATATGCACCATAGGTAAATATCCTCCAGTTAAGGTAGTCCTGACCAAGACTAGCAACAAGATCCTGGAGATGGGCCCCTGAGCGTTGTGCTGCGGCTCTCACTGCTCCTGATGAGAATGAAGAGACAGTTTTTCCTGTTGATTACATCGTACTTAGCCATGAAATACTCAAAAGGTAAATTTGCGAATGTTGTTCCTGATAATTGATATTGTTGAGTAGACCCAAGATTTCACTTTATTACTACAAAAGCCAGCATTTTTACAATATCAATTTAAACTATGATGTCATCTGAAACAACCTTAACCTGATAAACACTGATGATTTATTAACCCAGGATTTTATGACATCTACCTCATACAAGTTCAGATTGCTTGAGTTCACTTCTTGATGTCAGCAGGTGGAAATTCAAGAGTCCTCTACAATTTATGTCCGTACTCTCACTCTAAAAGCTGCCTTTACTCGCAGCTATAACAAACTCTTATGCTTTTGTTTAGCTGGGTTTTTATGACTTATGATCCATTGCCAGAAGGTGTCCTTGCACAATCTCTACAATTTCTTGAATGAAAAAATACAAGACTGCAGTTTTATTTGTGAGCTATTTTAACTTATGCAAAGTGGAAAACCAAGGATAAAGTGCCAAAGTATATTCAAAGTGTGACTAGAGTGTAATATAGTGGGACCTTTAAGCAACAATAACTAGATCGTGAAAAAGTATTTACTCATTTTAAAAGTCTGTAAATCACTGACAAAACCCAAAACACACAAATGATGTATTCTGTTGTATTTTACCTGCCCAATGTGTGTTTAAAGTTCATACGTTGGTTTGGTGGGACTGCAGTTGTGGTGAATATTTATCATAGTTTTACCTCAGTCAAGTGGCAGTTTGTGGAAAAAAAAAGTTGAGTTGTTGTGTCCTTAAGCAAGGCACTTGACCCACAACCCCTAATATGAATGCCATGTGTGTGAGAGTGTTGGTGTTGGTTCGCTGATGGTGCAGATTGGCAGCCTTGCTTCTGTCAGACTGCCCCAAAGCAGCTGTGGCTACTGTACTGTAAAGCACTGTAGTGTCTTGAAAGGTGCTAAATAATCCAATGATTAATTAATCTAAAAATACAGAAAGTAGTGCTGAGTTCTAACAAAGAATCCCTCTATCTATGTCTATGTTTAAATATTTATCTAACAAAATAAAGGAGTTGTCATTCATTTTTTATTAGTTTAATCATAACTATTGTGCAAGTTTTAGTCCTTGTTGGCATTATAGTTGCTAAGTAACAGTTATACCTCTACAAAGGTCATATTGACTACAAGTGTCCAACCAGGAAGTAAAATTACAACTTCACCTAAAAAATAATAATAATAATAATAATAATAATAATAATAATAATAAATAAATAGGCAAGATTTTGGTATAATTATGTTAGCTGTGTTTTGGGTTTTTGTAAATGAGTAGTCTAACCTGTCATATGCAAAGTTATTGGGAATAAATAGTTATTGACTGAACTCTAAGTGATATTTTGCGTTTTATAGCTTCCTGTAATGTGTGCCTTTTATACAGTGCGTCTCTGGTGTCCTCACTTTACTTCTTTGAACTTGCATTATGACGTTACCATAAATCACAGATGCAGAGTCGAGTAATTAACAATGAAAAATGTTCCAGAGAGTACTTTGTACAACTTCCGACAGTTTCGCATTTTCACATTTCATTCAACTGCTCGGGGCACCAGTTTTTCGCAGTGCACCCGAGCATTCTGGGACCACCTTTGGGATTAATTAGGCATATAAGTGGCATGTAAGATTTCATAATTTAGTAAGTGCAGGGTCAGCAAACACGTCAACTTAGAGACTTCTATAGAGATTTCACTTATGCACAAAATGTATCGTCTAATTGTGTGTTGCTATTGGACTGGAATATAGCACAAAAAATGAATCACTTTAGCACTGAGTTTACCAGGGAGTTGTTTGAAAAAATACGTTTGCTTTCAGTACTTGTATCCTGCGTCACCGTGCTGATGTGGACTTGTCAGAGAAAGGTCATCTGTCATACGCCAAAGCACAACAAACAACGTAACACTTACAGAATTGAGCACAGAATTGTCTCATTTCTTATTCTATTCTATGGCATTAATCTTATCTATTGCCATGGAGACTAGCAGGTAACACCACCAAGCTAAGTTGCAGGTCATATCTGTGGAGAGGCAATCCTGCTCATAGTAAGAAAGCAGTTTTTCCCAGAACCAGAAAATCGAAAGTTTGCACACTTTACTTTTTGGATCTTTCTATCGTGTTATGTTTCCTCATCAAAAACATGCCTGAAGAGGTTTCATATGTCATCCATCCATGCGGGTTTGAATAATCTTGCAATCTCTCCCGGGCACTATTCAAACCTTTCTTATGGTTAACAGTACAAGCCCACGCCTCTTGTGCAAGGCTCAGCCCATAAGACTTCATCATGCATCTTCCCACATGGTCAATTGCCGTAAATATACAAGAGCAGAACAAAACAATACACTGCAACTTCACAAATTTGACGCAATGTGCAGTACAGTGTTCCCTCGTTTGTTGTGGGGGTTACGTTCTGAAAATAACCCACAATAGGCGAAATCCGCGAAGTAGTAAGCTTTATTTTTTTTAATTATTCTATGTTTTAAGGCTGTAAAACCCCTCACCACACACTTTATACACTTTTCTCAGACAGGCATTAACATTTTCTCACATATCTCTCATGTTTAAACTCTCTCAAAAGGTCAAACCTTTGTAGATTAAAAAAAATAATAATAAGTACAGTATTATAGAATGAAACCAAAGATCAAGACCTGTTTTCAGGGCCAAACATTTGTTTGAGAAATAAAAATATTCACATTTTTAGAAATACTGTCAGTGCAGAACGTTTCATCGACATTGTGGGTTTTTTCGCGGAGAAAACTTGCAAACATACAGCACTTCAGAGTCACACTGTGATCCAACATTTATGTAAATTTGACTGAACACATTCTGTACTGTACAGGAGACACGGCACGGAGGAGACAGATGGACAATGGTCTACAGTCCCTCAGCCAATCAGGACGCAGAACACAATGCACGTTCATACACTGTAAAAAAAAGCATGCAAGGTTAACCGCGTCATAGTCAGGGACAACTATAGTTTCGTCAGTAGGACACACGCTGATTGTGTTGTGATAGCACTCTGAAGGGGGAGTGACTTAGTGCAGGGAGCAAGGGAAAGGGGGACTGTATGATATGTGTTATGTGCTTGGTTCAATAATCCTGTTTATGGTTTTGCCTTATCTGAGCTATGCATTCAAGGATGAGTCAAATGCAGAGGCACTTTCCTAAGGAGACACTAAAGTATCCCTTATCTTACCTTCTTAGATTCACCTTTGTATTTGGTTGATGGGGGAAATGTTTGCAAAATATTGTTTTGTAAGGTGAAAGAACTGCTCACAGCGCACTAGAGTTTCACTGTTTTGTCAATAGCACTGCATTTCTCTCTGCAATAGATAATGAAGACAGCCAACTTATGTAGAAGTGGCAGCAATAACCTGTGTAATTTATAGAACTACTGAATGTTGAAGTAGTAGTAGTAGTAATGAAGTAGGCCTACCATACGTACCATATCATACCACCTTGTCAAAGCTTGATCTAATCAGATCTCAGAAGCTAATTAAAGCCAGGCCTGGTTAGTAGTTTTGGATGGGAGACTGCTGGTAATACCAAATGCCACAGGGGGGCAGCAGTGGCTCTAATGCATACTGTTGTTGTGTCCTTAGGCAATACAACACAGACTGTATAAAGAGTTGGACTAAGGGAATGTGACGTCACCCGTAGCCTTCAGCTCAGCGAATTTGTACCCGAGATCCATATTTGGAATTCCGATCGTGAGTATCATAGCAACAAAACAGCCAATCCAAAGCGAGGCTGTTGAAGGTAACGCCTCTTCCCACCCGCACTGCTGGTTTAGCTGGTAGCAGGTTCTTAGCAACGCTGTCAATCAAGAAGGCGCCTGATTTATCTGTTATTAATGTTCATATCTTGATTTACGGTCAAAGAGGCGAAATAAAAACACCAGGATCATGTAGAGCGGGTTAATACGAACATTTTAAGATCAATATTACGAGTCTGACAGCAGCAGTTATGGAGAGAGGAGTGACCGTTTTGCAATGTAAAGTCAATTAGAGCCAGAGTCGATGGAGCTGGAAGTGAAATGCGGTGGCTAGCAGGTTAGCTATGTCCATTCATATATACAGTCTATGGGCAAGACACTTCGCCTACATAGCCTAGTACGAATGTGATGTGTGCGTGATGGTGGGTGCCGATGGCGGAGATTGGCAGTCTTGCTTCTATCAGTCTACTCCAGGGCAGCTGTGGCTACAATAACAGCTTACCACCATCAGTATTAGTAGTAGTAGTGGCAGGAGTAGTAGATACAGCAGTAAATCGCTTTCAAACCTGCATCCTCTTCTTGCACTGTTTACCGCTATATCATATATAATTTCAGTTTGCTTTGCTCAACATAAACAAATGCGTTCTTTTGTTTTACCGTGATGAAATGTTGCTCCTTACAACAAGGTTACAACTCCTGATCCACTGCAGTCGACAAAGTCCTGAAAACGGATTGCTTTTGCCCTACACCCAATTACACTTTTATTGCGCACCATAACATCCCCCGCCATTATTTCTTTTACGTTGTTTTCTTCTCTTTATCTTCATATATACACGTTGAGGCAAAACAAACACTTCTCAAGTCCTTTAAAAACACCTTAGAATGTTTTTTCATTACCTCATGCTAAACAGAAGCAATTTTAAAGGAGACACATAACATTCATTTCTGATCTGTGTTATAATGTCTTTTTCTCATCACAAATGCTCTGTTCCACTTTGTGATGTCATAAAGTGGTATTACAGGAATTGCTCCACTGTGTTTATAAACTCCTGTCAAGATCCCAGTCTACCCTGCTTTTTGCTGCACTGTTTTCCCTCTCCCTTCTGTATCTGAGCCTGGAGCTGGGGATTTAGGCTCCTCCCACACACACCTGCAACTAATCAGTAACAAAGCTGCACCTGGGGAGGACAAAGGGAGCCAGGACCTGACACTCGGCGCCAGATCGTCCACGTATCTGCAGTGGTACAACTCTCTTTGGCTCAGTTTCATGTTTTCTTTTCGTTATCCGTTCAGCTCCTCTGTCTCCGACCCAGCTCTCCACGACCGGTCCGAACCTCACCTCTACCGGTACTGCTCACCTCGTCTCTGACCCCGCTGCTCACGCTCTACTCCCGGACCACAGCAAACAACCCTGCTCTCAACTTCCTGATCTATTTACCTTCATTTACCTTCATTTAAAAACTGTGAATAAACATTGTTATCGAGTCCTGTCTCTTTGGTCCACCCGTCAGTCGTTACTACATCTCCATACACATTCACTAGAATCATTTGGACGATTTGAGCCCTGGAACTGCCAATCTGTACTAAAAAGGTAAAAAAAAGGTGACATCACAAGGTGGAACAGAGCATTTTGAGCTTTGGAGATGTACACAGACTAATAATAAAGGGTATGTTTTTGATGAGGTAACATTATAACACGGTTTAAATCTCCACAAGAATCCATTTTGTGTAATATGGGACCTTTAAAACCTCCGTCGCAAATAAGAGTTGTGTCGAGTTATGCAAAGTGTCTGTTGACGGTAGATGGGTATTGTTCAGCGAAGAGCAGGAGACACGGCGGTACCTTGAAGCCTTTTTTTTTACTTTGTCAAGATGTTTTCTGATAAGACGTTATAAAGCTCTGTCTGCCAACTTCATCTATTCACTAACAAGGTGACGCCGGAGTGAAAGCAGAACTGAGGTCGACTTAAACGTACGCCATGGCAACCGCTGAGGGGACGATGTGAACTTAGGCGAAATGGGACACGCACTCGTTTGCTATTGTGAGGCAGGGAGATAATGTCACAATGAAATGTCAATTATTCTATGCAGGAACACTTTGAGGACGGAGCGTTCGGTGAATAAAAGTGTAGGCAAATGAGGGAGGCCATCTTGGAGATCATTAAAGGGGAGTTATCATGGTTTGCTGTGTCCTTTGGAGCCAAGTTACTGTTAAGAGCACATCCAGAGATTTTTAAAGGCGCTGTATCAGATATTAACTGTTTTAAAAATGTGAAAAACAGAGCTTGTATCGTTGGCAGCGGTCCAAAGTTATTCCTCACTTACCTTATGCATTCAGAGCATCCTAATTATCCGCTGCAAGGAGTTTATAAGTGTTTTGTACAACTTTCAGAGACCATTGCAAAGTTTTGCTGTGACGGGAAAGCAAACAACTACCATTCTAACGCGAACATCCTTATTTTTGGGTAATAAAATGCTTTATAATTAATTGCAGACAGTACACAGCAGACTTATTTTGACCTCAAGAGCTGCTTATACAATATATATGTACTGGGACAAGACAAATTTAGCTTTTAACAACAATCAACAACAATATCTAACTTTTAAAGGGGATTTATGATGTAAGACTCAGAATGTCCATGAGAACTCTCCCTTTTTCTCTTTTAAAGCGTTGAATGAAATGAAAGAAAATAACATGTATCCCTTTGGAAGTTGGAGAGGCAGTTTAAAGCCTCTGCCTGCACTTGCTGCTGTACTTGTTGTTTACACTGTTTACTGACAGGATTATGTGTGACTAAATGTTCTAACTCTAACTAAAAATAAGTGGACTTGCAAAGGATAAAACACATCCCACTACATAAACAAAACATTTGTGTTGTTATGTATGCATTACATAACAGTTTAATCTATATTTTCTGAAAGCCACACCATGTAACTTTTTGGGACAGTCGCAGACAGATGTTTCCTCATAGTTCTTCCATATGGTTCTCATATCTCTCTTAAAATGAATTTCTGATTAATTAGGTAGAATAGATTAAAATGGTTTACTTGTTACTATAATTGGCAGCACAGTGGCTGAGTGTCTCACTCACGCTTCAAAACATTCACCACAGGTAAAAAAAATCCTCCATCTAAAGTAGTCCTGACCAAACCAAGTAACATCACGGAAACAGTGCTCAGTGTTCTGGAGGCGGCAGCGGCACTGAAGGATGGATCAAATGCGGAGGACAAATTTCCCCACAGGGACAATAAGGTGTACCTTAATCTTAACTGGTAGTGGTCTGAGTTGTGTTTCTCACAAATTGTCAGTGACTTGACACACAAATCCTGGAACTTCCTGCATTACCACATGATGTCATATGGTCATACAGGAAGTGCTCCACTGTGTTTTTAAAGTCCATACACCCGCACTAGAATCATTTGGATAATTTCAGCCCTGGAATCTCTGCTGAACAAAAGGTATGAGGTAGCTGATAACTTCAACACTATCACTATATGACATCACAAGGTGGAATAGAGCATTTTGAGCTTTGGAAATGTAGAAATGAAACCAAACACAACTGCTTTTGAGGAGGTAACATGGTGTAAAGCTCATCAGACTAATAATAAAGAATGACTCAAACATATGTGAATATAACACTTTTAATGTGTTCATTTGTGACAGTAAAAGTGTTTTTAATTCATCTTAGCCAGCGAGTGTCATCGTCTGAAAACATATCGGCCCCGCACAGTGGACACATCGCACCTAGAAACTAATGTTACAGCTCCTACAGCCTGTTTATGTACTGACGGGAATTATGAATGCATTGTGCCATTTGGAAATATTCCCCAAAACTCTCAGGAAATTCAATAATAAATCTATGCACAGTGACTAATCTATGAAGAAGTGGAGAGAAATAAAAAAGCATGCTCTCTGCTCAAGGCTCAGACAGAGGCTGCACCAGAGCAGACAGGAAATAGGCCTGTGGTGCCTCTGTGGTGCTTTAATCAAATGTTCTATTAATACGCCTGTACTCAAAGAAATGTCTTGCCCAAGTACACATCTATTGCATAAGCAGCTCTTCAGGTCTGCATTTAATAATAAAGTATTTTATTGTCTGAGAATCAGGACGGGCATGGTTTGCATGCTAGAAAATGAGATATTGATACGTCTCAATGGTCGCTAATAAATCCAAAACTGGTCCTAAATTTTTCTAAAACTATGCACTTTACCAGATCTCACGGGCTCCTACGATCCCATCTGTGCTTTAAATGGCAACCTGACTGAACAAATCCCTCATTATAAATACCTCGGGATTTGGTTGGATGGCAGGCTATATCATATTTAGGTTTTTGTTATAGGAATAAAGCCAGTTTTTCATATAAATATAGGAACACATTCATTCAATCTACAGTCCTTTCTTCATTGGATTATGGTAACATTATTTTTCATCATGCAGCAAAAATCCTGATACTATTTACCAGAGCGCACTTCCTTTTATTACTTTTGACAGTGACTACACTCACCACAGTGATCTGTACAGCGAGGTTGTCTGGACCTCACTGCAGACCCACAGATTAATACAGACCCACATCTGCATCTACAAAGCTACACTGGCAAAACTTCCACAGTATCTCACCTCCCTCATTCAATTCAATTCTCATCATTACCAGACCAGGACTCAGGGGAGACTGACCTGAGCAGTACCACAAATCTACACGGAGCCAGGGAAAACTGGTTTTAGATTTTATGCCCCTCATTTATGGAACACTCTTGTAAACCAACTCAAACTAAACAGTGTAATTCCCTTAAGTGACTGTAAACACACTGTATCTGTCATCTTTTCAGACTGTTGTAACTGTTTTAGCTGAAGCCTGTGGACCACAAGTTCAGTAAATATTTAAATGCACAGTTTATTATTCATTTTATTAATTGTAAATATTTTATGTTTTACTGTGTACTCAGGATTCAGTTGAAAACGTCATCTCAATGGGACTTCCTGATAAAATAAAATAAAAATAAATAGCAAAAGACGAAGTTAAATCTGTCAACTGGACAAATCGTTGCAGGAGTGAAGACGTTTCAAGGCTGCAAGCCACTTCTTCAGTTCTGGTCATTGCTGGTGGACACTGCTTTATATCTATCTGAAATATCTAAAAAGAAATATCTATATCTATCTAAAATAAATAGAATAACTGTGATGGCAACGCATAAAGTAAGTGAGGAAGAACTATGCATTCAGATCTTAAGAGATTAAAGAGATTCAGAGATTAAAGCACTTTTCACAGCTTTCAAAGGCCAGAGTGGGGTTTGCTCTCACAGTAATGCTAACAACTAGCATGCTAACCGTGCACTTTATGCGTCTCAGACAATAAAGCAGATTTGATGTCAAAAACCGCTTATACAATATATCTGTACTGGGGCAAGACACATTTTGCTCAAATACATGGGAGAAGAAAAAAGTTTAAAAGCCCTTTAAGATCATTCCTAAATTAACGGAAAAATATGTGTATATAAAATAAAAAACCCACCCACCTTACTCTCTGTTAAGACCCTGGGGATGCCATTGTGCGCGCCTGTTTCCCCGAGATAAAGACTCCCTCACCACGGCCCACAAACTCCCAAAGTTGGCTTGTTATAATCTGGAGAATGCGACGGTATTCCGAGTTTGGATGAGGGGGCGGAGGGCTATAGACACTGCAGTCCAAACCAGTGAATAATGCCTCGACAGCCTAATTATGCCACACTGTTTTGGCATGCAGCGCCCATTTTTGAGTGTTAAAATGATATGTATTGAATGTAATAAAATAAATAAATTTACAATGTTCATTTGATTTGGGGACTGAGATACAACTTGTCACCCATTTTCAAACTCTTTCTGGGGACCAAACCCAAAACACATGTACCATGCTATGCCATGCTAGTAGGTGCAGTGACTCATTAGGGCCTGTACTCAGGGCCGGCCCAAACCATTAGGGGGCCCTTAGCTGAATTTGCCATTGGGGCCCTCGCTACTTTAGTTCCTTGTATTCATATTTGACAAAATTAGGACATCATCTCGACCGGCTGTAAAACGGCTGAAAATTCTAAAGGCTCACAACAGCAACAGCCACAAGTCCAAAAACATGTGAGGAAGGTGGGTCTGGGGGTCCTCCGCCAGACAAATGTTTAAATTCTGGACATTTTTTTTTCTTGATTTCTGGTTCATTTTAATGTGTTCCAGTTGACTAAAGTGGGCTTACATATGTAAATGTTGTGAAAGGGGGTCCTTCACTCTGGCGTAAACATGTAGCTGTCCACACTGATGTCCGAGGCAAAAACAAATGTAGGCAGCACATAGTTAGCTACTGGAAATAAAACATATCTAATCATTTTAGAGCTATATTTAGAACATTTTGAATGGTTCCTTAGCACGAACGATTGGAATCGGATCTCATTTTTGAAAAGAGTCAAATCTTTTTCTTTCTAGTTTTTATGCGTTTTTACGGATTAACACTGAACCAACAAGAATCAACACAGAAATAGACCAGGTGAGAGGAGTGAGAGCTTTGTGCACAAAAAAACTAATTTGTCATCATAACATCATAAAGATTATTATTATTATTATTATTATTATTATTATTATTATTATTGCAGTGTTTTATTTTGATTATTCATATCAAAAATTAATTCCCATTACTAGTATAAATCCAAAATCTAATAACATCACTTCATCAAACAACAAAACACATTATGTAATAGTTTTGCTGCATTATGCAATTAACATGATGATTTTTTTTTTGTATTATTTTGAGTATTTTTTTCCCGTACAATACCTCATCAAATAAGATCCCCCTCATCACCTATAAGTCCCTCTATAATCTGGCCTCTCTCTACCTCACCGACCTCCTCCATCAGCACCGTCTCACCCGCCACCTCAGATCAGCCGACACCAACCTCCTCACTCACCTCATCAGGACACAGCCCCGACTCTTGGGGACAGAGCCTCAGCTGTCCCCGCCACCCCCCGCCCTCTGAAACTCACTCCCACAACCCATCAGGAACTCAGACTCACTGCAGCACTTCAAATCACTCCTAAAAACCCACCTGTTCAAACTGACATCCCCCGTCGTCTTTTACTGTTTCTTATTGTTTGTAAAGCGTTATATGACTTGGTTTAAAATATGCATATGGTTTCAATGTATTCTTAAATTCTAAAGCTATTTCTTACATCCCAAACTATTTAGTGGAGAATGTAAATCTACCTCCGGTGTTAGTCATAATAAACAGGTTGGTAGTGTGTCCTTGGGCAAGACATTTCAGCCCACTTTATTAATATGGTGTGTGTGTGAGTTATTGTAGAAGTCCAGAGAGGCTATTTGCATGGCCTGGCTAACCAAGATTACTACTGTACCAAGATTATAGTCTGGGACAGGCGGATTAACCAATCACAATGTAGCAGCTGTAGTTCGATATGCAAAAATAAGATTGAAATAATGATTAACTATTATTAGTGATCAGTGGTGGAAAATAACCAAATAAAAGTAGTAAAGTCCTGTATTTAAGTAGAATTTTTAGGTATTTGTACCTTACTTAAGTACATTTTGCAGTGGATACTTTTTACTTTTACTTCACTACATTTGAGAGCAGTATCTGTACTTTCCCTCCACTATTTTTTTTAACAGAACTGAAAAGTAAAAAGTGATTTTCGTATGATTTGAGGGGTTATTTTTTACCATGTTTGTGGAAACATTTTGACTAAAGGTTTTGAGTTCAAGCTTTGGCTATGAGCAAACAAAAATAAATACACAAAATTCATAAGAAAAACAAAGATATTGATTAGGATTACTACTGTCGACCAAAATATGTATCATTTTTTTAGTCAATATCACTACATTTAACAACACTTTATCAAAATCTGTGTGAAATACTTGCACTTTTTACTCTATTTACTCTCTAAGTGCATTTTTAAACAGGTAATTTAATACTTTTACTTGAGTAGATTTTTTCATGTGATACTTTTACTTTCACTTTAGTATTTTTCGCTTCAGGATCTGTACTTTCACTTCTTTTTGTCTTCCACCGCTGACTCTGATTAACCAAATCCCAAATTCTCCTGCTTAATGTATCAGTGAATACACAGCCATAATTAAAACCAAACTCCATCTTAGCTTTACTCTATCATAGAATATTTAAAAGTCAAGGCCTCCTAAAGTCATATTATTTTGTCACGGTTCTGTTATTGTCATTCATCACCTGTCAGCTGTCACCTGTCACCTGTCTTTTCTGTCTGCACAAAGCCCTGTCTCTCCCGCAGCTAAAACTCCAACTACATTTCCTAAAGTTTGAAGGACCCTTGAGGCTGGAACACTTGCCGTTGCAGCATACCCACCTCGTGTTTCTTGGAGAGCTCAAAGTGCTTATGACAGCTTGGACAACTCACTTTATTAAAATATAGCACTTACTTAATTATTATAAGCGAGATTATGCTAAAATTCTTAAATATAATAAACCGATATCATTTTACTTCCTGTAACATGGGCAAGCAGATATGACAGTATTTAATTTTTTTCTTTTTTTTTTTTTTTTTTTTTTAAATGAATTATTTTGCAAGGTTTAGTTTGTTTTCATACCTGACAGTCACATGATGTTGCTGCGATGTGCCCGGTCATCTGATTTAAACCGATTTTGGCGCTGTCTTTCTACCGGTGGAAGCAGGACGACAGCGCCATCTGCAGTCCGACTTCTTCAAGACAGTATCCCAGGCGTGAGAGAGTGAAAAAGCCCCCCTGTCTTGGTTTATAGTCTCGTGGGCACGTTTCCATATTTCGATTGCCTCCTTAATCCGGCGATGATGTTTGTTGTCCTCTGTACTAATGATGTTCGCTCCGTCCCAGTCCATAATGTGGTTCTCTCTTTTGTAGTGGTCGGATTTGAGATGCTACTGCTCTGCTAATGTGCATGCCTTCGTTGTTTCCTTCTCACATTCTGCCCTATGTTACTTTTTTCGTGTGCTGAAAGTCCTCCCTGTCTTCCTGATGTATGTTTTTTGCCTCCAACAGTAGGAAGACAGCGCCAAAACCTGTTTAAATCACCTGACGGGACACGTCGCAGCAGCATCACCTGACCACTCTGAGGTTGAGCACTAGTGAACAGTCAAAACTTTCAGGTATGAAAACAAACTAAACCTTGGTCTGGAAAAAGAATCTGTTGAAATAAATTAACGGAAGACCAGATGAACCTCATTGGACTAGATATGACAGTACACGTGATTCCAACTGTTACCAACCAACCATAATAACAAAATTACACAATAGTTATAATTCGACAAATAAAAGTAAATGACAATATCTTTATTTTCTTTATTAATGTTTAAACTGACTGGAAAATGCATAAATTGTCCGTACATTTTTGATGGAACTTTTGGTGTTGATGACACAGGTACAAATATTCTGTTTTAAAACTTGCTGCTACTTTGAGTTTTATTTACATTTCTGCACAACTTTTTCCCACAAACTTCGAGCCTTGTCAGCAAGATGAATTCCCATGAATGTGTTTGCATGTGATAGGACCTGACCAACTGTAATGTTTTATGTGGACTTATATACTTATTTGTTTTGTTTGTTTTTGTTTTTTTATTGCATTTTGAACAGGGCAGCTCTGAAAAGGAGAGTAAGCCGGTGCCAAACAAACCAAAACAAACATAGCAACACTTTCCCCTATTTTAGGGGAAATACAGACTATTGAGTTTGTTAGTTTGTCATACTGTGTACCGACACCAGATAAAGTGACATAATACAGCTTTAAAATACTTTAAGCATTATTTCACAGCCACTTCATTTCATGGTCATTCACTGTCCAACTGTTGTTTTTTTAAACATTTGTTTTATTTTATTCAAGCCTCAAGAAACTGACTGAAAATATTTCAGAATTATAAAATTACTTTTTGTGTTTAATATTTTAGTTGGGTTTAGGGTTAGTCTTACAATGAAAGACAAGATTCTCTCCATAATACAAACATTAAATAACTCTGAATATGTCTGAAATAGAGATTAATCTGCCAAGGGACTGAAAATGGATTTCCATTTGTAAGTGTATATAAATAGTGTCCCTTTACAAATACAATCAGAATTTAGATGATTGACCTTTTGTAGCAGGTTAGCATAGAGTTGGCCTAAGTATCTCTCCATTAAACACCGTACACTTCTCTAAGCCAACCATCCTTCATATACACTATATACACTACCGTTTACACTGTAGATTCTCCCTGAGAACTATGAATGAACACATATGGAGTGTAGTAAACATAAAATAAACTCAAAACTTGTTTTAGATTTAGAATACAAAATAGCCACCCTTTGCTTTGATCAGAGCTTTGGACACTTGACATTTCTTGACCCTGACGAGGCAGAGCTATGAAGTGACAACCATCTCAGGAGACTTCATAAAGAAGCTCACTGAGAGAAGGCCAAGGGTTTGAAGTGCTGTCAACAAAGCAAAGGGTGGATACTTTGATTAATCCATCATAATTCCACAGATCTTGCACCATATATTTGATGTAGTCCATATGTATCTAAAATGTAGAAAGTGATAAACATAAAAAAGGTTGAGAGCGAAGATTTGTCCAAACTTTTGACTGGTAGTGCCCTCAAAAGTTAGATTGAGATGCATATTCCGGGGATTCGCCACACCGTTACAGCAATTTGTCTGATAAACATAAACCCTTCAATCATCGGGAATCGTCGGGACCCGGGAGGTAACCCTAATCCTGCACCAACAGAACTGAAGCCAATGGGGAGCGTGCGCATCGGCTACACGTGTGCGCGCCCCTTTAAGCGAGAGGTAAACACAAACATGACCCACATAGCACGTTAGCGGATAAGCAATTTACACTTTAATGAGACATGGAGCGCGGGATGGATTGGATTAGTGGCCGGGACGCGACGGCACGGGCGGAGACAGGAGAAACGACCTGTGCGCGCCGCTGAGGCTGTCCCCATGGTGATATCAAGTGCACCCGGGGTCACTGTCAACAAGAGGGAAGATACTGTTAAAGAGGAGGTATTACACTTCTACGGGGCATTAACTGCTAACACATAACATACTTAGATCACCATGTTACCTTTTTGAAAATGCTAGACTCCCATTGCTCTATCAGAACGCAATCAGTGTGCATCCTGCTAATGAAACTACTGTACATTGCACCAGATTTGTGAAGTTGTAGTACATTGTTTTGTGTCTTGTTTTGTATTTCTGAAGAATAGTTGTGCAGCAGCAAGGGTGACGTAGGCTTGTGGGTGGAGCATTGGACAGAATCTTACTGCTAACTGTAAGGAGGGTTCAAAGGGCCCGGGAGAGATCAGACAGATTACTCAAACATGCACAGACGACATATAAAACCACTTCCAGCATGTTTTTTGATGAGCGAACAACATTATATGGTAGAAAGATTAAAAAGTCTACACTATGCAGTTGTTCCGGTGGAGTTTTCTCTGTTATGTATTATATGGTGTTGTTGAATGCTCATGGGACACCTTAGCGTTGATTATGTACTGTAAAGAAGTAGATGAAACAAGGATTTGTTCTTTACTGGTTCACGCAATAGTGAAGCAGTGGAGGCTAAAATTAGCAGCTTGTTTCAACGTCCTAGTCCATGTTATGTCATTTGAACAGCATTTGTTGTATCGGAGGCGAGAGTGACTGAGTGGTTAGAGTTATTAACCACAAATGTCAGAGGTTTGATTCCCACTTGGACCAATTTCTGTTGCTGCGTCCTTAAGCAAAACACTTAACCCAATTGCCTAGTATGACTGTAGTTTGTGCGTGAGTGAGTGATTGTGGTGGTTGGAGGGGATGATGGCTAGGTCTGTGTATTACTATATCGACTTTTGGGGGTCATATTTATCGTGTGCACTTTTTCTTTGCACTAGTGGAAAGTTTAGGTTATTTTTCTGTACAATGATAAGATTTGAGTTGTAGAGGTTTGAATAAATACCTTCTATGACTCTTTATAATACAAACTCACTACTTAACTGTTGCATTCTGTTAAGTATTTAATGCAGCTATATATCTATATATTTTTTTGGTTTGTTTTTTTGTTTTTGTTGGAGGGACTGTTTCTCGGCTGGACTGGGAGCACCTTGGGGTCCCACCGGAGGAGCTGGAGGACGTGTCTGGGCTGAGGGAAGTCTTGGAGTCCCTGTGTAGACTGCTGCCCCCGTGACCCGGCAACGGATAAACGAGAAAGAAAATGGATGGATGGTTTTTGACAATATTATCCATTTAGAATACTTTTTGGGGGATTGTTTATCATCTATGTTTAGTTCAACAATATATCGCACTTCAAAACGTGTTATCGTGACCGTGTTTTTTGCAAACATCAGTAACACAGAGTGCATTTTTACAAGTGAAAAAGGAACATTAAGTGGATATACAAACGTGAGGGAAATATGAGATGCAAGATAGAGTTTTGTAGTTAGATTCTTGTCAAAGTAAAGGGGAAGATACAACTGTAAAAACGTCATAATGATGATGATAATGGAGAAGAAGAGAAAAAATAACTTCATAATAAACACATGCATTTAATACACAGATGCTGAGCTGAGATGATCTTGAGCTTCCCCGTGTTATCCTCCTAACGCTGGTTCAGTTCCTTCTTATTTTGTATCCCCACAAACACTAAATGGTTAACAACTCCAACTGTGTCCCCCCTTGTGTGCCATTGTGATTAGTCGTACCTCATCCCTTAAATTCCTTCAAAATCTCGTCCTCCAAACGTATCCCCACACATCACTAACACACTGATTGAAGCTGTTGGAAAAAACGGTGGGATTTTCTGATTGCAACCTCCTTTCATCAAAGTCAGTTGTTGTTGTTTTTTTTTTGTGAAACGTTGCTGAAGGGTATGCCTGCTTGTGCTGGTGGAACATCTGTGCTTTTGAGTGATGGAGAGGAGCAGACGCTGTGTCTACTGGAGTCCTCTGCGAGAAGAGCCACCGCTGCTTTGTGTGTGCGCGCGTACGTGTGTGGACTAATGAGATGTGATTGGCAGTTGGGTTGAAAAAGCGACGTGATTGGCCGATTTCAGATGAAGTTAAGGGGAGCCTGGACTTCTTGTTTCATTCACACGTTTAACTTGTAACTGCAGCCAGTAAAGTGGATTTTCACTGGCTGCAGTTACATTAGCACACAAAATGGAAAATAAAATAAATTAATAAAAAATTACATTAAAAAAATTATAAAAAATAAAAACAATATAAAATTAAATTTGAAAAATAATTTATATATATATATATATATATATATATATATATATATATATATATATATATAATAATAAAATAAAGTAGAATAAAATAAAACAAAGTTAAATAAAATTTAATTTAATTTTAAAAATTTCTTACCGATCTGTCCCTCTGAGTACTCACATACAATATTGCATGGTGTATTAATTGTTAACTTTTAACACATTTAGCTATTACTTTTTATTGTTTTGAAAATGCTTATTATGGCTAACTTATACATGAAACAATTTGAACAGGAGGCGATGGTATCGATACGTGGATGACAACTGGACTAAAATCAAATTTCAAGATCTGGAACCTTTTAATGCACATAATGTTGTGGATCCAAACATCACGTTCACATGGGAATAGGCCAAGGAGAACAAACTGGCCTTCTTAGATTGTGCAGTAACAATAAGAGAGAACCGGTGTCTCCAGGTAGACGTCTTCAGGAAACCCACTCACACTGACCAATACCTGCTGTTTGATTCACACCATCCACTGCAGCACAAACTCAGAGTGATCTGGACACTACAACAGAGCTCAAGTGGTGTCCACAAACACAGAGGAAAAAGTGAAGGAGGAACAACATGTGGAGAAAGCCCTCTCGACTTGTGGATATCCAAAATGGGCCTTCAATAGCTCTAAGAGAGCTAAAAACCAGGACAACAGGGAATCTGAACCTAGGAGGAAAGGTGTAACTATTCCTTACACAGCGGGTGGGTCTGAAAAACAAATAATTTTCAGACAGTATTAGATTCCTGTCTCTTTCAAACCTACAAACACTTTAAGACAAAAATTGGTTCACCCTAAGAACAAAACCCCGAGCCATAAACAAAGTAATGTAGTGTACTCCATTCAGTGTAGTGAAGAGTGCAGTGAGCGTTATATTGGAGAAACTAAACAGCTGCTCCATAAGAGGATGTACCAACACCGGCGGGAGAGCTCCTCAGGACCCCAGTCTGCTGTACATCTCCATCTCAAAGTCACTAACCACTCCTTTGAAGATAGTGAATGTGATAGTGAGATCTTAGCCAGAGAAAAGAAATGGTTTGAGAGGGGAGTTAAAGAAGCTATTTTTGTTAGGAAAGAGAATCCTTCCTTAAACAGGTGGGGGCCTGAGACATAATCTCTCCTCCATCTATAACTCCATCCTAAGACCCAAAACAAAGAGAACAATAGCAGGGCCATTAAAGGTTGAATAGGGTAGTTTTAGCTGACAATAGCTGTCCCTCTAGATAGATATAAGGCTGTGTCCACCAGTAATCTGACCAGAACTGAAGAAGTGACTTGGATGAGCAGCGAAACGTCTTCACCCCAACAACGATTTGTCTAATTGACAGATTTAGACTTCGTCTTTTGCTATGTTTTGAAAATGCTATATTCACCAAAAACTATATATTAAATGTTTAATCAGTTTCGGTTTTGACATAAATCCCCATTCTTTTTATCCCAATTCTTCCAATTCTTTTTGTCACCATCGGTCTGCATTCTGCTTATGAAACTATTTGATAAATGGCCATATTTTTATTTAGTGCTTTTCCACCATCGAGGAACCACTCCCCCATTCACACACACATTCACCTGCTATTACACATCACATCAGGTTTGTGAAGTTGCAGTGCAGTCTTTTATATCCCAATTTTGAAAGACCAGAAATCAGATAATAATCAGATGTAGGTGTGCATGTAAACACAGTCACTCTCTTCTAAATCCTGTGAAATCAAGTAGCAACATATTTTACACTCCTCGGTAATAATTACACCCAATGTGCTAGCTTATTAGCTTATTAAAACTGAAATATAATGTTTGACAGTGGAAGATGTACAGTCCTTTGTAGGTTTCCACTATTCTACATTTTTCTATTTGGTAACTCTTTACAAGAACTGGATTTTAATTAGTCCTAACAAAACTTGATTAACTGTGAAGAAATTGTATTAACTGCTTAATTAATACCCTAACTCCTAACCCCTTAATTAAGCAGTTCCTAAGACTGAATCATTTTTAATAAAGTATGTATTCATTGTAAATTAAAGGTCCCGTATTATGCAAAATTGACTCTTGTGATGTCATGAAAATGGTAGTTTTCAAGTTTTGAGAGTAAAAAACTAAGCCTAAATGTGCTGGGTTTGTGTGTTAAACGTGCAAAAGAAACAAAACACATCTCCAGGTCTGTTTGTGACGAGGAAATATTATAACAGATCATAAAACAGCGTAACACGGGCCCTTTAAGTCTTTGTTCATGCTTTATTAAGTGTTACGCATTTTTAATATTTCATTGTGTAATTACATAATTTAACATGTATTGAACAAGGGAAACGCTCATAAAAGTCAAAAGTGCAGTGATGTGAACAGGAAAGCTTGGACTGGTGAGGTTTTCCAAATTCTATGTTCAATAATAATGATGATTAACCTCTCAGTGAGACTCATTTGGTAAATTGCCTTTGTAACTTGGAGCCAGTGTATCAGCGAGCGCACAAACCGTCTAATGGAGGATCTTTTGCATAATAATCTAATTCCAGTGCAGATAGTGAGGCTTGGCACGGAGATGGACTAGTTTTGAAACTGGCACAACATGTAAGTAAGCATTTAACTAGGAATTCCTGCTGATTCATTTTAAACTCCTGATTGCTGGATTGTAGCGGGGGCTCAATATAACACAAAGATATTACACATTTAACAGCTTTTAACAACTGATGCACTGATGGTAAATGGTCAGATTTTTATATAGCGCTTTTCCACCTTCAAGGCATTCAAAGAGCTTTATATTAAGGAACATCTCTCACCAGTGTGCGCAGACACTGGGAGCAAGGTTGATTAAGTGCCTTGCTAAAGGATACGTCAGCATTCATCTGTGGGAGCTGGAATCGCACTGCCAACCTGTGCGTCAGTGGATTGGATGGTTCAACCACTGATGTTCATGCCGAGAGCTGGATTCAAACCGCCAACCTTCAGATCATGACTCGAAATATCAAACGTTGCACGATCAGGTGTAGTTTCAGTTCAGTTCTTACCCAAGTTTTTCCCATGTACTTGAGCAAAATGTTTTGCCTCAGTATAGATATATTTTATAAATGGCTCTTGAGGTTAAAATATGTTTATACGTGCTGTATGCATCTACTTATAAAGCGTTTTTTTTGTTTGTTAATTGGGAAGTGCATGTTAGCATGCCAGTTGTTGTTACCTTTACTGCAAAAGAAAATCTAGTCTCTGGTCTCTGAGAGTTGTGGAAAACCTACCTGGATTGGATTGAGGGATTACACATGGTATTATGAACCGTGTATTTTTCGGACTATAAATTGCACTTTTTTTCATAGTTTGTCCAGGAGGCGACTTATACTCAGATGCGATTTACATGTGAAATTATTCATATAGAATTTCACATCTTACTCTTCAACCATACTACTACACTCTAGGCTTGTACCAGTATCTACTACTCCTGTATCATTGAAAATTTAAAAGTTCAACGTTACGGTAATTGTTCAGAAGCGACACTGAGGATGAAGAGTTCAATGGATTTAGTGAGATCGAAAGTAAACTTGTTTTTTAAGCTTTAGTTGTCTAATTAACTGTTAATATCTTACATCAACATACCAGACACATATTCAGTTCTGTCATGTCGCTGAATACTTATAAATGTGTTACTTTAGTGTGCTGTACTGCTATTCAGCCTGTTATTTTCTATTTTATTGTTATTATTATTATTATTTTAACTTGCCTTTAAAGATAAAATGTCCATTCTTGGTCTCGAATTCTGTAAAATAAATTTCCCCAAAAAATGCGACTTATAGTCCAAGTACGACTTATATATGTTTTTTTTCTCCATTTTTATGCATTTTTTTGGCTGGTGCGACTTATACTCTGGAAAATACGGTACTGTGATTTAATGTTGAAAATCACATTCTATTATCTAAATAAAGACGATTTTTTTTTTATCATCATCGTGGTATTGAGTATCGATCTATTTTAGTATTGTCACAACACTTTTCCCCATTACATGCTAACAGTGTGTATTAAATCATACGCTCGCTCTGGTACTACACGATCTCAGAGATGTGTTGTTTTGCCCAATAAAATGGATTCCAGGCTGCTATTGACTGTTGGAGCGAGCCAGCTGAGGCGTATACAGGGATGATTCAGACGTGTTCAAAAAGCAGTGGATTAACGTCTCCCGAGGATCGCTCTAACATGTGAGGTGAATCAAGGATCACACGGCTCGCGCTCCGGTCCAATGAGGTGACGGCGCTTTGAAAATATTATCAGTAAGGTTCATTTGCATAACAACGGAAATCAATGTAAACCTTAATAAGGGAATATATGGGGAGAGATGTGAGATATGGTACAATACAGAGCAGAGAAAACAGCACTGGTTTCGTTCAGCGTTTGATTTGTATTTATATATTATTACTGCTGCTGAAGAATATATTTTAATCTGCAATATTCATCAAAAACCACTCGTATGGATCGTGTCTCACTTTGAAGGTCCTACATCTTGTGAGTTTTAAGCCATGTTATAATGTTGTTACCATAGACATAGCTAACCTGCTAGCCGCCGTGCTACAAATAGAAAATGAGCATAGGTGCGCTTCTGGCTCCATCGACAACTCCAATTCACTATATATTGAAAAATTGTCTTCTGCCTCTCTATAACTGCTGTAGTGAGCCCCGTCATTTTGGTCTTAAAATGTTCGTATTTACCTGCTCTACACGATCCTGAGGTTTGTATTTTACTGTTGTGTCTGTAAATCAAAATATGGACATCAGTAACAGACGAATCAGGCGCCTTCGTTCCCCGAGGTCACTCCCGCTACCGTTCGCAACAAGTTTGATTGACAGCGTTGCTAAGGAAGGGGCATTACCGTCACAAGCCTCGCTCAGATTGGCTCTTTGGTTGCTATGATACTCGTGGTCGAAAATCTGACTTGAGCCGAACTCTATGGGTGACGTCACACTCACTTATTCCACTAGTCATACAGTCTATGGTTGTTACCTCCTCAAAAACATACGTGGATTTGTGTTTTGTTTCATTCACACATATTTGAGTAATCCTGTGTTATTAGGCTGTCTGCGTCTCCAAAGCTCAAAATGCTCTGTTCCACCTTGTGATGTCATGAAAAGTGGTAATTTTCCGGTTAACAGCTACGTTTTAACTTCAGTTCAGTAGAGATTGGCAATTCCAGGGCTGAAAACATCCAAATGATTCTAGTGAAGGTGTATGGAGTTTAAAAACACAATGGAGCACTTTCTGTATTACCACATGACATCACAAAGTGGAGCAGTGTTTTCCGTTTGAAAGAAGAACTCAGCCTAAATATGCAGGATTATTGTGTTAAACATGTGTGAATGAAACAAAACACAACTCTAGGTTTGTTTTTGATGAGAAAACCACATTATACATAGATCAGAAAACAGCATTATATGGGCGCTTTAAGTGAAATCGCAGCAAGATTAATTCACAAGAAAGAATGTAAATCAGTGTAAATGTTAATAAGAGAATATATGGAGATGTAATATACGATACTGTACAGACCAGAGAAAACAGAGCTTGTTTTGTTCAACTTGTAAATTGCCTTTTGATGTGCTGTTACAATCGCTGACCTCGGAGGATAAAGAAATAGTCTGATTTTATATTTAGCTCATTTTAAATTGCAATATTGATCTACAATGAGTCCTATGTCTGGCTTTAATTTCTCATAGTTGATGTATATAAATGTATATAGTAAAAGCAGAAGTGGGTAGTACGAGGGGCAGCAGTAGCTCAGTGTAGAGTGAAGGGAGTTTATCCACTGATCTGCAGGTTGGCGGTTCGAATCCTGCTCTCGACGTAAACATCTTTAGCAGAGCAGTTAGATCCAATGACCCACAGGTTGGTGGTGTGATTCTAGCTCCTACAGATGATTACTGTTGTTGTGTTCTTGGGCATAACACACCTCGTCCCCAGTGTCTGCATACACTAGTGTATGAATGTGTGTGTGAATGGATCCTTGATGTAAAGAGCTTTGAGAATGTGGAAAAAAGTGTAACCATGTACTACAGTTACATGTACTTTTTAAAGAAATTCTTTATCAGCATACTTTTACTCCTATAAATCCCATTAAATAATGCACAAAATCTGCTGTTTTCAATTTTGTCCTTCAAATGACATTAACTTCAAATTATAAATAAGATGTTATGTCCTGAAAGTTACTCTTACTTCTGCTTGAGTAATATTATTTTGAAGTAACGCTACTATTACTTGACTAAGATATTTTGGGGGGAAAAATGAAAGACAACATTTGGTAATTGTTGAATGAGAACTATTTGGAAAAATGATTATGATTATCCCAGACGGTTTTTGTGCCTCTGTCGTGGTTCATCATCACAATGAGACAAGGGACTAACTGGGCGGTTCTTCATACTGGTCCACTGACTTCTAGCAAAATACCTCAGACCTAATTTCAGACACAATTCATGCAAAATACATTTTTGTATCTTTTAACAATGTTTCCTCGTCAAACACACATCTCTAGTTGTTTTATGTTTTGCTTCATTCACGTTGTTAATGAGCCCATCTTCTCTGAGCCTAAGAAATTCCTCCCTCTATTTTTCTTACAAAGTTACAGCAAGGATCAGGTCTCCTGTACAGTTTTTATGTCCTTAAACCCTTATCGGTCTCATTCTGAGCATTTCTGCAGTTGAATTTTTTTCAATCAGTCAATATCACTTTATTTGTCCCCGAGGGGCACTCCAGACACATTGAGCAGTAAAATACAATAATAACGGAAAGCTCAAACAAGAGTCTCAGTGCAACTTAATCAGTCATTTAGATTCAGTGTCAGGGCAGTTTGAGGACAGTAACAGCCCTCAGGACAAAACAATCCCTCGTCTCTGTCCTGAAGCCCGGGCATCACAGCAGTGTCCAGAGGGGGCTCTGGAGACACAACAGAAAAGCCTTTTCTAAGCCTCACTCTCACTCCGCTCTGTTCTTTCGATTGGTGATGAGACGGGCCATTCCCTCTGGAACATCTTCTGATATATTTTGTGTAGAAAGTCTGTTGCATTGTTTTAAAACATCTGTAGCATTTCAGAGCTAGCTGCTTAGCATAGCTAGCTCCATGCAGGGTTGTCATAGATACCTGAAAAGCAAACTGCTCAAATCACAGAATCCTGAACTTTCACATTTTGAACCATTAGTTGGTCCCAAAACGTGAAGTTAAAAATTTAAAGTTTAAAAACTACTCAGTGTGTCAGCCAGTCAGCCACAAGAGCAACAAACAAACACATGGCTCTATGATCATAGCCGTCACAACACCCAGTTACTTTAATTCACCTAAAATGCATGTATGCATCGAAGGGAATTATGTGTATATCTAAGATTTTGATCAATATTACATAGTGCCCTTTAAATCCTTTAAGTGGTTTGTCAATATTGAATATATATCGTTGTAACTCAGAGTAGAGACGCTGCTCCTCCATATTGACTGGACACATAGGTGACCAGTTGCCATACACTGTCTAACTCCACAGTGTTAGCCTGATACCGTAAATTTCGGACTACAGAGCGCACCTTGATATAAGCCGCACCAGCTAAATTTGAAGAGAAAATCAATTTTGTACATATATAAGCCGCACCTGAATAAAAGCCGCAGGTTTTCATATTGTAACATGAGATATTTACACAGAAAGACGCTGCACCGACACGCTTTTTTTTAAACTGTGCCTGAAAATTGGCACCAACACGACAACAACACGGGATGAACACATCTGCAGGTTTAGAAAATAAAGCTGCACCAACACGGAAAATCTGCTTTTATTTCCTCTGAAAACTTTTGTCGTCTTTTTACATTGACCAAGTTGGATTCATTGATGTCGAGCTTACGTGCAGTGGCTCTATTTCAGGGGTCGGCAACTCGCGGCTCCGGAGCCGTATGCGCCTCTTTCAGCCTTATACTGCGGCTCTGCGTGGCTTGGGAACTAACACAGACACAGCTCACAGTCCTGCGTAAAGAGCCCTGATTTTCAGACGTTGTGCGCACAGGGGTCAGGAGCAACTTTGGCCCATCCCTAATGACACACTAATAAGCTCGTCCGTAGATGTATCATGAAAATCCTGCTGGAAATCGCCACAGAAATCTATTTGATGTAGTAGCAAGTATATTATCTGCTCTTGTCTCCGCGATGACGTATCACGTATAACACATCAGACACGACGCACAAAAGTAGAGCCACAAGCGAGTGAAAATGAGCCAAAACAAAAGTCTTTGGAGAGCTTTTAACAAAGGGGGAAAGGACAACTGAGGAGCCAGAAGAAGAGACTACGACCTCCAAGAAAAAGAAAGATAAATTTAACAGACAATGCCTACTTAAAATCTGGGTTTGTCGCTGCAGGTGACTCTCACGCACAGAGTCCGCTCTGCGTAACATACGGGAAAAGCAAATAAGGCAATGAAACCTTCAAAACTGCTTTGGCACATGGAGAATAAGCACCTGGGATTAAACGATACGCTACGAGTTTTTTTGTTGTTGTTTTTTTAAAGAAACTGCGGAGTAGAGTAGACATAATCACATAATCAGCGCGATGCATGATGCAGCGGTTTGGTGAGTTGTATTTTTTTAATGCACTTAAGTTGTTTTTGCCATATTTATCTGCCACGTGTAGAAGGCTTGTCCGTGAAAGTAAAACCTACATTATTCCGTTACATTATTGTTATTATACAGTGTTATCTTCATTTTAGATGTCAAAAAGTATTTGCGGCTCCCAGTGTTTTATTTTATGTGGAAAGTGGGTCCAAATGGCTCTTTGCGTGTTAAAGGCCGACCCCTGCTCTGTTTCCTTTCTGTTTCTTTATCTTAAAAACTGCATCATATCCATTTCATGATGCGCAAAATGATCGTTCAAAATCAAAACTAGTGAATTCTTCAGAGCAGAATCTTTCCCCACGTCTGTCTCACTTTTACGTTTACAGCTAGAGAGCGCCCCCCAGGGGCCGTTATCCAGTAAAATTCCATATATAAGCCGCACTGCTGTAAAAGCCGCAGGGTTCAAAGCGTGGAAAAAAAGTAGCGGCTTATAATCCGAAATTTACGGTACTCATTTTTAAAAAGTGCACATTTTTCCTTCAATCTTAAATCATTCTGAGGGATCTTTTGTGGAGGAAAAAATAAAATGTCCATGGTACTTGAATGTTGCAGCACACTGGAATAATAACAAGTACAAAAGGCTAAAATGTCAGACCACACAGTATTAATAAGGCTACCACTGGACCAGGCTGTACACAGGATTTTTGAAATACTTACCTCCTTTGTATTATAACCCAGATACCCAGATTAGTTGTTTTATTACCAGATTCAGTTTTTAAAGCTGGTTCAGTCCTAGTTCAGACCAAGATTACAAAACCTTTAAGCCTGAGTTCAATCTGGTTTGAACCTTTGTTTTCCAGGTTTTTAGATGTCAGCCCGGCATGTTTGAGTGTTTTAGCGAGCTCTCGAGCCCTCTTTACGGTTAGCTGTACGATTCTGTCCAAAGCTCCGCCCACAAACCTGTCACTCACGCTCTCACATGACAATTCTCCACAAATATACAAAAACACGATACAAAACACTGTACACTACAACTTGACAAACCTGATGCCACGTGTAGTAGTAACTTCATTAGCGAGATCATATTTAATAATTGTGTTGTGATTGCGCTCTGAAGGGGGAGTGACGTAGAGCAGAGAGCAATGGGAGCGGAGACTCAGAACTTAAACTTATACAACATGATAATACATTCTTCTCAGCGAATATAGCATCTTCAAAACAATAAAAGGAAACATGGTGATCTAAATATGTTATGAGTTAGCAATTATTACTGATCCAGGAAGCAGCATTCATTTCTGAAACACTTACCGGCCGCACAAAAATGTTTTCCACAATGTCTCGGCACGCACTTAAGTTTAAATACTGTCTGTGACCATGAAGCGGGGCATATTGCACTCCCATTACCATACAAATGCATTCTGAAAGTTAAGGCTTCCCAAGGTATTCCTGCTTATTTTGTTCAAAACCAACCTTCGAATTTACACTTCACAGTTCCTCACATGGTTAGTCTCGTAAAACGGTGTCATCATTAGCATAAAAAGTTGGCTCGGGTCCAAGTAGCGTTCTCTGACACGCCACGGTGACCTTGGAACCTGACCGCGCGTTGCTAAACGTCCGGTATTGATCAGTATTGTGTTGGATGTGGGGGCTATTGGTTGCACTGACAATCAAAAACATGATGCCTGCGGCCGTGCCCGGAGCAGCCACAGGGGTGTAATCGCTCATCATCCTCATGTTACCTCCTCATACTCGAGTCCGTGCGCACAATTGGAATGCAGGAGGCGAAGGAACGGGAGCAGTAAAGCTAAAGCAAACAAGTACTTTTATAGTGAGATTTCAGTTTAGTTGGGGTTGCCACCAGAAACAAGGTTGCATGGTGAAATATCAGATGCCCCGGGGGAAGATTGAATTGGAAAAAAAGTTAAAAAGCAAAGTACAAAAATACAGGATGTAGTGCTGCGTTCTAAAATGGAATACCTCTATCTGTCCAAAATGCAGGAACGATTTACGCACAATGAACAGCCAGTTTAAACATATAGGTAATGTTTTTCTGAAGATGTGAGACAGGCCTCTACTTTGACAATGTTTAAATCCAGGCTCAAAACTGTTCTTTTTAGCTGTGCATATGACTGAAAGGTTTTTATCCTGAACTTTTCTGTTTTAACGTTAATTTTATGATGCTTATTTGTGATTACAGTTGTTCCTCGCTGTATCGCAGTTCATCTTTCGCTGATTTTTTTGGTGCTATTTTACATGCTTTTTTCACAGTGTATAAACGTGCATCGTGTTCTGCGTCCTGATTGGCTAAGGGACTGTAGACCATTGTCCATCAGTCTCCTCCGTGCCGTGTCTCCTGTACAGTACGAAAAGTGTTCAGCCAAATTTAAATAAATGTTCGCTCGACACCACAGCGGAGCAGCTCCAGGATGAAAAAATATGGTCAGAGTAACTGTGAAATACACGTGAGTCACTATTAATTAATTCAACAAGAGAGAAATATGAGAAAATGTTAATGTCTGTCTGAGAAAAGTGTATAAAGTGTGTGGTGAGGGGTTTTACAGCCTTAAAACATATAGAATAATTGTAAAAAGTAAAGCTGACTACTTCTGACTATTTCGCTTATTGTGGGTTATTTTTACCCGAGGGACCACTGAGTTTATGTTTTGAGTTGTTGAATTGTGATTTTAATGTCTTTTTTTTATTCTGTAAAGCACTTTGAATTACCTTGTGTATGAATTGTGCTATACAGATAAACTTAACTTGCCTTTAACAAATAAAGGTGTTTTGCTAGTTAACCATTTTAGTCTAATCATAACTATTGAGCAATTTTGACATGACACAGCCTTTGTTAATATTATTATTACTAGGTAAGAATTATGGAATTTTCTCTACATTTGTCATATGTTGCCTTTGTCCAACCAGGAAGTAAAATTATAAACCTCAAAAAATAAATAAAAATAGCCAGGGCTTTAGTTCAATACTAACTAAAATTATGATAACTACTTTTAGTGAAAAGAATAGTCTAATCTGCTAAATGCACTTTAACTCCCAAGAAAATAGACTGGTCAAATATGTGATGTGAAGGGAGAAGGCGCGTGAACGAAGACGTGTGAATTATACACGGAGCGAGGAGGCAAAAAGAGACGTGGATGGCCTGTAAAAGTGAAAGAGAAAGCGAAAAGGAGAGATAGTGTGGGTTAGATATCAGGGACAAGACAAACATGTAGAACGCAAACACATGAAACTCCATCAGACACGTTTATTCTGACAAAACAAATGCGTCTGATGGGATCTCAGGTTATTTAACATAACTCTGGTTCTATGAGTGTGTGGGCCTGGGTCGGCGAGGGCTCAGACACGCAGGGATTGATTCTGGGTCACTGATTGTATGGCCGCACAGGACATAGAACAAGTGACGGGCAAAATTTGTCAAAACTTCGAGACTGCTCATTTTCAATTAGAAAAGTGTACTTTATAGTGTCTGAATACATGAACTACTTTTCCTTCTGGGCTTTCACTCAGCTCCAGCAGATAAGGAGTGTGCTGTATGAGAGATTCTAGCTCTGCCCTATATATGCAAGGCGTTTTTATTGAAAACTGGTGTTGGATGATAGCGGTCATTTTTGTTATGAACCGATACGAAACAAAGTAATACTACGGCAAGTGTCACGATATCGATCCAATACGGATACTAATGCGTTTTGTATTAAAATGCATTAAAATTCCTCCGTTATAAAGAATTTTACCTTTGCAAATACATCTTCGCTCTACCACCCTAGCTTGAAATGTTCTAAAAATCAAATAATAATAATAATAATTAAAGAAAATAAATAATAATAAAAAACTAACTAATAATAATAATAATAATAATAATAATAATAATGTGAAACAGTGAATCGTAACATGAAACAGTAAAACATTTGCAGATTAAAGATATAAAAGTGTAAGAGTATAAATGTATTTTCTAGCAGTGCAGCACTACATCAAACTGGTATCTTGATTTACTACTGGGGTGCAGACGTATGGAATGCGTGGGGACTCATGAAAGACACTATGCCGACCTGCGTGGGGCTTACTAGGACACCTTGCAGACCGGAAGAAGGATGCTCCTTATACCACACACACACATACACACACTTACACATACATTGGCAGACACTATAAAAGTTGTCAACATGCACATCTCAGGACTCTCCACCTACCATTTCCGGAGAGTCTGTTGCTTGATTCTTCACTTGTGTGTGTGTGGAACTCATTAAAACCCTTTGGACTATGTTTCAGACTTTTGGTCCTTTTTGACGCTCACACCAAAAACGAACATTCTTACAGTGTCAAAAGCATGTGCCCTGTAAAATACTCTGGATAGATGTCTGTGTAATCCCTCAGTCGTCCAGGCCTGAGCCATAGTAACAGAAAAATTCAAATCTTTCAACAGGATAAAGCCTCTTCTTCAGTTCTGGTCAGACAACAGCCTACAAACAGAAACTGTAAACAATAGTTGTGTTAGTTTCAGTGTAGTTAGCTCCTCCCTTCGTCACATAACGCATTGTTCACCAGTAATCCAACCAAAACTGAAGAAGCGTCTTGAATGAGCATCAAAGCGTCTTCACTCCAACAACTTTTTGCAAGCTGATAGATTTGAATATTTCTTTTACTACTCTGAATTGAGTTTTAAAAGTAGAAAGAGGTAAAATTAAACTACGCTTTAAAGTCTGCTGTAGGTGGTTCCAGTCGCTCGCTGCAGAGAACTGAAATAAGGAGCGGCCAAAAGCTGCGCGGGCTTTAGAGATGACCAGGTTAATGTAGCTGTTGGAGCGGAGCGTGCGGCTGGAGCTGTGGGTTTTTAGTAGTGAGCTGAGGGAGGACAGGGTTTTACAGACGATAAAGACTTAGAAAGGAACATTAACCAGTGTGTCTGTGTGTGTATGGAGAGAGGGCCACTTCGCCTGGGACTAAAGTGTGGAGTGATGGGGGGTAAACGCCGTTGTCATATGAATATTTGGTATCAATGTTCCCATCACTGGACTGAAACAGAAACACTAGGGGCGACAGTAGCTCAGCTGGTAGAGCGTTTGTCCACCGATTGGAAGGTTGGCGGTTTGAATCCTGCATCTTTGGTTGAGCGGGCAGATCCATTGACCCACAGGTTGACCGTGTGATTCCAGCTACTACAAATAAATGCTGTCGTTGGGCAAGACACTTAACCCACCTCGCCTCCAGTGTGTGTGTGAATGAGTGAGTAGTTCCTTAAAATTAACTGCCTTGAAAGTGGAAAAGTTACCTTTTACTAGTACTGACCATGACTACGAGCTTCCTTTCCTTATGAATCAGTTAATTTTGTTTAGTTTTTGTTAGTTTTTTGCCATATTACTGGATTAAAAATGATCAGATATAGTCGTCCTTCAATTTATGTGCAACTAACACAACATCGGATCGCAACATCTTACTCTTGAAACATGGAGAAAGACAAATAGCTCACAGACTGAGAATTACTTCTACTTAAGTATAACAGGCATCCACTTGGCAGATTGTATTGACTAATATAAGTTATGCAAGCCTGTCCCGTTGAACCACATTAGCCCTAGCATGTGCAACAAAGGTTAGACCACAGCCTTCAATTTGTATGCTCATGTTCTGTGCTGTAGGCTTGATTCAGACGGTGCAGGTTGCAGTCTTAAGATAATTTACATACTGTATAATATCCAGAGGTCAGAATGGTCTTTATGGAAGCAACTTGCCTTTTTTCTTCTTCTAAATTTGTACAAACTGCATAAAATTACTTTGCTGGAGGTTTCTCAATCACATCTTGCTACTTAAAGAGGGAGTGTAGCAACTGATAACATAATAACACCCAATAATGTGATAACTATAGTGGCCAAGAGCGTAATAATATCTTGCTGATAATGTAATAAGTCAGTGGCTCTCAAACGCTTCACACAAAGTACCAACAAAGAAAAGATCTGGATTTCCGAGTACCACCAGATCTAAACCAGGACTATTCCAGGTCTAATCTAGGGCAGAACCAGGTCTAAAAGTGGACTGCATAATTTCTACTGTAGTTCTAAACAAGAAATAATCCAAATGAGGACAAAAAGTGGACAAAATGAACTCTAATTTAGGCAAAATGACAAACTGAAGAACTGTCCAAGTACCACCTGAAGGAGCCTGTGTATCACCAGAAGTACATGTACCACAGTTTGCGAAACACTAAGTTATTACATTATTGGATGGTTATTATACCTTTGGCCTGAAAAGGAAAATCTTCTCAGATAATGGAGCAAATAATGTAATAAATTGTCAGTGTTGGCTCACCACAGTCATTACATTATGGGCTTATTACATTTAAACTTGCTCAAAATGATGACGTTATTGGCGGTTATTACATTAGTGACTGTTATTACGTTATCAGTTGCTGCAGGGGGTATTATGCGAAACTGAAATTTTGGACCTTGCTACCATGTTATATCTGTATTCTCTTCTCAAAAACAAGTGGTCTTAAATGTCATTCATGCATGTTTAAGTAATGTTGCGATCTCTCCAGGGCCTGGACCCTCTTTACTGTTTGGTATAAAATGTTACAAACTGCCTGAATCTCTCACTTGCTTGTTGAACATTGATACGGAACTTTTAATACAAGATCACATGGCCAGCCGCACCAGAAATGAGATGGGAAAAAGGTGTTTTGGCTGTTTTACTTCCCAAAAATTGAATATATCTCAAGGACAAGCTAAACTGGATACTTTGGTACCACAAATGCAATTTAATAATCTGATGACAAACATTTATACTCACACCTGCTCCTGTTTTTAACATTTTTTAACGGACTTATTTACTTATTTGTTTTGTTTTGTTTGTTTTTGTTGTTTTTTCTGTATTTGCCCATGAAAAGGAAACTCTGAGTGCCTCACGGAGCGCTCCCTGAATAAATAAAGTCTAAATAATAAGTCTAAATAAAATCTGCCCAGTCTCCAGGCCTCAGTGGAGTTTGATTTTTCCACCATTTCTTCAACACCATGTTTTCAAAATGTGTGTAAATAATTGTAATATCTTTAATATAACATGTATCTACTAAATGTTTCTTTCAAAAATAGACTTACAGATGTTTTTATGTTGTTAAATGCACTATTGAGAGTAATGTTTTGTGGAAGCTGTCTTTTAAATGCTACATACTACTCTGTCTACATGTAGTATCAAGTACCAGGTGACTGTGTGCCAGCCCACTCTGAACATGTGACTAGTGCCTATGAGTTCAAATTTGTGACAGCTGTCTTGAGTTTGCACTGATCAAGGCTGAAGGGCTTCACGTTGGCATTTTTTTATCCTAATTTACCATGTGGAAATAAAGGTTTTTAATAATTTTGTACTTTTAGAGTGCCTCAGTTTTTGATATGAGCAAAGACCGTCTGTGTGATCCCTCAGTCGTTCAGGTATGAGCCACAGGAAAAGAAAAACTCAATTCAGTCAACTGGACAAAAAGTTTTAGAGTGAACAGACCTAGCTAACAAACAGAAACTGTGAACAAATAGATGCGTTTGTGTCAGTGTAGTTAGCTCCTCCCCTCAGGTAGATATAACCAGTGGTGAATGAAGTACTGAATTCTGTTACTTAAGTAGAAGTATATACCCGGAGGTAAAAAGTTAATCATCTACTTAAGTATACGTATTTAAGTACCTATTTAAAATATATTTTAAGAGTAAAAAGTAAAAGTATTTCACACACGTGTTGTTCATTTGGTAAAGTGTTAAATGTAGTGATATTGACTTAAAAATGTACACATCTTTTGGTCAACAGTAGCAATACCAATCAATTGTTTTATTTATTTTTGTTTGCTCAAAGGCGAAGCTTGAACTCAAAAACTTCAGTCAGGATGTTACCACATACATCGTAAAAAATAACCCCTCAAATCATATGAAAAGTACTTGTAAAATGTAGTGGAGTAGAAAATACAGATACCTGCTCTCATGTGGTGAAGTAAAAGCAAAACGTATCCACTGTCAAAGTACAGATACCTAAAACTTCAACTTAAGTACAGTACTTTACGACATTTACTTGGTTACCTTCCAACACTGGATATAAGGCAGTGTCCATCAGCAATCTGACCGAAACTGAAGAAGTATGAGCAGCGAAGCATCTTCACTCTAAAAGTTTTTGTCCAGTTGGGAGAATTGCTTTAATAATTCCAGTGTCTTTGTGATAAACGGCCTTCCTGTATGTGTTTTAGAATCTGTCTAGTCCAGATTACGATTATCGAAATGCCACGATTAGTTGTTGCAGCCCTGTTGGGACTAAATGAAAACAACTTGCTATTTCCCTTGTAAATGTGTAGACACTATATAAAAACACTCAGGACGCGCTGGAGTTCACTCAGCCGCTTCCATCAAGAGTCTCTTCAACCAATCTCTTGCAGTTTGCTGTAAGTTTTGGCTTTGTCTCTGGAGAATATGAAGCTGGAGGCTAGAGCCGGCACAGAAGCTCCGACCTTCGCTGTGTGCGTGTGTGTCTGTGTGCGTGTGTGTGTGTGTGAACAGCCGAGTGAAGTGCAGCAGTAAACACTCAATAAGGCTCAATAAGGCTCTCTGAACATGGGGCCCCAGAAGCTCCTTTGGTGTCCGGGCCTGCAACAGAAATCACACTTAATACAGCGCCACGCAGCCACACCACGGACCCAAAGTTCAAGTCTGGAGGATACTCGGAGCTGTTTACGAGAGGGGACACACGGAAACTGCTAACTTGTGCGCTTGTCTCGGAGCAGCGAGAATTGTAGAGTTGGAGTCGGTTTTGTGAATGGGCAATTTGCATTAGAATGAGGGCTCCTTGCGTGGGAACTGGGATGCACACTTCTGTAATACTTTAGGAAGATGTGAGTCTGTTCGGCTCTGAATTTGCCCGAGTTTAGATGGGTGTGATTGACAGGTGGGTTAGCCAATCAGGAACACGCATGGTCTGTTGTATCAAAAGAAATATGGCTGATTATGGGTGAAAAATGAAAACAATTATATCAAAACGGGCTGATAAACGTCACAAATTTCTGCAGAAACAATCAGCAAAGCACTAAAACTGAGAAATTGTATCTTGATTTATAAATGATATGGTTGGTGTTTGGTGCTGGTCTTTGGAGTGCGGAAGGGTCTGGAACCGGGCCAATCGTCCTAACTTGGGACAGTCCAACCACAGCTGCTAATTTGTAGCATATGCCTCTCAAATGCGAAAATGTCTTTTACTTGAGAAATATAAAAGTTTACTGCTTCACTTGCTGATTCTGCACAAATTCTCAGCCCGACCCTGAGTCAATAAATATTTATTTTAGGATATTTGTAAGCGATGATAAGACAGGTGTCATGATCCGCATTGTCCGCTCCTGGTTTTCCTCCCTGTGTGCCCTTCCCCCTCCCTCACCTGCTTGTACCTGGAGCTGGGCGGAGCTCTCGGCTCCTCCCGCGCACACCTGCAGCCCATCAGTGCAATCACACACCTGCTGTGCATAAAGGGAGCTGGGAGAGGAGACTCAGCGCGAGAGCATTGTCGTGTTCACGTCATCCCCGGCGTGTCTCTACCTTCCTGTCGTCCCTGCATTCCTGTCTATTCCTGCGTTCCGTGTTCCGGCCCTGGATGTCTCCTGCCTGCTCTGCCCTACGCCCGTCTGGCCTGCCTGTCGTCCTGTGGTCCCTTCAGTTCCCCGGTCCTTGAGTTTCCTGTGTTCCTGCTCACCTGCTCACCTCCGGATCACCCACTGGTTGTACATTGTCCTGTTTCTACAATAAATCCTGTAAATATTCCCCGAGTCTGCATCCTTTGGTCCGCTACACTCACCCATTACGACAACAGGAGAGAGAAAAGGCAAAAGTACACAAGTCAGTTATGGACCTGGGCTGTATACTGTATGGAGTTAGGTCTCAGCTGCATACTATTGATCAATACCAAGTTTAAAATAAAAAAGTGACTCCAACAGCACTGAAGAACAGCATAATTGATATTGTTAAATTCACCCAAAATGTATTAAAATGTTTCAGTTTAAATCAGTTTAGTTTTTGACGCTGATCTTCCCTTCTCTTTGCTCTCAGCTCTCCTCCTTCAAAGTTCCATCACAGCACAGCCGGCACGCATTCTGCTCATGAAACTACTGCACATCGAATCAGGTTTATGAAGTTGTGGTGTATTGTTTTGTATATTTGTGTGGGTTGACGTATTCTTGTGGGCTGAGACTTGGACAGGATCGCACTAGGGTTTAAATAGTGCCCGGGAGAGATCACAAGATGGACTCAAAACCTGCATAGATGAAATGGTAGAAAGCTCCAAAACGCTGATTTCGCGTAATACCCCGTCTTTAATTTCACAATAATATTTTACCTCATAAATTGTCTTGGGTGTATTCCTGACATGACTCTATAAACTTTCCATTCACACATTGATTTTTCCCCTCACACCAACTCCATCACTACTCCACTCCTCAGCCCAACTTTTGAAAATCTTTGCAGCTTTCCATCTTGACCGGTCTGAGAAAAAAACTGCAGTTATAAACTCATTTTTCAGCTAGTGAGGCCTAGACGGGATTTACGACTCCTATTTACTGAGCGATGACTGTTTAATTTACAACCTTCTACCATTTTTATATAAATACTAAAACCCTTTCTGTTTTGCTCTACGCCTCCACGGTTCGCCAGCCCCATTAACGTCCGTGTTGTGTCTGATTTGTTGTCAAGAAGACGCCATGACAACAGTTTTTGTCCGCTGCTCTAAATCACATCCGCTTTCAAAATTTCCAACTCATTATATTTTCACTTCAAACTTCCAATCGCGAGCGTATTGGCGTTCGGAAATGGTTTTAAAGAGCGTCGAGAAAACATCTGAATAGTCTTTATAACGTTCAGACCAGGCTATTTAGTCATTTTGAACAAAGCCTTCAAAATGTCCAGTCAACAGAAAAAGCTATTTGTCCGCCGGCACGTTTTTCAGTTTTCCAACAAATTTTTAAAAGACAGAATCTAAGCACATTACGCGGCAAACGCTAACTCACTGCAGAACAATTAACTTCAGCCGAATAATTTTGAATACCGGTAATTGCTTCTCATCTGAAAGAGAAAATAAACAAATATCTAAATTGCGAAGTGCTAGAAAAACCCACAGGTACAAAAGCAATTATTGTGAGAGAGATTTTGCAGTTTCGTAGCTGCCATCTGCTACTGTACATAATCACGCAAACAAAGTCTAGCTCTTTCTGTCTTTTGGTAAATCAAAGTGAGATTTTCAGCTTTACAGCAACCTGTTCATGCAAATATTAATGCGTTATAAAGTTGTGGATGAAGAGTTGTGTTAAAAATGATCACATAGTATATACTTTTTTGTGGTATTTAGGATTAAACATAAAGATATCTGCGTAATCGCTGAGTTATCCAGGTCTGATCCATAGTAAAAGAAAAGTTTAATTATGTCAACTGGACCAAACGTTGTAGGAGTGAAGATGTTTCGCTGCTCATCCAAGTGTCTTCTTCAGTTCTGGTCAGATTAATGGTGGACTCTGCCTTTTATCTATCTGAAGAGAGGAACTAACAACACTGAAACTAACACACCTATTGTTTCCAGTTTCTGTTTACAGGAAAGACAATCCTTCTCTGAACAGGAATGGAACCCTTAGACATCATCTATCTCCTATTTATAACTCCATCCTCAGACATAAATCTAAACGAGGAAAACTAATAATAGGATAATAGGTGTGAGAGCGCCCATTAGGGGCCTGAATGATTACACTAAATATGACTCAGGCTCAGTTCATATTTATTGTAGCTCAGTTGACCTAGCTAACAAACAGAAACTCTAAACAATAGGTCTGTCAGTTTCAGTGTAGTTAGCGCCTCACTTGATAGATATAAGGCAGTGTCCAGCAGTAAAATGACCAGAACTGAAGAAGCAGCTTGGATTTTACTATTAAACATAAAATAAAAATTGATCGGGTCCATTTTATTCATTGTTAACCACCATATTCAACTAAAACATCTTAATAATAGATACAGGTCTGTGGACTTCTTGTTCAAAACTCAGGCCCAAAGTGTAGCAGATTTTAATTGAAGTAGCCTATCTCTGATCTGAATGGTCACTACCTAAACCCCAGCACCTGTAGTCAATCATAAATCAGTGACAAGTAACAATTCCTTTAACCAAATTTAAACAACTCTGCACAAAATCAGATAAAGAGATTATTAGTTGACATGGCTGTACTGAAAAACAGCCATTAAATAAATAAACAAACGGGTTGTGGCATTTTTATGAAACAAAATTTGGGCGCCGTCCCTTTAAGACCATTTTGTTTACCTGTTGTTTGGCGAAGCCTTGTGCAAACAGCTCTCTTCATCTAGATTAGGGGCAGTGCGCTGTAGGTGTGTGAATTTGAAATGCTAATGCTCTTCGGCAGGACACGGACATGGGACCTTGCCATATTTGGAGTGTTTATCCTGTTTATGTTCATTTACATGTAACACTGCCCACAGCGGCCGGCAGCCTTCTTAACCTGCAGAGAGAGAATGTGTAAGACGGAGGTAGACTGGATCATGCTAACGAGCTAACATTATAAAAATAGGACTGCAGGGCTGTGAGATAAGGGCTAAAGCGATGTCTGCTATCGACTGTGCATTCAAAGTAGTGCAAAGTAAACTTTTGAAGACTGTAAGGTAACTTTACTGGTGGGAGGTTGGGCACCCGCTCTGCCTGTCTCCATGGAGATGTTATTCCTTTTTTAAAAATCTTGTGTTCTTGTGACGGTGGTAGTTGTGACATTCTGCATGTTTTCATTCTGGAGTCATAATGTTGTCAGATGTGAATCACCAACAGCTGAGCCAAGAGGCATCCACTGTCGGGGGCCCCAGAGACAAATTCAGCGTAGGGCACCCTGAAAGCTAGAGCCGGCCCTGGGTAGCAGCACACTTCCTGATCATCTGACAGTAACATGCTTTATAATTAGATCTCGACAGAACACAGCAGACGTATTTTGACCTCAAGATTTGCTTATACAGTTTATCTGTACTGGGTCAAGGCCAGTTGCTCAGATACTTTCATTGATTTCAGAATGTTGCTTTAATATCATTGCCCAAACTGCACAATGTTTTTTTTGTTTCCAATTAGGTTTTTTATTTGCCAAAAAGTTGGAAAATATGCATTCCTACTATGAGCAGGCTCGCCACTCCACAGATCTCGCCTGTAACTTGGCCTGGTGCTGCCATCTGCTTGTCTGAAAGAAGATAGATCATTTAATTCCATATGTAGGACATTCAGAGAAAACTTGCTTCCTTGGACTGCTGCTTTTACAATATATTATGCTTCCTAGCTTTCATTTCTGTAAATAAGTTGCAGAGTTTAGACTTTATAAATGCAATTATTTAACACATTTTCAGTTCTGTGGAGTTCCTCTGAGTAAAAATAGATTTAAAATGTTGTTTCAAATTTGGTATGTAATGTGCAGTGGTGGAAGAAGTACTCAGTTTTGTTACTTAAGTAAAAGTACAGACGCCAGAGCAAAAAAATACATATATAAAGTAAAAGTAAAAGTATCACATGACATGTTTAATGTTTAATAATGTACTTAAAGAGTAAAGTAAAAGTATTTTCAGTAGATTTGGAGATCTAAATAAGCTTCAAATGTAATGATTTTGATAAAGATTTGTGTTGAAGTTTGTTCAACGGAAACAACTGAATTCATGTATTTTTATTTGCATATTTTTGTTTGTTCAAACTACGAACATATTAGAAATAAGGCTTTTCAGCACGTCTCAAACCATAAATGGAGTAGAAAGTACATATACCATCTCTCAAATGCTGTAAAGTAAAAGTAGAAAGTACGCACTGTAAAACTGATTTAAGTACAGTACTTTGCTGCTTGTACTTTGCTGCTTGTACTTCGTTGCGTTCCACCAGTGGTAATGTGGCACTTGCAGTAGCGTTCACATTTTACAGGGAGGTGGTAATAAGACTCCCAGGCTGTTGTCATCTCCTAATGGGCTTCTTAAATGAAACGTGTCGCAGGCTTTACTGGAGCAGCCTGTAGCAGCATAAATATATGTGTGCCTATTTGAGAGCTCAGTCAGGAGAGGTGGCCCCGTTAACTCTCCCAAATTAAAGCTGACACTCTGCTATTGCACCCCGTTTAAACTCGAGGTAATGACATGTTACACTCCACTGGCCCAACGCAGGCTACAGACCATATCACACACAGGGGAGCCAAATGTGTATATAAAAACATTGGCGCTGGGTACGTGTACATGCACATCAAATATCCAGAGAAGGCCAAAATGTCTAGAGTGACAGGCTATGCAAAATAAACAGGAAAACAAAATAAAATAATAATAATAAACAATTTTGGGATACTTTCGGCAAAGAATTGGGGAAAATATTTGGCTACACACTACCAAAAACATGCATAACGATGTATTTTAGGCTAACGACTGACGCACACTTTCCAAAAAAGGACTATTATTTAATCAAGATATTATTGGCAGAGTTTAAAAAAAGCCATTACACACAAATGGTATAAGGAAGACCCCCCTACGCTTGGCAACTGGAAGGACATTGTGGAAGAAATTTGCATTATGGAGAGACTTACGTATATTCTACTAATATACAAAAAGAAAAATATGAAGAACGCTGGTAAAAATTGAAATTGTATTTAAATGACAGCTGACCAGTTGTTCATTGTTCTATTGTTATCTTTTGAAAACAATAAAATATAAGTAAAAAATAATAATAATAAAAATAATGTTTTTGTTGGTTATCGCCGCAGCCTGTGTATCTAAATGAACATAACTAACCTGCGAGCTGCCATGTTCCAAATAGAAAGCGAACATTTGGCGCTCCATCAACTCCAACTCCAATTCACTTTATATTGAGAAACTTTCGCTCCTCTCTCCGTAACTGCTGCTGTCAGGCTCGTCATTTTTGGTCTTAAAATGTTCGTATTAACCCGCTCTACGTGATCCTGGTGTTTTTATTTCACTATTGTGTCTGTAAATCAAGGTATGAACATTAATAACAGACAAATCAGGCGTCTTCTTTCCCCGAGGTCATTCCCGCTAGTGTTAACAACAGGTTTATTTGACAGCGTTCCTAAAGCAGCAGAATGCGGCATGACCTTCAACAGCCTCGCTCCAGATTGGCTCTTTGGTTGCTATGATACTCTCGGTCGGAAATGCAAATATGGAACTCGACTCCAGATTCGCCCCATAACCTCCAGCCTCGATGAGCTTCATTTGGCTGGAGCTGAGCGCTATGGGTGACGTCACACTCCCTTAGTCCACTTCTTTATACAGTTTGTGGTTATTGCATGTTGGGAGTGAGAAGAGATGATTGAAATGTTGAATATTTCTTATACAGAGAGATATCAGTCTGATCACCACATGTTCAGTCGTGTCCCGAGCCAGAACCAAACATGATTGTTCTATCAGAGTTGTTTATTTTTGCAGTAATGACTGACAGGGGGACCAAAGACTCAGAACTCTGGTAACAGTTTAACAATGTTTACATAAGAATATTGCATTATATAAGAGAATATAATGCAAATGAAGGTAGGTGGAGCAGACAGCTGAGAGCGGGGTTGTTTGCAGTAGTGTTTGAGCGAGTCGTGGGCAGCGGGGTCAGAGATGAGGGAGCCTGAACTGGGTCAGAAGGTGTGAGGTTTGTACTGGGCGTGGAGAGCTGGGTCGGAGGCAGAGGAGCTGTGCAGGTTCAGGGAGGGGGATCTAGCGAGGAACAAAAGACATCCAACTGAATGTAAAGTAACAAATGCAAAACACGAATCTGAATCTCTGCCCAGCTCCAGGCTCTGACACAGAAGGAGGAAAACAGCACAAAAACACAGGACAGACTGGGATCTTGACAATTTCGGTGTCACAGTGACATGAAGGAGCTCATTGGTCACCCATCATTTTGAATAAAATTACATTTCTCTCACCTCAAAGTAACAGAGTTTAATGCTTTGTTCATTGATTCTACAGAAATCCGCAATGTTTTTCAGTCCTTTTTCCTCATAAGCAGTCATGTTTGTGTTGATACGGACAGACCATGCATGTCCCTGATTGGCTGATTCACTGGTCAGTCACAGCCATTTAAACTCGGGGAGCTTCACAAAGGACCAGGCTCACATCTTCATAAAGTATTGGAGAAGTGTGTACTGTATTCTGGATCCCAGGCAAATGAGTTACCTGAAAATACTGTGAAAAGATGATGAAAAAAAAAAAATTTGTTGAAAAATTTGTTTTTACTCCCACGTCCTGATCATAAAGTCTCATATGGTTGCTTTTGTATAATTACCAACACTTTCTTGCATTTCTATGTAAATACTTTGCGCACACATGCTGTTCGATTATCAGATGTGTTCTAATTTATCTTATTTTGCACATAATGAGATCTAATTATGGGTAAAGATTTACAAACTCAGGTAACTTAATTTTGTGATACTAAAAACAGGATATCAGATGCAGGCATTAGTCAACATTACTACTGCTGAAAGAACTTAACAAACAAAACGTCCATAAATGCTAAAACTTCATTAAAACTTGTCGAATGAATGTTGTAAGTTATTGTAGTGATGCCCGTGCCCGTGTGGCTATATAATACCATTACCTTGTAGCACTTATGAAAAAGTATATTTTGTTGGATTATTTTTCCAGATAAAGGTTTAGTTTGTTTTAATTCCTGACAATAGTGGTCTTCCTCAGAGTGGTCACAGTTTTTTTCACAGGTCCCACTTCTTCAGGACAGTATCTCAGGTGTGTGAGAGTAAAAAGGTCCCCTCGTCCCGGTTTATGGTCCCATGAGGACATTTCCATATTCCGATTGCCTCCTTACTCCAATTTGCTGTCCTCTGTCGCAGTGATGTTCACTCCGTCCCAGTCCATAATGTGGTTCTCTCTTTTGCAGTGGTCAGAAATGGCCAATTTGAGTTGCTCCTGTTCTTCTTTGTGTTTGTTTTTTTTTACTTTCTCACACCTGGGATTCTGTTTGGAAGATGTCAGACTGCAGATGGCGCTGTCATCCTGCCTCCACCAGTAGAAAGACAGCGCCAAAACCTGTTTAAATCATCTGACAAGAAGACAAATCATCTTTGTTTTGTTTTCTTCTGCTGTTTAGTTTTAATCTATGACAAATACATTATAATTAGATTTTTTTTTTTTTTTTTTACCATCTTAAAAATGTGTCAAACAGAACTAGACTATTTCAAACGGTTTGCAGTGGTCCTGGTCCAAAGTTATTCCTCATTTACCTTCTGCATCTGCAATGAGTCTATAAAGCTTTTCACAAATTTTAGAGTCCAGAGCGGAGTGACAGTAAGGCTAACAGCAACTAGCATGCTAACACACACTTCCTTATTATCAGACAGTAAAAGACTTCAAATTAGAAGCAGATAGCATGCTGGAGACTTTATTTTTATTTTATTTTTTTATTTGTATTTTTCATTATTTATTTATTTATTTTACTTCTATAGCTACTTAGAATATATATCTGTTCTGGGGCAAGACAAATTTTGCTCCAATACATGGGAAAAGTACAAAGCAAAGTACAAAGCGAATCAGTTTCTTTGTATGTTTTTGTATATACTTGGATTGTAAATGCCTTTCCTTATCCTTGCAGTTATTATTTGAATATGACATGATGAAACTGGTCACAAAAAAGTTGATTTTGCATTATATGTCTACTAGCTCTTTGTTTTAGTGGCTCTCCTGATGTGTTGTATTCACAGACGGTGCTTCGCCTGCTTGAAGCGGGCACTGATCTCCTCGCTCTTATTACCCGCAGACAGGTCCAATCAGTCTAAATTGGGGCCAACTAGCCAATTGTGCAGCTGTCCCATGCCATTACCTGGTTGCTTCAGCAGAGCCTGCTCTCCCTGTGGGTCCATTTCAGGCTGTATTGATCTACAGTAGGGGTCATCCATGTGGGGGGCTTTGAAGGCTTTGAAAACAACATTTAAAGGGGACTCATGATGCTAAATTAACTTTCCCAGCTTTTTACCTATAATGTTGTTTGCATGTGTAAAAACATATCTGGAGTTGCACATTTTGCTACTTTCACGCATGTTTCAGTAATCCTGTTTGTCATCTTTGTCGAGCCTCAGAAATCACTCAGTTTCAAATTTTCTCTGATAGTTACGGAACAGAAAATAATGCGACAGACTCACTTTGAGCATTTCTACGGTCAAGCCATGTTCAATTCCCAATTTTATAAGCATGCTGGTCATGTGCTAAATGTCTGCAGTTATTTACGTTTTCAGTGTTCATTCCATTTCCGACAGCAGAGGGCGCTCAACACCTAAAAGTTTGGCCATTGAAGTCAATGGGCGATGTTGAATGGTGCATGTCACATGTTTAGCCTTTAGCGGCTAGGTACATCTGGTCCTGCCCTGCTCATGGACCATGTGCAGTTGAGCGACCCCCATGAGACTCTGAGCAATGAGAGCGAGTGAAGCAGCCGCAAAGGAGACAAGGGAATAATAAATAAATGATAATGTTTATGCTTCCAGTGCGCTTCTGAACCATGCTCTAAACCTGCGGCTCGTTTATGACAGTTTGGCTCGTTCACATCACTCACATGCTCGTTTATGTCATGTGACCGCTCTAACCAATCAGCGCTTGAGCTTAGCTTAGTAACAAACAGATTTTGAGCTGAGAAAAAGTTTATGATTTATAAATAAAAATCACCTCATAATTGGACCTTTGTGAAAGTTCACAAACTCATGAGAATGTAATTGGTCTGGCCCTCACTGTTACAATTCTCTACTTTAACCAGTGTTTCAGTCCCTGTGGACCAGTCCCACTGGTCCATTCTCAGTGGACCAATCCCCGTGGACCAGTCTCAGTGGTCCAGTCTCAGTGGTCCAGTCTCAGTGGTCCAGTCTCAGTGGTCCAGTCTCAGTGGTCCAGTCTCAGTGGTCCAGGCTCAGTGGTCCAGGCTCAGTGGTCCAGGCTCAGTGGTCCAGGCTCAGTGGTCCAGGCTCAGTGGTCCAGGCTCAGTGGTCCAGTCCGATGACAGGGCAGCATTGTGAAGCTCCCAAGTGAATCAAAACAAACAGAAAAAAAGCGATGCCGACAAATGTACTTAGCCTATTCTAATGAAAACACAGACTATTTAGTTTTTGAAAAGCATGCAGAGGGTAAGCTCTTTGTGCATTTGTGGACAGGGTAGATGTCTGTGCTTTTCTCTTAACTCGATGCAACAAAAGTTTGATTTTTCACCTTTTTCTGCTGTTGTGACATTTCCTCCAACAGATTCAAATATGTGCCATGACATTCTACCTTCTCCCAATCGCTTTCATGAGAGTCGTTCCAGACTGATGAGCAGGACTCAGTGGAGACATATCAGTCTGGCATGAGTAAAGTGTCTTGTCTATATATCTATATATCTTGGATAGTATAGTATAATATAGTTAGAACAGGGATTGAAAAAAATGCTCTCACTTAGAAAAACCTTGCCTGATTTATGAAAATATGCTGTACATTTAGGTCAGATGGCTGTCCCACGCCCCACCTGCCGAACCCCCACCCCACCTGCTGACCCGCCCCCCACCTGCTGCTGCTTTTAGAGTGTGGAGGCTGAGGAGAAGTGCAGTCCAGCCGCTGTGACCCCCATGAGGCAGCACTACCTCCTCCGCTCAGGTGCTACCGAGCATTAGCATACAAAATACTGTACATGCAGGCACAGGGAGAGATGCAAGACGCCATCTGCCACAGTCTATTCAAATCTCCTGGGAAAATTATAAAGAATACTTTACTTTTTCATTTTGTGATCAAAAGTAATATCTCAAAGTGTAGCAAGTTTTTCCACATACATGTGACACAAATGTGTCTTGCCTCAGTACAGACATATTGTAACAACTTGAAATGAACTAGTTCTGTTTTTCACAGCTTATATATATATATATATATATATATATATATATACATACATACATACATACATACATACACACACATACATATTTGGACTGTCAAATCAGAAATAGAACCCACAACCTTCAGATTTAAAGCCAAACACTGCTAAACTGCAACTCAAAATAGAGAAATAACAGATTAAAAGTGTGGCAAGTTATAAATGTCCAAATGGAAATAAGAACTTTTGTTCCATTGTTCTGTTTAATTAAATTCATTTGTATGCGCTTTCAAGGTTCAGCACAGGCCATGAGAACTTAATTAAACTCCATCTCTACCTATTCTTTGAAAAATGATTCATCAAACTCAAGTTATGTTAACAGAATGACTTCTGTGATTAAAAAAAAAAAAATGGACACACATAAAACAACTGTATGTTTTAACAAATAAATACGGCTGTTGTCTTGATGAATATCCAAAACACGGCCCATGTTTTGATTAATTTTTCCACAATTATTTTTTAAAAGGAGACTTTTAACCATGTTGTAATTGTTTGTATTATATTTGTATTTAGGGACTCAAGCATGTTTGAGTAATCTTTATTCTCCTGCTTTGGTCGTGTTCAGATTCTATAATGTGATCATGTGTCATTATCCCTATTAATTACATTGCACTTTGCCACAAAATATGGTCCATTCACAAATGTCTTGACTAGACTCATTAACTTCTTGTATTACAACAAAAAACGTATTTTAGCAATATTAATTTTAGCTGCTCCCCATCTGTATAAAATATTATTGGTCTGGAGAATGTTGTGATGTCGTCTGAAATCCAACAATTCAAGACTCTGATCTACACCCGTTTTCACCTCCACCGCTACACACCCACTGCTCCTTACATCGTCCCTACTTTATTTTCTTAAATCGTTGATACGCACATGTAGAATTAGTAGCGTCGTGTAGCTATTTTGGAACAATTCTTCAAAAAATCTGCTACTCGTTAGTGCGATCTGCAGTCACCCAACAGCATGCGGCAGTCTGTTATGATGACGTTTATGTGCTGGCGTGACGTAGACGGGGCTGGCGGGAATCGGCTCCCATTGGGCTCCACTATGTTCCAACTCAGACGTCAGCGAACTTGTTTTCTTTTATTACGTCGTCTTAGATCAATACTGATGAGCATAATGGGTGTCACTGATAAGCACATCGCAGACAAAAGTGCAATATGAGATCGAACAATATATCAACACATCTTCAGTCTGCAATGCTTTGACCGAAAAATACATAAAATTCTTTGGACTTGGAATGTTAAAAAAGTGTGATACGTCATTAGATTTGACTGTTGAGGAAAAGATGTTAGTTTAGTTTGCATTTGTGAGTGAAAATGCAGTACGCTTCCTCTGAGCCTTTGGAAAGATTACAGGTGTTGACACAGTGCTAATTGTAGTGGTGAAATGGGACATGTCTGTTAAGTCCCTGTAATTTACTGTTTACAGCTCTATATTTCAACAGCAATGGGATTAATCTGCGCAGGGTATGTTTTGATTCCTTTGTTTCGAATTAAAAAGTCAGATTTGATGTTTGTTGCTGCCAAAGAGAATTAGTTTGAATTATAGGTTTGTTAGTTAAAAATGACTGAATAAGAGCAAAGTTCATTCAGAAAGAAACGATTTCAGCAACACATAATGGAGTTCAATGGCAGGAGAGAAAGGTAACAGTAAAAGTAGTAAAGTACTGTACTTAAGTAGGTTTTTTCGGTATCTGTACTTATGTAACTTTTACAGTGGATACTTTTTACTTTTACTTCACTACATTTCCAATACGTTTTGAACAGGACTGAAAAGTAAAAAGTACTTTTCATGTGATTTGAGGGGTTATTTTTACCATGTTCGTGGTAAAATTCTGACCACACTGGAGTTCAAGCTTCAGATATGAGCAAAAATATACCCAAAATTCATAAGAAAAATGAAGAGATGTTTTCATATTGCTACTGTTGACCAAAATATGTATCATGTTTTCATCAATATCACAACATTCAACACTTTGAAAATGTGAAGAGTGAAATGCCTTTACTTTTTACTCTTTAAGTACAATTTTAAATGGGTACTTAAATACTTTTACTTTTACTTACTACTACTACTTACTTTTACTTTTGTAACTTTTTAACTCTATATCTGTACGTTTACAAGTAACAAGATTTAATACTTCATCCACACCGCTCATTGGTCATCTGTCATTTACAACCACATTTGTCTCACCTCAGATTAATAGAGATTTGGGTTTTGTTCATTGTTCAGTGTTTTTCAGTCCCATATGATAGTTTTTCCTTTCTTTTTTTCACATAAACAGCCGTATGTGTTGGACGATGTGTGTCTCTGATTGGCTAATCCACCTGTCAATCACACACTTCTGAACTCAAGCAGATTCACCACTGACTCCTTTAGGACTCACATTTTTCTAAAGTATTGAAGAAGTGTGTATTCTTGGCTGACCAGGCAGGATGAGGAGTAACTATCTCGAGGATTAGCCAAATAGCATCATATTCTATGTAGATATCCATTAGATGATTACTATTGATTTGAGGCATTTCATTCCTTTATTTATTTGCAAAAATTCAATCTTCGTCCTGCTTTGTTTTGGTCCTGTGCTTGATTTTTTCCCCCCATGTCTGTACTATTTGTATCTATTTATAAAGCATCTTATTGGCCGATAATCAGGAAGTGCACATTAGCATGCTAGCAAAACTCCACAATTGTTTCTGAGAGCTGTGAACGCTGTAAAAACTCTTTGCAGTGACTAATCGGAATGCATAAAGTGAGAGGAATAACTTTGAACCTTCAAACTTCTGAAAAATTTGAATTCTGTTTGTCACGTTTAGCACATTTAAAGGGCCCATATTGCACTATTGTCTGATCTATGTTATAATATTGTTTCCTCTTCAAAAAACAGACCTGGAGTTGTGTTTTGTTTCATTCACACATGTTTAACACACAAATCCTGCATATTTAGAATGAGTTCTTCTCTCAAACACAAAGCACTCTGTTCCACCTTGTGATGTCATGTGGTAATACAGGAAGTGCTCCACTGTGTTTTTAAACTCCATGCACTTTCACTAGAATCATTTGGATCATTTCAGCCTTGGAATTGTCAAACTCTACTGAACAAAAGCTAAAAGGCAGGTGTTAACTTGAAAACTACCACTTCATGACATCACAAGGTGGAACAGAGCGTTTTGAGCTTTGAAGATACAGACAGACTAAATAATAAAGAGTTACTCAAACATGGGTGAACGTAACAAAACACAACTCCAGGTACGTTTTTGATGAGGTAACAGCATATATAAAGAGTCCATTTTGCGTAAAGTAGCACCTAATATAACAAAAAAACAACACAATACCATCACTATCTTGCCTAAAAATGTAGATTAACCATATTAACCTGACAATATAAACATTTACACTGGCTGGACACATTTGAGTTTAACACTTTTGAGAGTCCATCCGTGCCCGCGCTGTGGTCTGTCCTATAAATGTCTGCGTCTCATTCCCCTCCACCCGCTTCGCAGTAAACATTGTAGTTAGTCTCAAAGTGCACCTCAAAGATAAGCTCCGAATCGGCCATCATTGACTTGTTTTGGCGCGTGTCTCCGAATGACTTCAGCACACCAGGGAGGAGGCCGGCAGTAGAAATGTGAACTGTCAGGCTGTCTGAAAAGCTCCTGTGTAGTGGGGTAAAAGCCACTAAAGGACTCACTTGGCTGTCTGTGGAGGATGCTATTGATATCAGCGGCCGCTCTGTGACTGTACGCCAGGTAAAGGCCAGTACTCCAAATGACAGTGGATGAAGTGTGCAGAATACTAACGATACTTGAAGAATACTAATGGACCAAGATTTGTGCGTTAGAGTTAAAGGCGTGGTACCTGATTTTTACCATGTTAAAAACGTGAAAAACAAAACTAATTCATTTGAAACGGTTAAAGAGTTGTTCCGATCGTACAAATTTGTCCCCGTGATGAGTTTGTAAGCTCGTTTTACAACTTTTAGAGATGACAGCAGAGTTTACTGTGAGGCATAGACTATATATAAATAGACATGACTAACGTGGACAATATACAAATGTTATATACGTTGCTTATATTCTTACAAACGTTCTATTTCCCATCATGCAGCAGTGGCCATGTATCACACTAAGGAAAGATAACAGCTATGTTCTGGTCATTTTGGACAAGGCAACGCAAGGCAATGCAAGGCAAGTTTATTTGTATAGCACACTTTATACACAAGGTAATCAAAGTGCTTTACAGAATAAGAAAGACATTAAAATCACACAAATCCAAACATAAATAATCACAAATAATCTGCATAAAATTAATCCAATCCAATCCAATCCACTTTATTTATATAGCACATTTCATAAACAAATTGTTTCCAAAGTGCTGCACAGAGACAAAGTGACATAAAAAAAATAAAATCAATAAAATCAATAAAACACATAAAAATAAATAAAAGAAAAGAAAAACACAGAGGACCACACAACTCACGCGGTGTTAAAAGCCAGAGCATAAAAGTGGGTCTTAAGACGAGACTTAAAACACTCTACACTGGGAGCTGTTTGAACGTGGGGGGGCAGGGCGTTCCACAGTTTAGGTCCAACCACAGAAAAGGCCCTGTCCCCTCTGGTTTTAAGTCTGGTCTTAGGGACCACGAGCTGGAGCTGGCCCTCAGACCTCAGAGCGCGCACCGGGATGTAAATTTTGATGAGGTCCGAGATGTAATCTGGGGCCAGACCATTCAAAGCTTTAAAAACAAACAATAAAATCTTAAAATCAACTCTAAAATTAACAGGAAGCCAGTGCAAAGACGCAATTAACATTAAAACAGAAGAGTTAAAGCCACATTGTTTATCTGTAGCCCCTCTCCATGTCAGGAATGTGTGACCCTCACTCTGGGAAGGTTATAAAACACTCACCTTGTTCGACTTTGCATAAAATGTCTTAATGTGTGGGGATTAGTATAAAACCCTGGTACATTCTCACCCTGTTAGACTCTGCACTAGACTCTACTTTAAACACTTAGGACACTACTCACTTGACTCTGCTTTGAATTTCGCTGGACGATCTACAGAACGATCCCCGTGCCTCTGCGTCTGTTCTTCATGCACCAGAACATTAACCGACACTAACCTGCTAGCTGCCGCGCTCCAAATAGGAAGTGAGCATGGGCGCGCTTCCAGCTCCATCGACTCCAGTTCACTTTCTATTGAAAAACTGTCACCCGTCGCCCCGTAACTGCTGCTGTCAGACTTGTCATTTTGGTCTTAAACTGTTTGTATTAACCCACTCTACATGATCCTGGACTTTCACTAGCAACAATTGGCATGCGAGCAGCACACTTCCTGATTATCAGACAATAAATCGCTTTGTAATTAGATGCAGACTGAACCCAGCGGTCTTATTTTGACCTCAAGAGCTGCTTATCCAATATATCTGTACTGGAGCCAAGACAAATTTTGGTCAAATACAAAAAAAAAGCAGGTACAGGGCTTTGGAAAAAAGATACAAATTAATTGGTTGTTTCTAAGTTATATTTTGGTTTGCATGGTTTGGTGTTACTATATTGTTAAAGGGGATGCATTATGCAAATCTAAACTTTAATGAGCTTTTAGTTTTGTTATAACGGCGTTCCCTCATCTCTAGTTTACTCAGAGCTGCATTTTTAAACAGTAAATGAATTGTGACTCGGGGCAGTGTAAATTTTAGTTTCTCAGACCAGTACGAGATTAAAAATGATTTCCGGATGGCGGCTGAAAATCTCAAATTATTAAGAAAAAAATTATATAATGCCTTACCTAATGGGCCTGTAGCCACTTGTTTTTCATGTGTTGGAGCAAAATTTGTCCTGCTCCAGTTCAGATATTTTATAAAGAGTTCTTGACGCCAAAATAAGTTTGCTGTGTACTATAAATGGACATAGCTTAACCTGCTACCCGCTGTGTTCCATCGACTCTGGCTTCAATTCACTTTCTGTTGGAAAACTGTCAACCATCTTTCCATAGCTGCTTCTGTCAGGCTCATCATTTAGATCTTAAAATGTTCATATTAACCTGCTATACACGATCCTGTTTTTTATTTTACTATTGTTTCCGTAAATCAAAATATGAACATCAGGCGCATTCTTTCTCTTAGGTCGGTCCCACTAGCATTAGCAACAGGTTTGACTGACAGCATTGCTAAGTGCTCACTCCATGCTAAACTAGCGAGAAGGGATGTTACCTTCAACAGGCTCGTACCGGATTGACTCTTTGGTCGCTATGATACTCATGGTCAGAATTCCAAATACGGAACTCGGCTCCAAATTCGCCCCAATAACTGCTAGCCTCGATGAACACTATGGGTGACGTCGCACTCCCTTAGTCCACTTCTTTATACAGTCTATGATCTGCATTAAATTATAATGTTTTACTATCTGGGAATCAGGGAGTGCTGGTTAGCATGCTGGTTGTTGTTAGCTTTACCCTGATTCCAAAACTCTGGTCTCGAAAAGTTGTGAAAATCGCTAATAAACTCATCACAGAGAATAATTAGGATGTAGGATGCTACAAATGCATAAAATAAACTACTTCTCTTCTTCACATAATTAAAAGGAAGTGTGCTGTTTGCATGCTAGTTGTTGTTAGCATTAGTGGGCTCTGAAAGTTGTAAAAAGGCTAGCATGTATGAACGTGTTGAACAATTAGAATGCTAGAGATGTGTTAGAAAAGTGAGGAACAAACGTTTAAAATGAACTAGGTTTGTTTTCCCGTTTTAAAACTATAAAAATCAGGTATAGAGCCTTTCAATTTTGAGTCACAATAAAGGTCACACATCCAAAATATCAACATTTCTTCGCATTTCGTAAAAACTTTCAAATGCTTCAACCTGTCGATTTACCACCACCAGCCTTACACAACCTTTTGTCCTGCCAGGTACAAATCACGCCTTTTGTTCCTCCTTGATTGTGTCCAAACTTTTTGCTGCTAGCCTCTTTGACACAGTTCCTCCTGCTTACTCGGCCTTAATTAGCCACATTGTTAACGACCTTCCAGTGCCGCTAATGAGCTCAATGCCACTGCGTTCTCTCCCAGTACAACGGCCACCTCCCCCGATGCTTCTGTCATACTTTTTAACCGCTAAGAAATCTTTTTTTTTATGTTTGGAAAGACTTTACTTGCACTGAATAACAATGCAGTCCTTCAGTGTGGAATCTGAAATATATCGTGAGGTTAATGTTTCTTCAATGGCCAGTCAGAGAAATCGTGACTTCCATCTCTTCATTATCATTTTAGGTGTCTATTTTGGACCTCTTTTCCCCAACTATATAAAGAAGTGGACGTGGAGGGAGTGTGATGTCACCCATAGCGTTCAGCTCCTGTCAAATTAAGCTCATCGAGGCTAGCTTGGAGCGAAGTCCCACATTTGCAATTCTGACTTCAGGTATCATAGCAACCAAAGAGCCAATCCAGAGCGAGGCTGTTGAAAGTAACACCTCTTTCCGTCTTGCTGTCAATCAAACCAGTTGCTAACGCTAGTGGAAGCAACCTTTTGAAAGAATAATATCTCAATTTACTGACATAATAGTGAAATAAAAATACCAGGATCATGTAGAGCGGGTTAATACGAACATTTTACGGAGAAAGGGATAACAGTTTTTCAGTGTAAAGTGAATTGGAGCCAGAGTCAATATGCACCCATGCTCACTTATTTGGAACCTGGCGGCTAGCAGGTTAGCTATGTCCATTTACATATACAGTCTATGTTCCCAACCCTTTAGGAATCATGTAGCTTTTTATCCAAAATGTATAAAGGTATAGTTAAAACTGTTTTTGTGTAGTCTGTGCTGTATCTGTCTCTTTGACGTCTGTGCTTGAACTTCGCGTCCAAGACAAATTTCCCCTTGTGGGACTAGAAAATTTTGTCAAGGTAACTATTTACCTCTTAAGAACCTTGTGGAACCTGTTTTGTTTTTTTTAATCAACACTTCTATGATGAGTAAAAGCTGAGAGTCTTATGAGAAGCAGATTTGACCATTTTCCACCTAACACTATAACGTGTCTTTATAGTCCAGTCGTCACCTCCGCTCGGCACGTGGCCCTTTTTTCCTTTCCTGTTATGTGAACAATCACCAGGCCTTTGTTATTAGAATGAAATTGCTTTTATTTCTTGGGGGAGACGCGGGAACAAGGTCTGGCAACCTGTCAGGGAGCAGATCTTTAATCACTGGCCTTGAGTAAACCTTTGGAGTTTTAAAGATGTTATAATGAGCAGGCTTGTCGCGGCATCGTTCACCCGGGCGCAGTTAGAGCCGCCGAGGACAGCGGGCTAATTGAAGTGTCACTCACCGTAGAATTGTATTCCGTCTTCCAACGCCTCCCTCCTTTCTGTTCTTTTTCTCTCTCCTCTGTTCTTTCTCTGTCTCTCTCTTTTCTTTGCCTGCGTTTGTTGATTCATTTGATGGCACTGGAAAGCTGGATTTGTTGTGCTATTGTGGACATAGGTTTAATCTGTTTAAACAATAGAGATGACGACTGACCTTGGGGGTAATTATGTGTAGATTAAAATCATGTTAGAATGTAGAATGAGATGGTGATGATTGATTTGTCCAAGAACACTAGAAATCTGGGCTCCACACTGGGAAATCACAGTGAAGGTGGATGATTTGAGGCTTAATTATTTGCAAATTAATATAGCCATGCTGAGAGAATACAGAGATTTTATAAAAATTCTGAATTGGTAAATGGTCATATTCTTAGATACTGATGTTTATGTCGAGAGCGGGATTTGAACCAGCAATCTTCAGTGGACAAACGCTTTACCGTCTGAGTTACTGTCGCCCGTGGATTGCACAATATCACATAAGGCACTGCTGTTGCAATACAAAACCTTAAACTCAATTTCGATACTAAGGAACAGCTTCGATACCGATTTCGATACAGTTTCTTTATATTAGCATGTTGTCTTAAACTAGGGCTGAAAAGCTCACGATTGTTTTAAAACTGTTCAGGAAAAGTCTTTTGTGTTTGATAATAGTTTTAATATCGGTTAGTATCTGGTTTTTGATACTTTTGACAACCCTAATACAAAGGTAAGGTTAAGTTACACTTTATTGTCCTTATAGAGAAATTTATCCTCTGCATTTGACCCATCCTTTAGTCTTTGCTTGCTCAAAATGTACCTTTTCATCTTATTTTCATCTTTATTATCATATTTTTCTTACTACTAAGTTTCATTGTAATGTCATCAATATGACACCAAGATAAACCACTGAAGAAGGACCAGGACCACAGGGGACGTTTTGTTGCTTTATTTTCCTTCTCCAAACGGTAAAAACTGTAAGGGTACAATAACATACTCTTAGTGAATGAACTACATATGACACAAACGTAATATACATTCATCTTTGAACAAACTTCATATATTTCCTAAATAATACAAAAATATAACTCTCTAGACATCAATTAACATATTTACAACTTACGGCATTGCCATGTGCGAGTTTCAAGGTGGATGGCGACAGATTGTGACTAGCCCCATGCCAGATGACACGCGCTCTCGTTTTCCATTAGACCGGAAACCGGAAGTGATGCGGTAAACCGGAAGTGGAAACGTCCCGCTATATATAGATATATTTTTTATTCTGAACTACAGTTAATCATAAAATAATAATGCAAAACATTTATACAGTATTACAGACCCTTATTTTAGCTTCTTAATACATTTTACATTTATAAACTTATTTAACTTATTCTTCAAACCAAATGCCTAAAAGACAACACACTCCCCGCCTGGCCTCTAAGGGGCCACTAATATGAACTAACCCCAAGAATTGTCCTTTGGTAGAAGAAGAATAACTTCAGTAACTGGCCGCATGAAAGGCAAGTTTTCTGGGTTAGCAGCATTGAAGGGGACAAAATGAAGGGGTTATCTGGGTCGGAAGAGACTGGAAGATGCGGCCTTGCATTTATGATTGCGGTGACTTCGGCCATGAGTGTGCACAACACATCGTGAGTGAGTTGTACCTTACTTTGGAGTAGCATTGAGTCCAGTATTCTCCGAGCAATGCCAATCATGCGCTCCCAGGAGCCTCCCATGTGGGAAGCATGTGGCGGGTTGAATTCCCAGCTGCAACCTTGGTCTTTTAGATACTGTTCCAATGTTTTGTCCATTCCTAGCTCTTTAGAAGCTCCAATAAAGTTAGTCCCACGGTCAGATAAAAGTTTTTCAGCGGGTCCTCGTAGTGCAAAAAAGCGTCTTAGGGCATTTACACAGCTGGATGTATCCAAAGACTCGATCACCTCAATATGCACGGCTCTAGAACTCATGCAAGTACACATGATGGCCCAACGCTTGCTTTGTGCTTGTCCACCTCTAGTACGTCTGGTAGTTACAGTCCAAGGTCCAAAAACGTCAAGACCAACATAACTAAAGGGGGGACATGTTTTAAGTCGTTCCGGGGGAAGATCTGCCATACGTTGTTCTTCCTGTTTTCCACGTAGTTTGCGGCAGACGATGCATTTGTGGATCACTGAATTAACAAGTCTTTTGCCACCTAATATCCATAGACCTGCTGCCCTGATTGCCCCTTCTGTCAGGTGACGGCCTTGGTGCTTGATCTGCTCATGGTAGTGGCGAGTGAGCAGGAGGGAGACGTGGCTGTCTTTGGGGAGAACTACTGGGGTCTTTTCGAAGTTCTCGAACTCAGAGTGTTTGAGTCGGCCTCCAACTAAAATAAGACCATTGTCAAGGACCGGGCTGAGTTTTAGCAGGGTACTCTGTTTGGAGATTGATTTACCAGCTTTAAGGGCAGACAGTTCTTTCCCAAAGGTGGCCTTTTGAGTCTCTTGAAGAATAATATGCTTTGCTTGAGTCATTTCATCTTGTGTGCGAGGTAAGTTACATTTGTGCCAACCTTTACATTCACTTTTTGGGTTAGTGCCGTTAAAAGATCTTGCAATGTGGATGAGGAACGCTATAGCTCCAACTAAACACTTGAAGGTGGAGAAACGCTCAAAGGGTTTGCGGGTGAGCACTTGGAGGTGGGTGGCGCAAGTTTTTACTTGTGGCCTGATTTCACAGTCTTTGTCTGGTTCAACTACCTCAAAGTGTCTGCTTTCTTGTTTTGACTCTGCAGGTGGATGATGAATGAAGGAAGGTCCAGTAAACCAAGTTGTTTCGTTTAGTTGGGATGGCGTCAGCGAGCGTGATGCGTGATCTGCTGGGTTTTGTTCAGTGCACACGTAGTGCCATTGTTCCGGCTTTGAGGATTGTCGAATGCGCTGCACTCTGTTGTGAACATACGTGTAGAATCTCTTTGATTCGTTGTAGATATAGCCCAAGACTACCTTACTGTCCGTGTAAAAGTGAATAGCATCAAATTCTACATCCAACTCGTCCAGAATAAGATCGGCCAACTCAACAGCCAAGACAGCAGCACATAGTTCAAGTCTTGGTATGGTGGGTTCTGACTGGGGAGCAAGTCTCGCCTTGCCCATAAGAAATCCGACCTCAACTTTGTTGTCTTGTTGAACTGCTTTTAAGTAGGCTACAGCGCCAATGGCTTTGGTTGAAGCATCTGAAAATAGGCAGAGTTCTTTGTATTTTGCCTGACTGAGAGAGGTAGGTGTGTACATTCTTGAGACATGGAGTTCTTTTAAGTCTTTGAGAGAATCTCTCCATGTTTCCCATTTACTTTGCTTATCTTCCGAAAGTGGTGTGTCCCAATCTGAACTTTCTGAGGTGAGCTCTCTGAGTAGAGCCCTCCCTTGGATTGTGACTGGCGCTAAAAGGCCCAAAGGATCAAAGACACTATTAACAGATGACAGGACACCTCGCCGAGTGAATGGTTTGTTTGTGGCAGCCACTGAGAAAGTGAAAGTGTCCGTCTTTGTTTCCCAAATGAGACCTAAACTTTGCTGTGATTGAGTTTCTTCGCCACCAAGATCTAGGTCTTTCAAAACTGCTGCACAATCATCGGGGCAGAAGGCTTTCATGACTGCCTGAGAGTTGGAAGCAAACTTGTGGAGACGCAGATTGGACTCAGCGAGTGATGCTTGAGTTCTTTGGAGCAAGTCAATTGCTTCGGCTGGGGAAGGCACAGAGATCAGGCCATCATCGACGTAAAAGTGCCTCTCCACAAACTTAACTGTATCGGCCCCATAGTCTTTTGCTCCTGCTTGAATGGCCTTGCGCAGTCCATAAACAGCTACCGCAGGAGATGGTGAGTTACCAAACACATGGACTTTCATTCGATAGTCAATAACCTCCTTGTTCACATCATTGTCCTTATGCCACAGAAAACGGAGGTAGTTGCGATGGTCCTCACGTACCCTGAAACAATGAAACATTTGCTGTATGTCTGCCATTATTGCAATGCTTTCTTTGCGGAAGCGAAGGAGCACCCCAATGAGACTGTTATTTAGATCAGGGCCAGTAAGAAGCATATTGTTGAGTGAGACACCGGAGTACTGGGCACTTGAATCAAAAACTACTCTGATCTTGTTGGGCTTTTGAGGGTGGTAAACCCCAAATGTAGGAAGATACCAACACTCCTCTCCCTGCTTTTGTGCCGGAGCCACTTCGGCGTGGCCACTAGAGAAAACACCTTCTAGAAACTCCACGTATTGTTGCTGCATGTGGGGTTTCCTCTGCATGTTTCGTTTTAGGGAAGAGAATCGACTGAGTGCTAGGTCTCTATTGTTTGGCATTTGCAGACGAGGCTCTTTAAAGGGGAGAGGGGCGACCCAGCTATTATCATCGTCTCTGTACATGCCCTTGTCCATTATCTCTAAGAAAAGAACATCCTCGATGGAGGGTGCTAGCTTATTGTCACTTTCAGTGTGGTTAAAAACCGTCTGTCCTAGAGTTTGCTCTTGGGCTTTGCTCGGCCTATTAGAATGTGGCATTTCTTTGAGTTGCATAAAATTATCACATTGTCCGAAAAGTGTGGGGCGGCCATTTTCAAGAATTACTGTCTTGAATGAGCTAACTGTTTGCTTGTGGACATTACCTACACACACCTCCCCTACTACAACCCACCCTAAATCTAGGCGATGGGCAAAGGGTGCATGATGAGGGCCATTGACTTGTTCCCTGACTTTGTGTGCACGTAAAACGTCTCGCCCTAGTAGCAGGAGTATTTGTGCCTCTGGGTCTAACTCTGGAATGTATTTTGCTATGGACCGAAGGTGTGGTTGGTGCAATACTGCGCTTGGGGTTGGGATTTCACTTCTATTGTTAGGAATGTCCTGACATTCAATAAGAGGAGGCAGTGGAATTACTACTGACCCATCTAAAGACTCAATCTGAAAGCCTTCAGCTGTTTTGCCCCATGCTTCTACAAGGCCAGAGCAGGTTCTTAAGTTGTAGCAGACAGGTTCGTTTTTAATGTTAAAGAGTTCAAAGAATTCAGGCCTAGCTAAGGAACGGTTGCTCTGGTCATCTAGGATCGCATAAGCCTTAACTGCACTGCTTTTGTAACCTTTAGGGTACACCTTAGTGAGACATATTTTAGAACAAGAACGACCCCACTGACCTGGACCACATACTTTTGTACAGCTTGTAGTTACTTCGATGCCATCAGAGTTTTCTCCCTCCCCGCCATCCTGTTGAGCAGGGGTGGTGGGAGCCTTGTTGGTTCGTGGTGGAGGACCAGGATGCATAACTGTGTCGTGTCTTATACTATCACATTCAGAGCACTTTACTGTAGATTTACAGTCCTTAGCAAGATGAGTGTCTGAAGCGCAGCATTTGAAGCAGATTCCTTTCTCTTTGAGGAAGGCCTTTCTTTCATCCAGTAACTTGTTCCTGAATGTCCTACATTTGTTGAGTGAGTGAGGTTTGTTGTGCAGTGGGCAGTTCTTGTTAATGTCCTTGTTAGAGGATGTAATGTTTGTTTTGTGCACAGCAATCGGTTTTGCAGAGGTAAAGTTCTTTATGTTAGGTCTTTCTAGTTTCAAGTATGCTTGGTTACTTTGCTGGCTGAAACTTGGATCATTGCGTTTCTTTGCTTCTCTGCATATGAACTTACAAAAGTAGTCAAAAGGTGGGAAACAGCTGTGATTGTCCTCTTTGAACTGTGAACCGTGTGACATCCATTTCTCCTGAAGTGCATATGGGAGTTTGTCGACAATTGGTCCAATTCCTCGAGAAGTGTCCAGATAGAGCAAACCAGTGAGGTATCCATCCTCCTTTGCTCCTTGGATCTCCTGTAAGAGATCCCCTAGCTCCCGCAGCTTCACATTGTCCTTTGCTGTTAACCTGGGAAAACTGTCCAGTCTCTGAAACAGTGCTTTTTCAATTATTTCAGGAGCTGCATAACACTCCTGAAGTCGTTCCCAGGCCTTCTGCAGAGCTATTGTGGGGTTATTGATGTACACCGCTCGAATGCGCTTCACCTGATTACTTGACTCTTTTCCCAACCATTTCGTCATGAGATCAAGCTCTTGAGTTGGCGTGAGACAGATCTCTGTGGTTGCGCCGGTGAATGAGGAGTACCATGCTCTGAAATTCTCTGGCCTGTCATCATACTGGTAGAGTCCTGAAGTGATTAAGTCACGACGTGCCATGTATTGTGCAAATGGCTCAGCTAGATGTGACATGCTTGCAGGGGCATTATAATGAGGCGTGAATGAGTTGGAGAATGGGCTGAGAACATTCTTATTTTGTTCAACTTTTGGTTTAGTCTCGACTTCAGGAGGACCAGATGTACTTTGAATGGGCAAAGCTGTATCGTGATTATTGAGCTCTGGCTTACTGCTAATAGGTGGTAGCTCTAAAATGTCATTTTCAGGTGGGTGCCAGGTAATGAATGTGGCATCTGGGAGTACTTCCTGGTGATAGACAGTTGACACTGGTGGGGAACTTTGAGGTTTACTAAAGTTCATTTGAGACTGCACATATTCATTTGTTCTCACTCTCTTTGCTCTGTCTGATACTGATCTTCTGTTCTCAATCCCATCTTGAATTGCTTCTGCTTCCTCTAGCACTTCTGCTTCAGCCACTGCAGCATCTGCTTCTCTTTTTAGCGTTAGCACTTCTAGCTCTGCATCAATTTTCACTTTTTCTACTTTTAGCTGTGCTTCCTTGCTTGCATATGATGCTCTCACCTTTGCCGCTTCTGCTTTAGCTCGAGCACGGGCAACACTGCTTAAAGATGATGACGTGATATTGCTCCTGGTTGCTGTAGATTTGGTGCTGGCTGCCATTTTGACCACGATGAAACATCAAATGCTGCCTTTTTACTGTAATGTCATCAATATGACACCAAGATAAACCACTGAAGAAGGACCAGGACCACAGGGGACGTTTTGTTGCTTTATTTTCCTTCTCCAAACGGTAAAAACTGTAAGGGTACAATAACATACTCTTAGTGAATGAACTACATATGACACAAACGTAATATACATTCATCTTTGAACAAACTTCATATATTTCCTAAATAATACAAAAATATAACTCTCTAGACATCAATTAACATATTTACAACTTACGGCATTGCCATGTGCGAGTTTCAAGGTGGATGGCGACAGATTGTGACAAGCCCCATGCCAGATGACACGCGCTCTCGTTTTCCATTAGACCGGAAACCGGAAGTGATGCGGTAAACCGGAAGTGGAAACGTCCCGCTATATATAGATATATTTTTTATTCTGAACTACAGTTAATCATAAAATAATAATGCAAAACATTTATACAGTATTACAGACCCTTATTTTAGCTTCTTAATACATTTTACATTTATAAACTTATTTAACTTATTCTTCAAACCAAATGCCTAAAAGACAACACATTCATTCTGTAAACACAGCTTGTTGATCAGCACTTTGTTGAGCTTTGGCTATTATAAATGTGCTCTATAAATACATCTTGATTGATTTTCAGATCTTGAGTTAGACTTGGAAGGCCTGGTGCAGTCCAAAAGTCAAACCTGTCGTCTTCTTCCTGCGAGGTCAACAGCCACTGTGCAGTGTGATACTTTGACTACAGGTATAGTCCTTTTTTCACAGTGACAGCTGGCTAATTGTGGGCAACCAACAGCCATTGTAATGACCAACTAGACCCTAGTTACTACAGTAAGGTGGTAAAATAACAATTTAATGCCTATATGTGCTAAACACATTTGCTAGAGAATTTCAGCCCCGAAACTTACCGTCTCTCACTTGAAAACCACCACTACATGACATCACAATGTGGAACAGGGCATTTTGAGCTTTGGAGATATAGACAGAGTAATAATAAAGAGTTACTCAGACATGTATGAATGAACAAAACACAATGCCAGATATGTTTTTGATGAGGTAACAATATTATAAAATTTTGGAATGATCTCAATGATGAATTTAAATTAATTAAAACTCTGTCTAAATAAAAAAAAAAAAAACTTTTAAAGCATGAATTCATTCATGCCTATACATTGCAGTAGGTCATATGAGCCAAGATATTTGTGTTTAAGATATTGATTTAAGTAAATAAATGGTGTTATGTTACTGTATTGTGGAGTTTTGTGTTGGTTAGTTAGGGCTTACATAAGCATGTGGCTTCAGCCAAATCCTTTTTTGGTTATAATTAATGAAGGAAATGTTTTTTGTTTTGTCTTTTTCAAAAAAATGTAAACAACCGAAATAAAATGTATTGATTCATTCATTCATAACACGGCTTAAAGATCACAAGAGTCAACTGTGAAATTATTATGTCAATAAGTATATTCAAATATTGCAGTACTATCAATATTGTGGTACTGAACACATATCACAATCTATTGCAGTATTAGTACTAATCCCACTAGAAACCTGGACTCGTTAATTGCAAATGGCCAACAGTGTGGACATATGAAACCTGTTTAAAACCGGGAAGATTTTTTTCCCCCTCTTTTTCCACGAGTGATGACTGACTTGTGGAATAATTAAGCGCAAATACAATTCCGGCCGTTCTAATAAGATAGTTAGATGGTGTAGCGGATATTAAGGCCTCATTCAGGTACATTATATTAACAGGCCTAGATATGAGACTCGGTGAATGAACGAGTGAATTGCAGAAAGGCAATTACGGAATTCAATTAGGCGGACTTCAGAGCACCCCCAGAAGTATGATAAAAGTAGGCCATCTTTAAAAATTATGAATGTTGTAATTAGACTGTGTAATTAAGGCTTTTGACGGCCATGTTTCACAGTAATGATTCTCAGTGTTTTTGTCCCTGCAGGTGCCAGGTTGAGGATGGGCGACGGATAATTGTTGGTAACGAATTTGGCATTTGTTTTCATGGAGTTGACCAAAAAGTTACAGGCACACAACGTAAATGTAGAATGTCCCACAGTGCGACATTATCCATATCGTTATAGAATGTATTTAAAGGAGGTCTTATACAAATATGACTTTTTGGAGCGTTCTACCATGTTACAATGTTGTTCCCTCATCAAAAACATGTCTGAAGTGGTTTTAAATGTCATCCATGCATGTTTGAGTAATATTGTGATCTTTCCCGGGCCCAAGATACTGTCCAAAACTCGGCCTACATCATAAATATACAAGAGCAGGATATAAAACAATACACTACAACTTCACAAACCTGATGCAATGTGCAGTAGTTTCATTAGAGGAATACAGGCTGATTGTGTTGCGATAGCGCTCTGAAGGGGGAGTGACTTAGCACGAGGACCAAGCGGAGGGGGGATTTAAAGCATCAAAAACAAAACTGAAGTGTAATACCTCCTCTTTAATATATTATTGCTCAAAAACGCCTTGAAAAACATGCATTCTAACGTGTGAGAGGTGTCGCTTGCCCATAGATCTGACCTGGTAGTGCCACCTAATTGCCTATACAGAGATGATTTTAAAGCTATACTGTGGAATATTTTGTATCTCAATGGAGACAAGAAGATAAATACCCTCCACTATGAGTTACACACTGCACTTTTTAAGTCACATGTGTCAAACTCAAGGCCTGAGGGCGAAATGCGGCCCTCCACATCATTTTATGTGGCCCCCAACAGGGTAAATTAAAAGGTATGATGGTCTTAAAATCTCATTTCATCAGGAGGTACACAGTTACACAGACATATTTTTACATCTAGACAAATGCATAAGCAATATTTGTAACTTGAATAAGTAATAAATACAGAAGCAGTTAATAAGTAAAAAATGTGTTAAATTTACTTTACATTTGGTCCTTTGAGAGCAGCCATTTTGCTGATGTGGCCCTCGCTGAAAATGTGTTTGACACCATTGTTTTAAGTTATTAGATTAAAAATATTTATGTTTTTTAATGATTTTTCCATGTTATGAGCAACATCTGCTTTGCCCCAGTACAAATATACCGTATAAACAGCTCTTGAGGTCAAAATATGTCCGACGCGTGCAGTTTGCATTGATTTATAGAGTGTTACCATGTTAATATTTTAGTGTGCATTGGTTGTGATGGCAAAACTCATGTCAGTGAATAATTTGGATCCTCAGAATGCAAAAGGTAAATGACTTTATACCGAATAACTAACCGAATAAGTGTTTAAAATGAACTAGTTGTGTTTTTCACATTTTTAAGACAGTAAAAATCAGGTACAGCTCTTTTAAAGACATTTTGGACATTGTTGCTTTGCTATTTTGAGAATAATTGGAAAGTCTTTTGAGAAGGGGACAGCCTCAGCTACTCCACATTTCTGCTCGCTAATTACTTTATTAATATAAAATAAGCCAGATACTCTTTACTTTACCAACATACAGTGAACTATATAAGACTTTAACTATTCCATTTGCATTCAAAGGCAGGAATGAACAATGAGTCTTTATAGATTTTATGTACTATGAAATATGAATGTGATTAGATGATATTTCAGAACTCTGCACTTACCAACCCATTCCATCAAAAATTAATTAGCTGAACACAAACGTCAGCGTCAAAATACTGTCGATATTATACCTAGAATGTGCTTTGACTCTTAAGTAGGTTTCCTTAAAAGTTCACTATAGAGCTTTTCAGTTGGGGAGTCTGTACTACTTGCTTTTCTCCGTTGGAATGATGTTGCTTTGTCAAGAAAGTCCCACAGTATGGCATTAAAGAAGGAGACTTACACTTCTATGGGGTATTAATTGCTAACATGTAACTCATTTAGATCACTATGTTACCTTTTACTGTTCTGAAAATGCTATATTTGTTGAAAAAATGTATGAAAATATGTAATTTCAGTTTTGTTTTTGATGCTGAGTCACTCCCCCTTCAGAGCGCAATCACAACCCAATCAACACGCATCCCGTTCATGAAATTGTAGCACATTGCATCAGATTTGTGAAGTTGTAGTGTGTTGTTTTGCATCCTGTTTCTGTATATTTATGAAAAACGGCTGTGCGGGAGCTTATGGGCTGAGTATTAGACAGAATCTTACAGCTAAACGTAAGGAAACGGGAAACAAACATGCAAGGATGACATATAAAACAGGTAAAGGAATAACATCTCCACGGAGACCATCAGCTGGCATACCCTCCACCAGAAAAGTTACATATAGTAGGATAACTTCCATCCAAGTTCCACAACAAGTACAATGCAATGTGCTGTATTCTGGAAATATTCTGTTGTGCGTCAGGGGTGCTTGGTGACAGCATATGTTCCCAAAAAGTGTCAAGGTCAAAGGTGAGAGGTCAGTCTGTGGGCCATGGCAGTTCCCCGCTGTGATAACGCATGCTCCTCCAGACTATACACGCAATATAGTCTGATAACAAAATACTGTATGTACATGCAACGTTTGACTTTACTTTAGAGGAATTATATTGTTTTATCTTATTTTGTGGTTCTATGGTGCTTTATATAGATTTGCGAAAATAAAACTCAGGCAAAAAAACTTCATGAGAGTAATTTGTCTCATGTATTTAGATAGATTTTGATTTTTGAGCGTGAGATTTTGATTTTTTTAACCGTGTTATATTGTCCCCTCATGATAAAAAAACATACCTGATGTTGTGTTTTGCTTCATTCACGCATGTTTTATTAATCCATTAACCCAGAGTTATCTATTCTGAGCACTCAAAAATGTTCCTCTCGCAGTTTGCCAGTTTTGTTACGTCATAGATAAAACTACTGACTTTATGCAGTTTTTAAGCCCATAAACCATCACAGGACTCATTCTGTGGTTAAACTGTGTTAACAATGAATACATGGCTCTATTAGCGTAGCATTCACAGGGGATAAGGACTCTTTAGTTTGCTGTTGTTCATTCTTGTTGTTGACAGCAGAGGGAGCTCCAACGCCTAAACGCATCATTTAGAAAGTTAATTTTCAAAACGCAGATAGGTATAAAATGCAAAATACAAACCCCAAGGTGACCAAAAGTATGTTTAAAGTGGAATTAAAGCCACAAGAATGCTTCATATTCTTTAAAGGACCCATATTAGGCTATTTTCTCATCTGTTATAGTGTTGTTTCCTCATCAAACACATACTTGGAGTAGTGTTTTGTTTTATTCACACATGTTTAACACATGTCCTGCATATTTCTGCATATTTTCTTTCCTAAAACAGAAAACATTCAGGTCCACCTTGTGATGTCACGTGGCAATGCAGGAAGTGCTCCACTGTGTTTTTAAAATCAATACACCTTCACGAGAATCACTTTGATAAATTCAGCCTTGGAATTACCAATCTCTAAATCTACAAAACGAAAGGTAAAAGGTAGCTACTAACTTGAAAACTATCACTTCATGACATCACAAGGTGGAATAAAGCATTTTGAGCTATAGAGATGTAGACAGACTAATAATAAACAGTTACTGAATGAAACAAAACACAACTCCAGGTACGTTTTTGAGAAGGTAACATTATAACATGGCTTAAAGCTCAGAAGAGTCAATTTAGTGTAATATAGAACCTTTAAGAGGAAGACGAACTAAACACGCCAACAAAACATCACTTTAATAAGACATAATGGCGTTAAAAATAGCCCTTCCTGAGTGGTTGTTTTCTACATTGTGATATTTCATAACTTAGCATTACTTGAAACGAACCCGGCTGTACAGTCAGTCATTACCTCTGCAGTCACTAAGTACGCTGTGAAAGAAACCTATTAAGTGAAGGGGTGGAACGGCCAGAGAAATGTTTGGATGCCCACTAAAGGATATCATTGCTTCTATTTGCGCACAAAGGCCAGTGATATTAAAGTGTAAGTCAAGCGTAACGCCGGCCACTACAATGCGCCGCTCCCAAGGCTGAGCTTAAGTCTGGAGAATATGGTAGACTGGGGTCAGCTGGTAGTGTCTTCTCTGGGTCTTGTGTATCCTTTCATACACTGAAGAACGTGTGTGTGGACGAAGAGAGATGGTATAAGATAGAGAGGCAATATCCCAGCTCCTGTCCGTCTGCTGTGTGTTTAATATACATGTGATATTACCAGGCTCTGTCCACATATGAAAATGCTTATACATGGGATTGGTGTGTAAATATTGAAACATACTCTACAAAAAACGAAACAAAAGGTTGAATAACTGGTATAATAAAAGAAGTATTCATTTAATTTATTATTTGAATACAGAGGCAACAATAGCTCAGTTGGTAGCGCAGTGTTTGTCCACTGATCTGAAGGCTGGTGGTCCGACACAAACATTGTTGAGCGGTGAGATCCACTGACCCACAGATGAATGCTGTCGTTGTGTCCTTGGGCAAGACGCTTAACCCATCGAGCCTCCAGTGTCTGTGTACATTGGTGTATGAAAGCTAACCTGCTAGCCACAGTGTTCCAAATAAGACGTGAGCATGGGCGCACTTCCAGCTCTGTCGACTCTGGTTCCAATCCACTTTCTATTGAAAAACTGTTGCCCTTCTCTCTGTAACTGCTGCTGTCAGGCTCGTCATTTTTGGTCTTAAAATCTTTGTATTAACCTCCTGGATGCCTCCCTAGGGAGGTGTTCTGGGCATGTCCCACCGGGAGGAGGCCCAGGGGAAGACTCAGGACACACTGGAGGGACTATGTCTCTTTGCTGGCCTGGGAACACCTTAGGATCCCACCGGAGAAGCTGGAGGACGTGTCTGGAGTGAGGGAAGTCTGGGAGTCTCTGCTTAGACTGCTGCCCCCGTGACCCGGAAGTAGCTTTTTAATGTTGCGATAAGTGAGAGTACAGTAACCAAAAACTTAAAGATACACTACAAATAAAAATAAACAAAAGGAGGCTCTACGAGTACAACATTTTAGGAATAAGGTTAAACACGAAACAACTCCAAATTCGCCCCTGTAATCACTATCTTTATTTGGCTGGAGTCGCACACTATGAGTGACATCGCACTTCCTTAGTCCACTTCTTTATACAGTCTATGGCAAAAAAACACAAAATTGACTCATTAACAAAAAATACTAATGCTGTTTTAATTCCCCATCCACCCATCCTTCTGTCTTGTCACTACATGGACAGCTAAACTCCTCAGATCACTCAAGCCTCTCCTCAAATCCCATCTCATTGACCAGAAACAGTCCAGTGCTCACCAGAGCGGTGCAAAGTGGGCCTCCTCCTCCCAGCAGGCGATAGCAACGGGGGAATAACAGCTTTGGAGTTCATCGGGCTCCAGGTGCACTTTGTCCACTCAGGCGTCGGGGTCAAGTACATTCTTCTTTCTGGCATATTACACAAAACTCACTTTGTGTGCTCTCCATGCCTGGTTTTAGACTGGTTCTCTGCAATTGTTTAAGTGGAAATACTAAAATACATTGGCTCAGAGCGAGGTTATAGGCAGACTGTAGAGTTTGCAATTGTTAAATCGCACCATGTTATCAGAAGGTCTCAGGTTTGATTGCAGAGTTTGCATCTTGTCCCTGTGTCTGGGTGGGTTTACTCTGGTACTGTCATTTCCCTCACCAACCTATAATATACTGAATAATAGCCAATTCTCCAGTTACGTGGACCTGTCATGATCTGGAGATGTCTATACAATTGTTAGATAGTAAAAGTTATTTCAAACAGCTAGAATTACATTTTCTAATTTTATTTTACTAAACTTGGCCATCTTTTGTTTTTTATTGAAACTGAAAAATACATCAGGACAGACATAATTCACATACACAACATAGTGCCTAGAGGCGGTATTAACTGTTAACACATAACATATAACATATTTAGACCACTATGTTATATTTTATTATTTCGAAACATATTAACGTGTTTTATAATTTTCACTTTCGTTTTCAATGCTCTGAGTGGACTGGAGATTCAGACGTCTCCTTTCAGAGCGCTATTACAGCACAATCAGCATGCATCCTGCTAATGAAACTACTGCACAAAGCATCCAGTTTGTCAAGTTGTTTTGTACACTTTTGTATCATGTGTTTGTATATTTATGGAGAATTGTCGTGTGGGGCCATGGATGGCTTGTGGGATGAGCATTGAACAAAATCATACTTCTAATTGTGAGGAGGGTTTGAGTAGTTCTATAACCTCTTCAGGCATGTTTTTGACGGGGATCAACGTTATAACATGGTAGAAAGCAAAAAAAATATGTATTAATTCTTTTCTTTTTTTTCTTTTTTAACATAAAAAACTAACAGTTCCTTCAATACCATTTGGACAACAGTCACTTAACAATACCAATAATATATGTTTCCTTTTATTACTGCAGTATTTTTTTTCTCTCAATTCAAATGAAAAGATATTATTCGTATTTTCAAATTATTAAGTATTATCAAAAGCTACTTGTTTTTGTAGTTTGATACTCATCGATTTCAGGCATAAGGACTGATTCTTGATTTGAAGAGTTCGACATGGCAACGGTCCTTCGCTGTTATAGCTATAGTGTAATGTTCCAGCTTTTGAATGAGGAAAAAAATCCTCCAATCAGAAAGGAATAATTTGCCTGAAAGCCATGAGTACACACAACAGAAATGGCTCGAGCTGAAAAATGATTTGCTAAGTTGGTTAAAGGACCTGTAGTAGCCTGCATGTTTTATAAAAGGTACTACAATAACAACTGAACCTGGGATTAAACTGCAGATGGAGGTAGTGACCATTCAGATCAGAGAGGATTCTGGGATTTCAGTATGCTGCGTTCTGATTGGATAACTGTCTTGAGAACCAACACACCAAAATACCAATGTTTTTTTTTTTTTATAATTAACATTAAATCAGCATTAGAATTGTATCAGTAAAAGCTATATTTAATTTGAACTTTGTATCTGAGGAAAGTTTGGTCGAAACCTTACATATAGTTCCTTTAACATTATATATTTGGAAAATCTTAAACATACACGGGTAACCTCATCTGACTCTATAAACAGTCTCTGGTTTAACATAGACCTTTTCTTATTTAAATTCAAATACAGTCCTTAATAGCGGCGCTACTAATAAGTATGAATGAGTGTTGAATGCGGGTGCACGTCCCTGTACAACCCTGCAGCGACTTCTACTTCTTCCCTCACATCTCTGACAAAACAACAAGCTAAGGCATGGAGAAACAGAGCCTGTGTTATGCCCTGAAGGTGCGGCTTTGTCAACTATGAATATGTATGCATGTAAACACGATAGCTCACAATGCCACTCAGCTAGCGCGCTACATCAGTATTATAACCAGAGAGCAGGTTCGGTTAATATGTGGTTTTGATCATTTGAATTCTGTGACAGTCGATCAATGAAACACGCATAACCTGACAACATGAGAAGTATGTGATTTTGACTCCTTTTGAACTAGTTTAGTCATGGTACTGAGGTTTAAAGTGGGATTAAACACCTAAACTCCGCCCACAACTGTTTTCAAATTGAGCTGCTAATTTGGGCAGTATATGGAGGACTAAAAGGAGAAGGAGGGGTCTGGAAGTATAAGGAACACCGTGTTTGGTCTAAGAGGTTCACACTTCAAACTCCGCCCCTGCAGCCAGGTGTTTGTAATCAGAAACACCTGGATGTAATCAGAGCAGTTCTGTGTTATGTCACATAGTGCTCACTGGGGGGCACACTCTCAGTTGTTCACAGTTTTTGACCGCAAAGCCTCACATGTACCTTTTTTTTCACTAAAATTTAGTTTTAGGAACAGTAAATAAACACCATATAATCATATACACAGTTTAATAGCAAAAAGTAATAATAATAATACTGTTTGGACCTTGACAAAATGTTATGTTGTAAATGTTAAATCAATGTAGTTTTTTGTGTTTTTTTGTTGTTGTTTTTTTTATTTACCAGTATTATTACAAATGAAGGTGTGTTAAAGTTGGACTATGTAACATCTAGAGCAGAGGGTATGCCACCTTCTTTTATTCATGGAAATGTAATTGCTTGGGCTGGAATGATGCACAGTATGACTTTAAACTTATTGATCTCCATGGAGACAAGCAAGTGACTCCACCAGGCTAGGTCGGTCACAGGTCCAATCTGTGGAGAGGCAACAAAAACACCTGTAATTGAACAAATACCATAGATAGTAATGGCATATTGTAGAGAATCTAGGCAAATCACCATGAAGACAAGCAGATGGAAAATAAAGCTACAAACTGGACTTTTTATTATATATTGAAAGCAGACCTATTATGTAAAACCAACTCATTTTTCCCTTCTCAAAGTTGTTTTTTTAAGTAATTTGTGCATTTTTGAACAATCTTTAATCGGTTATTTTCAAGACGCCATATTTCCGGTCAATCACCATCAGCATACGCCCAATTTTATTTTCTTAATCGATGATCCACGTTGGATTCGGTAGCATTGTGTTGCCATTTTGGTAGAAATGAAAAAAAATCCGCTACTCGCTAACATGATCTGCAGTTATCTATAGGAAGGACTGACAGCTCCTCGGCCCTTTACTGTGACGACGTTCACGGCGACGTCGGGTCCCATTGGGCGCTGAAATGATCCACGGGTGTCGGATTATCACTTTATCGCAGACATTATAACTTTATCGCAGACACAAGCACAATAGGTCTTCTTTTAAAACATCTTAATGTAGTCACAACATTGGTTCAGCCCTGCTTTAGTCCAGGTAAAGCTCTAGTTTAGCGTAAACTTTTTAGCTGTGTGAAAACTTTGAGAAGTACAGCAGTGTAATAAGATCATATTTCCACTTTTACCAGGAGATACTCCAACTTTACACGCGTCGAGTCGGGCTGATCTCGCAGACATGTTTTGCTGACGAGTGGAGGCCGGTTGCATATTGATATTGCGGTTCCCTTTGCCCTCTATAAATGTGAAATCAGGCTTGAATTTCCAGGACAGAAATACATTGGTTCTTTGGCTCTGTGTCAACTCCATCTCCTGGTGTCGCGTGTGTCACTGACGGTGCTACACGCTCGGCCTGATGGGAAATTACCAAATGCATTTTAGATTTCGCTGAATCGTCCTGTGGGAATTGCTTTGGTAGGTCTTCCTGGAACATCTTGATTTGTAGCAATTTAATATAGTTGTTTGTTTTTTTGTTTTTTTAAAAATCATTATTCTGCGTTATTGGCACGAAAGACGAATTACTTTGGTGCGAAATGCGTTCAAACGATATTCCAGTAAAAGAAGCTGAAATTATTATCTTCTATGACCGAATGAATTCCAGACTTTAAAGTTATTTAATTCCACCAACAGTAATTACAATATATGGACTTATGGTTCTATATATGGAAGTTGGAACATTATTTTTATATATTGTGGGTACTTTTTCTTTGTACTAATGTGGAACTTTTGATAATTTTCTGTTCTATGATAAGATTTGAGATAAATGGTCAAATAAATTGTTTCTATGACGCATTATCTAATACAAACTAATTACAATTACACTATTTACTTGTGTTTCATTCTTGTATTTATTTATTGCAGCTCATGTGTTTTAACAGTATGGCTCAGATAGGTGTGATCCTGCATCAGTAGCGTAAATTAGATTCAGTATTATCATTTACTGTCTATATTTTCTTCACCAATATATGTTTTCATAAAATCAAACAGAAAAATGAAGATGGGATAAAAATCTTGATTCTTTTTTTCATATCGTTCAACCCTAGTCCAAAGTTATTCCTCTCTAGTAACGACTAACGGGGGACCAAAGATTCAGAACTCAGGTGAAAAGTTTAACAATGTTTATTTACAGATAAAGTTAAGCAAATGAAGGTTGACGGAGCAGACAGTTGAGAGCGGGTTCGTGTGCAGTAGTCTCACAGTGAGTCGTGGGCAGCGGGGTCAGAGACGAGGGGGTCTGTACTGGTCGAGGCGAACTGAGACGGAGGGTGAGAGGTTTGTACCGGTTGTGGAGAGCTGGGTTGGAGACGGAGAAGCGGTGCAAGTTCCGGGAGCGGGATCTGGCAGAGAACAAAGATCCAACTGAGTGGAAAAAGGCATAAACGCAAAAACGAGACTGAGCCGAGCAGAGAAGTACCACTGAGGATATGAGGACAATCTGACGCATGGGAGGAGCTCGAATCTCCGCCCAGCTCCAAGCTCTGACACAGAAGGGAGCGGGAAAAAACGCAAAACACAAAACACAGGACAGACTGGGATCTTGAAATCTTCACTTACTTTAAGCATTCCGAGCATCTTAAATTGCACTGCGATGAGTTTATAAGCACTTTTTACAACTCTGATACCAGTACAGAATGTTGCCGTGACAGTAATGCTAACAACTACTAGCATGCTAAAGCGCACATCCTGGTTACTAGAATATGACTCGCCTCAGTACAGTACAGGTATATTGTATAAGCAGCTCTTGTGGTCAAAATAAGTATGCTGTGTGCTGTCTGTATGTAATTATAAAGCATTTTATTGTCTGGTAATCAAGAAGTGTGTGTTAGCATGCTAGTTATCGTTATCTTTCCTACTAAAACTCTGCTCCAGCCTCCAAAAGCTGTTCATAAACCCATCGTGGTGAATAATTAGGACGCTCGGAATGCACGGCCCTTTGCACAACATGGTCTACTTGCCCAGCCTGACATATGGATTTCTATTTGTTTATCCCTCCATCTCTCCCTCTTTTTCTCTCTCTTTCTTTCTCCCCTCTCTCCTCGCTGTCACTCCACACTTGAACGATTTCCTTCTGATCATTTATTTATTTGGGCCGGTCCAGCTGTTGACTTGTGGGAGCGTTTCCAGGCTTGAAAACTGTGGGATTTTGTGTTCTTCTCTGCCTTATCGTCTAAAAGAAAGAAAGTTCGATGGGCATTTTCCAAGTTCGGAAAAACAAAAAAACACTAAATCAAAGGAGGAAGTTGGATTTTTGAGTACAAGGGGAATTTTTTCTTGGAGACATCCTCAGAAGATTTGCTTTTGTTTTCGGTTTGGAGAGGAGCTGTCGATGTTAAGGTAAGAAAAGACCTGACAGTTCTATCAAATCCATCCCTCGATATCTTGATCCCAGTCTGGATGGTGGGACGGGTCAAATATATACTTTCCTTCAATGAAATGTTGAATAAAAGTATCAGCAAACAAACACATAAGTGAGAGTACTGTTACTTCAAAATAATAGCACTCAAGTAGAAGTACAAAGTAGAGGTCCAAGAAATAGCTTAAGTAGTAAAAGGTATTTGGGGAAAGTACTCAAGTGTAGTAGTAAGTGTTTGTAACATCTGATTCAAAAGTAATACAAAGAACTAAAGAATATAAGCATTTTTTTAAAGAATGCTTTGGCTAAGTAAAGCTTTATAAAACTTATTTTTGCCTGGGATCCAGACTACTTCTCCAATACAGTGTTCTCTCGTTTATCGTGGGGTTACGTTCTAACAATAACCCGCAATAGGTGAAATCTGCAAAGTAGTCAGCTTTATTTTTTATAATTATTCTATATGTTTTAAGGCTGTAAAACCCCTCACCACACACTTTATACACTTTTCTCAGACAGGCATTAACATTTTCTCACATTTCTCTCTTGTTTAATTAATTAATAGTGACTCACGTGTATTTCACAGATCCTCTGACCGTGCCTCTTCGTCCTGGCGTCGCTCCACTGTAGTGTCAATCAAACATTTATGTAAATTTGACTGAACGCATTCTGTACTGTACAGGAGACACGGCACAGAGGAGATTGATTGACAATGGTCTACAGTCCCTTAGCCAATCAGGACGCAGAACACAATGCACGTTCATAGGCTGTAACAAGAAAAATCCCTGAAACAGCGAAACCGCAAAAGGTGAACCACGATATAGTGAGAGACCACTGTACTTTACAAAGATGAGAGTCTGGTCACTGGTAAATCTCCCTGAGTTCAGATGAGTGTGATTGACAGGTAGATTAGCCAATCAGGGACACAGGGTCCGTCTGTATCAAAACAGGAAAAAAGAAAGGGAAAAAAATATCACAGGGGATTGAATAACATTGCAGACTGTCTTAATTTGAGGTGAGAGAAATGCAGTTGTATTCAAAATGATAGGTGAACAATGAGTTTCTTTGTTTTACATGCATCCATTGACTGTATAAAGAAGTGCACAAAGGGAGTGAGACGTCACTCATAGCATTCGGATCCAGTTAAATGTAGCTCATCAGTGCTAGCATGTATTTGGAGCCAAGTTCCATATTAGGGATTTCAACCACGAGTATCATAGCAGCCCAAGAGCCAATCTGGAGCGAGGCTGTTGAAGGCAACGCCCCTTCTCCATCGAACCACTGGTTTAGACAGGAGGCGGGTGCTTAGCAACACTCTCAATGCTCAATCAGCGCTGGCGGGAGCAGACACGGAAAAGAGGCCTGATTTGTCTTTTATCAATGTTCATATCTTGAGTTACGGACACAATAATTAAATAAAAATACCAGAATCATGTAGAGAAAGTGAATACGAATATTTTAAAACTAAAATGACAAGCCCTCAGCAGCAGTTACAGAGAGATGGAGAGAGAGACGGAAGCACACTCATGCTATCTGGAATGTGCTGGCTAGCAGGTTAGTTAGGTCTATTTATATATACAGTCTATGCATCACTGAAAAAAAATCTAACCTGATTGCATGCTACTGTGAACCTGGCACGAGAAAGGGTCATGGACACCGAATTGATATCCCACTGTATACAAAAATACGAGAGATGTCATTCTGGATTTGCCAGGCGAACCTCATGATGCACTTTGATCTGCTGACACTGTACACATAGGAAGACTGCCATAGAAAAAATGACAGTAAAATATATTTCACTACCGAGGATCACATCTCTAACAAAGGATAGAATAAAACATTTATTAAGAGAGAAGAGATGAAGAGACGACAAATGGACAAAGAAAGCCTGCAGCTGGATGTCAGGAATCGCACAGCAGGAGCAATGTGACAGGAGCAATGTGACAGGAGCAATGTGACAGGAGCAATGTGACAGGAGCAATGTGACAGGAGCAATGTGACAGGAGCAAATAGTAAGCAAACCAAAAACTGGCAAATCGTTCAGCGGCCAGGATGTCAGTCAGGAGTATCTAGCTGAAGATTTAGAGTACTGTAAATGTTTTAAAGGTGCCCTATGTAGCTTTTCTGGGAGGATCCACCATGTTCTTGTGTCCATTGAGATGTTATTTCATGTTGCACAGTACAGCATTAAACATATCTTGCACTGATTTTGTTATTGTTGTGTTGAAAGCGAAAAACGACCTTCCTAAACATGCATTCATACTGTGAGCGGGCTTGCCTCTCCTCAGATCTGACCTGTTACTTGGCCTGGTTGTGTTGACTCTCTTGGTTCCATGAAGATAGATGTTTTTAATGCTTAACATCTCCATGGAGACAAGCAGGTGGTGGATGCTCAACCAGAAAAGTGACAAAATGTACCTTTAGGTTGATGGGAAGAGCTTAATCTACCATCGTATTATTTTGAGGTAAGGTAGATTTAACCATTCCCCACATCGTTTTATTTCTCCCAATTTCCTGTAACGCAAACAGAGCATTCAAAACATCATTAGTTATAGGCTATGAGAGTTTGGACACGGTAAACAAAACATCAGAGCAATCCAAAGTGTATTTGAGCCAGTCTGAGAGAGCCGCAGTGCTCGGGGCTCCACTCCCCCTTCACTCCAAAACAACTCATTTCTTGTTCCGACACTGTAATCTGGCTCTGTGCAAATTGATGTCAGAGCAGGGGCTGATACTTTCAGATTGTTTTTGCTCAAGTCTGACTTTTGGAAACCAAAAATCAGACTGCTAATGTCGGAACACTCTGAGTTTAGTCTTGTTTCTGGGTACTAAGTCAAAGGATTTACTGGTACAAAGCAGAGTCAGCTCGTGATGGCCTACGACAAAATGTAACGTTCTCAGTAGACTTTTTGTTTGTTTCCTTCTTGATCTTTATGTATACAGGGAAGCACTTGAGCTCTCTTTGTCATGGCTGCCCTGTTTAAAACACAATACAAACAGAAAAACAAAACTAACGAGTATACAAGTTCATATAAAACATTAAAAACAGGTGCAGGTGTCTCCAGTTTTGCTTTTCCTTGGAGTGTATTCAATTTTTCTAAAGCAAAACAACTAAAATCCCTCTTTCCCGTCTCAGTTTTGGTGCAGCTCGTCCTTAGCCTTTATGCCGTCATGTGATCTGGTATTAAATGTTCCGGTATCAATGACTGACAAGTAGGTGAAGGTTTTCTGGCTGTTTGTGAAGTAGTCCCTCATAGATACATTTCATACAGTGCTGTTCTCTTCTAACAGACAGTGATAGCCAACCCATTTTTTCTTAGAGAAGACAGTGATGGGTTCCTGTAATAAAACAAAGGGGCTAGTGAAATAGTGGATCCAACTATTTCAAAGCAGAGGATGAAGTCTGTGTGTACACCACATCCCCATAATCCAGTACGAACTCGGTAAGTGATTTAGCCGCGAATTAGCCATAAAGTAGCCACTTGTTCTCATGTTAAAATGGCATTAAAACTGTATTTGATGACTAGCAAAAGACGAAGTTTAAAAACTGTCAACTGGACAAATCGTTGTAGGAGTGAGGACGTTTCTCCGCTCATCCAATCTGCTTCTTCAGTTCTGGTCAGATTACTGCTGGACACTACCTTATATCTATCTGAAGGAAGGAGCTAACTATACTGAAACTGTTGTCTCCAGTTTCAGCCTTAATGACCCTGTTCAACCTTTAATGGCCCTCCTATTGTTCTCTTTAGTTTCTGTTTGTTTGCTTTGGGTCTGAGGAATTAAAGTATTGTATTTGATGACTTTGTTGCCTCCATAATCTATCAATTTTGACCCGTAATCTACCAGTTTCTCTGTAAAACTTCAGTACGCTCAGTAGGGACCCATCTTCAGATCTTGATCTTCTGCTTATCTTGGAGTCTACTCTAATGAGCATGTTTCAATGGCCTCTTTGTGCGCCATGTTGAAAATCCCTATCATTTAGAGTCTGATGACATTTTACCATGCCATATCATAATGACTTCCTCATCATAAGCTAAGCAAAATTGTATTATTTTGAGTATTTTGTGTACGCTAGCATCTGAGCTCAGAAATGTTATTGTTTTCACCTTTCCGCTATTTACACCCACAGCACTGGACCAATTTCGTTCTTGGTATGGGGGGGATACACACTGGGTTGCATTGCCATTATTTCCTAATTTAAAAAAAAAAAAAATGTGTTTGCTATTATGAACTACAGCTGTCAGTAGGTGGATCTGTAAGTGCAGTGTTTTGTTGTGATGGCTTTTAAAAGTGATGCAGTGAAAATGGACATGCGGAAATAAGTTCTGCAGTGTTGAACCAAGAGGGAATCGACCTGTTTCTATTTAAAAAAGCCTTTTAGATCAATACTGCAGTTTAAAATACAAAGAACAAAATGTAAAAAATTAATCCACATGTCACAGTAGTAATGGGAGTATTGATATTGAAGTATTGATATGTCGATACTGATATGCAAATGCGAATACTAATTAGCATATGCACATTTTAAAGTTAGGCATCAATTTTAGACGTGTTAGTGTTGTTTTTTCATTGTTTTACGTGAAAACATCTCCAGCTGCAGCATTTTGGACTAATTCATCTGTGTCAGGTGTTCAGTCTGTCCATCCATCCAGCCATTTTCTTCTGCTTATCCGGTGCTGGATCGCGGGGGCAGCAGTCTAAGCAGGGACTCCCAGACTTCCCTCACTCCAGACACATCCTCTAGCTCCTCCGGTGGGACCCCAAGGCATTTCCAGGCCAACCGAGAGACATAGTCCCTCCAGCGAGTCCTGGCTCTTCCCCAGGGCCTCCTCCCAGTGGGACATGCCCGGTTAAGTCAGTCCTTTAGAACCTATTTAATATCCCTTTGACTGTATTTTGAAATCACTTCACCCTTAAGGTTCACCCAGATCCCTATGTCACAGACTGAATACTACAAAAAAAAATTATTAAACCACTCACTCACAAAAAACAACTTACTTCGAAAACTTCTTCTCTTCAAAATGTGAGCAAATGAGCACAAACTTTCTACTTTACAGTTCTCTATAAACGTGTCAATCCAACTCTGAACACAGGCATTCTGCAAAACAATACCTCTAATTCACCTGCGCTCAAACTTGATCATTTCCATTACTATCGATCTAATCAGAGCTGGCATTCCTCTACATTGTGATCATCTGCACACCGGGCTGCCAATCAGTACCGCACTTATTTACCCCTATAACAATCACATAGAGACATCATCGCCACAGCGCGCAAAGGAAAACAGTTAGCAATCATAATTGACATTTGTAACCCAATCGGCGGGCAATATTTCCATAATCCTTCCGATAGAGGGGATGTGATGCAAATATCAGAGTGCAGAAATCAACCCCGCTCCAAGCCTGTCTGTTGGAACGTGGACCACATTAAGATTTATGACCTTTCCGTAATTATCACCTGCGTTATTCCATATTTATAGCTTTTCTCCTTCGCTCCGCATACATGGACATGCTTAAAGGCGCTGTACCCAAATTGTTGCTGTCTTCAAAATGGTCCGGAGTGATCCAAAGTTATTCCTTACTTACCGTATGCATTCCAATCATCCTAATTACTAACTGTGATGACTTTATAAGCACATTTCACAAGTTTTCATACACCATCATGGAGTTTACCGTGATGCTTAAGCTAACAACAACCAGCATGCTAACCACACTCTTCCTGATTGTCAAACAACAAAATGCTTTATAATGTATAGATGCAGACTGGACACAGCTGACTTATTTTGACCTCAAGAGTTGCTTATACAATATATCTGTAGTGGGACAAGATACATTTTTCTCAAATACTTGTTAAAAAAAAAAAAAAGGGGGGGGGGGGGTTACAAGTTCTTTATTATCTTGGAATGGTGGTATTGGTATTGACCCTGACCCTAAAATAACTTTCCGCTATTACAAATATATCTTTATGTATTTTCTCAGATGTAATATAATTTCTACTTTCATTGATTAAAAAAATATGTTAACATATGTAGCATAAATACCATCCCAATCAGAGGTGGGTAGTTAAAATTGACTTGAACAAATTTTTAAAGAAATTATACTTTTCAAGCAGCATAATTTACTCCTACTTGAGTAATATTTTTATTGAAGTAACTGTATTCTTACTTGAGTAAATGTTACTAGTTCAAATTTTTGGGGTTCAAATTTTAGTCTCTATCCTGTGATTTTGTGCATTCCTTATTTCTTAAATTCTATTTTTCATGTATTTATTTATTTCAAGCACATGTATCAGGCACATTTCACAAATTTGTATTTAAGCTCGAAAAGGTGTGGGAAGAAGAAAAACTTAAATCTCACCGCTATCTTCCATTAGGACATAAGTTAAATGGGAGCCTTGTTTAAGCTTCCTATTCAATTCAGAATACACAAAAACCTATACACATATATATACATATACACATACATATACCATATATACACACACACACATATTCATATATATTCATACATACATACACACATACAAGCACACATATACATACACACAGACTCATTCAATTCATGACAATAGATGGAGCACAAGGTCACTGAAAATAATTTTGATGTAGTGTTGGTAGTAGTACCATGAGGCATTTCTAAATTGCAACAGAAAGAAAAACATACCAAAACAATTCAACCCTCTCTCTGTATTCAGACCAGACCAAGTCTTTATATAAAAACATAAATAATTGTTATAGTTTAGATCTTCAAATTACCATAACACTATAAAGCAGATGTTATATCCTGAAAATGTATCTTTAAATTTCTTACTTAAGTAGTACTTTTCCCAGATACTGAGTCCTTGAGTAATTTCTTGGATCACTACTTTGCACTTCTACTTGAGTCATATTATTTTGAAGTAACACAGCTCTTACTTGACTACAATTTTTAGCTACTCTACCCACGTCTGCCGATAAATGAACACGTTCCCCCATATCACCGATACCGATAACAGTGACTGATAATTGACATTTGTAAACGAGTCATCTGGGAATATTTTAAACCAAAAACAACTCCGCTCGATGCCCGTCTGTTGGAACTCAGACCACATCAAGATTTATGACCTTTCCGTAATCATCACCGAGTTATTCCATATTTATAGCTGCTCTCATTCGCTATGCATACACGGATGCTTAATGCCTCAGAATGGCGGTGTACTGGTACATAACGCGCCCCTGATAAATTATAATGACGTTTTTTCAAGCTGTTTGCATAACTGATGTGCAGTCACAACATGTGTCACTTAATGCATGCTTTACGCTGCCGCAGCATACGCTTTAACCCCATCACCCCAATCACTCAGAAAGTACACTTGTAAGGCTTGATTTTTTCATCTTTTATGGATATTTTTTCCTAGTTGCCGGTTACTAGTTGCATAGTGATTGAAAATACTTTAGCCCTCTGACCGTTGCCAATCACTTAATACATTCATTCACGTTGCAGGAACGCGGGTGAAATGTGTTAAGGGTTCGAACCGCCGACCTTAATGTTACTGGGCAAATGCTCTAACCACTAGGAATAGGAGAAATAGATCAAATATTTGTTTTCTAGCAATAATGATATAAATGTTTTAAAACCAATTGCAACACCTACAAATTAAGTTCCCCTTCCTCTGTGCTCCCCCTTCAGAGCGCTAATATAATCGGCATGCACTTTGCTTGTTTGTCTATGGAAAAATGTTGTGCAGGAGCTTGGCTGACGTAGGTTCAGATATGAGCTAGGCACGTTGAAATCAAATGGGCAATGCTGATTTTGATGGCCAAGTTTTGTTTAAGTTATAATTTGGTGTTTTGGTCCTGAAGATGATTATCCAATCAGAAAGCAGAAAAGGACTCTCTCTGATCTTAACTGTGGAGGATCTAAATTGTCCATGCACTGAGAATGAGAAAAAAACTTGTATGTGTCCTCTATATCTAAGTTTTGGCACTGGTAACTCAGGTTCAGTTGTGATTATACACTGCCTGGCCAAAAAACAAGTCACCACCTGGATTTAACTAAGCAAATAGGTACGATTCTCCTGTAGTTGGTCAGGTCTAGGTTCAGCAACACCTGACACCTGAATATACTGAATGACCAGGTTATTCCACGAACCAGGTTATTCCAGACTCGACCATCATCAATGCAACATCTTGTTGAAAAATCAATGCAACACTGGATGGAAATAAATCTTGTGGCATTGCAGAAGCGAAATCGAAACAATGCCACAGCGAATGTGTGACGTAATCAAAGCTAAAGGCGGAACAACGAAATATTAGAGTGTGTGACTGTTTTTTTGGCCAGGCAGTGTAGTATCTTTTAAAAACTGTAAGAGAACATGCTACATACAGTCCCTTTAAATGCTCTTCTGTTTTCCTATGTCCTTTTCAGTCATTTGACCAATACCAGTATATGAAACCATTCCCCGATATCACTGATACCGCACCAATACCTGACCCATCCCTACTGACCATCAAGTGTTTTGCCCAAGGACGCTACAACAGTATGCACTGGTTATAACTGGAATTTAACCACCAACCCATCTCGTAAAGTATCTATGTTTATTCATATGGGTTAAAAGCCTAACCCACTGACACATAGTCTATATATACGGGAGGATTACTCTCTGGTACATAGTCAAAAAGCGAACCTAAAACACCACTTCCCCTCTTCATCTTTCACTCTTGAAGCAAACACAGTGACATTTTGTTCTCTTTTACTTCTTTGTCGGTTAATTCAAAAGTTTGTCAGAATAGCGTTGCACTTTTGAAGACAATGAACCGAGCTTGACCCTGAAAACCATTTCCGAGCGTCGGGGAAACACTATTAGGCTGACAGTTCCATAATAGAAGCTTCAGGTGCCCATCAGGAGCCTTCCTAATGACTGACTGCAAAGGCTGGATAAACACGCAAATGGGAAAAATACTGCCGTCTTTTAACACCGCTACTATAATGTTTTAGTAAATATATCTGAGCTGACATTGAAACTCCAGAGAGCCACCGGTGTTTGGAACGACGTGAGCAGCGTGTATATTTATGCATAAGTGGGCTGCGACAGATTTCACAAAAGGTAAAAAGACTAATATTAAAGGCCCCGTACATGATTTTTTCTCTGAATCTGAGCCAAATTTACCTTGCCCCAGCAGATATATTGTATACGCAGCTCTTTAGGTTCAAATAAGTCTACTTTATTGTCCGATAATCAGGAAGTGCACTGTTAGCATGCTAGTTGTTGCTGGCAAAACTCTGCTCTGGTCTCTGAAAGTTGTGAAAAGCACTTATAAACACATCCTTGGGAATAATTAGGATGCTCAGAATAGAAAAGGTAAATGAAGAATAACCTGGGATCACTGCAAACCTTTTTAAATGAACCAGTTCTGCTTCTGACATTTTTAAGAAAGTAAAAATTGGGTACTGCCCCTTAAAATAACCAGTTGGATATAATAAATAGTGTGGCATAATGTGAGTGGTCAGTGCAGGGATAGTTGTTCATTGACCTTTATTTAACCACCATAGAGCTGCTGAGATTAAGAATCTCTTTTACAGAGGAGTCCTGGCCCCAGAGGGGACACTATAGTTAGCATTAGTATGTGGAATTATATAACATTAAGGTTTCTCGAGCACAATGTAATGATTGATTTTGCCGTATGTATGCGGCTAAAACCTAAAATAAAGTGCGGGGCTTTTAATTGGGTCTCAAAATTCAGTCAATTCATGTAACAAATGTGCAGATTAAACACACCAAATGCCATAATGCACAGTTTTAAAAGGTGAGCTAAAACTTTGCAGTGTAAATATAACTATAGGCTGGAAATGAGTATTAAAGAACACATAATGAATTGTTTGTATTGTTATTGGCATTTAAACATGCTTTTGACAATAACAATTGAAATGCAATTTATAATTAATGTGATTTGACGTCAAAAAGTTCAAGTCTGGAGATTATTTATGTATTTAGATACACATTTCTCCAATACAAAAACGCAAGGCTGGTCACCGTTGTATCAGCTGAAGTTCAGTTGGATGTGAATAAGCCAATCAGGGACAAAGTTTGTACGTATCAAAACAAACATGGATGCTTACGAGGAAAAACGAAAGGACACAAGGAGCTCAAAAACCTCACGGATTTCTGCAGAACCAAAGAGTGAAGCTCTAAACTGTTTTGTTCAAAATGATGCGTGATCAGTGATCTCCTTTATTTCACTTGCGTCACTGAAATAAACAAATCTGATTGTACAATCACGTTTGGTTCTGGCTCAAGACGTGACAAAGGAAGTGGTGACTAGACTGATATCCCTGTGTATAAAAAAAGCAAAGAGATGCCATTCTGGACTTGACAGGCAAAGACGACCTCATGAATGAGGCAAAATACAACTTATGCTTTGTTTTACGAGAACATCATCACATTTTAAAAAGTCAGTTTTGCATAAGTCTCCTTTATAATCTATATTCTTTCAGCAATAACACTAACTTCAGATATATTTCTCTGGCATAGTCAAACTGAGAAGAGAAACCATAATTTGTGGCTTTACAGTTTTGTACCCAAATAACTGCTGTATTACTTCCCCATGAAAATCCTTTAACCGTTACAATTCGCACATCTATACCCCATGGTACAGCAAATTACCCGTCCCCTTCTCTGTAGATAATCTCACATTTGGCCTTGTATTGTCCTGGCTTTGTGTTGTCATGGCATCCCTTCTGAGTACACGCGCTCTGGTAGATGTGGTCCAGCTTGGTGCCAGTCGCAGTCCTCATTGTTTTCGGGGGCCATCATTGAAATGCGTAGTTCGGGGGACCTCATGGGGGACTTTTTGTGTGTAATGGCGGATTAGCTTAGAGAGCCAAAAACAGCAATGCTCCCTGCCTTTGTGTCCTCAATCGGTAACTATTGACAACCACAGAGTTACATCATATTTTTTAGTGTATTTTCTCCTTGTTTTTTATTTTCATGACAATGGAGAGTCCTAGTTGGAGATGGACACTTTTGTTTGATTTCTGAATAAAACTCGAGCAGCCGATTCACCTGTAACTCGCTGCGTGGTAGACTTGTTATTGTGGGGTTTAAGTGTCAAGTGAATGTTTATTTTGTTAGCATTCTTTGCTGAAAATAAGTATTTCAGTGTTATCGTCAAAGCTTGTTTATGGACTAAATTCAGCCTTCAGCAAGTTTATTTGTATAGCACAATTCATACATAAAGAGTGACAGTTACAGAATAAAAAAAGACATTAAAATCACAATACAACACATCAAAACATCAATAATCATCATAAAATTAACATTAAAGGTCATATGCACAGCTAAAAAGAACCATTTTTAGCCTGGATTTAAACATTGTCAAAGCAGAGGCCTGTCTCACATCTTCAGGAAGACTGTTCCAAGTTTTAGCTGCATAAAAATGAAACGTTGAGTCTCCATGTCAATCCTGACTCTCAAATAGGTGCCTATGGTTAATCTTTAGTAACTGGATCCTGTTCAAAGTTCACATTTTAAACACGTACAAAAGAATTTACAAAAACACTGAAATATGAGCTACTAAACTAATACAAGAATCACATCTCAGAGCATATTTGTACAGCTCTAAACTACAGGCTTAGCGGTTTTTATGCAAAATGAGACAGAATCTTTTGTTTGTGGAGGAAATTACTGTACTTGAAAAATTGCAGCCTTTTTGTTTTGCTAATTGCGTCCATTCAAATTTAGATTCGATTGTGTTTCGCGCTGCGGCCCTTCTTCACTGTTTCACTTTGCCGTCTGAAAAAAAGCTGCTCTAAAGCTGTGCACGAACCTGGAAATTAAAGCAGTTACACAGCTGCTACCTACTTCCTCATCCTGTGGTGTGAAAATGAAATTACTTGACCAGCCAGTCCCTTCTACATTTTGTTCAAATCCAAAAGTGTCTAGAATTGGACCATAGAGTAACAAAACTTCCATCTAAAATTGAGAAGGTCCAACTACAGCCTCCTCTCTTGAAAATTCTTGTATTATTCATAAGAAAATATTTTAATGACGTGATATTTTATGCTTAGTTTATAGTTTACACCTTTTGTTGTTCTTGTAACTGTTCATGGGGTTGTTGCTGTTAATGTAACTGGTTTTGTTTTTGACTCTTGGCTCTATTGGTCAGTTACTGCTCTTTTTTGGAGATGTTGGTTACGACCATTGACTGTATAAAGAAGTGAACTAAGGGAGTGTGACGTCACCCATAGTGTTCGACTCCAGTCAATTGAAGCTCATCAAGGCTAACGGTTTTAAGGCGAATTTGGAGCCATATTTGGAGCTCTGACCGTATCATAGCAACAAAAGAGCCAATCCAAAGCGAGGCTGTTGACGGTAACACCCCTTTCCACCCACAACGCCGGTTTAGCAGGATCATGTGGAGCCAGAAGCGCAACTATGATCACATCCTATGGTTCCGTCTATGGTTATGGCCTACAGTAGCCCTTGTGTGCAGAAAATAAATAACCAGAAGAAATTTGGCGTGTTTCCTTGCACCACAAGGCTACAACATGCACTGCTTGGCCAAAAAAAAAAAAAAGCCACCACCAAAAAAAGACGTCACACACTCTATTATTTCATTGTTCCACCTTTGGCTTTGATTTGATTACGACACTCATTCGCTGTGTCGTTGTTTCAATTTTGCTTCTCACAAGATTTATTTCAATCCAGTGTTGCATTAATTTTTCACCCAGATGTTGCATTGATGATGGTCGAGTCTGACGCTGCACAAAGCCTTCTCCAGCACATCCCAAAGATTCTCAATGGGGTTAAGGTCTGGACTCTGTGGTGGACAATCCATGTGTGAAAATGATGTCTCATGCTCCTGAACCACTCTTTCACGATTTGAGCCCGATGAATCCTGGCATTGTCATTTTGGAATATGCCCGTGCCACCAGGGAAGAAAAAATCAGTTGATGGAATAACCTGGTCATTCAGTATATTCAGGTGTCAGCTGACCTCATTCTTTGAGCACAGACTGTTGCTGAACCTAGACCTGATCAACTGCAGCAACCCCAACTTATTTGCTTAGTTAAATCCAGGTGGAAACTTTTTTTTTTGGCCAGGCAAATATATCTTCTTTTACGTGAAATAAACAAGAATTTCGTGCTTCGATTGTTGTCTCTGCAGAAATCCACGTTGTTTCTCAGTCATTTGTGTATTTTTTTCAGTTTTTTACGTGCAAGCCGACATGTTTGTTTTGACACAAATGTTCCATGCCTCTCTCTGATTGGTTAATTCGTACCCTCACCCACACGTCTTTGTAAAAGCGTGCAGTTCTGGCTGACCAGGTATAAAATCAGGTGCTGAAGCAAAAGCACTGTCGTGTTCATCCATAACAAAGCTCTTTTTTTTTTTTTTAGTACAAAGAAGACTAGGCTCATTCAAAGCTCCTCAAATGTAACACCTTAAAAGAACAAAATTTGAATATCAAATCCTTACTCATCAAGATTCAACTTTGTATATTTTTTGTAGCTAAGTCATCCTTGTGTTATCATTCGCCGCCGTGCTACACTAACATGTCCCAGGCAGCTGTGCACCCACATTATAATAAGTCACGTTTAATAGTTGACAGATGGGTGAGTGTTGATGGAGGTGTACTTTTTCACATGAGCAGATCCGAGCACACACTTTCTCTCCGCTCCCAAACAGGTGGCCACTGCTGATTGCCACGCATAGATATGGTGTTTTTGGTCACGGTTCTAGTCAGAAGACGGATGCCGGGATTCGTATGTATTTTACAACCTTTGAAATGGTAATAGAAGTCACTGAAGTATAATGAAAAAGTGAGAGCAGATGAACTGATGTAATCTTCCAAATAAAATGGTATGAAAATGCAGAATGTCAACATACTAGTGGAGTGGGGGAATGGAAAAAAAAACTGTTGGAGTAAATGTAATGTAATAATTCAAATGTAACTTGTTTGTTTCCATGAAGATGTTAGTTACTTTTTACAGGATGTTCAGCAGTATGGCATTAAAACTCGCCACCATCAGCTCAAGTTACAGGTCAGATCTGTGGAGCGTAAAAATGCATGTTCTTCCAGCATGATTTCACAATAAAGAATGACTAATTGAGCAGATAGATGTCATACTGTGGAACATTCCAGGTAAAGCAGTACATCTCCATGGAGGTAAGTAGGTGGTAAACAGCATATTGTGTGTTTACATTTGTGTATCTTAAAGGCCTAATATGCTTGCATGAAATCCAGAATACAATCTTCTTCAATACTTTACAAAGATGTGAGTCTGGCATTGATAAATCTGCTCATTTTCAGATGGATGTGATTGACAGGTGGATTAGCCAATCAGGGACAGGCATAGTCCGTCTGTATCAAAACAAATATTGCTGCTTAAGAGAAAAAAGGTTAAAAAAATATCACAGGGGACTGAAAAAACATCGTAGATTTCTGCAGAATCAATGAGGGAAGCACTAAACTTTCTCAATTAATCTGAGGTGAGACATTTGAGCCAATGAGCTCCTTCGTTTCACTGAAAAAAGCAAATCTAATTGAATTGTCATGTTGGATTTGCCAAAGAACTAATATGCAAACTTATTTTTTTTTTCTTTTTTTTTTTTTTAGCTGTTGTTTTTTACAGAAAGTACTGCTAGCTTAATTTTCATAACTATCTCCCTCTTCCAAGCTCATGATGCTTGCAGCTAAACTCATCAGGTACTACTCCAAAGATGTCTTTTAAAGGAGACATATTGTGCAAAATTGACTTTTCAGAGCTTTTATCCATAGTTTCTCTCCTCATTTACCCACTCAAAGTTGTGTTTAGAGTGATTCATGCATGTTTGAGTAAACCTTATACTTTATACTGCATTCAAGACATCATTGCTCTGATCTACTCCCATTTCACCACCACTGGTACTCGCCCACTGCTCTGTAATTACTTTGTTAATAATTTAATTTGTGACACGCATGAGATTTGGCAGCATCATGTAGCCACTTTGGTACATTTTATTTAATCTGCTGCTTGCTTGTGTGATGTGCAGCTTTCTATAGGTGGGGCCGACAGCATGCGGCGCTTGGTTGTGATGACGTCTATGGCAACGTACAGAGCCATGTACAGGGGCATGTGGGAATTGATTCCTAATACTTTACTAATACTACTCTCTCGGCACTGCAATTTTCCAACCCGGATGTCAGTGTACTTGTTTCCTGAACTAGTCATTTTAAGTCAATATTGCAATTTAAATAGTCTAAAATACACATCCACAGGTGTCATATACTATAACTAATAAAGCAGAAAAAAACACAATATGTCCTCTTTAAAGGTCCTATATGGCACAAAATGGGTTTTTGTGAGCATTAAGCCATGTCAAGATGTTATTTCTTCATCAAAAACATACCTATAGTTGTGTGTTGTTTCACTCACACGTTTTAGTAAACCAACTCTATTAGTCTGTCTACATCTCCAAACCTCAAAATGCTCTGTTCCACCTTGTGATGTCATGAAGTGGTAGTTTTCAAGCTAACAGCTAGCATTTACCTAGAGACGGGCAATTCCAGGGCTGAAAGTACCAAACTGATTCTATTGAAGGTTTATGGAGTTTAAAAACACAGTGGAGCACTTCCTGTATTACCTCATGACATCACAAGGTGGAACAGAGTGTTTTCAGTTTGAGAGAAGAACTTAGCCTTAATATGTAGGGTTTCGGTTAAACATGACAAACAAAACACAACTCCAGGTATGTTTTTGATGAGGAAACAACAGTATAAATGAGATCAGAAAATAGTGTAATATAGGACCTTTAAAATTTGTTCACTAATTGTCTTCACTAAGCAGCTAATCGAACTTCTTCACTCCTCAATGTGCCCACAGCTGAAGTCCTTGCGCCCTCGGCAGGTTTGTACACACATAAGACCTCTGAACTTTTTTCGTGCAAATCCTATTTAGTTCTACACTTCTACAAAGTTACATATTTTTAAACGATAACTCCAAAATCATTAGCATATCCTGCAGAAACCCACAGGACTAGAATTACCATTAATTTCTTTATGTCAAATGCCAGCTAACTGAATACACTTAAAATTCCAAATTATGCAGCTTTATACCAGCAAATCCAAATTCTTTATGCAAGCAAATGTAGCCTTGATTTCCACGCACAAAACGAAACCCATTTTACTCAACTTGAAAATAAACACGTCTTGAATGTCATCCTTTGCTTAAACATTATTCCTAACATCTGATTAATATTTCAAGGTGCCATTTTCAAAGCTTCGCAGGTCACCCGACATCAAAGAGTCTCTTTTGGAAATCAAGAGTTTTCTGATGCAAATGCGCTAAAAGACCTCTCAGAAAAAAGGAGGCAGCTGTGGTTCTGAATACACTCTTTCATTAGCACCCCTTTGCTATTGTCGGCGTTGTTAGCTAGCATCACTCGTAAGCTTAAGGTTTTTCTCCACCGACGATGCCATTTGAACCCGGCCGCACAAAAGCACCGCTCCTTAAGGCGCTCGGAGGAGGAAGCAAGAATTCAATGATTTAAAATGATCTCCCACCCACAAATAGGTGGAAATTTGACTATTAAAAGTAGAGATTCAGATGGATATTGGTTAAGGGGTTAAATGAAATAAAATAATTTCTTTTTTTTCCTTTTTCTTAAACCGAAGAGGATATGCAGAGAGAGAGGGTATGATATGAAAAGGTTGCATTCACGTTCTGGGATTTCATGACGTTATAGTGTCAGATTGAGGGCAAGGGCCTATATAACTCTATGAAGAGCGCGTTTTCTGATTATTGGACAACAAAGAGCTTCATGATTAGATGCAGACAGCACATAGCGGACTTATTTAGACCTCAAGACCTGCCTGTACAATCTAATTACCGCAAGATACAGACAGACACGATGACGATATTTGTGACAATTTTTATTTCATGAGACTAAATAATACAGATTAAGAGAAGCGACGTATCTGTCTCTGAAGAGGGAAAACAGCGGATTCAAAATGCTTATTAAATGTTTATTAGTTTCAGTTTTGTTTTTGACAGTCTGAGTCCTCTTCTCTCACTTTGCTCTCCGTGCTAAGTCACTGTCACTTACCCTTCAGAACGCCAAATTTGCAAAGTTGTAGTGTATTAAGAAAAATGAATGGATGCCTTAGACTCATCGGGTGAGCATTGTACAGGCTCGTACTGCTAACCGTAAGGAAGAGGCTATGTATGGACGACATATAAAGCCTCCTCAGGTATGTTTGTGACGAGGGAACAACATTATAGCATTGTAAAGAGCTCAAAAAAGTCGACGTTGCACAATACTCCATCTTAAAAATGGTGGAGTATCAGTATCCAACACTGCTCATGCACTTTGCTAATCTTAAAAGGTCTGATAGTTGTCGTGGTTTCCAAATTAAGTTCAAGTTGCCACATTATTTAAAACTAATATCAGATGTATGGAGATGTGCTTTTTTGGATAGGTCATAGACTCCTAGATCTAAATTGCATTGCTTCGTGAAGAACTCATCATCTCAGTGTGATTTATTCCTTGGAAACTACTAAACAAGAATCCATTTTTTTTATTTATATTTTATTGAAAGTTAAAAATGATGTTGTGTTTATTTACTAAAAACTGAACATCTCCACAAATTGGGCGAATTAGTGATCAGTGACAGCATATGAATACAGGAACTTTCTTTTGATTGTCTCAAGCTATATCTTTTAAAGAGGGGGTATTTTTTAACTTTCCTACCATGTTATAACGTTGTTCCCTCATCAAAAACATTCCCAAAGAGGTTTTTATGTCATCTATACATGTTTGAGTAATCTAGCGATCTCTCCCGGGCCTTATTCAAAACCTCCTTATTGTTAGCAGCTCGATTCTGTCCAATGCTCAGCCCACAAGCCCACGTCACCCATACTTCCATGTGGCAATTTTCCGTAAATATACAAAATAATGATATGATACGAAACAATACACTACAACTTCACAAACCTGATGCAATGAGATGAAGTTTCATCAGCGGAATCCACACAATTAAAGCTAACATGGTGCTCTAAATAAGTTATTTGTTAGGAATTAATACCCCATAGAAGTAAAAGTAAAATACCCCCTTTTTAAATTGTATTATTCTTACCTCCCATTTCAGAAAACCCAATTACATACTTTTTACTAAGTGTTGCAAGAATTTGACAAATTTCTTTCACAATGTTCTGAAGAAAATTTCTACAATTTCATTTAGAAAGGTCACTCATTTGCAAGCACTGTTTTTGTTTTTTTCACTCAATTGATTAACCCAAAATTGGCCCTTGTGTGGAATTCTGTTTTAGTACAAAAGTGCAATCAAAATCACCCTCTTTGAACAATCCCGTTTTACTTCATATTCTCTAATGAAATGAATAATTCCGACTACAAAAATCCTACATTTGTTTACGCGCTGTCCAATTATGCGTTTGTTGTTCAAGTGTTTACGGGTAGTGTTGATTACATGTACCACTTGGTCCCTCGTGGTAGTGAGGATGTGCATGCTTTTACTGTTAGGCTAGAGACTTTCACTCATATATATTTCAGTTTTGTGCAGCTGGTGGGTCGACTGTTTGGACTTGACCTTGTCTCCTAAGCAACACTTGGAAATGCAGTGTTGTCGTAAACACTGCTCAACGTGAAGTTAGTTTAAGGTAAGGCAAGGAGGCATATGTTTTTCTCTATGTATTTTTGTTTTTGCATAGAATGTTCCACAGTACGGCTTTAAACTGTGAAACTGTGAAGGTGAAAGCGCATTCTAACTGTGAGCGGGGGTCACCGTTCCACAAATCTGACATGTAACTTGGAATAATGGAGTCACCTGCTTGTTATTACGGAGGTAGATAGGTTTAATGCCATTCTGTGGAAAATCCCAGGCAAAGCAATAATATTTCCATGTCGACAAAAAGGCGGCGGACCCTCCACTGCAAAATCACATCGTGCACCTTTAAATTTATTTATTACATCATTATTATTACATCATCAGTATTAGCTGAGAAAGTTACATGAGTAAATGTTACCACGTGACCTTATTTAAAAAAAAGATTGTTTTTTAACACTTCAAAGTTCATAAATGGTTAACCTTATCTTCTGGACTGAGGGCAAATACAAAAACTTCATTTTTTGGGGCCAATGTCATCATGTTTTAATATTCTAATGGCAAAATTATGAACCAAAGTGAGTTTTTTTCCTTCAAATTTCAAGTCAACAGGAAAAAAAAAAACTTAAAAGAAGACGTATTGTGCTTGTGTCTGCTCAATATTTATAATCTATGGCACCCGTGGATCATTATGTTATAATTTGCACATTTTAAATTGCAAAATGAATGTAAAAAAAAAAAAAAAAAAAAAAAACCTAATAAAAGAATCAAGTCCGCTGATTTCTGCTTTTGCCATAAACGTCGTCACAACAGAGTCGGCGTAACCTCGGTAGTGTGACCTGCAGCTATCAGAGCAGCAGATTGTTTTTTCCATTTGTACCAAAATGATGCTGGTGAATCACTAACTAACTAAATAAAATTGGAGAACAAAGTTAGTACAGAGCAGTGGGAGCATATGGTGGAGGAGAAAATGGGAGTTGATTGGCAATATGGCATCTTGAAAATAAGCGATTAAAGATTGCTCAAACGTGCATGAATCACTCCAAATACAATTTCGGGCGAGTAAATGGTGAGGGGAAACAACGGCAACATGGTTAAAAGCTCTGAAAGGTTGATTTTGCATAATAGATCTGATTTAAATATGGACTACATATCTATTAGGAGAACTGTATTTAAATAAGTCAGACATATCTATGATTTTGGTCCAATACTTGAGTAATCCTTTTCGATACTACTCAAATGACAGATATTTACATTTTTTCCCTTATATTTGAGCAAAGTGTTTTCATGTCCGAGAAATAGGAAGTGCTCTGTAAGCATGCTATTTTGTATTAGCTTCATTGTGATGGCAATACTCCACTGTGGTCTTTGAAAGTTGTAAAAATCGCTTACAAACTCAAACTGGTGGTGGTGGTGAATAATTAGGATGCTCAGAATGCATAAGGTAAATGAGGAATAGCAGCAAAAAGTTTAAACAGAACTACGTAAGTTCTTCAAATTTTTAAGACAGTCAAAACAAGTCTGTCCTAGTTCTTCTACAGTGACTAATAAAAACTTTGTGAATGGGAGATGCCAGTGTAGGAGACAGGACTGGTGACTGGGGTACTGTGTGTCTGGGTTGTGTTTGTGTTTCTCCAGTGCAGAGGGGGCGTGGCTTACATGGGCAGGTGTGCGTACATGTGTGGAAGGATATAAAGGCGTGCACTTACCTATCACTCTGTTATTGAAGGTCAGGGCTGGGTAGTCGTAATTTTTTGTTGGCTGCCACTACTTACCCATCTGCTCATTTTATTCATCTGGTTTTATTTTATTCATCCTCTCTGCTGCGCTGTGAAAGCTGTGTGTCTGCAAATAAACCTCCAAAACGCACTTTGGATCACAGCGTATCGTTCTACATTAGCCTCAGCGCGTCACGAAGCTACGACCCCCAGGACCCCCTCTGATCTTTCTGACCGGCTTTAAGGTTAGTTTGTAGGAAGCCGCTACAGCCAATATCAGTATGTGTCTCAAGAAGGGTTCAAAACATCTGCCTTCTGGACTTGGGGCTAACACTTAACTATAACGTCACATTTTTTACTGAACCAATTTCTTATATATTTTATTTTATATAAGCAAAATTATAAACTAGGGTTGTCAAAAATGTTGAAAAATCAGATGCTAATTTATACCTGTCAGGATCTACACTGTTTCCCCCCCTTCCCTTCTGTGTCTTGCCTGGAGCTGGGCGGAGATTCTGGCATCACCGACTATACACCTGCAGCTGATCTGGACTCAAGCCTCTGGAGTACAAAGGGGCTGTGGGTTGTTACAGAGGCTGCCAGATTGTCTAGTCATCTTCCTGTGTTTTTACAAGTCATTCTTCATGTTATCCGTCATGTTTCTACCGTGTATCCCCCGTGATCCCGCTCCCTCGAACCACTCTGCACCTCAGCCTCTGACCCAGCTCTCCACGACCGATACGAACACCTCAGCCTCCGATCCAGCTCATCTCAACCTGCTCAACATACGACACCACTCTCAACTATCTGCTCCGTCAATCTACATTTACATTTCCGTGTTTGTAAGTAAACTTTGTTCAACTTTTTACCCCCAAGTCTGAATCTTTCTTCTTTGGTCCCTCAGACTTTACGACAATACCAAGTTTGAGTAGACTAAAAAAGTCTACAGGACAGAAATGAACCTTGAGCTGTATCAGAACAAGTATAAGACACATAGACTGGTGTAAACACCCATGGAGCACTATGGAACCTACCTACGACTAAAGGATTACACAGATAAGGCCACATGGGAATATTAAAGAAAGTACTAGAATTTAATGTTGAAAATTGCCTCTTTTTTTTTCGAAATAAAGTGTTCTTTTATCATCAACATGGTGTCAAAATCGGTCTTCAGTATCGAGTCTATTTCTTCAAGTTTGAAAACACTTAGTAAACCAAAATAATTAGATTTTTCTTCCAATGTCAAGTGCATGAGTAACACAATTCCATATGAAAAATGGAGAAAGCATCTATTAGCAAAACTGTACTACCACGATCGTCGCCAAATATTTGCGTAAAAAAAATAACATGTCTTGAATCATAAGCAGCATGCATTTTAGTAGTACATTTAAATTTTTTACAGTGTATCCACAATTACCCCCATATCTTAATATTGCACGATGCCCATATGTATTCCGATGCCATAGCTCGGCACATTTTAAAAGATGTTTTATTCATTTTACATGTGTTGCCGGATGAATATTTAACAGTGGCAGTTGGTTGGTGGTGTTAATGGGCAGGATGCTGGAGACTTGAACCAAAGCAAGAGGGAAGGTAACAGGCAAGGACGCAAACAAAAACAGCGCACGGCTCTCAAGGCCCGAGCGGAATAATCTGCATGCATTAAGGCTCGGTCTGTTCAGCTCTGGTAGTTCAGTATAGTTCAGTATAGTGAACTGCAGGAGGGGCTATAGTCTTATCAGAGGAGTCGTATATAGAGTGTTTTAGGTTTTGAGACTTGCGTGAAAACCAAAAAGAAAAACTATATATGCGAGGAAAGAAAGTGTGTCCTTAGTAGAGCTGATGTAGATGGAATATTTACTACAGAGGTGTTAACAATCGCTACGTTTACAGGCGAAGAGAACTCAGAGTGTGCAAAACAGCCAAATTCAAATCAGCTTTGCTCCAAAACCAGTCAGACCGCTCTTGTCCCAGTCTATGTGGAGCTTTTCTGGTAGGGAGGCATCCGTTTTCTCTATGGAGATGGTTGTTTTGCATAGAATGTTCCACAGTATGGCTTTAAACAAATCCAGATCATCCCTAAATCTTCAGATCACTCTTGTCCCAGTCTCCATGCAGGTCAAAGAACCGAATAGGTGTGATTTAGGGCTACGAGACGTTCAAAAGCATCTAGTATTTTAGCATCAGCGCTAAAACTTTACAGCTATAATTGTAATAAATTGTAATAAAAATGGCCATCATACATATAACCACATTGAGCATTTGATTTTCAGACGTGCTACGAACTGCAGCACAAATATACAATGAAGTTCTGATAAGTTTCATTTTCACTTTAACATAGCGGAAAACGAAAAAACAAACATTTGCTCGGTGGAGATGCCGTAGTTTGTTGTTGCTGCAGATCTAAAATGAGTACATGTCCAAAACATGTTGAATATTTTTTCCTGGTTGTTTCTTACCCAGTGCAGTTGAACGCCTCTCACAGTCTGCGTCTAATGTAAATCAGATTGCCCTGGTATGTGCAGTGGACGTATCAGCTTCTCCAGATGTGTCATTGGGATCTGGGGAAATTGAACCCCAACACCACCAGCCCCTGCAGAGTAGCACATGTTTTCTTGTGGTTCGCTATATTAAAAAGAAAATGTGTTTATAAATTGGGCTGCGGAGAGCAAATAACTTGTTACTAGACCATCGGAAATGTATTTCTGATCACAAATCACTTTTTTATTTTGACACAAAACCTGCATTTTGACCTGGACATTTTCTCACTGTAAAACTGCAGCCTCCACAAGAAAAGTCCTCACTTTTTTTAAATGTACAGTATGGAACTTTATGAATGTGGCACATCATCTGCATGTTTCTGTGGAAATACCATGTTTTGCCATACTGGAGAGGAGTATAAGCGAAGAAACAACATTTCTGTGGAAACAGGAGTAGGCCCTCGTCCTCCAGGCCAAATAAGAGGTTTGTGGAGTAAGTCTGCTCATAGAAAATTATTTTGTTTTTTGTTATTTTCTTTAGTTTTTCAATACAATTAAATGAAAAAAAAAACACACACTCACAACCAGTCTATCTTTTGTCTAAAATGTCACATTATATGGCTTTAAGTTGTAATTTCCATCAGTTGGAACAACAGAGCCGGGCGTCAGTGTGAAGAAAATAGAAAAGTGAGTTGATGCTGTGATGGGAGAAATAATTTGTGGTCTTTTGTTTCTGTAGCTGGGAGCCAGGTCTGGAGGGTATTCTTGGCTTCTTGTCTGGCTCTAAATGGCCAAATGGCTCTCCTGCTGTTTCCCCCACACCTGCTCAGAATGTCTTATTGTTTTAAAGAGAAAAGAAGTGCCGATACGGCTGAATTTGCTATGTTTTGGTCATCATCCAGAATTAATAAAAGGATGACAGTTTGGAAAGGAAATACAATAATAGAAATAAGTCTTCTGAATGTGACGTGCTGTCCAATGTATTTATTGTAAAATGTTATTTCACTTAATTAAAAAGCAGGCAGTGTTTTGGCCATTTTGTGTGACAGTGTTGATTAAATTTGTAGTGACTAATTTAATTAGCAAGACTGAATCACTTTAAGATGAGAAATTGTTCTGTGTTAGTACAGTATGCAATTACTACGGTGGCCCTGAAGGGCAAGTTACACACACGTACAAACATCCATAGAAAAAATAAAAATAAAAAAAATTGATGGACAACCAGCTCTTTTCTCTTTTCTAAGATTTGGTTTGGCTCCCAAACAACTCCATGTCTATTACCATTCTGAACATTTTATTAAATAGGGGGTATTATCATTCTGTGGAGTAAAACATCATATAAACATATCGTATCGTATGAAGTTTCACTTTCGTTTTTGATGTTCTGAGGCTGCCGTCCCTTTGTTTGCTCCCCCTTCAGAGTGCCATCACAACAGTCAGTGTGCATCCTGCTAATGAAACTACGACACATTGCATCCATATTTATGGTGAATCGTCGTTTCGGAGCATGGATGACGTGGGTTTTGCGGGCTGAGCATTGGACAGAACCTTAAAGCTAACATAAGGAGAGTTTGAATATGGTCCAGGAGAGATTGCTAAATTACTCAAACATGCATGGATGACATCTCAAACCTCGTCAGACTTGTTTTTGAAGAGGGAACAATATTAAACATGGTAGAGAATACATAAGGGGCAGGACTTTGCTTATCTCTGCTCCAGCGGGGACACTGGAGCTCTCTGCAAAGTCTGACACACTGGGACAAGATGACACTCATGGAGATGAGCAAAAGTGAAGAGAGTTTGAAGAAGTGTTCGATCAGGAAATCATCAGAAATCTCATAAAATAATTACATTTACCCATCCCCAACACCACTGGGCAAGCACACTGATGCACTGCCACCATTATTTTTTAACCAGTGCCTATTATTTTTTAGTGATTTTCAGCTTTATTCCCCCAAAATATCCCAACCATAGACGTCACTCTCTCTTATCCAATCCACTTATTTATACAGTCTGATCCCAGCACAGAATCTCTATTTATATTCCACTGGGTAAAATATACTTGAACTTTACAACTTTAAAACGAGAATGACCTCTTTCACCTTCTCATGTAGTTTTTTTCAGCGTGGTGTATAAATAATCCCACCAACCTCCTCTGTCCAGCTAACAGCTCGTCTCCAGTTGTAGTCCTTGTCTTTTCCAAAAGGTGGATAAAATGTTTCAAACGATATCCACCTAATCTGCACTTCACAAGCATGCATAATTAATCCCGTATAATATTTAGTCTATTATGAAAAACGTTGTTAAAGTGATGATGTAACCTGATGAAATTACCGTGCCTTTAATTTTGGAAGTTACCTGACTAAAAAGCAATGGATGTGTCTAGTGCAATGGCCAGTAAACAGCACACAGTTGACCTAATTAGCATGTTTCTAAGTCGTAATTGTTAGTTTTAAACATAGGCTCTATATAAAAGTGGACAGAGTGCGATCTCACCCATGGCGTTTGGCTCCAGCTAAATGAGGCTAGCAGTTATAGCGGTTAATTAGAAGTCACATTTTATATTTGGAAAACCAAGTGTGCAACCAAAAAGCCAATCAGGAGCGAGTTTGTTGAAGGAAGGCTCGCCCTTTCCCGTCTGCACCGTTTGGTTTGGAGCTGCCGTTGGGGAAAAAAGTCACCAGATTGGTCTGTTATTAATGTTCATGTCTTGATTTACTGACAAAATTGTGAAATAAAAACACAATGATCAAGTAGAGCAGGTTAAAACAAACATTTTAATGACAAGTCTGACAGCAGCAGTTACGAGAGTCATGTTGTATTTGGTAAGCGGCTAGCGGACTAGTTATGTCATTATATACAGTATGGTTTTAACATGTATTTCTTTCATTTCATCATCTGATTTAACCCTCTAATACCTTCTTTAGGGCAATACATGGGGTTTTGTCAAAGTATATCTAGCAAGAGACTTACAAAGACAAGCATTCATTCTTTCAATCATAAATTTTAAAGTTACAGATAAAAGTTAAAGTTAAAGTTTTAACCTCCAGAAAGAATTGAACCCAACCCAATGCACCTCATGAAAACCCTGTACCTGTAATAGTACCTGTGCCATGAAGATTGTCAAACATAATTAGACAGCGTTGAAAGGATTTGAACTATTTCTACTTGTCTCCGTGGTGCTGGCGCTTTTATTGTTGTATTGTGATTTTAATGTCTTTCTTATTCTGTAAAGCACTTTGATTTACCATGTGTACGGATTGTGCTGTACAAATAAACTTGCTTTGCTTTTATTGCTTTCTGCAGTGAGTGGCCTCGCCTTTTCACAGATTTGACCTGTAACTTACCAAAGCCTAGCAGTGTCACCTACCAACCTCGATGGAAGCTTCTACAATTAATGCTATACCGTGGACTGTGGAAAATTCAAGGAAAAACACTGGTATTTCCATGGAGACAAGTAGGTGGTGGGGCCTCGAGAAAAGCAAAAAAGCAAAACAGAATAATAACTAGCTATTAACCCGATTACAAAGTCCCCTTATCAAAAACATACCTTCATATACTATTCAAAACCAACACTGAAGCTCATTTTTTAGCCTTTTTAGAGCCTCATTTGAACTGCTTCACTTTCTCCAACTGGAATCGGCTGAACGACTGCAACATTTTTCTTATTGTAACTTATAAATTGTGAAATACCAAAGCTGTGGCACTCCGAAGTATTTAAAAAACCCGAACAAAGCGTAGCACGGGAACTTAAACTGCTTTGCTCTGATATCTAACCTTCACAGCGGACCTTGGAGGACAGTGCTGCCGATTTCTGAATCTTCCATCCCATAATATTACCTCGCGTTTTCAGTGCACGCATTCATCTGGTCCTCCCTCAGGCATCGGCCCTGTAAAAAGTGCTGCGCTGCAAGGAAATGAAACAAAAAATGAAAAAAGGGAAGAAGGAAAGAAGAAGAAGAAGAAGGGAAAAACGGTGAAATTATAAGTTCCGAAAAATCCAATAGTGAAAGAGCCAAGTCAGACAAGCCGAGGGTGCTGTTTGTTTTTGATCCCACGTCTCTGTAGGGGAGTGGGACTTCTTCAAGCAACATGAATTATTGCTGAGGATGTTGACATTAGGAGACTGGCTGACCCAAGGCCCCTGTACTGTAAAAAATGCATAGAATCAGTCGTGAATACAGGATGCGTCTTGCTTTTCTAAGCTTTAAAGTCAGGTTATATCTGTGTATAATGCTGCTATTCATGGGTTTCAGATTCCTGTTATAGGCAATGTTTTGAGGACTTTTTTCCATTTAAAACATAATATTTTAGGGTTAAATTATCCAATCCAAATTTTTCATCGTTCTGATACCCATGGACTGGACCTGAGATGCTATTAACTGTAATATACTGAAGACACATTGTATCGTAAAGTCTTTTTGGGGTTTTTTGCAAATTGACTTTGGCTTTTTTTTATATGTACAGTCTGTCAAGCCACGGTAAGGAGCTTAGTTTGGTTTCTGGTGTCACAGCATGTAAAAGATGTTTTGTTATTATGAATAAATCAAGATCGAACAACATTTTCTTCTTCAAAGGAGCTTTTACCTTTCTGGGGGATGCGTTCTTACCATCTCTCCAACAATCTGGGGTTTCTACTTAAAACTTTGCTTGGAATCCTGCCTAAAAGTGTATGTACAAACAAAATTTCACCACAAAGATCACCAGGACTCCTCCTCAACCCTCTCTGCAGACCATCCCCCCTCGCAGAGTCCACAGGAGAGCTGCCTCCAGGATCAAGGACCCCACCCACCTCCATCATGGACTATTCATGCTCCTGCCTTTAGGCCAGACTCAAGAAGCGCGAAATGCAGAACAACCAGACTCAAGAACTCTTTCCAACGGCCATCGGACTCTTGTACTGCTGGACATCGACTTACACCTCACACATGATGATTTGCACTATTATTTATTTGATTATACTTTTTATATGCTTTCTTTATCTTATTGTTTATCTATTTTATACCTCATTTTCTCTATACTTTGGCACCGAATGTGATCAGCAAAGTAAGAATTTCATTGTACACGTGTTTCTTTACTGTACATATGACAATAAAAGCTTTGAATTTTGAATCTTTGATCATTTCTTCAAACTTGTCGTCTTTTTTGGACCATAAAGCTAATTTCTATGTAAGGTATTGGTTTATAGGCCATGAACTATTGGGCTGAACAGTTTGTAAAAAGCATTGCAACTACGATTAGATTTAATAACACGATTCTGTTCAAAGTTCATGTTATAGGTGTCCAGAAGAATTGACAAAAAGACTAAAATGTGAACTGACAAACTGACAAAAAATCACATTTCAGAGCATGTTTGTACAGGGTTGGCAGTTTTTGTGCAGAATAATATTTTGTTGTTCGGGTGGAAATTGTTGTACTTAAAAAGTTGTAGCGTTCGCGATTTGGTAATTGCGTCCATTTAAATTCTGATTTTGATTCAAGAACGATTAATTGCGCAGCCCTACCACAAACCTAACGTGAACAATAATGTACGCAGCATTTTCGTACGCACATACTTTATAAACAAGACCCCTGACCTGTCACCTCAATGTGTCTATCTAGATTGATGCAGTTAAAGCCACACAACGGAACACTCCAGACAAAGTAAATCTTTCAACTGGACAAAAAATTGGAAGAGTAAAGACGTTTCGCTGCTCATCCAAGCCTCTTCTTCAATTCTAGTCAGATTACAGCTGAACACTGCCTTATATCTATACTGGTCCACCAATAATCTAACCAGAACTGAAGAAGCGGCTTGGACGAGCAGCGAAACGTCTTCACTCTTCCAACTTTTTATCCGATTTAAAATTTTTCTTTTATTATGGATCGTACCTGGACGACTGAGGGATTACACCAACACTCCACACACAGCAATAACATCTCCATGGAGACAACAAGCAGCTCACCCTCCACCACAAAAGTCACACAGTTCACCTTTAACTAGTTTTGATTTGTTTATTGTATCCAGGTTGAAATTCAACTCTTTTTAATCCCTCTCCTCCATCAGGCCCACTGCTGCTTCGGAGACATGCAACAGGCAATTAACCGGCATCTGGCTTTGATGCTGTCAGACCATTATACTTCTTTGCGTTGCTTTTATTTGTCAAGGCTGAACTTATTAAAAGCTACAAGTTTCACATTTTCAAGAGGCTCTTAATTGTCTAACTGGAGAGAATAATGAATAATAATGAGTGGCCATCAAGACAGCTGCTGGAAGGAAAATGAAATGTCAAAATGTATCTTTTTAAGGACGAATATGCCTTTAGAAACACTACGACTGCTATCATAATGCAACCCAACACCACTCCAGCTTGTTTATATTGTACTGTCGGGCAAGACACTTCACCGAACTCCTCAGTGTGAACATTCACCTTATTTTGGAAGTTGCCATGGGCGCCGCCATCGCCATTTGGGTTGTATTATTTTGCATGGGGCTGCTGATCTTGACAGTAAATAAGTTCTACACGGGCTACAGAGCCGCTTTAAAGCCTCCCAGAGAATCGGTGCAGGTTTGACTTATTGTTGCACATAAACATTGAACCTTTGACACAAATCAACCTGCTTTATATCATGTTTTAGCGGTGAAACTTTCTCCAAATTCTCAATTGAAATGAATGGGAAGTGCAGTTTAGTAGCATTTTGAGGCAAAAGTGGGCGGACTAAGGTCAGTAGCGGTCAGAAAGGCATCCAATTGTAACTTACCACCAACTAATCTAGGAAGTGAATGAATAATAGGTAATAACTATGACGCACTGTGAGGAGTGGTCAAGATTGTAATGGCAAAGTGGTTAGACTTGACTCCAATGTGCTTTGAATGATATGTAGAGGTAGGAAAGCGCTATATTAAAACAACTATGTAAGAATTTGAGTTTAAATGAGCTAAACGTGGACTGTCTGTGTCTCCAGATATGAGGCAAATATGTTCAAATGCTGATTTATTCTTAGTTGCTTTTGATATGATGGCCAGGCTTTAAAAAATTGCATAATATCTGGTATTTTCAAAGGATAAACCACAAAATTGAGGAAAACTAAGGCATATCTGAAGGAGCAATGCAAGACTCATTTCATATTGTCAACATAAAGCTTTAGTCACTTGCAGACTCACTCACAGTAGGAAAAATAACAGAAACTTTTACTCACTATTGCACTATGTATACTGTAATGATCTGATATTTTGTGTTCAGTTCAGAGTTGACACCTTTTACCATTCTTGTAACTGTTAATGTGTTAACGTAACTGCTTTTGCACGTGACACTTGGTTCCTCTGCCGACAAATTGACGTGAAGGTTTTATTCGTTAGTTACTGCCCTTGTTTTTGAAGACTGGCTCCAGTGAGTTGATTTTGCTGCGGTTTGTTCTTGTTTTTGGCGTGGGTTACGGTCTACAGATGCCCTTGTGTTCAGAAAAGAAACAACCAGAAGAAATTTGGCATGTTTCCTTACACCAGAACACTACAGTATTGTGAGAAAACCATGAGAAGTAAATGTATTTGAGTAACTATAACTCTACTTTCCAGGTTTACCATCCAGTTATCCATTGCTGGGATTCAGATGGCATCATGACGTTCTATTGGCCAATAATATTTAATGCAAATTTTTGTTGTAATATAAGCCGTCAATGAGTCCAGTCACTAATAGAAATGAACAGATTCAACATTTGTGCATTTACTTTTGGATATTTCATGGTAAAATACAGTGTAATCAACAGGAAAAACTGTCTCTTGCTACAAAACTTTTACTTTTACTTACTCAAACTGTTGGAAAGTTATATCTCCATACATTACTCCACTCTATAACGCATACGTGGCCATCAAGAAAATTGCAATAAATTGAGTTATTATTCCGAGCTGCCTGCGCTTCAAAGTTCATCTGAAATGTCATTGATGTTTCTAGCGCGCAGCGGATTTAAGCTTGAATTAAGTCCAGTCTATAAAGCCTTTTTCTTAGCCATTAGCGTGTGGGTATTATTTCACTTAGCGTTCTGATGACATATCCAACTGTCAGCGAATTTCATCAACCCGGCTGGTAAGTAAGTGTTTTTATCTTTTGTTCCGTGTCTGCTGGTTCCTGGCGCGCTTTAAAATTGCGCTTATGTGGTGTTGAAAACGCAGGGGAAGTATAGGTACACTTCTTAGGGATTACCAGCACTAAACGGCTAAAAGCTAAGCACATATGGCTGGCTTGAATTCAAAGAGAAAACTGTCTTGAGCTATACAGGGGTAGAAATTGCAAGCGTGGCATTATTTTTGCTTCAAATCTATATCCGTAGATTGGTACATACGTTTTGCAAATGTTTAAAGTCTGTGTGTCGGATTTTTACTGTTTTAAAACGGTTTGCAGTGGTCCAAGGTTATTCCTCACTTACCTTTGATTCTGAGCATCCTAATTATTCACCGCAATTAGTTTATAAGCGCTTTCTGAAACTTTCAGCGGCCAGAGCGGAGTTTTACCGTCAGAATCAACAAGTAACATGCTAACAATGCACTTCTTGATTTATTAGACATACAAATTACACAGTGGATGTTTGATTTTGATCTCAAGAGCTGCGTACACATTATATCTGTAGTGGGGTGGGACAAATCTTGCTCAAATACAAAGAAAACATTGGGTTCAGTCCTTTAATTTTGGTTAGCGGCATAATAGGGGGGTTTTCAAATTAGAATTTGGTCAAGGTTGGAATTGCTTGCAGTTAGTTTTTAGCATGCAAATTGTGCGTGGTCTTTTTCTTATTACATTTTCTCAATTTCATCCAGGGCAAAGTATTAATATTGTCATGAATAGAGCCTGGGCTAGGCAGTGCAAAACTCTAATAAGCTCAGCACTAAGCAGAAAAAAAAACCTTCAAAAGATGTACAAATGCAAATTTATAAAAAAAAGAAAAAAAAAAGAAAAGCAAGGCATTGACCCTGTCTTGCATTGGCAAACAACATTAATCTTCATGAAAAAACTGGCACTGATTTTTTTTAACTTCTTCTGTTTTAAGGTTAATTTTATGATCAATATTTGTGATTATTTATGTTTTGATTTGTGATTTTAATATCCTTCTTATTCTGTAAAGCACTTTGAATTACTTTGTGTACAAATTGTGCTCAACAAATAAACTTGCCTTGCCTTTAATTGCCGAGAAGGAGGATCTAAGGAGAGGACAGGGGGCGCTCTTGGACAGTCATCCATTTACTAGTTTCCTGGGAATGTTGGTTGATCTGTTTGTCTGTGATTGACATGGAAATATAAGATCTGGAAGATGAACCAAAGATGTCGTAGTGTTGTGTACCATGTGATTCAGCGCGACGGCGACTAGAGTGGAGCCAGCGTGGGCTTAGAGCGACTAGACTAGGCTAAAGCTTCGAAACTTGGTGCTTAGAAGATTTAAAATTCTACAAAGTTTATGCTGATGCCCTGTCATGCGAACGCAAGCAATTTGAGTTCTCCAAAAATGTGAACAGTATTTGTCTGCCCCAGTACAGATATATGTCAAAATAAGACTACTGTGCATTGTCTGCATCTAATTATAAAGACTTTTACTGTTCAGAATCAGAAAATGTGCAGTTAGCATGCTAGATGTTATTAGGATTACCGCTCTGGCCTCTGAAAGTTGTAGAAAAACCATTATAAACCCATTGTGGTAAATAATTAGGACTTTCGAAATGCAAAACGTGTGAATAACTTTGGACTTTTTTCACATTTTTCAGAAGAATCAGACCTTTAAGATTATTTTTGCATATCAAAATTATAAATACTACTTTTGCTTCAGATTTGCTTTCCTGCCACTAGACACCATTCATTATCTAGAGCTCTAAAAACACCAAATTAGCCAAAGATGAGCGGGTCTACAGTCACCAGTCGGGTTACATGCTTACGAAAATGTCCCAGGGTTGACATGATAAACGTTACTCAAGAGGTCTATTAGAACAAAGCAAATCCACAACCGCTTAATCCCCCCCCCCCTCACATTGTATCTAGTAATAAGTGCGTTGACTAACGCTAATGCTGTTTTCCCTGCTATTTGAGAAGAAACAAACATGGCCACTGATCAGGGAATAGCCTAAGGTCCCTGCGCTTTGAAGCTGAGCTGTGCTTGTTAAGACGCCGCTTAGCTACAAGTAAATGGCTGTTGTTTTTAGGAGAACACACACGCTCCGTAGTGGTTGCTAGCTCCCCTGGCTTCATTTATCAGAGCTGCGGTAGTGCTAGTGCATAGGACCAGCCACTTGTATGCACCCATAGTGTTCGACTCCAGTCAAATGAAGCTCATCACAGTAGTTATAGATAAATTTGGAGTCAAGGAATATCATAGCAACCAAAGAGCCAATCTGGAGCGAAGCTGTTGGAGGTAACGCCCTTTCAATCAAAACTGTTGCTAACACTAGCAGGAGCAACCTCAGGGAACTAATGCGCCTGATTTGTCTGTTATTTATGTTCATATCTTAATTTATGTACACAAAGCAAAATAAAAACACCAGGATCATGTAGAGAGCCCATGATCACTTCCTATTTGTAACGTGGCAGCTTGCAGGTTAGCTGTGCCCATTTATATATACACAGTCTATGATTTGACCATTCCTGAACAGTTTTCCACTGGTCTTGAGCGATATCAGAGCGAATGTAAGACCACATAGTGAGGCATAGAGTGACTGGTACAGGCATAGGCACCGATCCCATGGGTGCCGAGGGGCCAGAGCACCTACGAAAAGCTCAGAGCACACACGTGTATTTCCATTGATATCATATTGACTCTCATTTTTGCTAGTGCGGACTTACAATCAGGTCCGGCCCAGCCTATAAGCAGACTGAGGAGCTGCTTAGGGCTCCGAGGCCACCAGAGGGCCCCCAAGAGCACATACATTTATATTGAAAATAGTATAATATATCAAGTTTTATTGGGTACAGGGCTTGTGTGTTTACAGCAGCCTAAATGTCCCTCTAAAACAATTACATTTGTTTTATACTGATAGTAGCAAAATATCTGCTGCTGCTACATTTGTTTTTGAGTCGGGCAGAGGTGAGGGCAGCTCTGTGTTTACACCAGTGCAACGACCCTTTATAATGTAAATTTAAGTCCACTGTTGCCAACTGGAACACATTAAAATCCACCAGAGATAAAGAAAAAATATCTAGAATTTAAAAAATCTTGATGTTTGTGTACTGTTCTTGTGACTATGGTAGTTGTGACATTCTGGATGTTTTCAGTCTGATGTTGGTCATATAAACACAAATACAACTGGTCAAGGTGATGAGAGCAGAGTCATAATGTGTCAAATGTGAATCACCAACAGCTGAGCCAGGAGAGATCCACTGTCAGGGGCCCCAGAGACAATTTGAGCTTAGGGCCCCCCTGAAAGCTAGAGCCGGCCCTGCTTACAATATAACAAAGTGTCGCTCTCTCCCTCTCTTCGCGCTGTCAGTCATTTCAGTCACCGCGGGTATGATCTGAAGATTGGAGTAACTGTGTTTTCCTTGAGTGATAATGGCTCGCTCCTCGACGCAAAGCAGGGATCAGAAACAAAACTTAACTCAACAGCTTGTAGGCCTAAACAAATGTTATTCACTCTAACGCGAGACAAAGCTGTTTATTTGGGACATTAAGAGCGAGGACACCAGAGAAAGTGCGAGGAGGATGTAAGGAAGTCGCTTGAGCAGCCATTTCAAAACACATACATCGACGCCTATGGATACAGGTATTATTCATGTTAGTGGATTTATCAAGGAGCGACTGAAAACGTTTGATGCACTGAAATAGATTTGGCTTTTGTACACAATACTATACAACACATGTGTCAAACTCAAGGCCCAGGGGCCAAATGCTGCCCACCACGTCATTTTATGTGGCCCGTGACGAGGTAAATTAAAATGTAGGAGATACGCAGTTACTCAGTCATATTTTTTACATTTTTGCTAATTTGAGATGAACCATTTTGCTGATGTAGCCCTCGGTGAAATTGAGTTTGACACCCCGGCTATACAAAATGCCATTTGCAAGCATCATCTTATCTCTCATCCCTCTACTCTCTAGGTACTGTAACCCCCTTTGGTCCATCTCCACCAAAGCAGCAGAACCATGAGTCTCCTCAGGCTCTCCATCTTCTTCTCTTGACCACATACGGACTTGAACACAGCGGAGACACTATACTTGCCATAGAAATCTTCTATTCTCTCTCTTACTCCCTTACACTCTCCTGCCAGGGTAACTTTGACTACTCAATACATTTTTCATTGCATTTTGCGTTTGTAGCTGTTGAAGTTTCTCATATTTTTTCTTATATTCGTATTGCATGTGATCAAACCCACTGCACAGCCTTTGTTCAATTATATATATACGTAAATATATTGTGGCTAGCTCTCTTATAAATTAAATGTAAGGGTCACTTTTTTTCTTATAATTAGACACAAAAAAGGCATTCACTGTTTGGAGCTGGGATCAAACCACCACCCACAAAGTTCGAGGGCTACAGATATATTGTATAAGGAGGTCTTGATGTGAAATAAGTTTACTGTGTACTGCCTGCATCTTATTTGAAAAGTTTTGGGGGTTTTTATTGTCAAAAATCCGGAAATGTTGTGTTAGCATGCTAGTTGTTAGGATCTCTGGCCTCTGAAAGTTGTGAAAAGCGTTAATGGTAAATGGTTAGATTTTTATATAGCGCTTTTCCACTTTCAAGCCACTTAAAGCGCTTTACGTCAAGGAACTTCTCACCCATTCTCACACTTGTACACTGGGGGTGAGATGCGTTAAGTGTCTTGTTCAAGGACACAACGACAGTATTGATTTGTGGGAGCTGGAATCGCACCCTTAAACTGCGGATCTGACGGCTCTACCATTGATGTTTATGCCGAGAGCGGGATTCGAACCGCAAACCTTCTGATTAGTGGACAAACACTCTACCGACTGAGTTACTTATTGCTGTGAATATGATGGAAGGAAGCTCTGAATTCAAAAGGAAAATGAGGAATAACTATGGACCAATGCAAGTCTGAGCTGGGATCAAACCATTAACCACAACGTTTCAGGGCTAGTACTCAACCACTATACCACTACTTTATCAATTTTCTCTTTGCAGTGTTTTAAACTTGTGAATTCCCTTTTTTTTACTTAAATATTTGCTAAAATGCTGACGTCGGTACCTGCCTTTTGTTATCCATCTACTGGAAGTCACTTTTGTGCAATCCTGTTATGTTGGTCAATTTCCTGCCACTTTACCAAACCACAGCATTATGGGTAATTGGAGCACCTTTTATGATTGGTCATATTTAGCATGTGTGGAGTCGCAGAGGCCATTCTTCAGAGGAAAGTTGCATTAGTTGGCTCGCAGCAGACAGACAGCATGGCGGTTTGTGAAGAGCGCATTTCCTCCTAATCAAATCATACTGTTGTGCAGCCATTAATGTTATAATATGAATAACTCAGATGAGGATTCTCTGTGGCACCAGATGATAATTTCTGTTTTTAAAAATGTAAACAAGTATGTGGGGGCCTCTTCTTCCTGTATTGCGCGGTTACAGATGACATCACAACATCCCATTGGCCAATAATATTAATTTACAGATGGGGGCACCTATAATTTATAATGTTTAAACGCAGATTTTTGTTGCAATACAGTGAGTTCTCTCGGATCTAGTCAAAAGTAAAAATGATCAGGTTCAACATTTATAATATCTCATGGCAAAATATCCAACACATAATCCAAAAACTAGCTCCAGCCCCCAATTGGAAGTACGACATCATCACTTCCCAAAATCTGAAAACCACCAATAGTGTGAATTGGACACTCTAGGTATTATATTTAATTTCTTGCCAAACGTTGCCCAAGGCCTCTCCTGCCTCCATTGCTCACTCACACGTTACATTCACACAGACAAGGTGGCGGAAGTGTCTTGCCAAAGGACAGAATCACAGTATGTGCAAATTGGAGCTGGGATTGAACCGCCAACGTACGAGATCTGAAGAACATGTTGTATTTACTTTAAAGGCCAAGTATCTGATTTTTTTCCCCCCGTATTTGACCAATTTGTGTCTGCATATATTTGTGGTTGTCAAATTCAAGAATCTTAAACTCAGAGACGGGGGGCAAGAGTCAGTTTGTCCTATTTATTACATTGTACTTCGCCATGAAATATCCAAAAGGTAAATTCACAAATGTTTAATCTAACGCTTTCTAATAGTGACTAGAACTCTTAACTTCTTGTATTACAACAAAAATTTGCATTTTAACAACATTCATTTTAGCTGCCCCCATCTTTATTAATTATTAGCCTATTCACCTTATTCCGGACGTTGCCGTGGGCGCCGCCATCATTTGCGTGGTATTATTTTAGCGATGTTGACAGCAAATAAGTTCTATACAGGTTACGGAGCTGTTTCAAAGCCTCCCAGAGAATTGGTGCAGTGTTGATTTGTTGGCTACATGAACATGGGACACTTTTACACAAATCAACACTTTTTTTTAACTTTATATCATATTTTTGAGGTGAAACTTTTCCCAAATTCGCCGTTGAAAAGAATGGAAGTTCGCCTTAACCTAGAAGTACCACCACAAAGAAAGTGCAGTTAGCTAAAAATGGGCGGGGCTGAATAAGGCCAATAGAATGTTGAAAACCGACAGCTGTAAAAGAGGCTCTTGAGGTCAAAATATGTTCGCTGCCTTCTGTCTGAGCTGCTTAAAATATGCCAAATTTTGTTCAAATACATGGAAAAAATTGAGTATAGGGTTTTTAAAAATGTAAAAGTTTATCTCAAAATCAACTGTTACGTAAAATTCAAACTAAGTCTTGATTTTAAAATGAAAAACGATGAATTTTACAGCCAATCAGAGGTAAGAAGTTTCAAATTCACTCATTATTCCAACATTTTGGGTCAGTTCACATTAAAAACACCATCTTTGCTTACGCTCTGCTTTTATCTCCTTTGCCTTGAACACACCTTTGTATTTCCTACACAGCAAACCCCAGACCCATCACTGGACTATAGTACACTCCTCCCGAGTTACTCCACTACCATACTCCCTCAGGGACGCTCCCTAATGCCCCATGTGAGTATCTGGGCTTGTCAGCGCACTCAGCCAGCCTCTCGGAACACTTCACAGGACCAGTGATGGCTGCTCTTCACATCCATATCTCTCTATCTCTTCCTCCCTCTTTGTTAGCTTTCATATTGGCTGAAGCGCTCTCCTCATTAGCCTATTCAAAAAAATACCCGGCTCTAAACACTGTCAGCCAATTAATTTCAATGCCAGTTAATGACAAGCTCTCTGACAGGGACATCAAGATCATTTTGTTGGTGTTTGTAGAATGGACAGAATGAAACCAATGGAGAGTTGTATGCTTTTGTTACGTGGCTATTGAGATAAATGTGGTAATTTTTCACATAATGGTGCTTTAGAACAATTATTCTGTCTGTAGTTGGCAGCGCAAGTGACGTGTTTTGACCACAGATGCAAAAACGGTGTGGTAAAGTCTGAATCAGTTACCTTCTGGTTGGTGGGCAAATGCTTATCCCCGCCACCTATAAAGTAGACGTATTGTGCTTGTGTCTGCTGTATAGTTACACCCGTGGATCATCGTTATATTTTGGTATTTTGGGCGCATCTTGAATTGCAATATTGACCTTTTAAACTAAAGGCTTAATCGAAGAAATATGTAGAACCCAACGGGAGCCGATTCCCACCTGCGACTTTATGCGGTACGTCGGCGTAAATGTCATCACAACAAAGTGCGGCATGCTATCGGCCTCTCCTACGGCAAGCCACGGATCACGCTTTGTTTGTCCTAAAATGGCTACGCGACACTGCCGAATCCTACACGTATCACCGATTAAGAAAATAAAATCGGAGACTGAAGTACAGAGCTGTGGGCGTGTACCGTTGTTGCTGAAAACGGGGGTAGATCTGAGCAATGACGTCGTGATTTTAGGAGTATAAATACTACACAAACATGCATGAATCACTCCAGATACAACTTTGAGGCAGTAAATGAGAAGGGGAAACGATTATAATTGCTTTAGAAAGTCGATTTTGCATAATATGTTGCAGTTTGCGAATAAAAATGTGCAATATTTTTGATCTATTTGTGCTGCCAATAACTACCATTGCAGATATGTCATAATCCATTTCGAAAAATCAGTGCATTGAGTCTGGTGAAGGCTGGTTTGTTTATTATTGACTGGAGCTAGTATTGAGTTTTGGAAAGTTAGTCCGAATGCGGATTGCGTAATAGCCCAGTATGTGTAAATTCATTTTAATGGGCGATTGTACCAAATAGTCTTTAGTGGTTTATTCAAATGAAAGTAAAGTTATAGTTATTTGAGAAATAGCGTTTAATAATTGAAATGGGATCTATACTTCCTGTTCAAAACTGCAGAGATGAGGAGACCTGCCTCTCATAGTGGCATAATGTATTTTATTTTTGAATAATGGCTACTGAACATTTTGAACTTTATGTGTATGCGTCTGAGCCTTCAATCGCAAGTAAATACAGAGTAGTGGGCGGAGATAGGGGGTCAGTGGAAACAAAATTTTGCTGAACAGTCAAGCCTCAAATGCAAAACCAGAATACTCAATCAACCAACAGTCTGAGATTCCTGTCTTTTTCAGACCCACAAACACTTTAGGACAAAAACTGGTTCACCCAAAGGACAAAACCCCGAGCCATAAACAAAGTAATGTAGTGTACTCCATTCAGTGCAGTGAAGAGTGCAGTGAGTGGTACATTGGAGAAACTAAACAGCCACTCCATAAAAGGATGTACCTACACCGGCGTGAGAGCTCCTCAGGACCCCAGTCTGCTGTACATCTTCATCTCAAAGCCACTAACCACTCCTTTGAAGATAGTGAGGTACAGATCTTAGCCAGAGAAAAGAAATTGTTTGAGAGAGGAGTTAAAGAAGCTATTTTTGTTAGGAAAGAGAATCCTTCCTTAAACAGGAATGGGGGTCTTAGACATAATCTCTCCTCCATCTATAACCCCATCCTCAGACCCAGAACAAACAAAAAGAACAATAGCAGGGTTGTTAAAGGTTGAATTGGGTAGTTTCAGCAGAAACTGTAGACAATAGATTTTACAGTTTCAGTGTAGTTAGCCCCTTCCTTCAGATAAATATAAGGCAGTGTCCACCAGCAATCTGACCAGAACTGAAGAAGAGGCTTGGATGAGCAGCGAAATGTCTATGCCTACAACAATTTGTCCAGTTGACAGATTTAAACTTCATCTTTTACTATGGATCAGACCTGGACAACTGAGGGTTTACACCGACAATTAACCAAAATACAAATTTAGGTAAACAAATGAAGAGGATACACCATTAGAACATGGTTAAAAAAGTCAAAATAAGATGTAGCACATTATGGTTTTGTTTCATTCACACATGTTTAACACAAACCCTGCATATTTAGGCTGAGTTTTTCTCCTAAACTGAAAACACTGGTCTATGTCATTAAGTGGTAATACAGGAAGCTCTCCCCTGTGTTTGTAAACTCGATATGCCTTCACTACAATCATGTGAATCATTTTCAGCCTTGAAATAGCTAAAAGTTGAAGCCACAGCTATTATCTTAGCCTCATTGAAACTTCTTCACGTCTCTTTGCACCAGCACATACTGCAGACTTTCTGTTGCAATCTCAACTCAACAAAAGGTCAAATTAAAATATTTTTTAAAGGCAACAATATAAGGTTATTCTGGGGTATTGTAAAGTTAAAAAAAAAAGTTCAAATGAGGCAAAACATACACTTCTTTGAGGAATATCACTTGATAATGTTAGAAATGAGTACAAGAGTGCACGCATATGTTTTTGAAATCGTCATTTATTAAGGATTTACTGATGTTTTAAAGTTTTGGTAACATTAGTACAATATGGTTAGGGTTAGAAAATGCCACACTGTGCAAAGATGCAGGGACAGTTTACGCACAAATAACACATTTCTGATAGTTTAAATATTCAGTTAACACGATAAAGGTGTTGTCATTTATTTGTATAACTTTAATCATAACTATTGTGGTAATTAGGCGCGTTTTAGGCCTTATTTACAGTATAGTTACAGTTATGGGATTACCTCTAGGCACGAGAGAAGAGAAGAGAAAGAGAGAGTGGGAGAAAAGCAGGCAAGACTTTTAGTAAAAACTTCAATATCATGGTGTTAACTATGTTTCAGTGAAGCGTACAAGCTGCCATGTGCATCTTAACTGCGGGTAAATGTCTGGAGTGCTGCTGTTTGATTGCTACACCAAGGCCTCTGAGTAGTTCTGACTCCAACAGATTAGATGTGCTTTTTGTGATTCTTGAAGGAAGTAAATCAGAGGAATCACAAAGTCAGTTAATATCAGTTAGTATGCTAGTTACCGTCACAAAAAACCTCTGTTCTGATGTCTGAGAGTTGTGAAAGGTGCTTATGAACTCATTAAAAACGTAAGTACTCTGGTAAAAGTCAGGTACGGCGTCTTTAATTCAATCGACTTTGTATTTTTTGGATGAATGAATTTTCTCTCCCTCTGTTGCAAAACTACCTAGAGACCTGAGCCAGACCAATTCATACGTGTTAAAAGACAACTATTCCGCCTGTCTAAAGGAAATACAGTCGCCCTGAAATTGGTCCCTGTTAGGTGAGGCCATTTATGTAAACAGCAGAAGCTTAGGGCCCACAAATCGCCCTGCAAAATAAAACTAAGAAAGAAAAACGTTTATTTTGCTCTGAAGATTTTTATCAGCCCTAAAAGCTCTCCTATTGAAATGCGTGCCTTCGCTTCTCTCCTTGCTGCTTGTGTTGCAGTTTGCACAGCTCGGCTCTATAGGCTCCCAAATATATTTCGACCATCTGGGAAAAAAATATCTTGTAAGGTGATGTTCGAAGTGGTAGCCATTTTTTTTTCTTTTTAACTGTCATAAGTGGCAAAACTGAATCAAATCAAAGACGCTGGATTGTATGGAAACATCCCAGACATATGTTTCTCTGTCATAGTTCAAACATGGTAAAGTAAGTATTTCAACATTTGTGTATTTTTTATTTATTTATTGCATCTCCCATTAATTACAGTATATCAAAGTCTGTTCTCCATCTGACTCATAATAAATTCTAAGATGTCATTATCAAACCTATTTTCAATTTTTTTTTTTTCAATCATTAGACACATTTTGCCACAACAATTTGGATTTTTTAAAGAAAACATATTATGCTTGTTTCCAACATTCACCATTACATTACATTTTGTTCACTGTAAAATGCAATACTGACGTAAAATGGCTTAAAAACCGAAATGGGAACTTGTAAAGACTGACAGAGGGAACAGAGATACAGACTCGGGAAACAGTTCAACAGTTTATTTGTAGATACATGAATGTGGATGAAGGTAGACAGAGCAGACAGTTGGGAGCGGTGTCGTAGGCAGTAGTTTTGGAGCAGGTCTTGGGTCACAGGGTCAGAGGCTGGGGTGTTCGTGCCGGACGTGGAGAGCTGGGTCGGAGACGGAGGTGCAGAGTGGCTCCAAGGAGTGGGATCATGGTGGATATGTGGTCGAATAAACTGGAACGTGACATGAAGGAAATACGGGGAGATGACAAGAAAATACTGGAAGTTGACGAGACGATCTGGTTCAGAGTGTCGGCTCCTCAGTCCTTTTGTACTCACAGGTGAAGGCTTGATTGCTTGAGTATGGTGTATGGATGTGGTGCCAGAGTCTCCACCCAGCTCCAGGCTCAAACACAGAAAGGAAGGCGAGAAACAGCACAGGACACTCAAAAAAAACCCAAATCCTGACATCACCTTATTCCAGAAGTTGCCATGGGCGCCGCCATCGTCATTTGGGTTGTATTATTTTGCATGGGGCTGCTGATCTTGACAGCAGGTAAGTTCTACACGGACTGCTGTTTTAAAGCCTCCCAGAGAATCGGTGCAGTGTTGACTTGTCGTTGCACATAAACACTGAGCATTTGACACAAATCAACCTGCTTTATATCAGATTTTAGCAGCGAAACTTTTCCCAAATTCTCAGTTGAAATGAACGGAAGTGCCACCCTAAAGAAAGTGCAGTTCAGAAGAATTTACGGCAAAAGTGGGCTGGTCAGAACGAGGTCAATACTTCCTGTTCAAAACTGCAAAGAGGCCTGCATCTCATAGTAGCAATGTCTTTTATTTTTGAAGAATGGCCACTGAACATTTTGAACCTTATGTTTGTCTTTAATGGTAAGTACAGTAAGTGAATGAATGAAGAGGAAATGTCATTAGAACATGGTTAAAATCATAAAAGTTTATTTTGTACCAGGATGTACTGTAGACTTTCTGTGGCAAGGGAACAAAAGGTAAAACTAAAATATTTTTAAAGACAACAATGTAAGGTTTATTCTGGAGAATTGTAAAGCAAATCTGTTCAATTGAGGCAAAAAAAAAAAAATAGCTGTTAACTTTAAAACTACTACTTGATGACATCATAAGGTGGAACAGAGCATTTTGAGCTTTGGAGATGTAGACCGACTAAGGATTAATCAAACGTGTGAATGAAACAAACAGTGGTGTTGCTTAACAAAGTAAAAGTAGTAATGTGCTGTACAAATGTTTGGTAATTTATGTAAATAATTATATTAAAACATTTCTTAAGTAATTATAGTATTTTAAAGTGGAAAATTTTTACTTTTATACCACTACATTTGAGAGCAGGTATCTGTACTTTCTACTCCTCTACATTTTCTAATTGGACTGAAAAGTAGAAGTATTTTTTTTATTACTGTGTGAAATCTGCAGAAAAAGCTGAGATGTTTATTTTTTTACATGTTCATAATTTAAACAAACAAAAATATACAGCTTTATTAGATCTCAAAATGTATGCTAAATACTTTACTTTTCACTCTTTAAGTATATTTTTAAACTGGCACTTTAATATTTTACTTAAGCAGATTTTTTCACGGGATACTTTTACTTTAACTTGAGTATTTTTTTACTCCAGTATCTGTACTTTTACTTAAGTAACATAGCTGAGTACTTCTTCCAGCACTGTAAACAAAAAACCACTCTGGGTATGTTTTTGATGAGGTAACAACATTCACGAGTCAATTTTTCATAATATGAGACCTTTAAGTACATTTCTATCCCTTTAAAAAGCCCTGTTATTGAAATATATACCTCCACTCCTCCTCCTCCTCCTCCTCCTCTCTGCTCACGCTCCAGTTTGCAAAGCTCAGCACCTATTCTGACACGGTGCAGGCTCCTGAGTATTTTTCACCACCACAGGAAAAAGCCAGCGACTGAATAAGGGGCAAAACAATGCGCTAATATAGAGCCTAATGTCGTTACGAACGCAGGCCAAAATCTATTTAACACGTTGTGGGTAAATGGGGCATTAAGAGTCTCCGGGGGAAGGCTGGCGGCTGCAAAAGTTTACGCAAAAGAAAACACAATTCACAGTCACTTCAATTTTAGCCAGTCTCCTTCATGCACAGAGAGGAGAGAGGAAGCTATAAGCAGTTTTAAGAGCTATTTGTACGACGTCAGTGTATCGTAATCAAGTAAAAGTGGAAGGTAATGGAGTAAAAGTAGTAAAGTACTGTACTTAAGTAGAATTTTTAGGTATCTGTACTTTCTAAGCCCATTTTACAGTGGATACTTTTTACTTCACTACATTTTTATAGTGGAGTAGAAAGTAAAAAGTACTTTTCTTATGATTTGAGGGGTTATTTTCACCATGTTCGTAATAACATCCTGACGAAAGTTTTCAAGTTAAGGGTTCGGCTTTGAGCAAACAAAAATAAATACACAAAATTCATAAGAAATTGATTCATATTGCTACTGTTGCCTGAGATATGTATCATTTTTTGTATCAGTATCAATATATTTACCGATACTTGTGTGAAATACTTTTACTTTTTACTATTAAAGTACATTTTTAAACGTGTACTTAAATACTTTTTCTTAAGGCGATTTTCCATGTGATACTTTTACTTGAGTAACTTTTTTACCTCTGTATCTGTACTTTTACTTAAGTAACAAAATTGAGTACTTCATCCACCAGTGATAGTAATAATGCTGAATTCATTTTCTCTCTGGCGCTCGCTGCTCTGTGAGGGGCGGGGCTCAGCAGGAGGAGCAGTGCGATGGGAGCATGGAAGTATAATCAAATGTGGAAGATGAACCCAAGATGGCGCCGTATTGTTTTCCATGTCCTGTGCTCATTGGTGCATGTGCCCAAAAATACAATAATTTTCTTTTCCGTATTACTTCCTCAGTGCGGGCTAGTGCCTCCCACCATGTGACACCAGAAACGTGCACCAAGAGACCAGTTCTGACCAATCGGACTGATAGCTGCTAGAGCGGAGCTAGCGCGGGCTCAGAGCGGGGCTAGGCTGAATCATACATAGCTAACTTTTAGGCAATTTGAGGATTTAAAGTTTTTAAATGTTCATGTTGTGAAAATAATAAAATAATGTGAATGTAAAATAATGCGAAATAATAAATGAATAAGAATCCTTGCAAAATCCGTTCTTTGTGAAAGCTGGATGCCCTGTCAGCTGAACACGGACAGTTTGAATTCACAAAAAATGCATTGTTGTCGTAACTTCTGGGGGGATCAAAGATACAAACTTGGAGTAAAGGTTTAATAGAGTTTATTACAAACAAGAGGAGTTGAACACTGGTTGGAGGAGCAGGTAGTAGGAAGCTGGGTCGGAGGCTGAGGTGCAAGGTGGGTCCAAGAAACGAGATCTGGCAAAAAAAACAAAAAACGAGAAACACCAACTGAATACTACAACCATAACCACAAAAAACAGACTGAGCCAAGCAGAAACTGTACCACGGAGAATACACTGATGCTCGATTGTTGATTGGCTGCAGGGGTTTAGTGGGTGGTGCCAGAGTCTCCTCCCAGCTCCAGGCACAGAAGGGAGTGGGGAAGACAGCACAGAACACACAGACAGACTGGGGTCTTGACTATTGTGCTCTGGGACCAAGCTCCCGGGAGTTGCAGTACCTGGAGTATCCACTAGTCGATCTCACCCCGGGACAGAGAGCGACTGTCTTATCCAGGTCTTATTATAGATCCATGGGTGGGAGCAGGGGGGAGCACTGTGGAGAGCTTCCTGGTTACATAGGCTTGTGGGCATAACCGTAACGAGGGACTGAATACTGCCCACGAAAGATTGCACGAATACTCAAACATGAATCAGGCATGTTTTTGAGGAGGGAATAATGTTATAACATGGTAGAAAACTCCAAAAAGTTGATTTAGCGTAATGTTTCCTCTTTAATACTGGGAATTTATTCATTGTGATTGGTGTTCTATTGGTAATGTCAATTAAATTTTCCATATATTCTTGGTTTTCATATTCTAGTACTCTAGAGTCAGTTTTCTATATTGATTAAATTGTACTTTACCATGAAGTATCCAAATTGTAAATCCACAAATATTGAACCTGATCATTTCTATTAGTGACTAGACCAAAGAACTAACTGTTGTGCATTTCAACGCGCTTAGCTGCCTTCATCTGTATTACATATTACAGGTCTATAGAATGTTGTGATGATATCTGAAACCCAGTATTGAACTTTAAGTGCATGATCATCTGTCTTTTTAAAGGGGATGTATTGAGCAAAAAGACCTTTTATGAGCATTTAACCATGCTATGACAGGCTTGAGTGCTCAGAAAATGTCAGTTTTTATGTACCCCCTTGACCCCACCCACACAGACTCTAGGCCAGGGATCTCAAACTCAAATTCACAGTCGGCCAAAATTAAAAACTGAGACAAAAAAGTGATTGCATTCATTTCATTTGGCCATTTTTCTGGAGGATTGGAATTAATTTGGCTGAGTTGACTAGTATTTTGGTTTCAGAAAAGGAGGGGCGCTTGCCGGTTTTGCTCTAATGCGCATTTGACACGACCTTAGGGGCCAAATACAATTACACCGTGGGCCAAATTTTTCCCCCAGGCCTGAGTTTGACACATGTGCTCTAGGTGATGCATATAGGGTTAAACAATAAGAATGAGACAGTGTGCGAGAGTCTTCTTAAAACTTTGCAGTCAAGTGCCTCTCCTCTCCATCAGTACGATCCACTGACCCACAGGTTGAAGGTGTGATTCCAGCCCCCACAGATGAATGCTGTTGTTATGCCCTTAGACGAGACACTTAACCCTCGTCGCCCCCAGTGTCTGCGTACACCGGTGAATGTGTGTGTGAATGGGTGAGCAGTTCCTTGATGTAAACCGCTTGATGTAAAGTGCCTTGAAGGTGGAAAAGTGCTGTATATAAATGTGACCGTTGACCATAAAAGCACATAAATAAAAATCAGTTAAACACCAATTGACCCATTTCTATTACTAAGACACTTCTGAACAATATTGTATTTGACATATGTACCGGAAGAGTCTAAAGTCAACATGGTTTTAAAGGATGTGAGGATATTTTCTTAGTTGAGACTCTACAGTACTTCCACACAGTTTTCAGAATGAGTTGAAATACTAGAGATTTTCAGTTTGGGGAATTGCAGCAGGCAAGATGACAGCTAGAGGAAGGCAAAGAGTACATATCTGCTATAGTAAGACAGAAATGAGCTGCGATTTTTAAAAAGTTGCATTCACAATTTGCTCAGTTCCACAAAAACACTCCAAACTGTCAGTCTACACAGTCTGTTGTTTAGGCTGATGCAGTATACTTCAGAGATGATGTTATGGTATAGATTTGCAAATACAATTAAATTCACCAAGAAAAAGAGCAAGCCATACACCTTCATTAGAATCATTTCACCCCTAGAATTGCCAGTCTCCACAGAATAAAAGGTAAAACGTAGCTGTTAACTTGAAAACTACTTCTTCATGACATCGCGAGGTGGAACAGCGCATTTTGAGCTTTGGAGATAGACAGTGTAGGGTGAAGGGTTATTCAAACATGTGTGAATGAAACAAAACACAACTTGAGGTATGTTTTTGATAAGGTAACAACATAACAAGACTTAAAGCTCACAGGAATCCCTTTGTGTAATAGAAGACCTACATACCAGGAGATTATTTGGACATCATTCCATCGTTACACAGCCCGATATTTTGTCCCATCTCCTCGCAGCACAAATCTCCGTTTCTGGTTGGTCGCTCGCCCGCTTGGCTGTCAGGTGAGAGCGAGGGAGTACTGCGGCTCTCCCGGTGGGCGAGCCGTATCAGATGACCACAGAGTGTGATCACAGCGCTGTTTACTCATTCACAGTGCAGCGTGTTGACCCCGATAGGCCACAACACTGCAGCTGTGTTACATAGATAACTCCCAGTTCTGTTGGGCCTATGTGTACGACTCCGCTGTGGTCCAGGTTCAAATGGTTTAAAGCGCCCATATTAAGCTTTATTAACTTTTTTTAACACGTTGTATATAGTAAAAGCCAAAAGTAAAGTCTGTTTTCCCTGTTGTCTCCCGCTCCCTTCTGTGTTGTCTGTCAGAAGTGGATGAGCAAGCGAAACGTCTTCACTCCTACAACTTTTTGTCCAGTTGACAGATTTTACTTTTGGCTTTTACTATGGCTCAGACCAGGATGACTAAGGGATTACACAGACATACGGAGTTTAAAAATGTGTAAAATTATATAAAATAGCACTCATTCATTAAAAGAGGATGTGAATTTTGCTGATTTCAATGCAAAATAAAAGCACATCATTGACTGACCAAAAAGACTTGCTTCTCTCTCTGCTCGACGACTGAAAACGTTAGGATCCTCCCTTCTGTTGTCTCCCCCTCCCTCTGCGTTGTCTGTGTCTCCTCCCACTTGGGCGTCGGCTTACCTGATCTGGCAGCTGGCGCACCTGGATCGCATTTCCCTCATCACCTGCAGTAAAAGAAGCCTGGTTTTTCATCCTCTCCTCGCCTGTTCGTTATTGATACTTGTCCAGTTAATAGAAGCGTTTGGCTCCACAACGCAAGTTAACCAGCGTTTTTTTTTTGGGGGGGGGGGGTTTGTACTACAATTGCTTTGTTTTGTGTCCAGGTGCCTCTGTCATTATTTTTTTAAGCTGCCTGCCGCCTGCTTGCTCGCCAGCCCAATACCAACCCACACTTACCTGATTACCAGCCTGGACGATAAACAGTTGAATGAACTATTTACCAGATGTGTGCTGCTTTTGGGTTATTTTTTTTTTTTACAATTTTAAACTCCAAATCACAAGTAAGTGTGTGAAATTGTGACAGTACATAACGCTGGAAGTTTGACTGAGATGTAACACACAATTACGCATAGAGGAGGTGACTATTTCTTTCCTTTTTTTACAAACAAAAAGACAAAAAATGACTGATGTTAACAGGCTGTTTGGCTTCACATTTAAGACATGAAATACACTACAGTGGTCCCTCATTTATCACAGGCGATATGTTCGTAGTAGTCAGCTTTATATTTTAGTTATTCTATATGTTTTAAGGCTGCAAAACCCCTCACCACACACTTTATACACTTTTCTCAGACAGGCATTAACATTTTCTCACATTTCTCTCTCTACTTTACAAGAGACACGGCATGGAGGCGGTTCATTGACAATGGTCTACAGTCCCTTATCCAATCAGGACGCAGAGCACAATGCACATTCACACACTGTAAATAAAAGCATGCAAAATTACCCCAAAAAAATCTGAAACAGCGAGGCCGCGAAAGGTGAACCGCGATATAGCGAGGGACCACTGTATCCGATAATATGGAAGCCCTACTGCATTTTGTGCCAGATGCTCCTTTTTCAGTCCCAAGGAAAAGAAATTACCAGTCCAACATGGAAATCCACAAACGCTCAACCTTATCATTATTTGTTGGAGATTGAGTCCGCAAACGCCTTTGGACTTGAGTAATGGCACCATTTTCTGAAGTTGTATTGTGAAAAAATTATAGGAATTATAGGATATATAAGAAGACGCTGCTGACCTTTGTGCCAGTTTTCATGTGGATAGGCCAAGCAACAGAAATATTAACCATAAACCAGGTTGACACATCTGCAATCTGACAGTTAAAAAATAAATTCTGGCTTGACTATAAGGATTCTATAATGTTTTGTTTTGAGTGTCTAATTGATACTTTGACGTACTTTGGCGCACGTACTCATTAAATCAAATATAATGTGGCAGAGCTCTGACTGCGCGATCATGTTATAACAGACAAATGAAGCTAATGTGAAGAAAAACATAACTTCGCTGCATATTTGGGCAGTTTATGAATGTCTCACTTACCTGTCGTCCAAACCGTACATATGTATGATGCACCAGGTGATAAAGTCACAGTATGTCCACGTCCTGAGTCCAGCTCCATGTGGCCCACATTGCTCGCATTTGGTTAAGGGACTTTTGGCTCTTTTGGGAGATCCGTTCATTTAAAAGAGCCGTTCACAAGACTTTTATCTCTCCTTTATTATTTATTTTTATGACTGAAGCCAATCTGAGAACTTATTTTATCTACAATTTAATTACAGAGAGAAATGACCAAGGCTAAGATTTGTTTAAATGGTTCAAAACTGAAAGTAGGCTTGTTTTCACCCTTCGGAATGATGAAAATCTAAAGAAAATGTTGCACTAGAATAATAGTCAAATATGTTTCTTGTGCACACAGCTCTGTCGTGTTGCCTGCTCTGCCTCTGTGCCGATTCCTGTGTTGGTTTAGCGTTAATAAGAGCGTTAAGGGCAAGAAAGACAGAAAGAAAGAGATTTTTTGGTTCTTTTCAAATACGAGATTCGGTTCTAACCATTCACGTTAAGGAACCTTTCAAAAGAGCCGACTTGTTCAAGAACGTCAGATCACTACACGCGGTCCACATTGATCCACACGTCCTGAGCTCCATGCGACCCACATTGCTACATACATCCTGAGCTCCACGTGGCCCACATAGCTCCATACGTCCTGCACATTGCTCCAAGTCAATGTGTTAGAAAGAGATGTTCTATTCTTTCCTTAAGTCAGTGCTGTTTGAGCCCCAGCAGTTGTTTTGACAGGCAAAAGGAACAGGCAAGGCAAGTTTATTTGTATAGCACAATTCATACACAAAGTAATTCAAAGTGCTTTACTGAATAAGAAAGACATTAAAAACACACAAATCAGCGTGCCATGATGTGGAGTTCAGGTACGCTGCTATTTATATGTTTTCTGCTTTTGTGGATTAGTTATTTACGTTAATTATTATTTACATCTCTGACATGTTAGTGCCATATGAACCATCTCACACTCTGAGGACTTCAGGGACCGGCCTCCTGCTGGTGCCCAGAGTCAGGACTAAACATGAGGAATCAGCGTTTCAGGTTTGCGCAGCTAAAACCTCAAACAGTTTTCCTGAAGATGTGAGACAGGCCTTTACTTTGACAATGTTTAAATCCAGGTTCAAAACGGCTCTGTTAACTGTGCATATGACTGAAAGGTTTTTATTCTGCACTCTTCTATTTTAATATTAATTTTACAATGATTATTTCTGTTTAGATTTGTTTGTATTGCAATTTTAATGTCTTGTCTTATTCTGTGAAGCACTTTGAATTACTTTTTGTACGAATTGTGCTATACCAATAAACTTGCCTTGCCTCATTTATTCAAATTAAAAGATTGCTATTTTAACAGCAAAATGGAGATTTAATATCTGTGGGGTGAGAATACATATTTAATGCATACATACACATTATTGGTTGCAGTGTTAAATATAAACTTTGCATATTCTAGAGAGGATTTTTTTTTTATTGAAGTATAACACCATTGTTTTCACATACTGTATGGTTGTATGGTGATGATGAAGTGTCTTGTCTCCTGATCCAATATGGCAGGGGCTGGTTGCGGGTGTGATTTCCAGCAGGCGTTGCCCAGTGGCTCCTCTCCACTGCGAGTGCTGTCAGAGCGATTTCAGGCCCCCGCCGAGAGCCCACTGCCCAGCTCAAGATGGCTACACAGCTAGCATTGTCTCCGCAAGTGTGAGTGCTACATTGTTACACACACACACACACACACACATACACACAAACGCAACGGCACATCGGAGAGCCGTGGAATCGAATGAAGAATACAGCACAATAATAGTGATGGATTGCGTAGTTGGATTTTTACTTCCTGACTGGACAAAGGCAACAGATATGACTGTTACCAAGCAACCACAATGTAAACAAGGGTCAAAACCATAGACTGTATACATAAATGTGCATAGCTAACCTGCTAGCTGCCGCGTTCTAAACAGGAAGTGATCAGGGGAATGCTGCTGGCTCCATTGGTTATGGCTTCAATTCACTTTACATTCGAAAACCGTGGCCCCTACCTCCGTAACTCCTGCTGTCAGGCTCATCATTTTGGTCTTAAAATGTTCGTATTAACCTGCTCTACATGATCCTGGTGTTTTTATTTTGATAATGTGCCCATAAATCAAGATATGAACATTAATAAAAGACAAATCAGCTGCCTTCTTTCCCCGAGGTCGCTCCAGGTAGCATTAGCAACAGGTTTAATTAACAGCGTTGCTAAGAGTACCGGTTTGGCAGGGTACGGGCAGTGCGGGTGGGAAGGGGCGTTACCTTCAACAGATTCGCTCCAGATTGGCTCATTTGTTGCTATGATACTTGCAATCAAAATTCTCAATATGGAACTCAGCTCCAAATTCACCCCTATAACTGCAGCGTCGATGAGCTTCACTGGAGCCGAGCGCTATGGGTGAAGTCACGCTCACATAGTCAACTTCTTTATGCAGTCTATGGTCAAAACCTGTCTAAATTGCACAATAGTTATGATCAGACTAATAAAAATACATGGCAAAACCCGTGTTTTATTATATGAAGGTTTAAACTGTCAGAAAAATGTACATTTTTTCAGCATTTTGGATGAAATTTTGTTTGTTGATGACACAGATAAAGATATTCCATTTGAGAACTCAGCACTACTTCCTGTATTTTTGTGCTTTTCTTCTCAATTTTCTTTCCAACATACTGACATTTAACTGATTAAATTTTTTGATAAATATTTAGCACAGGTACTGTCCCACCAAGTCAAATCATAATTAGAAAAACATTAAAACCTGTCATATTTACTTTAAAGGGCCCATATTAGGCTATTTTCTGATCTATGTTATAAGTTTCCTCATCAAAAACACAAAAACACCTTCACTGGAATCATTTGGATAATTTCAAACTTGGAATTGCCAATCCCTACTGAACGAAAGGTAAATGGTAGCTGTTAACTTGAAAACTACCACTTCATGACATCACAAGGTGGAACGGAGCATTTTGAGCTTTAGAGATGTATCCAGATTACTCAGGATTACTCAAACATGTGTGAATGAAACAAAACACAACTCGAGGTATGTTTTTGATGAAGTAACAGCATTATAACATGGCTCAAAGCTCAACAAAATTTGCGTAATATAGCATTTTTAAAGGGCCAGTACCTGATTTTTATGTATTCTAGTTAAAATAAACGCTCTTTACATCACACATCATATAGTAAAAATGATATAAAGATATAAATTAATAGTCATTCATAATCTATGCATTTTGTGTTGATTAATACAGAAGCTACTAACAGAGAAAAGCAACCGGCTGATGTAAAGTTAGTCCAAACTTAGTCCTCACTTACCTTATGCACTCCGAGCGTCCTAATTATTCAGCGGGATGAGTTTATAAGCGCTTTTCACAGCAACAACTAGCATGCTAACCACATGCTTCATTATTCTCCGACAAGAAAGCGTGGCTCTTTGACCTCAGGAGCCGCTTATGCAATATATCTGTACTGGGACACATACAAATACATAGAAAAAATACGTGGGGAAAAAAATCAAGTACCGGCCCTTTAAAATGCAATTTATATTTCAATGGAAAAGTTGTAACTCGCAGCCTTCAACGCACGTACACTGTAAATGGAGTGGACAATACAGTGTCTTGCCCAAGGACACAGCAACAACAAGCCTTGAGAAAAGTTTGGATTGTTTAACCTTGCAGTAAAAGAATACAAAAACCTGTTTATATATGTTTAAAAAAGTGGTTCAATAACAAAGCGAGAAATGTCCCTGAATTTAATTAGTTTTATATCTTACAGTTAACAACCCCTAACGAGGCCGCTGACTTTCTGTGCAAATGAGTAAAGTTGATGAAGACATTTAGCAGATCAATTAGACGAGTCATTAATTTGAGTGAAGCTCTTAAAGCAGCAGACAGCATGGAACAAGGCGCACGTCGGGATTAAGAAAGACTTTACCCTCTTTCTCTCTCTGTCTCTCCCCCCCCTCTGTCTTCCTCTCTCTCGCTCTCTCTTCTTCTCCCTTCCTCCCTGCCCCCTTCTCTTTCTCTCTCTCCCTTCCTGTCACTCCCTCCTTCCCTGTGTCTCTCCCTTTCTCTTCTCTCCCTTTCTCTTCTCCCCCTCCCTCCCTGTACCCCCCTCTGTCTCTTTCCTTTTTCTCTCTCTCTGTCTCCCTCCCGCTATCTCTCTCCCTCCCTCTTTTTCCTCTCTTTCTATCTCTCACCCTCCCTCTGTCTCTCTTTCCTTCTGTCTGTCTCTCACCTGCCCTCCCTCTGTCTCTCTCCCCCTTTTTCTCCTCTCTCTCTCCCTCCTTCTCTCTCTCTCTCTCTTCTTCTCTCTCCCTCCCTCTTTCTCTCTTCCCCTCTCTTCCTCTTCTTCTTCTCTCTCTCTTCCTTTCCCCTTCCCTCTATCTCCATTCCCCCATCTTTCTCCCACTCTCTTCCTCCTCCTCTCTCTCTTTCCCTCCCTTACCCACTCTCTCTTCCACACTCTCTCTTCCCCTTCCTCCCTCCTTTTACCTCCCTCTCTCCTTCCCATATCTCTCACTCCCTCTACACCCGCCTCCCTCCCTCCCTCTCTCTCCCTCCCTCTCTGTCGCTCCTCCTCTTTTGCTGTATCTCCGTCCAAGAAATGACTCAAATAAGAGTAAAAAAGTAAGTAGGAGTAACTGATTTATAATTCAAAGTTAAAGTAATTGGAAGGACAAACTATTAAATAATGCACAAAATCTAGTATATTCAAAAGATGGACACAAAAATAAGAAAAACTGAATCATTTCTGGAGGAGTGCGGCAAGAAACATGTTCAAAAGTGTTCAAATCATTTCATATTGTCAGCTTTAGTCACATTTAGACTTACTCACAGTTTGCCTTGGATCCACAATACAAACTTCTCCAATACTTTACAAAGATATGAGTCTGTTCACCAGTGAATCTCCCTGAGTTCAGATGCGTGTGATTGACAGGTGGATTAGCCAATCAGAGACACACATGGTCCATTTGTATCAAAACACTGGCTTACGGGGAAAAAAACAATGAAATTAATATCACAGGAGGCTGAAAAACATTGCGGATTTCTGCAGTGAACGAACCACTGAACTCTTTTAATCAGAGGCGAGAGAAATTAGATTCTGTTGTTTCACATGCGTCACTGAAATAAACAAATCTGATTACACGATCATGTTTGATTCTGGCTCGAGAAGTGACGGAGGGCGGGGAGGCCAGACTGATATCAATCTGTATATACAAAAAAATAATAATACAGAGATATCATTGTGGACTTTGAGCGGGTAAATCAGTCGGACTACAACAATAACCTAAACATCATTAAAAGTCACATAATAATATTGGGGGCGGTCACAGTATATGTAACCACACGCCCATGTGCTTAAATGTTTGTTCAGCGGCTAAAAAAAACAGAGGACATAGACCATGATCCTTTGCTCTGTTATTTGGATTATGACAGTAATGATTCACATCAAAGCTTTTTGAAGGCCTTTTAAAAGGAATACTAGCATTTCTCCAAAATCTCCAAAATCTTGCAATAAATTTTGTACCGTTGCACATGGTGATACTACAGCCCTATAAATGAGAAAAGAAAAGATGTTTAAAGATCCAATATGACACAAAATAGATTCTTGTGAGCTTTAAGTTATGTTATAATGTTACCTCATTTTGTTTCATTCACACGTTTGAATAACCCTTTATTATTATTCTGTCTACATCTCCAAACCGCAAAATGCTCTGCTCCACCTTGTGATGTCATGTAGTGGTAGTTTTCAAATTAACAGCTACCTTTCACCTTTAGTTTAGTAGAGATTGACAATTTCAGGTCTGAAATCATCCAAATGACTCTAGTGAAGGTGTGTGGATTTTCAAAACACACCACTTCCTGTTTGACCACATGACATCATAAGGTGGAACAGAGTGTTTTCAGTTTGAGAGAAGAACTCAGCCTAAATATGCAGGGTTTGTGAGTTAAACATGTGTGAATGAAACAAAACACAACTCCAGGCATGTTTTTGATGAGGAAACATTATAACATAGACCAGGAAATAGTGTAATATTAGCCCTTTAAACATCACTTAAACCTTTCTGAGCTGAAATAACAGATATAATATAACAGTCCAGCTCTCTATTAGTTTGAATGACTTCCTGAATAGGCTGCCAGAACTGGATGCTGGGTTACCATAGGTTGCCATGGCAATGACCTCTCCAGCCCTTATTAACACCTCAATGATCGATACTATGTCCAAAAAATACTTCTACTCTCCCCACGACTGCACCGGAGTGACAGATATGGCTCATTTGCAAAGGGAGCACTTGGAAATTTTATAAGCCGGGAGAACTGTCGGCTTCGGCTGTCCAAGTCCTGACCAATTTGCCGGACACCTACTTTTTTTTCCCACCACTCCCCGAGGTCAGCGCGGATGAAACCGTGATGACAGGTAATAAATTCAATAAATTATTCCAAACACAGACTGCACACTAGCGGCTAGCACAGTGGCAGCCCAAAAAACTAGCGGTACTGTAACCCAAATTGCGGCCGATCTCCAAAAAAAAATAAAAAATCAGGGTCCCCAGTACACCTGTTCGTAATTAAGCGTTCCCGGGGGAGGAATTAACAGCTCGCGCACAAGTGTAGCGGGGCAGTGTGGCATTATGGGAAACAAGGTCATTATTTGAGCGCTTCCGAACAGCATGGGAGTAGATGCTGCTAATGTTTTTAGTAAGTAAGGTAGCGCGGTTGTTGTTTTTGCCTCGTGGACACTGCTCTCCAGGTGTGTAATTGGTAGAGGAGGGAATCATTTTAAAAAGAGAGACTTCATGCGGGGAGTAATAATACAAACGATGGGATTGTTGATTTGCAGGTAATGAATAATGTTAATTTAGTAAGGTAGGAATTTAAACTGGGTTGTGTTGGTTCGTAGCAGGGGGTTCTCGGTAGAGCTGATCCAATAATCTTATAATAATGCATTTTGTGTTGCCTTTGCTGCTTGTAAAATTGTAAAAGCATCCACTGAATAAATATAAACATTTTAATTTATTTTTTTAATTATAATTATTTTTTTTATTAATTATTTTTTTTATTTATTTTTTTGCCAAATGTCCTTCCCAATTTTTTTTTTCCATGTATTTAAGCAAAATGTGTCCCAATAAAGATCATATAAGCAGATCTTAGTTTCAAAATAGGTCCATTGTGTACTGTTTGCATCTAATTACAAAGCTTTTTCTTCTCAGACAATCAGGAAGTGTGTGGTTAGCATGCTAGTTGTGGTTGTCGTTGCATTTCTGTGACGGCAAAACTCGCCCTGGCCTCTAAAGGTTGAGTTGTGAAACGTGCTTATAAGCTTGGCATTCTGTCTTTTACCTTTTTGTTGATCGGAAATTGAGCTAATTTTAATGTCAAAGTTCAAACCAGGTTTTAAAACATCTAGATTTAACCTCAGCTAAAGTCTTCACTCCACTCTCTTCAAAAATAAATAAGTAAAATAAAGATGGATTTGTCAACTTGATTAAAAACAGTACAAATGCAATTCAATTTCATTTTGCAAACCCCCAAAATCACAAGAGCCTCTCCACACAGGGCTTAGCAAAATTGTAGATTTAACCAACAGAAAGTAAAAAAATCAAACAGTGAAGCAGACGCTGGTCAGTATCAGACAAGCAGATAAATCAACATTCACTGGAAACAAGTGAAGAGAGAACTGTCCCTGTCCTTAGATCTGATGCAAGGAAACCAGGACTGAACCAGGACTAAACCAGGACTAAACCAGGACACAACCAGGACTGAACCAGGACTGAACCAGGACTGAACCAGGACTAAACCAGCACTAAACCAGGACTGAACCAGGACTAAACTAGGACACTAAGGGACTGTAGACCATTGTCCATCACTCTCCTCTGTGCCGTGTCTCCTGTACAGAACAGAATGGGTTCAGCCAAATTTACATAAATAAACCCAACCCCCACAATAAACGAGGGAACACTGTATACAGTCTATAGTAATGATGAATTATATATGAAGAGTTCAATAGCAAAAACAAACATCTCCATTTTGAAAAATTTTCCAAAAAAAGTGTTGTTTCTTTTGTTTCCATCTTCTACAGATATTAGCAATGACATTAATGCACAGTGGATTTTATCAAGAAGTGATGGAATTATATCTTGATAGCAGTAAAATAGATTTGACTTTTGAAAATATGACTCTACAAAGAGTAAATGATGACTTCAATGACTTTTTCAAATGGCATTGATTTGTTTTTGCAAATGAACTCATCATATATTTTCGACATTTTACAGTAACTCGAGTGGCTCTTTGAATAAATTGCACAGATCACATCATACATTGGTAAAAGAAAATAAGTAAACTGACTTCAGAATATGTTGTGAGCCAAAAAACACCAGGACTAAGCGAGGATTAAACTAGGACTAAACTAGATCTGAACCTGGACTGAACCAGGACTAAACGAGGATTAAATGAGGACTGAACCAGGTTTGAACTAGGACTAAAACAGAAGTAAACCCAGAAAATGAATATGAACATGAATGAACCACCACTAAAACCAAAACAGTCATTCATTTGCGATATTCAAAAATCAAATTGGCTTAAATAGTGTTTTAAAATCTCGAAATAAGAAGCCACTTTTCAATTCATTTAAATTCTTTCCAAAACAGTATTCCTTCTAACAAAACCACACAATGGAACAAAATATCTGTTGAGAGCAGATTTGGTGTCAAACCTTGTTCTCTTTTCTCTGATGATAAAAAAAACATCCACCTGCTCCTCCACCTGCCCCTCCACGCCGGGACACTGGAGCTTCTGGTGCAGGGCTTGGCCAAAGGTGCCCACCATCTTGAGCCCCCGATGGGACAAACAAACCTGTTCCCCGCCCAAAGAGAAACGAGACTGAGGTGTGGGTGAGTCGAGCCGAGTTCCATATTTGGAATTCCGACCATGAGTATCATAGCAACCAAAGAGCCAATGCGGAGTGAGGCTGTTGAAGGTAACGCCCCTTCCCCGCCCGCTCCACTGGTTTGACACCTATGGATGGATTAATGTTCATATCTTGATTTAAAGACACAATAGCAAAATAAAAATACCAGGATCGTGTTGAGCGGGTTAATATGAACATTTTACAGGGAGCAAGAGTCGATGGAGTCAGAAGTGTGTCCATGAGCACTTTGTAAGTTTGGAACACGGCTAGCACGTTAGTTATATCCATTTATATATACAGTCTATGGTAATGATGAATTATATATGAAGAGTTAAATAGCAAAACAAGCATCTCCGTTTTGAAAAATTGTCAAAAAAAAGTGTTGTTTCTTTTGTTTCCATCTTCTACAGATATTAGCAGTGACATTAATGCACAGTGGATTTTATCAAGAAGTGATGGAATTATATCTTGATAGCAGTAAAATAGATTTGACTTTTGAAAATATGACTCTACAAAGAGTAAATGATGACTCCAATGACTTTTTCAAATGGCATTGATTTGTTTTTGCAAATGAACTCATCATATATTTTTGACATTTTACAGTAACTCGAGTGGCTCTTTAATAAATTGCACAGATCACATCATACATTGGTAAAAGAAAATAAGTAAACTGACTTCAGAATATGTTGTGAGCCAAAAAACACCAGGACTAAACGAGGATTAAACTAGGACTTAAACAGGACTGAACCTGGACTAAACTAGGACTAAACCAGGACTCAACCAAGACTGAACCAGGCACAAGGACCAGTTTAGTCTAAGGATTAATTATATTACCATTTATCCATTCATCTTCTTCCACTTGTCCAGGGCGGGGGGAGCAGTCTGAGCAGGTATTCCCAGACTTCCCTCACTCTGGACACTTCCTCCAGCTCCTCCCTAAGGCATTCCCAGGCCAGTCGAGAGACATAGTCCCTTCAGTGTGTTACATGTTATTAAAATGAAAAAAAAAAAAATGCCAAATCTGCCAGTGGAGTCATGTATATGTTGTAAAAGATGAAATAATAATATCTGTTCGCTGAGGTTAGCGCTACATGCTAGAGGTGTTTTCAAACATGTAAAAAAGAGTAAATGAAAGGAAAAGGAGAGAGACTTCACAGCGGAACTTTGTTGTTACTCTGAGAAGCGCTTGTGTCTACTATCTGTATATACTTTTATGTGAAACACTTTGGGCAGCACAAGTTGTATTTATGTGCTATATAAATAAAATTGAATTGAATATTGCTGGTCACATGTTCGACAAAGATTGTTCGCAGACGCAGCAAGAGGATGGATCACTCTGCGACCGAGACTCCAAAATATTCTAATATCAGAGTTTATATCAATTGCATCTCGTTTATGGTCGTACAGCAGTTCATTTTCATTTTCGAACCCGCCCTCACTGTGAGATGACCCATGTTTTTTGACCCAGGGCTCAAGACACCCGGCTTTACACTCTTTTGAAAGTTTTAAAAGTTCATAATACACACACTGATCAATGGCCACATCTGAAACCATCTGCTGTTTAAACTAATGTAAGCTATCTGTACTAATCTCTTGTTTATGAGACATCTGAATAGTGTAATGGATTGTCCAGGCATTATGGGTAATATACCAACACTATATACATAATGCTTTCCATTTGTTATCCATTATAGTCATGGAGAAACCAAACCGGAATTGTTAATGTGTTTCCTTCGTATACTATTTATACAGAGCTTGCATTAAGTGCCTTGTACAAGATTTTTCCCGTTTCAGAAAAATATGTCTTTCCCCAATAGAGATTTATTGTATAAGCAGCTCTTGAGGTCAAAATAAGTCAGCTTATTGTTCAATAATCAGAAAGTGCACATTAGGATGCTAGTTGTTGTTAGCTTTACTGTTAAAGCTCCTATATTACACAAAATTGACTCTTGAAAATTGAACTTTAAGCCATGTTATAATGCTGTTACCTCATTAAAAACATACCTAGACTTGTGTTTTCTTTCATTCACATGTTTGAGTAACACTTTATTATTTGTCTGTGCACATCTACAAAGCTCAAAATGCTCTGTTCCACCTTGTGATGTCACAAAGTGCTAGTTTTCAAGTTGGCAGCTACTTTTTACCTTTTGTTCAGTTGAGATTGGCAATTCCAGGGCTGAAATTATTCAAACGATTTTAGTAAAGGTGTGTGTAGTTTAAAAACACAATGGAGCACTTCCTGTATTACCACATGACATCACGGTGGAATAGTTTGACATCAAGGTGGAATAGTTTTCTGTTTGAGAGATCAGAGAACAGCATAATATTCGCTCTTTAAGGCAAAACTTCTCTCTGATCTCTGAGAGGTGTGAAAAGTATCTATAAACTTATTGCAGTGAATAATTAGGCGTTTTGAAATGCATAAGGTAAGTGAGGACAAACTTTGGGCCACTGCAAAATGTTTAAAATTACCGGTAGCTACTTTTTTAAGACAGTAAATATGAGGTACAACACCTTTAAATGGAGACAAACAGGTGACGCCACCAGGACAAGCTACTAGTCAGATGTGTGGAGAGGTGAGCATTGTCATGGTATGTAATCTTGTTTTCAAGGTATTTTTGAGCAATAAAAACACATCATTAAATAAATAGTAATGCCATACTGTGAAACATTCTAGGCAGAACAATAACATCTCAACTGAGACAAGCAGGTTCCCAGAAAAGTTTGTAGTGAAAATCCTATGTAATGTAATAGCAAGTACAATGTCGGAGTGGTCAGCAGAAATGTCGTGGGGTTACCTTGGGTCTGGCTATCTCAAGAATATATTGGCAATAGTAGTAGTAGTAGAAGTAGAAGTAGTAAGAGTAGAGTAGGTCAGTGTTTTTCAACCACTGTGCCGTGGCACACTAGTGTGCCGTAGGAAATTATCCAATTACACCTAACTGGTCTAAAAAATGTCAGGTTTCACACTGAGTGAGTAGAAATATTTTATTTTATTATAAAATGCTTTTTTTGTGTGTTTATTTGATTCCTGTTCAAAATAATCTGATGAGAATTACTTTATATTGTAAATATAGGATGCAGAGTTTCATTGTTTTAACATTTTCTGCTTATAGTGTGCCTCGTGATTTTTTCAATGAAAAAAATGTGCCTTGGCTCAAAAAAGGTTGAAATACACTGGAGTAGGTAATATCAGAAGAATTAAGAATAAGATGCAAGTGCCCTAGAATTCCTTCACAAAAAGAAGGATTCAGTATTAGCATGAAATAATAAATTTGGTAGATTTTGCTGGATTCTCAAAAGTCGTACTTGACTGGAAACCAAAAGGGAAGAAACAGAATGCTGGGCAACAAAAGCAATAGGTCTGCTCCTCCACCGAGTCGCTCCTCTCCTTCTGGGCACCTGCCCAGAGACTTGCACCTGTCCACCTGGCACAGGTAAATGACACGGGATTCTCTGGCAAACAGCAGCAAGCTGGAGTCAAACGTGAGTTATTTGTAATGGTAGTTGTAGTAGTAGTGGCAGTTGTAGTAGTTGTAGTGTTGTCACAATACTACATTTTTTACTCGATTTTGATACTAAGGAAAAGACTCAATACTTGGTACTGATTTGGATATCATGATTTCTTTCTTTAGACAACAGAAAGTGATTTTCAACATTAAAGGGCCATTTTATGCTATTTTCTGATCTATGTTATAATGTGGTTTGCACATCAAAAACATATTAGGTGTTGTGTTTTGTTTCATTCACACATATTTAACACAAATCCTGCATATTTAGGCTGAGTTTTTCTCTCAAACTCAAAACACCCTGTCCCACCTTGTGATGTCATGTGGTAATACAGGAAGTGCTCCACTGTGTTTTTAAAGTCCACACATCTTCACTTGAATCATTTGAATCATTTCAGCCTGGAATTTCCCATATTTACTGAACAATAGGTAAAAGGCAGCTGATAACTTGAAAACTACCACTTCATGACATCACAAAGTGGAACAGAGCATTTTGAGCTTTGGAGATGTAGACAAACTAATAATGAAGGGTTACTCTAACCTGTGTGAATGAATGGCCACTAGGGCCCCTCCAAGAGCCCATACATTTATATTGAAAATAATGGTTGTTTTTTTCTGAGAATTAAATGGCGCTCAGGTGTTTATATTAGACTACATATCCTTCTTAAACAATTAGATGTGTTTTATTTCCGGTAGCTACGTCAGTGCTGCCTACGTTTTTGAGTCAGGCAGTGGCGTGGACAGCTACGTCTTTACGCCGGTGAAGGACCCCTCCCCTCCAGGTGCACTCGGGGCGTGTTTTACAAATTAAAAGACTAAAGTTCAGTTTATCTAAAGTACAGGACAATGTATGAAGAGCTCCAGAGGAAGATTGTTTTGGAGAAAGATAGACGAAAGAAGACTCGAAATATGCCACCATTTTACACCAGTGGACCTGCAGATAAAACAGTGAAGCTGAAGTGAAATTCTGCAGACAGGACACACCTCAGAGGGACACGAGGACACACCTCAGAGCACAGAGGACAGAGAGGACACACCTCAGAGCACAGAGGACAGAGAGGACACACCTCAGAGCACAGAGGACAGAGAGGACACACCTCAGAGCACAGAGGACAGAGAGGACACACCTCAGAGGGACAGAGGACAGCAGGTGAGTCCGTTTATTACACTGGCTGTTTGTGGTTGTGTCTGATAATTTTTTGTAATTTATGTAGATGGCTTTATTATTCACCACTTCCTCGTTACAGACTGCGCTACGAGCTAACTGCTAACGCGCTAACTGCTAACATGCTAAGTGTTAACGAGCTAACTGCTAACATGCTAACCGCTAACATGCTAACGAGCCACTGTTAGCATAACAGTGACTGTTGTGTTACTTTTAGCAGGGCCACACTTTCACCAATATGCTCATGCTGTACGTCTTTTTAAAGCTCTGAACCCGCTCTGTTCAGTCGCTAAATGCGTTTGTCAATTATAATAAGATACAACGCGTCACAAGCAAATAATCACCAGCGCCACTTCGCAGCATTAGCATGCTACTATTGTAAACACAAGCACTGCGCTGATCCTCTGTGAACTATAAACACCTTTTCGAGTCCTAAATATTTGTACATTTCATGTGACAGTCACGTGTGATTACAGCTGTGCTTAATGTGCAGAACAGTGAATGTGCAGAGCTCACTGCTCTGTGGAGAGATGAGCTGTGAGTCAAACAAGAGGCAGCACGGATACAGTGGTATCGGTTCTTGGTATCGACAGTCTATTGACGAGTACGAGTACTAGCTGAAACTGGTATCACTATCTGTGCATCCGTACTCATTAATATTCTCATTTATGTGAAATCACAGCATCCAAAGCCTGACAGTAAACATACAAATAATGTGATCTTTAAAATCCTCTCTTATTTAATGTTCAGTCCAAATGATCTGATGATTATAAATCTGATGTTATGTCCAGGCTGTTTCTCTTATGCAGCTCTTAAATTGGATCACTACTTTGTACTACTTGAGTGATATGACTTTGAAGTAAGTGTACCCTTGCTTACAGTAAGTGCATCATTTGGCTACTCTATCCAATTCTGCATTTTATGACATAAAGAACTGATAAATGTAAGTCCACTTTAGTCAACTGGAACACATTAAAATGCACCAGAAACCAAGAAAAAAAATCCATTCTTACATGTTTTTATACTGTTCTGCTCTTGTGAGCCTCTAGAGCCTTTTATCACTGGTTGTGATGATATCTTAATGTTGTCTAATATGAATGTGGCACTGCAGTGGAGAGGGCCCCCTAAAAGCTAGGGCCTGCCCTGCTCATAAGAGTCCATTTTGTGTAATATAGGACCTTTTAAATCTTAGTACTTTCTTTCATATTACCATATGGTCTTATATCTGTGTAATCCCTCAGTTGTCCAGGTAGGTTCCACAGTGGTCCATGGGCGTATACTGGTCTATGTTGCCTTATACTTTTTCTGATACAGCTCAAGATCATTCCAAAGCTATCCAGGAAGGGTTCATTTCTGTCGTATGAATGTGACTTTTTTAGTATCAGTATCTGCTCAGTGAGCATCTAGTTTTGTTACTGGCTTTTGCATCAATTGGTATCTGATTTTGAATACTTCTGACAACCCTAAGTAGTAATAGTGGTAGTAACAACATATATTTCATTGTAAAAGCATTTTTCAAAACCACCCTGACACAACCAGATTAAAGTTTTTCTCCTCTCTGTAGACTTTTTTCTGTTTAAATCAATAGCATGTCGTGGGTGGAGGATCTTTACAGGCTGTATTCAACGCCACAGTGTATTTCCATAATGAAGCGGGCTCATGCTGGTACATTGGAGCTGTTCAAGAGAGAGCGCGTTCATGTCGAACACTCAGGCCCATCTTTATTCATATGCTTGTAAATACATTTGAAAAAGAAATTAGAGTTGTGTGTGTGTTGGGTGTTAAAATGTATGTTTTAACAGATGCTCATTTGAAAGAGATGTTAGCTGCACTGAAGTGGTGAGATGTAAATACATAAAGAGGCGTGCCATGAAGCGTTGCTGATCAGATAGGGTTAGTTTTTGTCAATCATTAGATATTAGGAGTAAAAGAGCAGTTGTGGTTGTGTACGCACCAAATTTCTGATCATTATCTTATTTCTGTAGTTATCAGATTGAGCTGAAGTTGTTTAGAAAAAGTAATGTGAATTGAATCCTACTTTTTAAAGGGCCCGTATTATGCTGTTTTTTCTATGTCATTATAATGTTGTTTCCTCATCACAAACAGACCTGGAGTTGTGTTCTATTTCGTTCACACATGTTTAACACACAAACCCTACACGTTTAAGCTGAATTGTTCTCTCAGACAGAAAACGTTCTGTTCCACCTTGTGATGTCATGTGGTAATACAGGAAGTGCTTCACTGTGAAACTCTATACACCTTCACTAGAATCATTTGGATGATTTCAGACCTGGAATTGCTTCTCTTTACTGAACTAAAGGTAAAAAGTAGCTGTTATCTTGAAAACTAGCACTATATGACATCACAAGGTAGAACAGAGCATTTTGAGCTTTGGACATGTAGATGGACTAATAATGCAGGATTACTCAAACATGTGTGAATGAAACAAAACAAAAACAACTCCGTTTATGTTCCTCAGCTACAACAGGCAACAACATTATAATATAGCTTAACCCCTTACAATTCCAGGTCATTTTGGTGAAATTGCCTTTGTTCTGACCACTCCGAATTAAAATGATAACTACTATTGAACCCTCAGTAGTATAGACACAAGTTTGGAGTCTTTGTAAAGGTAATGTCAGTTTTCCTGGACGGCGAACTAGAAGCAGGAGTCGAGAAGGCCGGGCAGTTTCAAATCAGTCTCTTTATTCAGCAGATGCAGGCATCAATCGAATGAAACACCAACTGTCTCCTGTTTTACATCTCTACTGTGGCTCCTTATATACTAGTTAACACACGTCATAATTCCTCAATAATTAGCTAGAAATGTACAGCACGCAGATTGTTATCTGGGTTCAATGAAGACAAAGTGCACAAAAACAAGCATTTTTAGCTGATCTTTCAAAGTATCATCATATATGGAGGTTCAGGGTACATATACAATCTCATGCCACGTTGGCGCACACGTAAACAGGAGTACAAAGTATGATTTACCATATTACATGGAATAATAATCTCACAATTTCCCCTTTTGATCACATTTACACACATGTGATCATCAAAACAAAATCAAAAAACAAAAAAAACAAAAAGCTACTTTCACATAATAATACATTCAACTTAAAGTTCCCATATGTGAGTAAAATTTTAGCTTTAGCTTTAACCACCCTGATTATAACACAACCCAGCCCTTAGGCTAACATAGCACATAAATCATTACATGACTCTCGGACAGCAAATAAGAAACAAGGAGCACTTACTAGGATTCAGAATTTGTTTTCTTGTATACTTTTTTAGCAATCTACATAATTTTGACCAAACTTAGTCAATTGATTCGGGACCTGAGAGTTGGGACCCTACAGAGAGTAATAGAATTTGTGACGAGGGGTCTTTTTCGTTAGGGCAGTTGCAATCAATCGTTCTACTAGAGATCGGAGACATGGGATAACACAGCATCCAATTATGATCAAGATAGCAATTACAGTCAATATTGTAGTAATGACAGATATTATTGTACTAGTCCAAGGACCAAACATCCCATATAACCAATTTGACCAAGTGTTTTCAGATACGCCAGAATTCTTAGCAAATTCCATGGACAAGGACTTAAGTTTGTTCAAAGCTTTTGCAATACTTCCATCGGGTGAGGTATTATTTGGTATATAAGTACAGCATTCTGCTCCAAACATGCTGCATACTGATGATTCTTTGGCAAGTAACATATCTAGAGCAATCCGATTTTGCCAGGCCATAAGTGACGTAGGGCCCAATTGCTCTACGATGCCTTCTATTGCCTCAATTGTGTAATTTATAAATCTTTGTTGATTATAGTAGAGATAATTTATCCAAGCCGTATTTTTAGTAGCAGTTACTCCAGCAAATAAAACTGAAGTAAATCCAGCCGCAACTACATCTTGTGCTTTGAACTCATTTGGAACCCCCATGGGTATACCGATAGAACTGAGGTAGATATCTTCATTAAATGATCCTTGGAGTTTGGGTTTAGATTGAGGAGACAACGACCTTTTGAATACATGATTATTTCCTGAGTTAACTCTGTATGACAATTGAGTTTGTTTTAAATTTAGTGAATTTGCTGGACCTATGGTAAATGGAATAATTAACATAATTGGTGCACAAACACCTGACCATGTTTTTGATAGAATGGCATACAAACGTAAATTTGCACATAACCACCAAATATCTGCACGAGCAGTATTATGGCCGTTCAGAAAAGCAAATTCTCTATAATTATCAGAAGATAAAGTCTGATTACAAAAATGTTTAGTGAAACTCTCTATTTCATTTTTATCATTTTTCCCTGCGTCTGTACGCATAATGGTATCTTTAAGGAAACACGTATATTTAGCTATTCCCAGAGTCCAGGATGTCGGCACATCCTTGGAGGCTACTACTGGTAGTTTATTATGAAGTTGATAGCATTCATCAGTTTTATCAAATGAATTTTTAGTGAAGAGTTTAAGTATGCAAGTTAGGTCTTTTTCGTTAGAATATGGTATTGATGTAGTTGTTAATCGTGGTCTAGCTGCAGAACATGCAATGCAATCTTCTGTAGTTAAAGTATGGGCGGTATACTGTACCCATTTTAGCCAAGTATTTTCATTCATTTCGTGCCCTGTTTCAATTTTAATTGCTTCGGTTAGGGAAATTAAATCATTTTCTGGAGCAGGTTTATTAGGTTTCAAAATTGTTGTTTGGATGTAGCCTTCAAAATTTAACTTTAGTTTTCTATTGCAGGGTACAGTATCAATTTTTGAACACTGGAATCCTATAGAATAGATTCCAGAGTCATTAAGTGTTGGATTTTTAATAGATAATACTAAAGGATTGCATCTTTGAGTAATTGATTTGCGCCCTCTACAATGTTTTAGGTCCTCTTGATAAGAAGCATGATTTTTCCTAACTTTTGTTAAAGTAATTCTCTGTTGTAAGCCAATTTCAAAAGTATCTTTTTCTTTATTATATTGTCCACTGGTACTTGTTATAACTCTGGCGATCTCTATAACCTTATCATTTTGAGCATTTACCTTGGTCAGACATGTATCTTTGCAGACAATTTGTACATTTAAGGCATGGTCTATAGCAGGTGCGTCTTGCATACAGTCTAGTACTTCGCACACATCAAAAAGTACGTTGCACGTTTGTCCTTCATAACAATATTTTAGAAGTTTTGGTGTCCCTCTCTTTACTCTTTTCAGTGCCCATTGTCTCTTACCTGTATTGTTTGTTGTCAGCTCGGTTGTTGTTTTGATTGTTGGCTGTCCGAGGCCATTCTCAACACTTCCATGAATAAGGGGAACGTACCAACACACTAGAACAATAGAAATTAGCATAATTAGTGTGATCCAGAATAGACAATGAAAATTTTCCAAAAGTTTTTTCAAAAAATATGGCTTAAAAAATGGCCTATACTCTCCTTCTCCCGCTTCTTCTTCTCCCCCTTTCTTCCTCCTCTTCTGGAGCCCCAGTGTCAGAAGGTGGTCGGGGTTGTTCATCAGGGTCGCTGTTTCCAGCGATGTCTGGATTTGGTCGGCTTTCTTCATTCTGCATGGTAGATGTGGTGGCAATGTCAGTTTGGATTTGGGTTAGACTTCGTTCACTTGGGTCTACTGGTGACTTAAAGCAGTGTGATAAATGGTACCACACTTTAGATGTTTCTTTTTGAACTTGTACTGATCTTCCAGTGGACTGTAGAACTTGATATGGACCAGTTTGATATGGTTGAGTCCAGTTGTGTCGTTTGTGTACCTTCACATACACAAAAGATCCCGGGGTTATGTTCATCTCTGGATCAATTACATCTTCAAGATCATGTGTTCTTTGTCTACATTTATGTAGTTGCATCACTATTTCTTGGAGCTGCTGAACATATGAGTGATGTTGTTTGTCCCATTCTATAAATGGTGTATCTTCAGTGAATGAGCCTTCTGGTTTATGCATTTCTCTGCCTGTTAATAGGAGATGAGGAGAATATGACGTGGTTTTGTTCACGCTATTTCTGATGTCCATCAAAACAAAAGGTAAGGCAGTGACCCAATCAAGTTTGGTGGTTTTCCAAACCTTTGCAAGTTTTCTTTTGACAGTGGCATTCATCCTTTCACATACCCCTTGACTGGCCGCATGATAGACAGTACCAAAACGTTGGGTGATATTAAGAGCCTTTAGCACATCACGGACTATTTTAGCAGTAAAATGTGTCCCGTTATCTGACCTTATGACGTGTGGAATGCCAAATCGTGGGAAGACATCAGTAGTTAGGTGCTTAACTACTTCCTTGGCAGTTTCCGTCTTGCAGGGGAACGCTTCAACCCATCTTGTATACTCACAGACTATGACCAGTAGATAGCGATATCCTCGAACTCTCATTTCTGGACCCATGTCTGTAAAGTCCATGACAATTCTTTCAAAAGGCTTATTGGGAAGAGTATAAGTTCCTGGCGGTGGTTTACAAGCTTTCTTTGGATTCATGGTTTGACAAATGCGACAATCATCTATCCAATATTGCATGATAGACTTCATGTTTGGGTGCCACCACAAATCGATATGTTTGAGGATGGCTTCGTAGCTACGATGAGTAGGGGTGTGGTATTCGTCGTAGAGCATCTGCAGCAGTGAGATAGGAGCCACAATTCTTCCTTCATGATTTCTCCAGATTCCTGAAGGATCTTTAATGGCCCCACGTTGTTTCCAAGCACCATGTTCGTATGCTCCAGCTGCTTCTTGAATTTCTCTTATGTATGTTGCATCGATCAGGTTTGCATCAGGTAACTTCTCAATCTTTTCTTCAGTGCAAACAAGCATGTTTCTTGGATTATAATTTGCAGCTTTCTTTGCAGCTTGATCTGCGGCTTGATTGCCCAGGGAAATGGAGTCTGTTCCCTTGGTGTGAGCTTTGCATTTCATGATAGCAAGTCTTGATGGCAATTGGACAGCATCTATCAGTTGTTTGATCAGTTGTTCATGCTTAATTGGAAGGCCGGTCCCAAGTTTGAAACCATTTCTGATCCAGCCAGCTAAAGACAATGTGACAGTCTTGTAAGCATAAATTGAGTCTGTATAGATGTTTACTGCTTTGCCTTCTGAAAGTTGTAGTGCTCGTAACATTGCTGTTATTTCAGCTACTTGTGCAGAACCTTTTGCTATCTGCTGGGCTTCCATCAGACGATATTGGTTAGAGGGCAGTTGTTCCACCACTGCATACGAGGACACAATATGACCTTCTTTTGCTCTGTATGCACATCCGTCACAGAAAATGGTCATCTCTGGGTCTGAAAGAGGTGTAGTATGCAAATCTGCTCTCACATACAGTTCAGTTCTGACTTTTTCTTCACACACATGTGAAAGTCCTTCAGTCTCCATATTTACTGCCATATTGGTATTTCCTCCTTCAAAAGTAATATGGGACTGTTTCAAAGTCTTTGAAATATGATTGGATCTTCGTGCAGTAGTTATGAACAAACGAGAGTTGAGATAAGCAAGTATCCCATGTTGAGTGTGCACCACCAGTGGATGATTTTGTACAATATGTGAAGTCTTCTCAATTGTCTTTGCCAGAGCAGCCAGATAACGAGCACAACCAGGTTGAGTTTGTTCATGGGGATCCAACTTACAAGAGTAGTGTTTCAGCACTCTTCGGCTCTGATGATGCTTTTGATAGAGAACAGCTTGGACAAATGATTGTTTCTCTGTCACATCTAGATGGAAGGGAATGTCATAATTTGGAGCACATAGGCTGCATGCTGCACAAATAGCTTGTTTTGTCTTGATAAATGCTTCTTCAGACTCCGTCGTCCACTGTAAATTGGCTGAGAGGTTATGCATACCATGGGGCTTAATGAGTTCTCGGAGGGGCGTTGTGAGTTCGGTATAGCCAGGGACGTACTCCCTAGAGTAATTGCAGAGTCCCAGGAAACTGAGCATTTGCCGTACCGTAGTTGGTTTTGGAGTACTCAGGATAGCATCTTTGTTGTTGGCAGACACTCCTTGCGCACCGTTCGACACCTCTCGTCCGAGAAAATGCACAGTTTGTCTTGCAACTTGTATCTTTTGCTTTTTTACCTTGTACCCCTTTTTCGACAGATGTGTGAGCAGTTGTACTGTTGCTTCTAGGACCTCTTTTGCCGTTTTTCCAGCGATGAGGATGTCATCCACATAAGTGATCAGAGTGCATGTCTCTGGAAACTTCAAATCTGCCAGGTCTTGTCTTAGGAAGTGGCTGAAATAACCGGGACTGTGTTTCCATCCCATGGGCATTCTTCGGTAGGAATAGACTTTGTCTCCGTGTCTGAAAGCAAAGTACCTCTGGGAGGAGGCCTCCAAGTTGATTGTGAAGAATGCATTTGCCAAGTCTAAGACAGTGTAATACTTATGCTCTGGTGACAGATTATTCAAGGCGATGTAGGGGTCTGGCACTGGATATGATTCTCCAGCTGTAACTTCATTGATTGGACGGAAGTCTTGAACCATCCTCCAGTTCTGCAAGTCCGATTTCTTCACTGGAAAGAGAGGTGTGTTGTATTCTGATTCAGTTTCATATATCACTCCAGACTCCAGCAATCCATTAATAGTTTCTTGAATCCCCATTACTTGGTCTTCTTTGAGTGGATATTGGGGATGGTATATCGGCTTGCTTGTGGTGAGTTGCACTTTAACAGCATGTTTCGTCTGACCCACATCATTCGGGTGCATCATCCATATGTGTGATGGTACTTGGGCAAGATACCTCTCTGTATCCGGATGATTCTCGAAAATTCGTTGTCTGGATTGCTTGGATGCTCTTGTGTTATCTTCAGAGCCCTGAGGTAGCACAATTCTGAATATTTTGTGTTGTGAGTTGTAGAACACACCTCCGATTTCGGTGGCTTCATACTGAAGACTTGAAGCCAGCTTGACCATTGGACCAAGTTGTCTTGGTGAATGATGTTTGGATATGGCCAGCGATACGTGTGGTGTGCTTTCTTCACTCCCCCTGGAATACGGTTTCAGTTCTTCTGGGAGGGAGACTGCGAGTGCCATACCTTGAGGGCCCAAGTAGAGATATGAGTAGTTCACTCGAAAAGTCTGTCCATCCACCTTTTGCCATAATTCGTCATAGGTCTCATCATCAAGTGTGGAGTAGTATAGAGTGACATGCAAGGGGTCAAAAGGTTCACTGAGTGGATATAGTGATCTTGCCCATGTTTTGTAGTTTTGCCATAATGCTGATGCAGTGTTACCTTTTTCTGGATCTGTGAGTATTTCTGTCCAATAGATTGTGACTTGTGACTTTGAGTCTTGAGCAGTATCTGGAGAAAGGTACAAGATCTCAGTGGTTTTACACATAGTTGCATCTCTCAGTATCTTGAGGGTTTCACATCGGTCCAGTATTTTGTGACCTTCGGGGCAAAACACCACTGACAATGATAATTTGCACATCAAGTCTCTTCCACATATGGAGATACTGCAGTCAGGCAAGTATAAGAATTCTTGTTTCACTGTCTGTTCATTCATTGTTACTGCCAATGGTTCAGTAAAAGTTCTTACTTCTGGTTCTCCCACACAGCCGGTTATGGACATAGTCTTCGATGAGAGTGGAAATTTCTGTCGAATGCAGGATACTGTGGCTCCTGAATCCACCAAAAATTTAATCTTTTGTCCATTTACCTTCAAGACCACCATTGGTTCGCTCTTCCATGGTTTTAGCGAATGGTCTGGCTGTAGGCCCCTTCAGTAGTCATAGTGTTCATCCAAGGATCCATGAACATCTCTTCCTCCTTGATAGTAAGCTCCGACGTTCATGAGTCTTCCATTTGGAGGTGGGGGCATTGGACCGGCTGTCTGCTGTGGCATCATTGGTGGCTGCTGTTGTCGGTTGTATCTCTGCATTGGTTGCCTGTATTGTTGAAAATTGTGTGGCTCTTGCCTTTGTCCTTGAGATGCTAAGGGACAACTTCTTCTCCAGTGTCCTATTCCATGACATAGGTGGCACTGATCACGTCTTGGATTGTTCATGTAGCCAGTACCTTTGTTTCTTCTGGGGTCTCCAAAACCTCCTTGGTTCCTTGATTGAGGACCGTTGTAAATCATCACTGGCACATTTGGTATTGACATAGGCTGACCTGTTTGGGAGTTGGGTGTCACTGCTGTTGCTTGTGGTTGCTGTGTGTTCATCACCATCTTGATTGCAGTTGTTAGTTGTTTTGTGACAGATAACATGTCTTCTTCAGCAGGGTCTGACTGTATACTCATCACATTTGTGTTCTTATCTTTCTTCTTCTCTTTAACTTCAGTTTGGTATTTCTGCAATTGCAACTTCACAGTAGCCAGTTCCAACTCCTTCTTCTGGTCCTCAAACGCCTTCCTGTTTCTCTGCCACTTGTTTATTTCATGATTGCAATGTGCATCAAAGTCGTCTTCAGTCTTACGGTACAGCCCCATCACATTTTGCAAAGCCTCTTGAACCTGGTTAGGCATCCCCTTGACCAGAACAGACCTGAACATGACTGACATACCAGTTCCTGGCTCAATTGGTTCTCCAGTGACATCATGATATAGGCTTGTGGCACGTTGCTTGAAGCTGTAATAATCTTCAGTATCTCTCATCTGCATGGATAACAACTCTTCTGTCACAATGCATGGATATCGTGTCCTGAGTTCTTCTTCCAGGATGTCTCGGAAGATGTGAATGGCATTGTTATTCTGTAGCCGCATTCTCAATCTTCTTTCTATGGCTTTTCTGATGTTATCAGCGACTGTTTCATCGGCAGCTTTGATTAGGGCAGCTTGCATGTCTCCCCAACATAGTTTATCTCCAGCCGTCTGCTTCAGGAGAGCTCTCATCCATGGCACGCCTCCTTTGGTCAGCTTTGGTAGGGTGAGCATCAGGGCACTCCAGTCCTTTAATGTGAATGGCTGGTAGACCACTTGTCGGCCATCCGTCCTTATTGGAAAGACAGTTGCAGGTTCTCTTTGTTGGATGGGATTGATGGTACCGTTGATGTATGCCTCTTCGTATCGAGTCTCTTCAACAGTTCCGCTGAACGATCCATCAACTGAAAAGGGTTCATCATTTTGTTTCATTGAGACTTCAGCCATAGCACCTCTAGTTTCATCTTCTTCAGTCCTTGAGAGCAAACTTCCGCTTGTCTTCGTTGTCATCTCTTGGTCAGGCATCATTTCTTGTCTTTGCATGCGTCTCTCGTCATCACTTCGCTTCAGCTTTTTCTCAGTTTCAATAATATGAGCCAGTGCAGCTACTTGGTTTTGGACAGAGTCAATTTTTTCTTCTATTTCTCTTGAGCATGCTCCAACAGATGTTAATGCCAACTCTCCTCCAACTACCTTGTGAGTTATCTTCGGGGTCAAGCATGCAGCCAGGTCTGATGTCATCATGGAAGCAGAAGATTTCCTCAGCACTGGGTTTTTGCTGGTGGTACCTGAATATGGTGGGGGCAGAGCAGCTTTTCTGGACATCTCATACCAGCATTCTTCATCAGGTGGGGATGGACTGGTTGCATACCGTAAAGTACTGTCGAGACGTGGAACATCATCATCTGTGTTGTCTTCATCCCATCTTTGTGATCTTTGATTTTTCTTTAGTACTTTACTGCCAGTCACTTCTTCTTCTTCATCAGAATTTTCAGGTTCTTCCCAGGACTTTCTGTGCTTAGAGCGTGTGGCATATTTGTGTGATGTTTTATTTTCTTCAAGGGTTGGATATACGCCTGCTGCAGGTTCGTTCGGTTTCTCTCTCAGCAGTTCTTCCTTCAGGGACACTTCCTTCTCCTTCGGCTTAAGAACCAGGATAGAAGACAATTCTTTCGTTTCTTTTATCACCGTCATCTCCTTTGCCCATTTATGCATCTTCTTCGCCATTCTCATCTCATTCTCGTACTTCTGTATTTTTATTTGGCTCTTCATCTCATTTTTGTGCTTTTGTATCTTCAATTGGTTCACCTTTCTTACTAAAGCACTTCGGGTTGGGTCCAATTGGCACTGTTTGATCTTCTCCTTGTAGTAGTTTTTGATGTTCTTCCATTGTTCTTCTGTGGGGGCAATGGCATCTTTTCCACCATGGATCATTCCTTTTTTGACATATTTTTTAATAATGACTTGAATGATGGACTGGGTTTCTTGGGCCTTTTTTGGATCTGCCTCCTCCTGCAGGGCTTTATTTTTCCAGAATTCTACCAATTGGTCTAGCGTGATGAACTGGGACATTGTGATATATATTGTATTATAGTATTTTGTTAAATTACCCTCTCGGCTACTGTATAACAATTTGGATATTGTTTTAAATTTGTTGTCAAGTCTATGATTTTGGCAGAATGAGTCACTATTTAATGAACAGTTTGTCTTTCACTATCTACCTGTGGACTCTAAAGGGGTTTTGATCTCGAAGGGGGCGTCTTCGTTCCCTCTTCCTGTCTTTAATTTAGTTTCTAAAAAAAAAGAAAAAACTTAACTTAGAATGAGTTACTATTTAATGAACAATTTGTCTTTAACTATCTACCTGTGGACTCTAAGGGGGTTTTTGATCTCGGAGGGGGGCGTCTTCGTTCTCACTTCCTGCCTTTAATTTGGTTTCTAAAAGAGAGAAAAAACTTAACTTAGAAGACTTAGAAAGAGCTCGAAATTCACCCAAAAGCCAGCATTATCCTATTTTAGTACTTGATTAAGATCATTTATTTTATTTATTCTTTATTTTATTTATCGCTTCCTTTTTTTTTTTTTTTTTTTTTTTTTTTTTTTTTTTTTTTTTTAAGTTTTATTTTCAATTCAATTTAATTTTTTCCGATTCCAATTTCAATTCAATTTTTTTTTTTTTTTTTTTTTTTTTTTTTCAATTTTCAATTTTAATTTGTATTATTTATTTAATTATTTATTTTATTTTTTAATCTTTTTTTTTTTTTTTTTTTTTTTCCAATTTAAATTCAATTTTTTATTTTAATTTGTATTAGTTATTTATTTATTTATTTTTAAATTAAAGAAGTATTATTTTATTTTATTTTTTTTTAAGTTTTAAAATTATTCTTTATTATAAATATATTCTTTATTATTATTATTATTTAAATTTAACAATCCTGCTAATTATTATTATAATTTAATTCTGTTTATTTCTATTAGTATTATTTAAAAAACAGTTTTAGATAACACCTTTCAACAACTACACTTCACTCAGCCCCAACAGAGCACGAACAAAGATTCAATCAATAATGACTAGACCTGACCAATAGCGACCTAGGCCCAACAATCACTCAATCTCCATCCTAAATAAACATCCAACCAACAACTAACTGACCTGCGCCACGTGCAGCTACCCACACCTAGTCAATGATCAACCAACCACCAGCGCATGCACCTGCAAACGCACACCCAAGTATCAACCCAAATTGACACTCAAACATGCGTCCACAAATACACACACAAATGGCTAGCCAAGGACCAACCAAGCACAAAACTAGCATGAACAACTACACACAACACAAGCCAATAAATTCCAAATCAAGTGCTCACTTAAGGCCACAACCAAACAGTCCCTAAGCCCGAATCACCACCAATTAAGTACCTGCACTTCACTAAGGCCAAATAGGGTGCAGCCATTACAAAGTGCCACCCAGTTTTACTTCACATCCACCTAATAATGCAAAAATGTAAACTACAAAATGCCCAACAATTGTACAACAACAGCTTCACTTCATATCCATTAAGCCCTGCGTTTTCCTTCCAATAGAGTTACATTACAAATACTTTAAACTTTTCCCCAATTTGCATTTCCCAGCTCTCAAAATAAAATCTTAAAGTAACAATTTTTTTTTTTTTTTTTTTTTTTTTTTTAATTTGGGGTCTATCTTCAATCTGTCTTCACACTAATGAGTTAATTACCAGATTAGTTAAGTAATTAAATAATACATTTTTGTTTTGGTTAGTAGACCCTACTTTAATGGATAATGTACAATTTTGGAACTCAAAACCTCCTGCAACTCTTAATTTCCACCACTGCATTGTGTTCGTTGGTTGTACAGTGATACAAATTAAGTTGAGCCACGTTATAGGAGAAACCTGGAGACAACTTGAACTTCAAAATATTTAATTTAATTTAATTTAATTTAATTTAATTTAATTTAATTTAATTTAATTTAATTTAATTTAATTTAATTTAATTTAATTTAATTTAATTTAATTTAATTTCAATTTAATTTAAATTCAATTTCAATTCAATTCAATTCAATTCAAATCCAATTCCAATTCAATTCAAGTTCAATCCAAATTCAATTCAAATTCAACCCAAATTCAATCTAAATTCAACCCAAATTCAATCCAAATCTAATCTAAATTTAATTTTAATTTAATTTAATTTAATTTAATTTAATTTAATTTAATTTAATTTAATTTAATTTAATTTAATTTAATTTAATTTAATTTAATTATTTATTTTTTTTTAATTTTTATTTCTTAATTTATTTATTTATTTTATGAAATTTGTCAAAATGAATAAGTGCCTCAGTTTTGATGAAGAAATGAGTTCTGCTGTAACAAAGTTGTTTTTGTAGTCATAAATTATCCCAGGACAACACAAGGCTCAACCTTTCACAATGAGAAGCAAAACCGTCATCCCACAACCATCAAGCATCCAATAAATGCAAAGCAATATCCTTATTTCAAATACATTGAGCAATTATCCATAAACAACTAACAAGTGTAAAACCATAGCTTCATTCCACATGCATTAAACAATTATCCACAAATAACCCAATAAACGCAAAATAATAGCTCTGTTCACATAAATCAAACAATTATCCACCAATATCTAGTAAATGCAAAACATTAGCTCCATTTCACTTAAATAAAACAATGATTCACACAACTAGTAATTGCAAAATATTGGCTTTCTTCCATTTAAGTCAAACAATTATCCACCACTAATCCAATAAAGGCAGAACATTAACATTATTCCACATAAATCAATTATCCAAAAATAACTAGTAAATACAAAACAATAGCTTTATTCTACTTAAATCAAACAATTATTCATGAATAATTCAATAAATGCAAAACATTAGCATCATTTCACATAAATCAATTATCCACAAATAACTAGTAAGTACAAATCAATAGCTTTATCCTACTTAGATCAAACAATTATTCACAAATAATTCAATAAATGCAAAACATTAGCATCACCTGACATCAATTAAACAATTATCCATACAATTGCCCAATAAATGCAAAATCAATCCTTTACCACATTAATTAAACAATTATCTATACCTTCTATTAACTTCCAATCATAGCAACAGTTTTTTAATTCTCCCGATTAGTCAATTTATTTATGTGAATATCATTTTAAAAGAACCATAACCCATCTGGCCACTACAAGATACAGCCACTAACAAATATCATCCAATAATATATCAGTTAACCATTTAAACTGTCTATTTTGTATCACAATCATCCCAACTTAAGATGGAAGCTGAATCAGGGAGATTTAATGCCATAATTTTAGTGGTCCGTGGCGAACACAAGCATAACAATAAAGCCATAATCAACACAATAGCCAGAGTTAGAAAAACAGCAACAAATGCAGCCACAATATAAATAACATTTCCTTTCAAGATATTTTTTAAGGCATCATACTCTTCTTTTAGATCTTTTAGCATTTTAGCGACATTTGCTGAGTTTGACGGACACAAGTTTTTGGTTATAATTCTAGCTTCGTCTATAATCTCTTTTACCATTTCATTCTTTAATTTCTTAATCATAGTCTCTATTTTTGTTTCTTGTGTGGATTTTGATTCAGAAACTGCTCCAATTGTAAGCGTAACCTTTTTCATAAGAGTGCCAATTTGACTTTTTATCATTTGGACATCAAACAGACTATTTTCACTAGCATTTTGGTATGTCACATTAAGATGCTTGCTATTTTTGACCGTTGTATTTACATTTCTTATTGTATTATTTTCACAAATATTGTCAATATTACGTAGTTCCTTACTACCAAAAGGATATGAGATGCAAACACAGCCAATATTAGAACGAATGGGCTGATTGTACCATGTACACTGTATTTTGGTCTGGGTTACATTATCTTTTTGCTTGGGGATATTGCTAATGAAATCACAAACTTTCGAGTGGACACCGTGTTCCGGCGAATAAGTTGCTATTTCTTGCTCTTTCCTAGTTAAGTCTACCAAGTTAATTCCATCTATTAATGCTTCTGTTTCACAGGGAATATAAATGATGCCAATCTGAATTATTGCCCCTTTATCAACTTTGCAGTAACAAGTAATTTCATGTTCATTCTGAGTAAAATTCATTTGAACAGGTTCGTTTGCTTGAGCTCTTATTATGCTAATAAATATTGTTGCCAGCATTACATATAGTTTTTTTGGGTACCACATTTTTATATAAACTTGATTAAACAGTTTTGTTTTCTTTTTTAGTGTAAAGTTTTAACCACTAAATATTTTTTATAAAACTTGCTTTTTTTCTCTCTTCGTGCTAAGCCATAAACACGGAAATGATTAACTTTGTTTCTAATCACACTTTACCTGATCAAAGTCTAAACTTGCTACTTATTGTTAATTCCTAGTGCTTTTTTTCTCTCTTCGTGCTAAGCCATAAACACGGAAATGATTAAATTTGTTTCTAATTACACTTTACCTGATCTAAGTGTAAACTTGCTATTTATTATTAATTCCTAGTGCTTTTTTTCTCTCTTCGTGCTAAGCCATAAACACGGAAATACTTACTAATTTAAAGTTATAACAATTAATTGCACAGAATGTCCCAAGAGCACATCACATTAATTTAGCATTAAACCAATTGACAGAAATTCTATGAAAAAGGCCTCTGTCGTACCGTCTTTTGGAGCGCTCGTTTTTGCGATGTCTTTCTCAGGCGTTCTGTGGAGGAGAAGGTTCGCCCTTGCGACCAGGACTTAGCATCACGTCAGGGGTCACCAAAACTGTCAGTTTTCCTGGACGGCGAACTAGAAGCAGGAGTCGAGAAGGCCGGGCAGTTTCAAATCAGTCTCTTTATTCAGCAGATGCAGGCATCAATCGAATGAAACACCAACTGTCTCCTGTTTTACATCTCTACTGTGGCTCCTTATATACTAGTTAACACACGTCATAATTCCTCAATAATTAGCTAGAAATGTACAGCACGCAGATTGTTATCTGGGTTCAATGAAGACAAAGTGCACAAAAACAAGCATTTTTAGCTGATCTTTCAAAGTATCATCATATATGGAGGTTCAGGGTACATATACAATCTCATGCCACGTTGGCGCACACGTAAACAGGAGTACAAAGTATGATTTACCATATTACATGGAATAATAATCTCACAGTAACATCCTATAGTTTTACCTACAGGTGTCAGAATCACTGTAATTAGGTCTGGTAAGCATTTATACACTTTGGAACACACATAAAAAAATCCCATCCTTGCCTACATGTTTTGTTAAAATGAAAGTGCAGAAAGCTGCATTAGGGAGCTGGGGACTAAAAATATATATCAACTGAAAATATAGTTGACCTCTCACATTTCAAATTTGAGGACAATATCTATAAAAATGAGATGTATTCTGCCAGATATCAACAATAAACAAAGTCTGAACCATAACTCTCCAAAGGGACATGCCAGAGCATGCCTCACTCGTGCGCACAGATGAGACGCTAATGTGTACATCTTATATTTTAACCTTCAATAATGCAAACTGCAGAAAAAAACACCTTTCAAACGATAGACAAATGAAGTTTAATTCATACAGCTAAGGGCGCTTGGCTCAATGTGCACTATGTAAACAGAACGATTACATATGATATATTTTACCTACAATTATGTGAATAGCAGAATAAACCACGTTTACTGATTGAGAACAGCATCCAGTTCATCAAAAAATGAGGTCCTCTACTCCTGAGCCCACAGTGGAATTTTCACTCTTTGCCACGAACTGCTCCGTACTTCCTTTGTTTTGTCCGTTTTATCATGTTTAGAACAGAAAAAAGTTGCAAAACAACAGTGCGTAAAATGCGCATGAATTACGCACTTAGTCCCTGGTTTTCAGTCACTTTCTTTGCGCACACGTCATGCTCCGTCTGTTCAGAGAAAAGCATGGCATGACATACATTGTTGTGTTCCCCTGCTCAATGGCTGTAAGGGGATGTAATTGGTTGATTGTACAAGGAGGAGAGTGGGGCGTAAACTTTCAGTCATCTGTAGCACTGATTCGCTGTCTGGGGCTCCAGTAACACACAACCCTCACCTTATTGGGGCCAACCTCGGTGTCAATCACAAGCTGACATGTGTGTTTAGCACTGAGGAACAAAGTTGGTGCTGTGAGAAGTTTATTATGCCTGAAATCGACAAAAAGATGCAAAAAAGTGATGGAGCAGAGTTCACGTTTGGAATACTTTCCTACAGCAGACTGTACATGGAGGATCTAATTTATTTTGTGGATATAATTTCTTCACTGGATTATATTCTCTGGACCTGTATGGAACAATTGAGACTAACTTTCTGGGAATATGTGAATATTTGACAGAACCAGAGCACACAAAGGGAAGTGAAGTCCAAATCCAAATGTTTGACTTTTCTGTAAAAAATGGCTTTTCTGTCAGCTCTGTGGTGACTTCAGGTGAAAATGGTTTACATATTCGAAAATATGAGCACTGTAGATTTCATTTGATGTGTAGATTGTTTGTGTGAGTGATGCACGAGTCGATGTACCTTGCTGTAGAATTGTAAAGTAGAGGGGCTGTCGGATCTATAACAGGTTAAATCTCACAAGAATCCTTTTTGTGTAACATTTGACCTTTCTTTAAACATACATTGTAAATCTCAACTGAAATACTTCTGATTATTCTAGTTACTGGCCATGTAAATGTACCAAATGTGGCAAACAGTGGTGCAGCATACACTCTCCACCCTTCACCCATTAAAGGGACAAATGGTGAAGTATCCTGAGAGTTACTAATGCAGCAAAGTTTATTTACCATCAGTACAGGACCCAGGACACTTGACTATCCATTCTATACTTCCATTGTAGGCAGTATTATACCGCTAATGACATAGGACAAGATACTAAGGGCTACAGCCACTCTGAACGTTTGGAAAAGTGTTGACAGCTAAAAGCATTATCATTAAAGGTCCTGTACCTGCAACTCTCCAAGTCAAAATCTGTCTGCTTTGTGCTCTTGTGCTATCGTGCTAATGATAAAAAAGTATTGTCTGAAAACAGGAAGTGCACTTTAGTATGTTAATTGTTGCAAGCTTACTATCATAGCAAACCTCTACTCCTCTGAAATTTCTGAAAAGCGCTTATTAATGCGTCAACCCTTTACCTTTACTTCAGTAGAGATTGGCTATTGCAGGTCTTAAATCATCCAAATGATTCTAGTGAAGGTGTATGGATTTTAAAAACACTGTGGAGCATTTCCTGTACTACCACATGACATCGCAAGAAGAACTATAGCCTATAGATGCAGGGTTTGCGAGTTGTGAGTGAAACAAAACACAACTCCGGGTCCATTTTTGATGACAAAACAACATTATAACAGATCAGAAAATAGCGTAGTATGGGCCATTTAAAGTATATACAGTACCTCTCACAGTAATTTAGCTGTGTTTTGTTTTTTCGCTTTCATCGCATGGACAAAATCTTTACGGCCTACTTCTGTATTCCAGCAGCCTCACTGACTTTCCCCCCCGAAGCCCGTTAGCACAAGTTTATTGACTGCAGCTTTTATTTAAGTGTACCTCCCAGTGTATTAGAAGCTGTATTGTGCTAGCTTGATACAGCATCTTTATCAAATCTAGCCCAGATGCCTGTTCGGATCTTTGAGGGCTTTTTTTGTTTTTTTACATGAATGTCGTGATTTGATTTTTCCCGTCACAGCAACAATCTGCAGTCACCTCTAGTTCCTGACAAACAACTCACTTGAGCGTCCCATTGTTCATCCTCCATAGCGCAATCAGCGACGACTTCCTCTCTTCCTCTCTTCCTCTCTTCCCGTCTTCCTCTCTTCCCGTCTTCCTCTCATCACTCACCTCAAGCTGTTTGGAGAATTGCCGCTTTTATCGTTAAAGTAAAACAAAAAAGAATTGTACATGTTCAACTGACGATTTACGGTAATGTCATACTGTGACAGGAAGTAAGCCGGTAAAAAGAAGTGGTGCTTAATGGAAAAAAGATCGGTGATATATTTAGTGACTTATAAAACTTTACACTGATGCCACGCCACACGCTGGTAATTACTGTAACAACTCCTTTCATCATGGATGTTTTCCCCAGTGGATTTTCTTGAATTAAAATCAGCTGCATACTGTCCGCATCTAATTAGAAAGCGTTTTATTGTCTGGTCATCTGGAAGTGCACGATTAGCATGCTAGTTGCCGTTAGCATTACCGGCAAAACGTGAAAACTAGTTCATTTTAAACGGTTTGTAGCAGTCTAAAGTTATTCCTCATTTACCTTATGCATTCTGAACATTCTAATCATTCGCCGCAATGAGTTTTCATTCAGCTTTCAGAGTTGCGGTAATGCTAACATCAACTAGCATGCTAACTACGCAATTCCTGAATGTGCTGGAAAGAAAATGGTGTAAAATTAGATGCAGACAGTACACAGTTGACTTATTTTTTACCGAAAGCTGCTTATACAATATATCTGCTTTGGGGAGAGACAAATTTTGCTCAAATACATGGTAAAAAATTGGGTACAGTACCGTGGATTTTTAAAATTAAAACACTATAATGCCAGCTCTCAAGCAAACCGCGGACCAAAAGTGAAATGAGAATTGAGTTACTTTGCCTGCCTCTACCAAATACAGTAACACACCGCAAATAATTCACCAATTCGCTAGCATCATTCTGCACCCAACTGAGTTTTTTTGTTTTGTTTTTCTTGACAATACCCAATTACACCTCCCTCCCGCCAGTTTATCGGCTCCATTAACCTGTCCCCCTGCATCTTATCCGCTGTTCAACCCACTCTGATTCACTGCACCTCTCAGTACGCGCTAACAGTATATGGCGCTAGCTGCAGGCGCGTGTAAAAGGTTAGTGGGCGCATTCGCGGTCAGGTTTTCTGGGTTTCATCTTAAGACCCCCCCCCCGAGGAGAGCAGCGGTAGCTTAAGCACCGGCCCCGAGACGGCACTTGGGAGAAATGCCAGGCAGATATGGCTGTATGAATATAAAGGGAATGGTGCAAAGGACTCCAGCCGTAGAGCGCACACTGTTCCAGGAATGGAGAGATTAGGAGTGGCATTTGGTTCAATGGGCTGTAGTGAAAGTACAGAAATAAGCAATACCTGCCTCTAGTATCGCTGTGAGAATGGAATAAAGTACTTTGGGCAACATAAAGGTGTTCTATATCACTTTTTTGGCGGGGGATTTGTCACTTGCTTGTCTCCATGGGGATGTATTTGCTTTGCCTGGAATGTTCCACAGTACAGCATTGAAGTTATATTGAATTGTGTTGTTTTTGTATCTTGGCAAAACGGGAGTCTACCTATGCTCCCACTAGGTTCCCCTGTTTTTTCAAATTAAAAAGACATTTTTGAAAATAAACCCATAACTCCTCACTCTTACCCTGGCCCTAACCTTAAAGATCCAATACTGAACAAAAACGGACCTGGAGCTTTTGTTTCATTCACACATGTTTGAGTAACACTTTATCAGCGGTTTATCTGCACATCCTAAACTCAAAATGCTCTGTTCCACCTTGTGATGTCATGTAGTGGTAGTTTTAAAGTTAACAGCTACCTTTTATCTTTTGTTCAGTGTAGAGAGTCGCAATTCCAGGGTTGAAATGATCCAAAAGGTTCTAGTGAAGGTGTGTGGAGTTTAAGAACACAGTGGAGCACTTCTTGTATTACCACATGACATCACAAGGTGGAACAGAGTGTTTTCTGTTTGAGAGAAGAACCTGAAAATATGTGAATGAAACAAAACACAGCTGCAAGTATGTTTGCGATGAGGAAATAACACTTTGTAACATAATAATCTCAAATAAGAATGGCGTGACATGGATTTTTGGGGGACGATACCGATATCTGACCTGCTGCTGTGGTCGATAACGAATATTTGTGAATACCAATATTTAGCTTTTAAAATCCAAGCAACATAAACAGCCATAATGCTCTTCTATTTCTCTTTTTATTTGCGAGTGACAAACCAGGAATACAGTACAAACAGCACCATAAAAATATCAGTGCCAATTATCAACTGATATCTGCAGAAACCCTGTGATATTGATTAATACCGATAATGGAAACCATGCAGTAGTGTTGATTAGTGAACGAGTCAGCTCTTTTGAACAGTTCCTTAAAGTGAACGGTTAGAACAGATCTCAAATTTTGAAAGAACTGAACTTTTTTCTTTCTAATTTGTATGCATTGTTATACTGATGAATAAAAGACGCTGAACCAACTGAATTATTATCATCATCATCATCATTGTTGAAGTGCAACCACAGACTGTATATATAAATGGACATAGCTAACCTGCTAGCTGCCACGTTACAAATAGGAAGTGATTATGGGATGCGCTTCCGGCTCCATTGACTCTCGTTCCAACTCACTTCACATTAGAAAACTATCGCCCCTCTCTCCGTAAATGCTCTATTAACCCGCTGTACGTGATCCTGGTATTTTGATTATGTTATTGTGTCTGTAACTCAAGCTATAACCATTAATAAGAGACAAATCAGCTGCCTTCTTTCCCCGAGGTCACTCAACAGGTCTGATTGACAGCTCTGCTAAGCACCCACCCCTTGCTAGCGGTGCGGCCAGGAAGGGGCGTTACCTTCAACAGTCTCTCCTCTAGATTTGCTCTTTTGCTTTGATATGATTTAGATTATGCATCATTTCAATGGGTAAACACTCTCCCACTTTCAGTTTGAACCATTTTAAACAAATCTTAGCCTTGATCGAGTCTCTCTGTGATTAGTTTGTTGATAAAATAAGTTCTCACATTTGCTTCATTCATATAAAAAATTGTAAAAGAGCCAGTCTTTTGAACGACTCTTTGAAGTGAACAGATCCGAAAGATTCATATTCTATAAAAAACCCGAAAATCCCATCACTACAGCACATCACCCAACCCTAATCTTAAACGTTTTTAAGACAGTAAAAATGAAGTACAGCGTCTTTCCAGCCCAAGTGGCTAGTCTAGGTCTTATCTTGACTTAATCCCAGTTTAGCCTTCACATTCAGCAAACATGTTCAAAAAATCCATTCCGGACCTTAAAGACCTCTTTGGTGCACATGGCCATGCTTCCACGCCTGTGTGAGCCAATGAATAATCAGCAAAGCCAATTCTCCTCAGCACAAGGAGAACAGAGCACACTGAGGGGAAAACAGGGGGATCATCATAAATCATAACAGTGCCATAAATCATATCTGGGCCCACCGGGAGCGCCGCGTCCCCCTGCTTGAGAAGCGCTCAAGTATAACAACAAACACATTAGAACGCTCCTACTTCGCAGTAAAGGGCAGATGGCTGGCAATTAGTTAATCATCTCATCACAGCCAGACTGAGTGACAAGCTTCTGTGCTGCTCGGAAAATTGTGTTTTGTTCCTTTTTTAATGAAATACGGATAAAATGCTTTGGAAGAATTAGAAAACAGTGTACCCTTCATGAACTGCTGTTATACAACATGTGACATTGACACAAATTTGATCGATCTGGCGTTGATTGAACTTTTCTAGTGGAGAGTCTGGCACATGCTTGTCTCCATGGAGGCTATAGCTTTGCCTTGAATGTTACACAGAGTGGCCTTAAACCATAGACTGTATTTATAAATGGTCATAGCTAACACACTAGCTGCCGGCGCCATCAACTGTAGCTCCAATTCACTTTACTTTAAAAATTGTCACCCCTCCCTCTGTAACCGCTGCAGTGAGCCTCGTCATTTTGGTATTAAAATGTTCATATTCATATTTTTACTTCGCTATTGTGTCTGTAAATCAATATATGAACATTAATAAGGGACAAATCAGGCGCCTTCTTCCCCGAGGTCGCTCCCATTAGCATTAGCAACAGGTTTGACTGGGGCCAAATGGATGACGTCACACTCCCTTAGTCCACTTCTTTATACAGTCGATGCTATAAACTTATCCATCACCATGACAACAAGCAGATGATGCCACCAAGCCAAGTTACAGCTCAGATCTATGGGGGATATAAAAGGTATTTAAGAGCAATTAAATGCCTCTGCTTGATCAAATGAACAGCGTATACCTGCTTTGTACAAACTATGGTAAATGCGTCCCTCAGGCTCGAGCTGAGTTCTCCCACGTGAACGAATGACTGAGAAATGTGTTTTGTCTGAGATGCAAATGTATTTATAATGTAATAATTTGCTATTTTACTGTATTGTTCTGTATTGTACTGTATTGTATTGCTTGTGTTGTGTTTGCTGCTGCCTTGGCCAGGTCTCTGGTAAAAGTGACTCTGAATCTCAGTGGGCCTTCCTAGTTAAATTAAGGTAAAACAAATTCTAATAGTACCTTTTATTGTAAATTTAAAGCAGACCTATTATGCAAAATCGACTTCTCTGAGCTTTTAATGTTATAGTTGTTTCCTCTTCTCATTTAGCCTCTTCAAGTTGTACTTGGAACATGATTAATACTCCAGGAGTATAGTTAATACTTCAAATACATTGAAATTAAAGATTATACTTTAATTACTTATTTTCAAGATGCCAAATTGCGAATCAACCCCCGTTTTCACTGGCACCAGTATCTGACCACTAATCTGTTCTTATTCTCTCCAATTTTATTTTCTTAATTGGTGACAGAGATGTGATTCGGCCGCGTTGCTTTGATTGCCTTGATTTTGACACAAAAGAAAAAAAATCCGCTACTTGCTACTGTGATCTGCAGCTATCTATAGGAGGTGCAGACAACTTCACAGCTCTTTGTTGTGATGACTTTTATGGCGATGTCAGCTCCCATTGGGCACTGCAGTTTTCTAACGTGGAAGTCAGCGGGTTTGTTTCTTTTACTAAGTCGCTTTAGGTGAATATTGAGATTTAAAATGTGTAAATTATAACATAATGATCCACAGGTGTCATAGAATATAACTATATAGGAGACACGAGCAAAACATGTGTACTTTAAGTCATTCTACCACTATAATCTTTGTAATACAGACTTAAATAAATGTTCCAAACCTTATTAAAGATGTGGAGGCTCAGTCAAATGCATCCATCTGAAGAATCCACTGTGCGGTCCATTGTTCCGTGGGGCCAGCTTTGACATGTTTCTCTATTTTATATAGGTGTGATTTATTGCCAGATTAACCAAGCAGGGTAACACATTCATATGTCCATTTGTGTGTGCAGATTCAACAAGCAAAGCATTAAAGCAGAGGTAAAAGAAGGTATAAGTTTAGCTTTTGGACACTCTGACTTTACACCTGCTTCTGTACACCAGTTACTAAACACAAGGGTGACATTTGGGCATGAAGCAAAGGCCAGCAGTATTCGCACCTTCTCTTACACATTTGCCTCCAGAGAAATATGTGCCAAGTAACACCCTTTCACTTATAGGCATTCAAACTTATAGTCTCGGTTCTTGAGCAGCATTTTAATGTAACAGAATAAAAACATATAAAAGACAAGCAAAGAAATAAATGTTGATCAGGTTGGGAATTGTAATAGGACGAGTGAAATCCTAGCTCCATGTTTTAGAAACTGTAAGTGTAGATACAAGCTTGTGTTGGTGACATAGACTGTGCCTTCAACAATCTTGCTCCGATTTGCCCCTATAACTGCTAGCCTCGATGAGCTTCGTTTGATTGGAGCAAAACGCTATGGGTGATGTGTTTTTCTTTACACAGTCTATGGTTGGCGAATTGCAGCATGTACCAATACGTTTTTGTTATTATTCTATGCATGTTTTTCTGATTGATTACATCATCTTGCAGTTGGGTAGAGGTTTAGAGGGAGGGGTTAGTGCATACATACAGTGCTGCTTCCTGAATCGCATCCAATCATATTCAGAAGCATTAGTCTGCATGACCAGGCTTGGATTACATACAAACAGCAACATACAACATACAGTGTTAAAGAAAGGACATTTGGGTAAGCAAGATGCACCATGTAACATTTCTGGTACAGGCTCTGCCACCCGCTTGTATCCATGGAGAGGTTTTTGCTTTGCACAGAAATCTCCACAGTATGGCATTAAACTGTCTAAGTGTTATAATTGCTCAAAAATACCTTGAAAAATGTGTTCTAACTGTGAGCGCTGCCGCCTCTCCACAGATCTGACCTGTAATATGGCCTGGTTGCATTACTTGCTTGTCTACATGAAATAAATTGATTGAAAGAGTCAATCCACTTCAGCAACAGGATTTATAATATGATAAAATGATGTCTAGTTGTCGTACAGAATTAACCTAGCAGCAAACTCCTTTTCTTTGCTAAAGGCTAAAAGAATTAGCACAAAAGTCAGTCTTTCCTTGCATTATCTGTGCAAAGATGGAACGTGTTGCCGTAGACATTTTAAACCAGGAATTCGATGAAAATAGAAATGAAAAATAACAGTTTTGACATTTTAATTACCTGCCAGTTCATATCAGGCGTGCTCTCCTTTGTGGATTGCATTCCTCAAAGAACAGAATGGGAAACGTAAGGGTTTGGAGTCAGCAATATCAACACCCGGGTACCCTAATAATCTAATAATAATGCAATTATAATGGTAAACACAGCTCCTGTAAAAAAAAAAAAAACTAATGGAGCGCCTTCTCAAGAGCTAAAAACACTGTTGCACTAGATGATGTCATGAGGTGGTGCTGTTTTTAAAAGTAAAGTACAATAGGTAAAATCCTCCATCTGATCCAAGTCTAGCTCAAGATCTGGAGATGCGTCTACCAACTGGAGATAATTAACGTCATATTCGTTGTATTGTGAAATATACTTAGCAAAGTCAACAACAGCAGGTAAAGTTACATAGTTGACCTTTAAAATAGACAGTGTCATGTAATGCCAAAACATGTATGTAATGAGAGTTTGAAAAGGTTAAAGGACCTGTATATATTTCACAAGCAGCTCTTGAGGTAAAAATAAGTCTGTGTACTGTCAGTTTTGACTTTTAAAACATTTTTTGATTATCATCAAGTGTGTGGTAGCATACTTTAACGTGACAGCAAAACTCTGCTCTACGCTATATAAACTGCATAATATAACTAACTAATAATAATTACAATGCTCTGAATGCATAAGTTAAACGAGGAATAATTTTGGACCACTGCAAACAGTTTAAAATGAACTAGTTGGACAAGTTACTGTAAAAAATTCAGGTAGAGCGCCTTTAACTAATTACAGGACCATTACTTTTTTATGGAAAAGTTCTCTTACATATGTGGATTTATGTCAGAAGCAAACTTCACAGCTATGATAATAAGGACACGCTATTTAAAATTCTAACTCGCTCCATTCTGTCCGGTTTGATCAACTGCGGTGGAAAGTTCATTAACGGCACTTAAGAGCAGTTGGCATACGTTTCCAAAAGTATTAACAACTTTATGGCGAGTGTCCAACCGTCACATCTATGCCAGTGTAGCCTATCCATCATTGTACGTGTGAAGCTAAGCGATGGTGCTAAAATTAGACTGAATAGGGAGTAAATAATTATGGTGTGTGGTGGCTCCTTCCTTTGCCAGCTGTCTGGGTTGGAAAAGCCTATGGTCAGCCGCCTGTCAATCACCGCTCGGCGTATAAGCCTGGAATCAAGTCAAGTTTTCTGGTGTTTTTGCTGTTAGGTGGCCAAATCTCCACCAGAGGCTCCGCAACAGATTTAACGCTGTTGGAAGTAAAAATTTGAATATGTTTTTAAAAATGTTTTAGTGTATGTGTAAACTGGTTGAGTGAGAATTTCCGCAGCAAAATCGACTCTTCTAATATTTGCGAGTTCACGGACTCACAAGGATTAATTCTGGTACGCTGTCAGTGGGGTGGGCCTGGCCAGCGGTTGTCGGACCAATCACAGAGCAGCATTGAGTTTTGGGAGGAGGTCAAAGGTGAAACGTTCCAACGAACAATAACACACATGATGATACCGACTAACGTACTTAAGCCTTGTTTAGCAAAAATATTGACTATTTTGTTTGTGAAAAATGCATTTGTGGACAGGGAAGATGTCTGTGCTTTTTGTATCAACTGAATGTAACAAAAGTGCATTTTTTTGGGTTCCGTTTTGACCAATCTGATTGAAATATACCCCATGACGTTCCAATCGCTTTCAACCAGAGCCGTTCCAGACTGATAAAGTTACATAGTGTACGTTTCAAGCTGTGTTCAATGTTATCAAAGCGCGCACTTAGCATACTAGTAGGGGTTAGCATTGCTGCGCTAGAAAAGCTCTGATAAACTCATCGCGGTGAATTGGGATGCTTGTACATGCAAAGGCTAAGTAAAGATAAGCTTTGGACTACTGCAAATTGTTTAAAATGAACCGTTTCTGCTCTTCCACATTTTATGACAGTAAAAATCAGGTACATCGCCTTTAACAATAAACTTTATAGTCAACAAAATACATACATAGATTTAGTCGACTACATTAGCATAGCATTTCATTAACTAAAAATGTATTTGACTAACTCTTGGCCAAAGCTAAAATTCCCAAGACTAAAAAACAAAAAAATTTGAATTCAACTTTCCTCTTGTTTCCACTGCAAACCATCAACTCATCAGACATGTCCACTGCGCTCTGGGCCATAGAACATGCTGTGATTGGCGTTGGCATCGGTTGAACCTCCACATAGCCAAGCACGAAGGTCAGAAAGGCCAAAAGAAAAATAGAAAGATGGAAGTAAATAAGTTTGTTGCCAAAGTAGTGTCGAAATACATAGTAGTACTTCATAGCAAAGGAGAAGGAGAGCGCGTTTGGCAGGCGGTTGAGGGATTGAAGCCCGCTCGTGCTGCCAATAGTCATTCTGTGTAGAGTCCGGGTGTCCTTCCCGCGCTCCTAAGGGTGCTCTTCCAACTTCCTCACTGTCCAATGACATTAGCATATTGGCCGTGTTATACTGCCCAATTTAAGTTGCCCAAAGAGAATGAACTTGAGAGACTTCAGTTTAATAGACATAGAAGGAAACGTGCCACCAAGTTGTGCAGCAGTAATCATTGCAGCCTCGCAGAACAGGAAGTGTCGGTAATTAGAAGTTGGCGCTAACTGTTTCCTCAGTTTTGATTTCCCTGAATACAAATGTTTGCTTTCAAGCTTTTGTCAGGCTTTTGGATATCATTCTTGGGATTTTGAGCTATATGACTTAAAGAAAGGTGGGTACTACTCACGAAGCTATTACAATAACTGGGTATCACTGGCTTTGACTGTTTTGAGTTGGACTAGTGGCCACTCTTGGGTACTGCAGTGAAAAAATTCCCTCTTGCCCAGAAAGCAGCATAATCACAAACTGCTCATGTTTAGCTGACGGGGCCCTATAGCTTTCACAAAGGTCAGATTTTGATTCAGTGACCTATTTTCACATCATAACCTTTTTCTCAGCTCACAATCCTTAAATTGTGTTAAAAACTCCTTCTGTCTAGCTCTGCTGTAGCTACTCTCACCTGGTCACTGCTCGCATGTGCCTGCGTGGGAGAAGGGTGCAACTGTGCGTGGTTGGTGGGCCAAACAGCCACCGGACATACTTAGCTGCTAAAGGCTAATCTAGAGGCATGCACCATTGAACTTGGCCCATTCTCTTGAGTGCCAGGTTTAGGTCCCGTGGCTTGGTAGTACTCCGTTACTCAAGTATGTTTAACTTTTTAATAAAATTGTAGAGTAATTTTTTTATTTAACACCACAATTTTACTCTCACTTGAGTAAGATAACAGAGTGTAACAGTAGTCTTACTTGAGTAAAACTTAAAAGCCAAAGTTAAATGTGTCAACTGGGCAAAAAGTTGTAGGAGTGAAGACATTTTACTGCTCATCCAAGACGCTTCTTCAGCTCTGGTCGTATTACTGGTGGACATTGCCTTATATCTATCTGAAGAGAGGAGCTCACTACACTGAAACTGTAAACAGTTATTGTTTACAGTTTCAGCCTGAACGAGCCTCCATTCAAAATTAATGGCCTTGGCTGGTTCTATTGTTCTTTGTTTCCTTTGTTCCTTTGTTTGCTTTTGGTCTGAGGATGGGGTTGATAGGTGACAGGTGATGTCTGAGCGAAACTTAACCATTCTTCTTTCTGTGAGTACTTCTATGAGTGGTTAAAGCTTCGTTACAATAGTAAATAATCTGAACATTTGTATTTCCTGCGCCTCTTTCAGATACACAGCAAATTCAAAAGTGAATCTTGAGGTAAAGTTTCTACAGTGTTAATGTTTCAGCAGGACTGCCTCTAATGTTATTGATTGCGAGCATTGTTATGTTTATACAATCGAGTGAAAATCTTGTTTTTAATTTCATTCAGACACATTAAGACAACTCCTCATTTTTAGTGATGTTCACGACCGTCACTTCACTAAAAATGAGAGTTGTCTGAATGTGCCTGAATGAAATTAAAAACAAGTCGACTCTTTTGAACGGTTCCTTAACGTGAACGGTTGGAAACGGATCAAATCTTTTTCTTTACAATCTTTACACTGACTAACACTGAACCAATACAAGAATCAGCACGAAAGCAGAGGAGGAAATATGAGTGAGAGGTTTGTGCGAAAAAAAAGACAACATATGTTAGTTTTAAATATATATATATATATGTGTGTGAGTATATATATATGTGTGTAGTTCAAACCATTCTAAACTAATCTTGATCATTTCTTTCTGTAGTTTGTAGTTAAAATGAGCTCACACTGGCTTCTGTCATAAAAATAGTAAAAGAACCAGTCTTTTGAACAGCTCTTGGAAGAGAACGGATCCAAAAGATTCTGATCCCACAAAGGAGCCGAAAGTCCCATCACTACCCTGAATCCCAAGTTAAGCTGAAAATAAATTTTCCGGTGTTTTTATTAATATTTTACATTTGTGAAAGGAATTGTTGTGAAATTACCTCAGTAGAGGTAATTTTGAATAATGTGAAATAAAGAACATTCTGCATTATTTTTACTTCATAAAGTGTGAAAACATTTCATTATAGTCTAATTAGTTTTACACTGTGCACTAATGTAAACAAATCAACTGTTAATGAATGTCAAATTCAACTATGGAGAGCGATGTTTCATCACTCCAGTGTTAAGGCTTAACACTTTGGCGACATGACACTGTGAAAGAGTAAAAAAAATGGTGTAAGAGTTGAACTGACAATCTTGAATTTGTATGTATGATTAGTTTTTTGTTTTGTTTTTCTTTTTTTTCTCAGTTTTTTTATCCTACCTAGCCTGCCAGATGGACTTTCGTAATTTGTGGGCAGCATTGTGGTTTGGGCAGAAGCCAAAGGTGAAGCGCCCAAACGATTCAAAAACAAAACGTAGTAACACAGATGGACCTACTTCAGCCTATTTTTGCAGAAAGCAAAGATTCCAAAATTGTTCTAGTGGAGGGTCAGCCACCTGCTTGTCTCCATGGGGACATTATTTCTTTCCCTGCGATGCATCAACACTAATGGTGAAAAGTCAGTTCAGCACAACATAGGGGCTTTAAATCTTTTGTTTAATGCCACATTAACATTATACATCTCTTAGTGAATGAGCCATTAGCATGTTGAGCTAATTCCCCCGGTCCACTTTGCATGCTAATATATTCCAGACTGTGACAGGCGGAGAAAAGTGGTACGCCTTAACCAAACTTGTCCTGACTGTCAGCACTGGCATATGTCAACATCTTATTTGCACTGGCGTTAAGAACCAGGCAGTTCACCGAAATGGCGCGTGAACTATTACCTTGAGATTGGAGAGGACATCCAAGGTTGTTCACATGTATTCAAAACGCAAAAAACTTACCACAGTTGTCAATAGGTTGTGTTTGAACGACATCACGTCATCGGGAATCCCTGTTGATTAAAACTGAGCTGGAGTACAGGATTCTGTGGTGGAATTTGCTGTTTAACTGTCAGATTGCAACAGTTTGACCTGGTTTATGGTTAAAGCATAAACTGTATAAGGAAGTGGACTAAGTGAGTGTGACGTCACCCACAGAGTTCGGCTCCAGTCAAATAAAGCTCATCGATGCTAGCGGTTACAGGGGCGAATTTGGAGTCAAGTTCCATAATTGGAATTCCGGCTGCGACAACGCTGTCAATCAAACCTGTTGCTAACACTAGCCAGCGTGACGTCGGGGAAAGAAAGTGCCTGGTTTGTCTGTTATTAATGTTAAAATCTTGATTTAAGGACACAGTAGCGAAATGAAAATACTAGGATCATGTAGAGCGCATTAATATTAATTTTTTAAAACCAAAATGGTGAGTCTGACAGCAGCAGTTACAGAGAGAGGGACGACAGTTTTTCCAAAGCAAAGTGAATTGGAGCCAAAGTTGATGGAGCCAGAAGCGCACCCATTCTCATTTCTCATTTCTTATTTGGAACACAGTGGCTAGCAGGTTAGCTATGTCAATTTACATACAGTTTATGGGTTAAACAAGGCCCATATTACGCTATTTTCGGATCTATATCAAAATGTTTCCTCGTTTTAAAACATATCTGGATTTTTAAAACTTCATACACCTTCACTAGAATCATTTGTGTAATTCCAGCCCTAGAATTGACAATCTCTTCTGAACTAAAGGTAAAAGAAGCTGTTAACTTGAAAACTACCACTGTATGACATCACACGGTGGAACAGAGCATTTTGAGCTTTGGAGTTGTAGACAAACTAATAATAAAGTGTTACTCAAACATGTGTGAATGAAACAAAACACAACGCCAGGTCTGTTTTTGCTGAGCACAACACTATAACATGGCTAAAATCTCACAAGAGCCAGTTTTGTGTAATATAGGTGATATAGATTTAAATATAAAAACGTTTGTGTGTTTGTTTGGAAGATAAAATACAAACTTTTTTCTCTTTAAGAAAAAACAACACAAAATTAGATGGCAGATTTGTTGCGCTGGTTTATGGTCAATATCTCTGAAATTTCATGGAGATAGGCCCAGTAATTACAAACAGTTATACAGGCACCTGCCCCCATAGGAAATTATGACATAATAAAATTCAAGAATGTGAACGCAACCTATTCAGTCCACATCACATGGAAATATGTTCTGGTGGAGTGACAGGTGGAGAAAAGTTTACACCCTAAAATGGTACAAAAGACCTAAACGCCGCCCATAACAACATTTCAAATAGAACTGATAAACTGGGCAGTGCCTTAAGGACTGAGGTAGAGGAGGGGCGCGGTCTGGGGGTATGAAAACAGTGTGATTGGTCTAACAGGTATCCACACTTCAAACCCTGCCCCGACATCCAAGTGCTTGTAATCAGAAACTTGTCGCTGTAATCATGGAAGTCATGTGTGATATCATGTAGTACTTTTTAAATTTATTGTACTTTGTTTCACCAGGATAGTCCCGCTGAGAGTCTCTTTTTCAGGGGAGTTCTGAACTTGTACATGTTTTCAGTGGTAGGTCAAAGCGCAGGCACGGGGAAAACATACAAACTCCACAAAGAAAGGTCCTGTGCCGCCTCAGAATTGAACCCAGGACCTTCTTGCTGTGAGGCGACAACGCTAACCGGTTGCAGTGGCCACTAGAGGCAGCACACACTCAGTTTTTGATTATTTTTGAACAAAACGGTGCTAATTTACCTAGCTTGCATTAAAACGTCCGAAAAGAACTAGGAACAGTAAACAATTCTATCAAAACATCATATAGACCTACCCAGTTTAGTAGCAAAAAAGTTGATTTAGTGTTTACTTCCACTTTAACAAAACTTACTCTTGACTATGTGTTAACGTGCGCCTTGAGACCGGAGAGGGCATCCAAGGTTGTTCACATGTAAAAACACACATAAAACATGACAGTCAATTACACTAGACTTCCGAAATGGATTCTGCAGGTGAGGCCCGAGTGCGACACATTTTGACAGTCGGTTGCCGCGGCGATTTCAAGTCTACTGTGCAAGATGGGGTGAGTTGGCGCATAAAATATTTGTTGGAGATGTTGTTTTATTCATGCGAGCCGACCGCTGGGTTTAATGGCTCTTTAGATCGCATGAAATTGGGCAGAACAGTAGTTTTGAAACGCGCTGTCAGGGCATGTACCAGGCGTGTGGGGATGACAACGGCAGACACGAGCTGGGCTTAAACAAGGATGGTGTAGCTACCGCACAAAATAAACATCCATCCGTTTTTACGCTTATCCGGGGCCTGGTCTCGGGGGCAGCAGTCTAAGCGGGGACTTCCAGACTTCCCTCATACCAAACACTTTCTTCAGCTTCTCCAGCGGAACCTCAAGGTGTTCCCAGGTCAGCTGAGAAGAAACTCATTTTGACTGCTTGTATCTTGTTCTTTCAGTCATTACCCAAAGCTCATGACCATAGGGTTAGGGGAGGAACGTAGATTGACCAGTAAATCCAGAGTTTTGCCTTTCCACTCAGCTCCTTCTTTACGCTGCACCAATCTGCCTAGCAATCTCACGCTCCATTCTTCCCTCACTCGTGAACAACAAAATTTCAAAAAGTGTTAACCCTATAGCGTCGGATGCTACTGTCGCCGATAGAGCACGGTTGTGGATTTTCCATTACCGTAACTCCGCAACCAATTGTTCCATCGTGTAAATTCAAACGGCATCTCAAAGCAGAGGCATGGGGCTCTTTAAATATGTTGCTGTCATTATGGTAATCTGCTTTCGTTGTCCCACAAAGATGACCAATCAGAGCGCAGGTGCCGTTGGGAGTCTCCCAGTCAGCTATTTGATGCTTCAAAGGAAACATAAGAATGGATGTGTAAAATAGAGGTAGTTGTGTGAAAAAAGTACATGCTGATACTTCCTTTAACATGATTTTTATGGCTGAAAAAAAGTTTAGCTAATAATGATCTATAATGTGCTCAGTCCTTAAAGGGTTAAAGAAATCGGGTTTTGTAATTTTTTCTTTTTTCTGTATTTTTGGTAGTAGCGGCTGATTCAGCATAACATCTTTGAAAAGCTGCTAATGGATTACTGAATGAAAGGCACTGATGAAGTGTGGTTAAAAATATGTGCAGTGCAATTATTTTAGAAATGATTTGTGTTCTTTTAATCCCGGATGCCCTTTCTATTAAAATGTAGACAAAGACTTAGCCTGTTATGACACTGTTGGCCTTCTTGTGAGATGTTAGTTCTATCAATTCATAGATGATAGATGATGAATTGAGTTTAGTTTAGATGATTAGAAAAATAATGAGTAGACTTTTTCAGGTGAAATTTGAAGCATTGAGGCTACATAACAGCAAAAAATTTAATACCCCTTTAAAATCTAACACATAACAGAAAATACTATATTCACCGAAAATGTTTAGTTCATTTCAGTTTGTACTGAAACTATAGCACATCACATCGGGTTTGAAGTTGTAGTGTATTGCTTTGTACCATGTTTTTTTTATACTTGTACGTTGTACATTTTCATACTGCTAGCCATAAGGAGGGTTCAAACAATGCCCAGGAGAGATTGTAAGGTTACTCAAACTCAGACAGTAGACTTTAAAGCAGCTCTGCCTCTGCACAAGTCTGGATGGCCTAGCACCAAAGTACATCTCAAACATGTTAGTGCCATATGAACCATCTCACACTCTGTGAACTTCAGGGACCGGCCCCCTGCTGGTGCCCAGAGTCAGGAATAAACATGGAGAATCAGCGTTTCAGTTTTCTGCAGCTAAAACCTGGAACAGTCTTCCTGAAGATGTGAGACAGGCCTCTACTTTGACAATGTTTAAATCCACGCTCAAAACGGTTCTGTTTAGCTGTGCATGTGACTGAAAGGTTGTTATTCTGCACTCTGTTCATTTTATAATTATTTACATTCTGATTTGTTTGTTTGTTGCAATATTAATGCCTTATTCTGTAAAGCACATGGAAAAACTTTGTGTGTGAATTGTGCTATATGCCTTACCTTGCCTTAGATAACATTTTCATACATGCGGGGAACATTATAACATGGCAGAAAGCTCCAAAATATTGATCTTGCATCATACCCCGTTAAAATTAATTTTGTTAGTTTATTTGCTTGTTTATTTTATAATTGCTGTGGTCCGACCTCACACGCTCTCCTTCATTTACTACATTCACATTAGTCACAAGACTCTTTCGCAGACCCGACCTCCTGAGCGACATACATATTTGATGATGTGTGTATGCTTGCTTACCTCCCACATCCATTTGTGAATATCGCTCATTTATAATTGTCCTGCGCTTTTAGTTATCCCCAGTTGACAGTTTTGTAAAGAATCACGCTCCAACCACATATATTTGGTGCCTGTTACGAAACATGTCGTTTTCTCAGTACAATAGTGTTCTTTCATTTAGGCCAGAATACTGAGACAAAACAATAGATTCTGTGACATTTTTGCTGCTTATGTAAATTCTACATGAAAGGTTTTGTTTTTTTAAAGTGACATTTTTATCTTTGTTTTTCATAAGTAATTTCATGACATTTAAATTCAAACTGAAATTAAAGTGCTTTTTTGTCGTGACCAGCCAACAAAATAAAAGGTTCCCTACAATGAATAAAATGCGTTGATTAGCTGCTTACCTATTTTGTCTAATGAAAACAATTTGTCATCGGCGAGCTTAAAGGGCTCATATTACGCTATTTTCTGATGAAGTTGTTTCGTCATCGCAAACATACCTGGAGTTGCGTTTTGTTTCATTCAACCATGTTTAACGCAAATCCTGCATATTTTCTCAGCCTGAAAACACTCTGTTCCAGCTTGTGATGTCATTAAGTGGTAATACAAGAAGTGCTCCATTGTGTTTTTAAACTCCATACACCTTCATTACAATATTTAGCTAATTTCAGCCCAGATTTTCCAACCTCTACTGAACTAAAAGTAAAAAGTAGCTGTTAACTTGAAAACTACCAGTTTATGATATCACAAGATGGAACGGAGCATTTTGAGCTTTGGAGATGTACACAGACTAAAAGTGAAGGGTTACGCAAGCATGTTTTTGAGGAGGTAATAGCATTATAACAAGGCTTAAAGCTCACAAGAGTCAATTTTATGTAATACAGAACCTTTAAGGGAGACATAATATTATCCAGAATCAAATTAGTAGAGCTTGTAACCATGAGTTCTCCCTCCCGTTGACTAATTCATGCAATGTAATTATCTTACCATTTGATTTGTCTGGGACCCAGAATACACACTTGCCCAATATTTTTTGAAGATGTGAGTTCAGATAGGCATGATTGACAGGTGGATTAGCCAATCAGGATCATGCATGGCCCATTTGTATTAAAACAAATATGGCTGCTTACAAGTTCTTCTCTCAAACAGAAGAAACACTGTTCCACCTTGTGATGTCATGTGGTAATACAGGAAGTGCTCCACTGTGTTTTAAAGCTCCATACACCTTCACTAGTATCATTTAGATGATTTCAGCCCTGAAATTGCCAATCTCTACCAAACCAAATGTAAAGGGTAGCTCTTAACTTGAAAACTACCACTTTATGACATCACAAGGTAGAACAGAGCATTTTGAGCTTTAGAGATGTACACAGACTAATAATAAAGGGTCACTCAAACATGTGAATGAAACAAAACACAACTGCAGGTATGTTTCTGAGGAGGTAACAACATTCTAACATGGCTCAAAGCTCACAAGCGTCCATTTTGTATATTATGGGACCTTTAACAATGATTCAGGCAAAGTATTTTGACCCTGAAGTAGTTCTACCACTCTAACCTCAATAACAATCATTACATTATGGTAAAGAAATTACTGTAGCATGGCTCTTGAACCATTCATTTTACATCGTATAGTGTAGATATATACATGTAATCAAATTCAAAATACTCTTATTTTTCTTCCTCCTAAAGTCCATTTGCTGATTACAAGGCACTACAAGGCTGTCATGGTGCCCTATAGGCCAATCAGCGACAGTTTGCTTGTAAATACTGGCTTGTTATGGTGCTTTTAAACCACTTTAGATACTTAGAGCACTTAGGTCGCTATAGTAACACTTGAATATCAATCAATCAGTGTTCCCTAATATACACAAACTGTGAATAATTAGCTAACCTGCTAGCTGTTGAGTTCGAAATAGGAAATGAGCATGAAAATATTTGGTTGCAATTGACTTTTATTGAAAAAAATGTGCCCATCGCTCTGTAACTGCTGCCGTCAGACTCGACATTCTGACCTTAAAATAAAAATCAATCAGTCAATAATACACTCATTGTTTTTGTTTTATTTTTAATTTTTTTGGTTCAATTTAAAAAAAAAAAAAAGAAAAGAAAAAAAACACACATTTAAACTACACAAAAATGATTTACTGTCGTTTCTGTTATCTTTTATTTTTTGTATTTAATTAAGTAGCTGAAAAACATGCCCCAGTACAGCTCTTCAGGTCAAAATAAGTCAGCTGTGTAATTATCAAGCTTTTTATTGTCATGATATCAGGAAAATATGTCATAGATAATCAGGAAGTGCACGGTAGCATTCCAATTCTTGTTAGCTTTACCGTGGCCGCAAATATCCGCTCTGAAATTTGTGAAAAGTGCTTATGAGCTCATCATGGTGAATCATGAGTTAAGTGAGGAATAACTTTGGACCAGTTCAAACCCTTTACACTGAACTCAGAACAACAGAACTCTGCTCTGGCCTCTGAAAGTTGTGAAAAGTGCTTATAAACTCATCACTGTGACTAATTAGGATATTCAGAATGCATTAGTGAGGAATAATTTTGTACCACTGCAAACCGTTTAAAATGCGTTAGTTTTGTTTTCATGTTTATAGGACAGTAGAAATCGGGTACGGCGCCTTTAATGTGCTCAATTACTGCGCAGTACTTCTCCAGTCATACTCAGATACTAACCAACGAGCTATAGTGGCCTGATCTGATCCCTGCAAATGCATGTTACATAAATCCTATTCATTTCACATCACTTGTCAGGAGAGCTGCATTTGTCCATTCCCTCTTTCTCTTCTCTCTGTCCATCAATCCCCTCTCTCTCCTCTCTCTGTCTCTCCTCTCTTTCTCCTATCTCTCTCTTCTTCTCTCTCCCACTCTCATTCTCACTCTCCCCTCTCTTCTTTCTGTTCCTCTTTTCATCCAGCTTCTCTGTCTCTCCCTTATCTCTTGTCTTTGTCGCTTTCTCTTTCGTTCCCCCTCTTGTCTCATCTCTCTCTCTCCTTCCTCTACTGTCTCTGCGTCTTTCTTCCTCTCTCCCTCTGTCCTCCTCTCTCTCCTCTTTCTCTGCCCCCCCACTCTCTCTCTTTTACTCCCTCTACTTTTCTCTCCTCCTTTCTTCTCCTTCTGTCCCTCTCTCTTTCTGTGCTCTGTCTGCCCCCGTATCCTCCCCTCATTCCCTTCTCTCTCTCTCTCCCACTCTGTCTCTCTCCCTCTGTCTTTCTGTGTCTTTCTCTCTCCCTCTGTTTTTGTCCCTCTCTTCTCTCTCTGTCCTTCCATCTCACTGCCCCTGTTTCTTCCTCTCATTCTCTCACTCTTAATCTCTGTCTCTCTCCTCTCTCCCTCGATCTTTCTCTGTATCCCCCACTCCTCCTCTCTCCCCCTCCCACTTTTTCGCGCTCTCTCTTCTGTCTTTCTCTGTGTCCCCTCTCCTCTCTCTGCCTCTCTTTTTGTTCCTCCCACCTCCTTCTCTCTCCCCCCTTTCTCTCTCCTTCCATCTCTCACTGCTCCCCTGTATGCCCCTCCTTCTCTCTTCCCCTCTTGCTTTTTGTCCCTCTTTCTCGCCCCCCCTCTCTCCCTCCTTCTGCATCCCCTCTCATTCTATCCCTCACTCTCACTCTCACCTCTCTTTTCTCTTTCTCTCTCTCCCTCTCCCTCTGTCTCTCTCTCTTTTCTGTCTGTCTCTCTCATTCTCTCTCGCTCTTACTGTCTCACTCCCTCTACCTGTCTCTGTATCCCCCTCTCCTTCTCTCTCTCCCTCTATCTTTCTCTGCATGCCCCTCTCTTTCTCTCTCCCTCTATCTGTCTCTGTATACCCCTACTTCTCTCTCTCCCTCTCAATTTTTGCCCCTTTTTCTCTCTTCTGTCTCTCTCTCTCCCTCTCTGTCTCTTCTCTTTTCTCTCTCTCTCTCTCCTTTGATCTCTCTTTGCCCCCCCGCTCTCATTCTCTCTCTCGCTCTTACTCTCTGTCTCACTCCCTCTAACTGTCTGTATGTCCCTACTTCTCTCTGTCCCTCTGTTTTTGCCCCTTCCCTCTCCATCTTCCACCCTCTCATCCTCTTCCATCTCTCACTGCCCCCCGGAATCCCCTCTCATTCTGTCTCTCGCTCTTACTCTCTGTCTCCTCCCTTTAACTCTCTCTGTATCCCCCTGTCCTTCTCTCTCTCCCTCTATCTGTCTCTGTGTGCCCCTACTTCTCTCCCTCCCCCTCTCTGTTTTTGCCTTTTTCCCTCTCTTTGTCTGTCTGTCTCTCTCTCTCTCTCGCCCTCTCTGTCTCTCCCACTCTCTCTCTCCTTCAATCCCTCACTGTCCCCTCAGGATCCCCTCTCATTCTGTCTGTCGCTTTTACTCTGTCTCACTCCCTCTAACTGTCTCTGTATCCCCCTCTCCTTCTCTCTCTCTCCCTCTGTATGCCCCTACTTCTCTCTCTCCTGCTCTGTTTTTGCCCCTTTTTCTCTCTCTCTTTCTGTCTTTTCTGTCTCTCTCTTTCTGTGTCCCTCTTTCTGTCTGTCTCTGTCTCTCACTCCCGCCCTCTGTCTGTCTCACTCTCTGTCTGTCTCTCTTCTCTTCTCTCTCTCTTTCCATCTCTCACTGTCCCCCTGGAATCCCCTCTCATTCTCTCTCTTACTCTCTGTCTCTCTCCCTCTAACTGTCTCTGTATCCCCTCTCCTTCTCTCTCTCCCTCTCTTTTTTACCCCCCTCTCTCTCTTTTACACACACACACACACACATATCGTCGCGTGTCGGCCCGTCGCTCTCCTCCGCTCACAGATCCATCGGGCACATTGACTCTGACACAGCTCATAAAGCGTGTCACAATCTATTTGGAGACTTCCCTGATCACCTCCGAGCCAAAGGAGAGCGAGAGAGAGTGTTCTGCGGTATGTTTATGAGGATTAAACCAGGACTAAACCCCAACTAAACCCGAAGTAAACCCCACAACCAAAGCATAAACAAAGTCTAAACCACGGAAAAGGCTTTAAGAGGCGGTACGGGAGGCTAACTGCTAACACATAACATATTTACATCACCACGGTACCTTTTATCGTTTTCAAAATGCTTTATTAGCTGAAACGCCGTAGTAACATGATTTAGTAGTTTCACTTTCCTTTTTGACTGCGTGTCCTCCGTTTGCTCTTCACGCTAAGTCACTCCCCCTTCAGAGCGCGATCACAACACAGCGTGCATGAAACTACTGCACATTGCATAAGGTTTGTGAAGTTGTTGTTTTGTATCTTGTTTTTGTATGTTTATGGAGAATTGTCATGTGGGAATGTGGGTGATGTAGCTTTGCACAGACTTTTACTGCTAACTGTGAGGAGGGTTTGAATAGGGACTAGGAGAGGTCGCTAAAATACTCAAACATGCACGGACGACATCTAAAACCTCTTCAGGCATGAGGGGACAACTTTATAACATCGTAGAAAGCTCCAAAAAATCAACTTTGCATAATACGCCCTCTGTAAAGGGACTGTATGCATCCCGTGCCTTTACAGTTTTATAAAAGGTACTGCAGAGTAGGGTTTTCAAAAGTATCAAAAATCAGATACTAAAACTAATATTGGAACTAGATACTCATTTGAGCAGGTATTGATACTGGAACAGTCACATTCACAGGACAGAAATGAATCTTTCCTGAAAAGCTTTAGAATGATCTTGAGCTGTATCAGAACAAGTATAAGACACAGACTAGTATAAACACCATGAACCACTATGGAACCTACATGGACGACTGAGGGATTATACAGATACAAGGCCACATGGTGATATAAAAGAAAGTACTATTATTTAATGTTGAAAATCACATACTATTGTCTAAAGAAAGACAGAATCAGTATTAAGTATTGACTCTATTCCGTACACACACAGTATCAGAATCAAGTTTTCCATTTCAGTATTTTTACAACTCTAGCTCAGAGGCTGCACTAGCACTGATTAATAATTGGCTGTAGGTGCTGGGGTTTAGGTAGTGACGATTCAGATCAGAGAGAGGCATTTAAACTTTAAACCAATTGGATTTCAGCATTGAAACTGGCAACCCAAATGAGGATCCTGTGTGAGGCTCTTTCTGATTGGATAATAAAACACCAAATTATATAGTAACAACTTGGCCATTATGTCCAATGTTTTTGTAATGAAGAATAAATCAGTATTGGAAAAAAAAGCTACACATTTGACATGTTTTCCTCATATCTGAGGACATAAATAGAACAAGTTTATGAAAAAAAACAAAAACAATAACAGTTCCTTTAAGTGTAGTTACTTTATTTTCTGGAATTTTTGCTTAAAGGTGTATTATGTAACCTTTCTTCTAGAGTGTAAGTCACTGCCTTGTCTCCATGGCGATGCTTTTGCTCTGGCTGGAATGTTCCGCGTTTTGAGTTAAAGGTCAAATTATTGGAGAGGTGAGTCTGCACACAGAAACTTCAGCCCCTGTAATTTAATAAATACAAAATATATACGTTTAATGAAATACTGTGGAACATTTTTGGCAAAGCAATGACAGCTCCATGGAGACAAGCAGCAGACGAGAACAGTTACATAGTACACCTTTTCAATGTGGCTAAATCAAGTCTCTAAGAAGTATGACTAAACCAGTACTACACTTTTACTTCGCTCATCTTACCTTTGTTTGTGTGAATTGTGAAGTGTCTTGCCCAATGACACAGTGGAAATATGGGATGAAACCGGGTCTAAACGGGACTAACATGCGTAAAATGGACGTAGGTATTCGTGCGTACATATCACGCACCGTCTCAACCAATAAATGTTTAATGTTTGCATGAGGTAATTTGTTTTAGCCCCCCTAAAAACCAACACAATTTGCTATTCATACTTGATGCTTTAAAGGGCTTGTATAATTTTTATTTCATACGCTGATATTAGACCTCACCTTCCACTCGAATCTCAATGTCAACAAACATAGTAAATATTTTATAGTCCATTTGTACAAAGTGCTCAACATGATGATACTGTCCTATTAAAAGATAATGCACGAGCAGCAAAGGGCTAACTATAGGCTCTGCGCAGAAGAACACACAGGAATAGCACGAATCGCATTAGAACGCTTGGACAAGAGTGGACTGAACTGCTATCACTTCATCAACAATAAAACACAAACAAAAAAAAACAACTCATTATTTTAGTATAGTTTGGGCGACAAGTCTTCAACAAGATTGAGTCAACTACACTTGCCGAGTAAATCCAGAATGATATCTTTGTGTATTTTTTTTTACACATTGATGTCAGCCTGGTCCCCACATCCTCTGTTGCATCTCAAGCAAATCAAATCTAATTTATTTTATTATTCTGCAGAAATCCGTGATGTTTTTCGGTCCCCTGTGAAATTTTTTTTTCCACCTGTCAATCACGGAAAACAGGGAGATTCACCGGTGACCAGACTCACTATTGAAAAAGTGTGTGTTCTGGATCCAAAGGAACAACTGCACAATTGTAAGAAGAAAAATAAGATTCATATAAAAAAAGGTGCTTTTTTTTTTTTTTTTTTTTAAATACAGAGGGATATCAGCAGTCTAGCCACCGCTCCCTCCCTCTGCCAGACTCAAATGTGATCATGCAATCAGATCTGCTTATTTCAGTGACACGTGTGAAACGAAGAAGCTCATTGGTCACCTCATTTAGAAATATAATCAAATTTCTCTCATCTCGTATTAAAAGTTTAGTGCCTCGCTCATTCACGATGTTTTTGCAGTCCCTTCTGATATTTTCCCCTTTCTTTTTTCATCGTTTTTGTTTTGATGTGGACCAACCCTGCTTGTCCCTGATTGGCTAATCCACCTGTCAATCACGCCCATCTGAACGTAGGGAGATTCACCGGTGACCAGACTCACATCTTTGTAAAGTATTGGAGAAGTGTGTATTCTGGATCCCATGGAAGTAAAAAAGATGGTAATATTATGTGATTAAAAGGTCATATTAAGTAAATTGCATGTAACATCTTTTACATGGAATAACCTACATCTAAAATAAAAATGGTTTAAAAAAAAAAGCGCCAAAAATTCACATTAATGTAACTACAATTATAAAACCGTAACTGAAAATTTAAAGGCCCATATTACACTATTTTCTGCCTTTATAATGTTGTTTCCTCATCACAAACAGACCTGGAGTTGTGTTTTGTTTCATTCACACATGTTAAACACACAAACCCTGCATATTGAGGCTGAGTTCTTCTCTCAAACAAAAAAAACAAACACTGCAACCTTGTGATGTCACGTGGTACAACAGGAAATGCTCCACTCTGTTTTTAAACTCCATACACCTTCACTAAAATCATTCGGATAATCCCTGCCCTGGAATTTCCTGGAATCTCTACTGCATAAAAGTTACAACTACGTGACATCACAAGGTGGAACGGGGCATTTTGAGCTTTGGCGATGTAGACAGACAGCAGGATTAGTCAAACATGTGTGAATGAAACAAAACACAACTCCAGGTTTGTTTTTGAGGAGATGACAACATTATAACACGGCTTAAAGTTCACAAGAATCCATTTTGTGCTTTAACGACTAAATCAAATGAATTGTTCTTTTCTATACAATGTGACAGGAAGAGTTAAACAGTCATTATTTTGCTACAACAACAAAAAGTGGCTAGAAAAAACCACATAAACAAGTATTTATGTATTTATTTGCGCTTTAGGGAAGATGAAAAACACCTGCGCGCATTAATAAAACCACTCTACACACTTCATACTTTGCACTACGCCTAATTAGAATTACCTCGCTCCGCTGCGCGCTAGGATCATTCACTAATCTTTTCTTTCCCCCCTCCTCCTCCTCTTCTCTCCAGTCCAGTCTAGACCGCGTAAAACAGATGAGCAGGCGGAGGAGGGGAGGGGGTGGGGATGGGGAGGTGGAGCCAGCCCTCTTAAGCGCTCTACGAGAGGAAGAGAGAGAGAGAGTAAGAGAGAGAAAGGGAGGGAGGGAGGACGAGAGAAGCTATCGGCACACACAGGCAGCGATTCAGAGCGAGCCCGGAGCAGGCATGGGCAGCCAGCGTAGTAGCGGCATCCTTACGCGCGCTCACTGAACACTCCAGCGATCGGGAGAGACGCAACCACCACGCACACCGCACAACGAACCAAAACCCGGGACCGAAGAGCGATTCTCCAAAGGACTCCTGAGGAAACCTACCCAACTACTAAACTGTCTCCTGTCCACTCTTCTTCTTCTTCTTCTTCTTTCACTCTACTTGGCATCCCAACACCGCAGCCTCTTCGCGAGAATGGCTCTCCGGATGCTGCTGCTCCTGCTGCTGCTGATGATGATGGTTCTATGCTGTTTTGTCAACAATGGTAAGTGGTGAAAGTCGTGGATTTTTGGCTGTTTGACTCCCGTTGGACTAATTCGTAGATGTTTCGCGTCTTGAGAGTCTTGGACCTGGGGATTCGCGTGTTGAATCGAGTTTTGCCGGTATGAATGGAAGGTTTTGACACATGGTTGAACTGTTTGTGACGCCAAAAGACAAGGGGCAGTTGCAATCAGTCGTTACGAAGAGGTAGAACTGAAGAATTTGGATGTCTGTCGTATTTGTTGATCAGAAAACTAACAGCGTTGGAAGTTTTAGCACTAGATTTTGTTGGTAGTCGATCTGGTTGTCTAAAAGCTTTTATAGACTGCAAACTACAACTGTGCAAAGAAATATGTTTATGGCAACTCGCTTTTGTTACCAGCAAACAAGTCTGAATGAGAATAAATTTGAACTTAAATGATCTGATATTATTGAGGGATTGTATCAAAATTCAATACTTCTAATACCTGATCAGTGTCTATAAAGTCCTTTTGCGATATTGACAGCGAAGTTATGTATTTGTTTCGACTAAATCCAGACTTTCGAGTCACAAAATTTCAAGATTACTAATTATTTTTATATATAAAAACCTTGCATCTATTTTGGACATTTTTGAAGTTGCCAGATAGAAAGATTTCTTTGCGAACTACACTTTTGTGAGTCGTCGTCATCTCCAAATCTGCAAAATTGAGCTTTGAGTTTGTACTTTTTTAATTTTTTGGCAACCCTCTCTCAGTGCCTTCCTAAACTCAGCGCACTTCACGTGGTTTGTATTTGCTCTATTTTCATGAAGTGACGTTTTTAAGAGATAAAAAGTTACACATTTTTGGTTGCTAAAAGGTCTAAACGATTCGGGGAAAAATATGTAATTTAGACTTTTCTGACAAGCGTAGCAATTGCGAACAAAGTGCCGATTTATGTTTGAATGATAGGATTTTGTTCAAACTTCAGATTTCAAACACGTCCAGAAAAAACTGTCTAAAAATCTGAGATCTGAACTGACCAACTAACACAAGAATCACATTTCATTTCATAAACTACAGGGCTAGCAGTTTTTATACAGAAGACGGACGTTTTGTTGTTTGTGAAGGAAATTATGATACTTCAAAAACGATTTACTAACTGCGTCCATTCAAATTCAGATTTTAATTATATCGCGATTAATCCTGAACCCATTTTCTTTTAATCACGAGAATCCGCTAATTTTTCCAAATTTTCAGGATTTGTTGATTCACAATACATCTTCGCAGAAAGACCAAAGTAATTTCCATGAATAACGAGCTGTTTAACATGCACAGTCGTTCACCGGACACCACCACGCTCCTGTATCTATTTAAATCACCCCATGCACAATATTTATCCTATTATGCCTTCTGTATACATGAGCTCTGGGCATGTGCCGTGGCTGCTGATGCAACGGGCAGCGTGGAACAAAGAGGGGAGTAAATTAAATGAGTTACAAACTGCTGATTGGAGGGGTTTTAAAAGCTCCGACTGGGCGTATTGATTTCGGTTGCCCCCGTCCCGAGGCTAGTGATGACTTCACATTCAAGCCTCAAGTCCGCTCCATGAATTTGAAATGAGACGCTGCAGGTTGGCGACTGCCCGGTTTGTCTGAGGATACGCGTGTGTGCCGCGAAAGAGTATGCTCAGGGGGATTCGTGGTTGGTTTCTTAGTGTTTAAGGATTGTGAAGTAGAACTAAATAATACAGCTGCACTATCTGGGGAAAATATATGCTATGTGATGTACAGTTTTTTTTGGGACAAGCCAAGCATGGTTAGATTAGCAATTTGCTTTAATAATAGGATTCTGTTTAAAGTTCAAAGGTCATATCCTACGCAAAGTTGACTCTTGTGAGCTTTAAATCGGGTTAAAATGTTGTTACCTCCTTAAAAACATACCTGGAGTTGTGTTTTGTTTCAGTCACACGTGTTTGAGTAACCTTTTGTTATTAGTCTGTCTCTGTTCCACCTTGTGATGTCATGAAGTGGTAGTTTTCAAGTTAACATCTACCTTTTAACTGTTCTGTAGAGATTGAGATGAGATTAATGATTCTAGTGAAGGTGTATGAGGTTTAAAAACACAGTGGAGCACTTCCTGTATTACCACATGACATCACAAGGTGGAGTAAAGTTTGCGAAAAGAACAGGATGTGTGTTGAACATGTGAGAATGAAACAAAAAAGCAACTTCAGATATGTTTTTTGATGAGAAAACAACATTATAACATAGATCAGAAAATAGCATAATATGGGACCTTTAAACAAATTCAGAAAAATTGACAAAAAGCCTGAACTAAACTTCAGGGTTAACACTTTTTATGCAAAATATGACCGGATATTTTGTGATTTGCTAATTGCGTCCATTCAAATTGCACTTTTGATTTGATTGCTATTAATCTTTGAGCCCTATCAAGCACTATGGGTAATTTGGGTACCTCGGCACTGTTTTGGCTAATTGTTTTGTGGTTAGTTACTTAGCGATTGTGAGTTGTATGATCTAGATTTGAAACCAATTTGAAGCCGTGCCAAGTTGCGGGATAATGAATAAAAGTAAATTGTTTTGGAAATGTTACTAATTTGCCTGGAATGTTCTGCAGTATGGCATTAAGTTCACATTTTTAACTTCTTCAGAGGAATTGACAAAAGACTGAAATACAAACTGATGCAAGAATCATATTTCAGAACATGTTTGTGCAGATCTAAACTACAGGGTTGGCAGCTTTTATGCAGAGTATGATCATAAAAATAATACTTTGTTTGTGGAGAAAACAATGGTACCAAAAAACCGCACGAGTACGGGTAATTTGGAGGTTGTTTGCTCTGTTTTTAGAGTGTCTAAAGTTTAAAGAAGACCTATTGCGCTTGTGTCTCCAATATAGTTATAATCCATGACACCCGTGGATCATTATTTTACATTTAGCACATTTTAAATCGGAATATTCATCTAAAACGACTTGGAAAACTATGGTGCCCAATTGGAACTGACGTCACTGTAAATGTCATCGCAACAAAGAGCCTCCTATGGCCAGCTGCACATCACACTAGCAGTTTAAAAAAAAAATTCGTACCAACATGACAATGCAATGCTGCCGAATCCTACACGTGTCATCGATTAAGAAAATAAAATTGAAGAACGAAGTAAGGACGGCGCCTTGAAAATAAGCGATTAAAGATTGCTCAAACATGCACGAATCACTCCAAATACAACTTCAAGAGGGTAAACGAGAAAGGGAAACCACTATGACATGGTTCAAAACTCTGAAAAGTCGATTTTGCAGAATACCTCTGCTTTAAATCATGGCAAAATGTGGAATAATGAAAATATATTAACTTGGCCAGTCTTTTCCTCAGCCAAGGGTTTGTAGTTTGTTCCATGGTTGGTTTCTTAAAGATTGTGGGTTATGAGAACTCGATTTTAACACAAATATTAAGCAGAAAAGTGTTTAAACCGTGCCAAGCTGTGGAATTAAAACACATATTTTTGCTTACAATTTTAAGTATTTAGTACATTTTCTAAGGTTAGTAGTTTCTTCCACGGTTGGCGAATGTGGGTTGTGAGAGCTAGATTTTTACCACGCATTTTTAAAACCATGTCTACACCATATGAAGTTGTGTACTTATAAAATCTTAAGCGTATTTAGATTAAAACATAGAGCAAATTTTTAGAATAATGCCTTTATATTTGTTTTAAGGGTTGGTACTTTGTTCTGAGGTTGACGTCTTAGCGATTGAGGGTTGTGAGAACTGGATAAAGAGTGTTTTAAGCCAAAGTTAGTTGTGGAATAAAAAAAAAATTAAATAAAAATCTATGTACGTACAGTGTCGTGGTTGATATACTGAGAATTTGGCCTGGATCCACTCAGCTCTAGTAAAAACATGATAGAATAATTACCAGTTAAGGATACCCGTAATAAAATAGCGTAAAACCATTATCGCCCATTGCTAATCTCACTGTTGAATGAAACACTGCTGTATTTTTAAAAGCCTGTCTGAACCATGCCGAGTCATTTGCCTAACTCTCCACAGCAGCTCATTGTGAAAAGCTGCAAAACAAACACGACGCAGGATATGAACTCCAAGTGGCAAAGTCCAGAATTTGAATATCAACCACCCGTTACAAACCACCTCCTGTGTGGAACAACACGGATTTTAATACGAAAGTTCAAGGAAAAAGCAAGGAGAGACACGTGTATACAGACTAGATTTAAGGAATGTTTAGGCCGAGGGTTGGTAGTGTGATTCCCCGCGACTGGCAATGCGTAAACTGCTGTTGTGTCATTAAGCAAGACGCTCGCTTTTCCTCCAGTGTTGGCGTTTAATGTTTGATGGATTTGTGAGAGATTCATTTTACATCTTACAAAACTGAAACCATGCTCTTATCTACAGCTAAAGGTGCGCTGCGTAACTTTTCTGATGGAGCCTCGCCCGCTTGCTTGTCTCCATGGAGATGTTATTGCTTTGCTTTGAACTTTTCCACAGTATAACGTGTTATTTTCAGTACTAAAAACACCTGTAGTTCAATAAATAACACTGATAAGTCGAACGCCTACAGTGGATAGCATTAACATCTCCATGGAGACAAGTATTAGGTGTATTCTCGACCAGAAAAGTTACCTAGCACAGTTTTAAATAATACATGTATGAGTATAGAAAGATAGAAAGTGCAAAACTGACTTGACTTAAAGCAATTTGACGATTTAAGCGTTAAAACCAAGGCTAACCTCAACAACCTACACGTTGACAAAAGAAAGGGCATTGACGTAATTGCTGATCCGATGTGCTAATTTGGTAAAACCGGCATCCAAACTCCATTGTAAGTGCAGATGTGTCGAAAAGCGCAGGTACTTTTAAAGGTGTCTAAACAGCCCGATCTCCAGTTACGCCATGTTCCTGTCTCCTATTGTGTGCAGTTCTTATGAGTAGGAGGGAGATTAAGAAGAAGAATAGTTGTTTTGGAGCTGAAAAAGTTGGAGATTTAAGTTTCTCTTAAGCAAAATGTCTGTAGAATTTAGGATATGCAAAGGGATATTTTATACGTCTAAATAGCTAGGTTTAAGATGACATATCAGTGTATAAATAAGGCTGAAGGATCTGGGTAAAAAAAATATCCAGCTGAGATTTTTCTGGCAAGCATTGTCATTAGATTTGCAGTGTCTGTTTTAATGATAGGATCCTGCTCAAAGATCACATCTTGAAAAACACGTCCAAACGGATTGACAAAAAGACTGAAATATGAACTGACAAACTAATACACAAATCATATTTCAGGACAGGGTTAGCAATATTTATGCAGAAAAAGACATGTGCTTTTTTTGTTTGTGGAGGAAATTATGGTGCTTAAAAAAAACTGCAGCCTTTCTGAATTCGGTTATCCAGGCATGACCAGAAGAGCGTCTGGTGTAAAACTTTAAACTTCAATGTCAGAACTACCATGAACCATGGAATTTTAAAGCTAAACCAAGTAACTTTTCAGGTGAAGGGTCTGTCACCTGCTTTTCTCCATGGAAATGTTATTATTTTGAATCTACAGTATCTAAAAACATATCTATCTCCAAGTAGGTGACAATATGGACATTTTTAAAGGAGCATTATGTAACTTTTGTGTTGAGGGGACCACGCCTGAATCTCCCTATGAAGATATTACTGCTTTGCTCCGTACGGCATTGACCTTGTATTTATTAAATTAAAGGTGTTTTTACTGCTAAAGCTAGAGCAGGGTTGTATTACCGCAGATCTGACCTGTAGTTTGGGCCTGAGGTGTGAATAACATCTCCATGAAGCCAAGTAGATGCCAGAAAGGTTACATAGTGCACCTTTAATGCATTCTTAAAGGCGCTGTAACAGATTTTCCCCCATGTATTTGAGCAAACTTTGTCATCAGATATATTATTTAACGAGTTCTTGAAGTCAAAACCTGTCCACTGCGTGCCGTCTGCATCTGTGAAGAGTTTTATGGTAAGTGCACATTAGCATGCTAGTTGTTTTTAGCTTTACTGTGACGGCTCTGGTCTCTGAGCATCCTAATTATTCACCGCACTTCTCATAACTTTCAGAATGCATAAGGTAAGTGAGGAATAACTTTGGACCACTGCAAACGGTGACAGTAAAAAGACAGTAAAAAAAGACAGTAAAAATCAGGTACAGCGCCTTTAAGTAACTCAATGGAAAAGCTGCCTAGTGGAGTTGAGCACAGAACAGATTATAAGCTACAGCATATTCATCACTAATTTGAATCTGACACTGGTAATAAAGGCTTTAATATGGCTCTCAGTTGCACTACTATATCAACTCTCCGAGGGGCACCGCGCTTTATTGCCTGCTTTTATGAGCAGCGAGGAGGGGGGCATTTTAGCCACAGTGTTCACAGGACTACCACTACGCACGGATCTCCCGGTTGTGGCATAGACATCTTCATCCTAATTACTCCATTATATACTAGAGTTAGTGTTGTCACGATGCAGAAATTTCAAACTCGATTGCGATGCTAAGGAATAGACTTGCCGCTATGATTGTTATTTCTTTCTTTAAACACAATTACTACGATTTAATGTTGAAAATCACATTCTGCAGTTTATATTGCGGTCTTATATCTGTGGAATCCCTCAGTCGTCCCAGTAAGTTCCATAGCGGTCCATGGGCGGATACTAGTCTATGTGTCTTATACTTGTTCTGATACAGTTCAAGTTCACTCTAAAGCTATTCAGGAAAGATTAATTTCTGTCCTGTGAATGTGACTTTTTTAGTATCGATACCTGCTCAAATGAGTATACTGTTTCGCTGCTAGTTTTAGTATCGATAAGTATGAGATTTTTGATGCATTTAACAAACATATTCTTCATTACTTGTAGTAAAAAATGGACAATATAGCAATTGATGTTCTGGAAAATAAGAATATTACATAAAATTTAAGAAATTATGGAAAAAACATTAGAAATAAAACTTTGTATTTTGGTAGTTAATTTTTTTCCCATTTTATGCTTTACTTGAATCTGAAACAAAGCATTTGAACATTTAGCACATTCCTGTTACATGTATGAGCAGCTCTTGAGGCCAATTTATGTCCACAACATGCTGCCTGCGTCTAATTCCAAAGCGTTTTATTGTCCAAGAATCAGGAAGTGCACGGTTTCCAGCCAGCAGAGCGGTCCTCCAGCAACCAACCCGCAAAAACATCCTGTACAAATCTTAGAAGTCAAGCATCGCCCCCAGTACTTTAGCTATTCTTGGGACTAGCCAGGTGAACGCTACCCGACTTGTTGCATCGGTTGGATTTCTAATTAGTGCTAGCGTGTTTCGTACAGGTACTTTCTGATAGTGTAGCAAACACAGGATGACCCCAAAGCAATCAGGAAGTGGATGATTTGCATGCTAGTTATTATTAGCATTACTATGATGAGTTGTGAAATAAACTCATTGCGGTGAATTATTCAGATTCTCGGAAAAAATTAGGAAGAAAAGTGAGGCATGACTTTGGACCAATGCAAACTGTTTAAAAAAATACTAGTTCTGTTCATTGTTTTTAAGACAGTAAAAATCAGGAGCGGCACTTTTAATCATTCTCCTTCCAAGTACAGGAGTCAACTTTCTCTACACTTTTGAAATCATCGCTTCATTTCCAGTCAGCAGAGCAATCCCCATGGCGACCAACCCACAAAAACATCCCGTCGAAAGCTTATAAGGAGTCAAGTGTCTCGCCCAATACTTTAGCCACCCTTGGGACTAGCCAGGTGAGCGCTAGCCGCCTTGTTGCATCGGTAGCATCTCTAATTAGCGCTAGCGTGTTGCGTACGGGCACATCTCCAAGGCTAGCCAAGAGCCATGGGGGAATTAGGCTAGGGTCAGAGTAGAGTAGCATGTTTAGATGTGCAGCTGTCAGGACTTGGACAACCTCCTAGCTTTGCCGCTAACCCCCCGCGCGCTCGTGCCAAGTCCCCCGTGAACACAGAAGAGGGGTTATGATCGCCGGGATGAAGGATGGAGGGCTTGGAGAATTACTGGTGCGATACGAAAAAGAGAAAGAAAGGATGGAAGGGAGGAGAGAGAAAGATTATGGGAGAAATCTGAAATGCTGCAAGTGACAATCGAAACGGGCCCATGGCAAAATCTCTTGATGGTTGACTTTTGATTGACAAGCGTGACTGACAGTTCATATGGAAGCTTCTACACATTTATATACTTTTACAGAGCAGGTATATATCCATGTGTCTACGCTCAACTTAAGAGTATTTGTGAGCAGCTGACAAATTGAAGAGGCAATATTACTCTTCAGTGGGGTATGAATGGCTAACACATACTATATTTAGATCAGCCTTTTTCTTTTTATTGTTTTTGAAAATGCTATATTCGCCGAAAACATCGTATTAACATGTTTAATAAGTTTCATTTTCATTTCTGAGGCTCTAAGTCCTCCTGGTTCTTCACGCTAAGTCGATCCGCCTATCATAAGACAATCAACGAGCATCCCGCTAATGAAACTACCACACATCGCATCAGGTTTGTGAAGTTGTAGTGTATTGTTTTCTATCATGCTTTTGTAAGAAGGGTTTGAATAGGGCCCACAAGAGATCCCTAAATTACTCAAACATATATGACTTGCATATAAAACCTCTTCAGGCATGTTTTTGATGAGGGAACAACGTTATAAGCTGGTAGAAAGCACCAAAAAGTACCTACTCTTTGTAAGTAGTAACAGTACCATGAGCGGATACTGGTTTGACAATGGCAAAACAATAAACATATACCGAGGACACTTCATATTATAGAGAGCTCTTTTAGGTTTATTGCTGGTTTTGGTAGAATATGGCAACCCAAAGTAAGAAGCTCATTCTGCTGTTTTGACCTCTAGAGCTGCAAGAGAAATTAGAATTGACAAAAATACTGATTTATGAACTGACAAACTAACAAACTAACACAAGAATCACTTTTCAGAAGTTGTTTGTACAGATCTAAACTACAAGGTTAGCAGTTTTTATGCAGAATAAGACAGAAGGTTTTGTTGTTTTAGAAGAAATCATTGTACTTAAAAATTTGCTAACGGAATAAAAACTCGATTTTGACACTAAGGAATAGACTTGATACTTGATGCCGATACCACTGTGATAGTAAAAAGCACTCTTTCTTTAGACCATGGAATGTGATTTTCAACATTGAATAATAAAACTTTCTTACCACGAGGCCTATATACTAGTCTAGGTGGTCTTATACTTGTTCCGATACAGCTCAAGATCATTCTAAAGTTATTCAGGAAAGGTTCATTTCTGTCCTGTAAATGTGACTTTTTTTAGTATCGGTATTTGCTCAAATGAGTATCTAGTTTCGATACTAGTTTTAGTTTTGATTAGTATCTGATTTTACTATACTTTTGACACGCCTGTAATCTTGCAGCACCATTCCCGAGCACGCAACCCGCTCCACCCCTCCCCTAGCCGCTTCCCCGGGTGGTAGACATGTCTCTTTGCGATTTGCATTTGTCGCATGTGGAATGAGAGAGCGAGAGAGGAAGAGAGAGATAGAGCGAGAGAGAGGACATGACCAAAGCAGGAGGAGATGAGAGAAAGTACAGAATACAAAGAATCCCCACTGCCATCTGACTCCCCTTCTGGAGGTAGAGACTAACCCCCACCAAACCCCCCCCTCCCCTCACTAACCCTCCCTCCGGGCGTCTCATTGTGCCATCCTCGGCTTCGGACTTGGCACCGTCGCGGCACGGATCGGCACGCCAAGTGGGAGATTGGAAGAGTGTGGGACAGACACTGACTGGCTTATTGGCTGACTTTCGCAAAAGGAATATTCATCGTGGACTTTTGGAGAAGGCGAAGGGGAGGGTAAAAGATGGAAAGATGGAAAATGTTGTTGTTGTGAAAGCGAAAGTGAAAGTGAAAAATTATTCAAAATAGTATGAAATGATTGGATTCTTATAGTAAAACATGTACTGTGCAACTGCAAAAGATAACGTGATAATATTGTATAAATCTTTACTTTGTTCTAAAAAAAAAACAAAAAACTTCTGCTTCTACTACTGCTACTACCACTACTATTATACTTCTTTTACTTCTATTACCAACATTAACAATTCTCAACTACTGGTGTGGTTAATCGGTGCCATTAAAACAGCAACGAATACAACATTTTTGGCAAACATTCAGTAACATTTACATTGACACTGACATCTCCATGAATATAAATACGGTTTATGCTGTACTGTGGAAAATTATAGACAAAAGAACAAGATTTCCATGGAAACAAACAGCTGGAGACCCTTCTTCAGGCCAACTTAGAGTCGGGTATGTGGAGATGCAAGCCCGCTCATAGTAAGGACGCATGTTTTTTCTATGTTTTTCTCATAATAACATACAAAATGTGAAAAATAATTTTAGTCTATTTTTTGGCCAAAAAGTTCTTAGTTCCTTCAGTAAAACTATGACTTCACTTTGACCACAGCTGGTTGTCTGGCCAAAAATTGGACTAAGTCATAAGTCCCAGTTTTTTGAACGAGCAATGCTAATTAAAATGGCGAAATACTGTGGGGAAAAAAATGAATAAAAAATGAAATAACCTTCCCCTAATTTGAATTCAGGTGCGTTCTTCTAATTTAAGGGCTGAGATCCAACCTCCATCTTTTTTCAGTTCACATTTTTTTGGCTACTCGCTATGTACAGATGGAACGGCGGCTCCGAGTTCAGTTTTAATTACATTCTGTGCAGGAAGACTCTCTCCAAGCTGTTTCTTTAAATGACAGCCACCTTGACTTGGAAAAGATGCTGGTATTCTGACTAGAACTTATCTCCTCTCTCACACAAGGCCCGTTGAATGAGTCTGAATCCGGACCATTTGAGGATTTCTTGAAATTTTGGTCTGCAGTGCCAAGGTCTTGGTTTTGCGACAGTGGTTTTTCAGACTCCACCACGCCTGCTGGTTCCTTTTTATTATATGTTTTTGTTAATTTGTCTTTTTGTGGATTCAGCCTTGCCTATTAGCACAAACAAAAAGAAAAAGTTTTTTAAAAGTTGCAATTTTAACTAATTCTTTATTATCACTGTTTCAATTCTGCAGTTGTGTTAAATGTCCAAGTTTGTAACTTTCTGGAGGTGGCATGTCTCCTGCATAACTGCAGGGGAATAGAAAGCCATACTTGGGAACATTCTCCATGGAGATAGATATGTTTTATGTCATACTATGGAATATTATAGTCAAAGTCAGGTTTGTGGAAATGCAAGAGCACTCAGAGTAAGGATGCATGTTTTTAAGTGCACTAAACATAACCAAAATGAAAAGAAAGTTGTTTTTTTTTCTTGTCTTTTTTTTTTTTTTAATATTACAGACTGTGACTTTAAAGTAATGGTAGACATTTACACATGCTTGGTCACACAGCGTTATGTCACCCAGTGGTAATCCAGGATGTGCGCCTCATTCACCTTTACCAGACTCATTCTGATCAAATTGCCTTCACGATGCAGAAAAGCACTTGCTAGCAGCTCTGGATTTTAGCCTCATTTAATCTGCCTCACTGCTCAGTGTGTAGGCAGCCTTGGCGCCTCTGTGTGTGATTGGAGTTTGTACTGGTGCTCTGATACCATCAACTTTACATACTAGACCTTTTTTGAGTTACTGATACAACACCTGATATCTACATTTTTTTTTTTTTTTTTTCATTTTGGTTGTGTTTGTTGCATTGAAAAACTTTTGTCTTGGCTGTTAACAGGCTTGCATCTCCACAAACCTGACTTATTTGGCCTGGAGGAGGGCATCCTCCTGCTTGTTTCCATGGAAAATGTTCTCTTGGCTATAATCCAAGCACAAAACTATCTTCATGGAGAATGTTCTGAAGTACATTCTGTTGCTTTAAGTAAGAATCTTTCAACATCAGAGCAGAGACTGAAAATTGCATTTCTTTCCGTACAACACAATGAACATACAACAAAAAAACATTTATTTTTTTTCAATGTACATATTTAATGGAAGATATAATAAAAATTAAACTAATAATAAAACTAAATCATTAAAGAAGACATTGTGCTTGTGTCTGCTCTATAGTTATAATCTATGACACCTGTGGATCATTATGTTATAATTTGCACATTTTATATCACAATATTCATCTAAAATAGCGTAATAAAAGAAACAAGTTTGCTCACTTCTGTGTTTAAAAAACTGCAGTGCCCAATGGGAACCGACGTAAACGTCATCACAACAAAGAGCCACGACTTTGAATTTTACGTGTATCACTGATTTAAGAAAAAAAAAAAAATAGGAGAACGAAGTAAGTAGAGGGCAGTGGTCGTATGCCGGTGAAAATGGATTGATCGGCAACATGGCGTCTTGAAAATAAGCGATTAAAGATTGCTCAAACATGCATGAACCACTCCAAAAACAACTTTGAGAGGGTAAATAAGAAGAGGAAACAATAGTCCAGTTGTTTTTTTTCCACCAAAACCAATCCTAATGTTATTCCACCTTATTCTTTCCATGACGGCGATAACCACTCTGCAACTGCGCTTTCACCCCTCTGCAAAACGCTTGATCGAAACTCTAAAAGGCTGTATACATTTTGATTGACAAAGCCCTTCAGGAGCCGCACGGCGTTCTCAAACATTATCAGTCGCTTTATGATTTGAATCCGTATCAGCTATTTACATCAAACTTGCCCGTTGCTATTATCCCGTGCGCTTTCAAGGACTCCTAAAATCTCGTCCATCAGAGTAATCCCTCATTAAAGATTAACGTGTTTGGATTTGCAGTGCCGCTATTATAAACGCCACTCGTTCGGTTTTCCATGCGCTATAAAACACTCGTCAGCCTCTTATAGTTGATTACATGATGTGCAATCAGTGCTGAGCTGGCTATCAGGAGACAGGAACTTTCTCTTCACAAGTTTAGCCAAGCTTTTGTTGTTGTTGTTCGCTAGCCCCAGACTTTGTGATGGGATTGATTGGATGCTTTGGCCGTTTTCCATTGGAGAGGATTTGATACCGGTTCTTAAAGGTTCTATATTAAAAAAATGCCTTAAAGCTCACAGGAGTCCATTTTGTTTATGTTACCTCCTCAAAAATGTATTGGAAGTTGGGTTTTGTTTCATTCACACCAGTTTGAGTAACCCTTCATTTTTAGTAGTGGTAGTTTTCAAGCTTCCTTTTACCTTTAGTTCAGTCGAAATTGGCAATTTCCGAGGTTGAACTGATCCAAGTGATTCTCGTGAAAGTGTATGAAGTTTAAAAATACAGTGGAGCACTTCCTGTTTTACCACATGACATCATGAGGTTGAACAGTGTCTCAGCCTAAATATGCAGAGTTTGTGTGTTAAACATGTGTGAATGAAATAAAACACAACTCCAGATATGTTTGGGGCCAGGTCACACTGCATATTTCACTAAAATTATGTTATAAATTGTATCTAAGATTTAGCTAGAACTAAAAAATATGACCCATTATATGTAGTATTCCTAGTTTAAAGAAGACTTATTATGCAAAATCAACTTTTTTATGTATGATTTACTTAAACATATACACCCCCCCCCCCAAAAAAAAAAAAAAAGAGAACAGATGAGTGAGAAAAAAGAAACAAAACAAGAACAAAAGACAGACAGAATATGTGCTACTAAAACACTTAGCATAGTTAGATCAGTCACTTGATATCCATGAAATAAAAGCAAAATTAATGTTTCAGAGCTTTTACCCATGTTATAGTTGTCTTCCCTCTCCGTTGACTCACCCAAAGTTGTTTTTTGGAGTGATTCGTTCATGTTTGAGCAACTTTAGTCACTTATTTTTGCTTATTTTCAAGTCCTGTTTTCACATCCTGTTCTGTACTTACTTAGTTTTCTCCAATTTTGTTTTCTTAATCAATGATACGTGTAGCATTCAACAGCGTCACGTGCCCATTTTGGTTCAAATAAAATAAAAAACAAATCCATTACTCGCTAACATGATCTGCAGCTGTCCATAGGAGGGACCGACAGCTCTTTGGTGTGATGATGTTTACAGCGACGTATTCATCTACTTGGCACCGCAGTTTTCTGTCATTTTAGATTTAAAATGTGCAAATTATAACAAAATGATCCACAGGTGTCATACATTATAGCTATAGAGCAGACACAAGCACAATAGGTCTTCTTTAACAAAAGTGTATCTAAGATTTAGCTAAAAATCTCATCCAATAATCCCTAGTTTAACATTTTTTGTGAAATTTAGTAATTTTACTTCCGGGTTGGATTCTAGAGATTATTCCATTACTGTTATCTAGCAACCATACCCTAAACAAGGACCAGAGTTTGTCTAATCTACCCAGTTCTTAATTATTTAATGAATAAATTAATATGAAAACACTTTTACCTTCTTAAATCAGTGTTTTAACTGTCAGAATAATGTGAAAACCTGCCACACGATTTGGTTGACTACCTTTGGCAAAAATCCATCAACTAAACTATTCCTATAAATGCACTATCTCCACTCCTTTCTGTCATTTGAGCTAAGCACAGTAGCCTTTCTCTGTCCTGTCTCTACAGCGGCCGTAGAACCATCAGCCTCCCCCACCCTCTCGGCCTCCTCCTCTTTCCCACCGGCAGTATACAAACCCCAGGCGAGACATGTTCCCTAACAAATTGATCACCTTGTCTTCACTTCTCTCTCCTTTTTGATTGTTAAGTCGTAATTTCTTCTTCCAAAGTGCCAGTAAAACGACTTTCTAAGCAAAGGTCAAAGATGACAAAATCAAATCAGTTTATAAAGTGGCAAGTCGGAAAAGTTGTCTCGAGGCATTATGGGTAAAATGACAGTAGCAAGAAAAACAGCATTTATCAAGAAGAAAATAGGGCAGAGGTCAGGTTGGTTAAATGTGGATATAGTATAGGTGAATGTTCCATAAAATGGCATTACAAACTTATCAGTCTCCATGGAAACAAGCAGGTTTAGCAATAAAACACCTCTAATTGAATTTTAATGTAAGATTGATCAGTTCAGTGGCTTAAACGAATAGAAACGCTATCTCCATAGAAACAGTTAGGTAGTAGGCGTGGCCCTTTATTAAGAGCTATTTCATGAGTTTTTAAATTAGGTCTTAGGTTAGGTTTTGTTTTGGGTTTCTGGGAAAATGTGCTAACCACCTGACGAACAAAAGTTAGCTAGTACGCCTCACAAGTGTCAATGAATCTATACAATATATCTGCACAGGGGCACCGCAGATTTTGCTCAAATATATGGGAAAAAATAGGGAACAGACCCTTTTTCTCCTCTTCTTCTTCTCCTTCTCCTCCTTTCTTTTCTGCCCCCTCTCCTCCTCCTCACTTCTCCCCCCCTCCTCCCTCTCTCCCTCCTTGGGTACAAAAACCCCTTGTCTCCTCTCCTCCTCCCTCTACTTCTCCCCCTTTCTTTTCTGCCCCCTCTCCTTCTCCCTGTCTCCTCCCCTCTCTTCTCTCCCCCACTCCTTCCCTCCCTCCTCCATCTCTTCTTCCCCTCTCTTCTCTCCCTTGCCCCCCTTTCCTCCTCCTCTACTCCCTCTCCGTATCTCTCTCCTCTCTGTCTCTCCCCCATCTTCTCCTCTTCCTTTTCTCCCCATCTCCCTCCCTCCTTTTCCTCCCCCTCCTCCCTCTTCTCTCTCTCCTCCTTCTTCTCTTCCTTCTCCCTCTTCTCTCCCTCCTCCCTCTCTCCTTCCCCTCTCTTCTCTCCCTCGCCCCCCCTTTCCTCTTCTTCCCCCTCCTCCTTTTCTCCTCTCCCCATCGTCTCCTCCTCCTTCTCCACCCCTCCCTTCTCCCCCCCTCTCTTTCTCCCACCTCTCCCATTCTCTCTTACCTTTTCTCCACCTTCTCCACCTTTCTTCTCTCTCTCCTCTCTCTCTTCTCCCCTTCTTTCTCGCCTCCTTTCTGCTCCTTCTTTCCCCTGTCCATCCTCTTCCTCCTCTCCTCCTCCTCTTCCCCCTCTCCCCCTTATGTTCTTTTAACAACATTCTTCTTCCCACAACTAAAATGTCCAGCTACAGTCGCTCGCCGCTTCTCCCTCCTCTTTGTGAATTGATGCTAACGTTCATTGACCATATCGGAGCGAGATTGACCCCGAAGACGACCCTCGCTCCCGTCAGTTGAGCGCCCCCTTCCGAGCTCCTTTCCCAGGCTGCAGGTTTGGAGGAGAAGGGGCGTACCACCACCAGGCCTGACCCAAACCTAACCCCAACTCTCGTACACACCCAGGCCGTATTGACTTTCCCAGTGGAGCGTGATTGTGCTTGTTTATGCCTCATCCGTCTTTGGCCATCTTTCACTAAGTTGTGGTTAACCTTGGAGTGGGGTTTTTGTTTTGTTTTTGGGTTTTTTTAGTGGCACCAGTTAAGAGACATATTCTCTCACTGGAGGATAAAGGTGTACTGAAAACTGTGGGGCAAAACTTGAGTGTTTTTCCTTGCTTAAAGGGCTCATGTTATGCTATTTTCTGATCTGTGTTATGTTTCCTCATTACAAACACACATGGAGTTGTGTTTTGTTTCATTCGCACATGTTTAACACACACAAAACACATCTCCGGATATGTTTTTGAGGAGGTAACAACATTATAACATGACTTAAAGCTCACAAGAATCCATTTTGTGTGATATAGGACTTAAAGGTGTGCTATTTAAGTATGTGGAGGGTCTGCCACCTGTCTCCATGAAGATGAAATGTTCCACGGTAGACATAAAACCTCTCTATCTCCTTCCTGTATTATCAAAAGACATCACAAGGTGGAACGGAGTGTTTTTAGTTTGAGAGAAGAACTTGTGTGTGAATGAAACAACAGCGTCATATGGGTTGTTTAAATAACATGTGAACTGCTAAATAAAGTAATCAAAGGGACGATGATTTGGCTTGTACATGTCATTTAAATAATTTTATAACTCCAAATATATCATCTCAATCTGATTTCGTGTGCACCTATAACTGCAGTCAACATCACCAACATTAACACTTCATGAAAACCTGTCTTTTTCTGACCGAAATTCGTTCCAGATTCACCAAGTGAGTCCATTGCAACTCTCGAAGCTCAAAGGTTAAAACGGGCTGGAAATAGGTAAGAGTTTTAATATGCAAAACAGCCAAACCTTTCTTTGTCTGTGAACAGTTGGAGCTTCTCAAGCTTGCCAAATGCCTTTATTTACCTCGGTGAAGTGAGCATACAACAGCTTATGCATTAGCGACAAGGAGTGAAGATAGATTTTTCTTCCAAGTTTACCTTAGAGACAGCCAATATTAGACGTTAATATTTCTGGCTATTATCACAGACTAATAAATAATGCATTAGTCTTATATAGTAAAAGAGAAATAACATCTGTCAACTGGACAAAATGTTGTAGGAGTGAAGACGTTTCGCTGCTCATCCAAGCCGCTTCTTTAGTTCTGGTCAGATCACTCATGGACACTGCCTTATATCTGAAGTGAGGAGATAACTACACTGAAACTCAAAACTGTATTATTTACGGTATCTGTTTGTAGGTTATTGTGCTAGCGCAAGTGTGCACTGTGCCTGTGTCCTACTTAGCATAGTCATTCAAGCCCCTAGCGAGTGGTTTCACACATATTACCATCCTGGCTAGCCCTATTGTTTTCTTTTTTTTTCCCTTTTTCTTTTTCTTTCCTAGTCTTGTATAGCACTTTTCCAGGCGCTCAAACTTTCTTTATGGCCCCCCTGACCACCACCAACATTCATACTAGGCAATTTGGGTAAAGTGTCTTTTTAAAGGACACATCAACAATTTTGCAACTATCTCCTCACTATGGCACCTGGTATTCCCTGCGGTTTCCCATCCAAGTATTAACCAGACCCAGCCCTGCTTAGCTTCTGAGATCAGGCTTTGACAAGAAAATCTGGCCAATAAATAAGTTTAATTAATTAATGCATTTCTTCCATTAGCATCATGGGACAGCAAATGCGTTGGGGGTGCAGCCTGTTGGGATGCTGTAGTTGGAGTAATAGTAGAAGTATTAATAGTGTATTTGCTTTTAAACACTTTACCAAAAGACTATATAATGTGAGAATAAGTTGTTTAAGTCTGCAAGTTTCCAAAGATTGGTCAGTCTGAAGCGTTCTTCCAGCACAAAGGTCAAAGAACGTATTTTTAACAACTGGTGCATTAAAATTACATTCAGAATAGAGACTTGTGAAATACACTTCGCTTCATTTTAACTTATCCTTACGTAAGATGATATGTCGTAAGAAAATGTTGTATTATGTAACTGAAAACTTGTAGATAATATTGTTATTGAAATATATATCTGTCAGGCATCTACAGAGGTGGGTGCAAAAGCCAGAAATTGTACTCGAGTAGGATGTAACTTAAAAGTATTACTCAAGTAGAAGTATATAGCAGTGGTCCAAGAAGAAGTAAGAGTAAAAAAAAAATACTTGGGGTGATAACTATTAGAAGAGGAAGAGTAACTGGATGTAATATCAGATTCAAAATTCAAATTGAAGTCAATGTAATTTGACTAATTAATTAATCAGTGACTTAAGTTAATTTAAAGCCCCAGTATGTAACTTTTTGGCCCAAAATAGACTCAAATAAAAGCATGATTTTTATTTTTATTTTGGTTGTTTTTATTGCACAGAAAAACATGCATTTTTACTGTGGGTGAGCTTACATCTCCACAAACCTGACTCTTACTTGGACTGCTTGTTTCTATGGTAACGTTGTATTTTTGGCTTTAATCTTCCGCAATACGGCATATCTAGAATGAGAATGTTCCGAAATATGGTTTTAACTTTCTATTTCCATGGAATCATGCAGGTGATGTGCCACCTCCAGAAAGTTACATGTTGATTTAATATTGTCAAAATAAAGCTTTTGTTACCTCTAGACTTACTCACAGTGGGAAGACTAACCAAAGTTTGACTCAAGTAAAAGTAAAAGTTTGCTTTTGTTACACCAAAGTATTCAATTTTGCTTGTCCTTGAAATATATTCAATTTTTGTGAAGTTAAACAGCCAAAAGCTGTTTTTGTCATCACAGTTCTGGTGTGAATCATGTGATTAGAGATTGACTGATAGGTTTTTTTTTTCTTTTTCATGGCCGATGCCGATACCAATTGTTTAGAATACAGAGCAACCGATGGCCGATAAGCTCTGATGATATTTTTGGGCCAGTATACCGGGCCTCAAATTATGTAATTTACTCACCCACAGTGCTTTTTTTTAACCACAAACCTCTAGAAAGCACTGTATCACATTTAGTGCAGTTATCACTTTGTATTAAAGTCTTAATAATAATAATAATAATAATAATAATAATAATAATATAAACTGTGTGTATGTTCGAGGCAAATCAACCAAAACAAAATATTGTCCTGTGCTGGAGATTTAAGGATGATACGCTAAAAAGTCCAAATATCGGCCAACTGATTAAAAGTTCCCGTCAAAGTTGCACAAACAAGTGAGATAGTGTATCAAGTAACCCCTTATGAATACATCTCATACAGTGTTGTTCTCTTCTAACAGACGGCAATGACCAGTCTACTTTTTCATAGAATGTACAGTAATAGGTTTTAAGTTCATCACCATATGATCTTATGAAAAGGTTATTGAGTAAATATAACTTTTGCTCCCCACCTCTGGGCATCTATAAATTCAACTTATAAAACTCACTATAAATCATCATCTAATCACATCTCACTTTAAACGCTGACATATTTCCTTGGGGTATGTTTTAATATTCAGCTATTTTCCATCCATGTTCCTAATAGTTTGCCATTGAATCGCGGCGTAGTCTACTTTTTGTCAATTATTTCTTGCCTCGGGCCATTTTAATACTTGTCAGTTTCATCATCACTAATGAATGCGAATCAAAGTGACTCATTCCAATCCACAACAGATTAATTATGTAATTTCATTTCAATTCACAAAGAACTGTCAAATTGTGTGGCTATTTGTGAAGTTCCAAAGTTGTCTCCGTGTTACAATTTTGTTACTTAAAGTGCATTCGACAAACTTAAAAGCGTGACATATTGCTTAAGAAAATATAAACGATGTAAACGATAATATTGAAACTAATTAATGTGACGGACTCTATAATCCTAAAGAGGATCCCAAAAATGATAAATGTACAAAATTGTTAGCATTTTAGTAGTAGTAGTACGTTGTATGTATAGCGAGTCGTTTGCCTTGGGTCCAGAATACACACTTCTTCTAGTACAGTCAACTAAAAATTGTACTTACACATAGTACTTTCACGTTTGTACTTTATTACCACTTTGTACCACCTCTGCCAACCAGACAAAGCGCACTTTTTAGTTTTGTAGTAGCACTTTAAAGACCCTGGCCATTCCAAGCTAATCCAAAAATCATGAGCTTTGTCGAAACTGTGACAGCCTGTTTTTTTAATAAAATCCACTATATGGGTGATGTATCGGCCTGGCCCTCCAGCGGAACCTGCGCCTCCATCGAGATATTATTGGAAATCAGTGCTAGGAGGTACGTCGGCGAGAGATTCATTAGCCCTTTCGCTAAGCCTTAAAAATGACAAAGTAAGAAGATATAGCCGTATTGTCAGACCGAAGACGGATTTTTCAACCTCCTAGACGCTTCGCAGTCCGATGCTATCCATTATTTTCCCCTAGCAGGAATTATGTGCATACAGTTTAAAGCCTAGTACATAAAAATCATGGGAAAAAGTGATATTGGCGGCAGTGTTTTATGCTGAAATTCCCAATGGTACTTCCTGGAAAACTGCATTATTTAAAAGCAAGGAAGAAGTCGTGTTTTATGTGGATAAAATTGTGCTGTGGTTACGAGGATATTTTGGGTGATGTGCTTGGAAATTTGACCATGTATGAATGTATTTAAAAATACTCTGTATCTGATTTTTTCCCATGTATCTGAGCAAGTGTTTTCTCGCCTCAGTATACATTGTGTAAACACCTTTGGAGGTAAAAATATGTGCGCTGCGTGCCATCTGTAACTAATCAGAAAGTGTTTTATTGTCAGACAATCAGAAAGTGTGTGTTAGCATGCTGTTTTTACAGTGAAAAATTCATTTTAAACTGTTTGGAGCAGCGTAGTTATTCCTCACTTCTCCAACACATTGCTAGCATCTTAAGTATTTAACGGAATGAGGCTTTTTTTCTTCTTTTAGAATGCTAACGACAATTAGCATGCTAACAGTGCACCAGTACTACTTCCTGGTTCACGCAGAATAAAGCTCCTTATAATTAGACAACACACAGCGGCCTCTTTTTTACTTGTCTGAATTATAGCTGTTTTAATTTGGACAATTTAAATCACAATATCCATTTTAAAGTAACTAAACATAATAAAAGAAACAGGTCCACTGACTTCCCTGTTAGAAAACTGCGGTGCCCAATGGGAGCTGACGTCTCCGTAAACGTCATCAAAACAAAAAGACGGCACCCCCGATGGATAGCTGCAGATCACGTTAACGCTTTTTTCCATTTGAACCAAAAGGACTACATGACTCTGCCAAATCTGAGAACATATATCACTGAACAAGAAAATAAAGTTGGAGAGCGAATTAAGTAAAGAGCAGTGGGCGTATACCAGTGTCGGTGAAAATGAAGATTGATCGGCAATATGGCGTCTTGAAAATAAATGATTAAAAACTGCTCAAGCGTGCACGAATCACTCAAAGTACGGGAAGGGGAAACGACTATAATGGTTAAAAGCTCTAAAAAGTCAATTTTGCATCATATGTCTGCTTTAAGAGATGCTTTTACAATATACATGCACTGAGACAAAACAAAAATTGACTTTATTGCATGAAAAAATCTGCTACAACCCCTTACCTTACCTTACCAGTCTCTATTTGTATAACAGTCCTTGTACCTTATCTTTCCTAAGGAAATCTTGTTAACCCTAACTAAGTGCATCCCTAAGTCAGCTCCTGTGTCATTAGCTGCCACTCTCTTTTGATGGATTAACGTTCCCCAGAAAGAGTTAACGCCTCCCGACCGCAACCCGACCATTAACCCCACCCCCACCCCGTCACGCCACTCCGGGAGTCCATAACGAGAAGACGGAGGGCAGGTTGTTACCTCAAATCACCCCAATCAACTGGAAATCGAAATTCATTGATTGCCATTAGGGGCGGTGGTGGTCGGGCAGATTGACCGGAAGGGAAGGTTACAGTAACTATGTAGCCGTGTTTAGCTTTCCCCGACTGTGGCTAATGAGAAGGGGTAAGTGATTGATGCTAGCCGAGGCGCTAACCACAAATGGGATGGAGAAGCAGGGGAAGAGTTGTTGGGGAATGGTTCGCTGAGCGTTCGAAAATTGGGAGCGAACTTATGGCATTCGGAATTGCGTTTTTGGTTTTCTTATGGAGCAATAGTACGGGTACCTTATGCTAATACCAAAAACAACAGCTCAAAAAGGTTGCAAGTTTGATTTCCAAAGTTTCAGTGGTCACTCTGCTGTGCTATCAACCTAAAACTTGCATAGTCGGCTAGTCCTGCAGTTAGCTATTCCTGACCAAGATCATGGTTACGTTGTTGTCTGAAAAAAGATAATGTCACGATACAAAAACTTCAAACTCGATTTTGATACTAAGGAATAGACTCGAAACTCAATATGGATTACCACTATTATAATTAAAAAAACAACAACAACACTTCTTTAGACAATAGAATGTGGGAGCACCTGGAGGAGCTGGAGGACATGTCTGGGGTGTGGGAAGTCTGGTAGTCCTTGCTTTTACTGCTGTCCTTGCGACCCGGCTCTGGATGAGCAAGAGAAAATGAATGCATGGACGGTCACTATGCCATAGTCTAGAACACATGTGTCAAACTCAAGGCCCGTGGGCCAAATGTGGTCTGTCACGTCATTTTATGTGGCCCGCGACAAAGTATGATTGTTTTAAAATATCAGTTTGTCAGGAGATACAGTTACACAGCCATTTTTTCCTATTTATGCAAATCCATATGCAATATTTGTAACTTGAATAAGTAATAAATATAGAAATGGTTAACAAGATTAATTAAAGGTTAATTAAAAAGTAGTTGTGTTTGTTTTACATTGCATTTGTTTAAATTGTGTGACATTTATCTTAGTTACATCTGGCCCAACCATTTTGTCGATGTGGCCCTCTATGAAAATGAGTTTGACGTCCCTGCTCTAGAACATGTGTCAGGTGTCGTACCCTCCAACCAGAAAAGTTACACAGTCCAACTTTAAAATTTGGCCCAAGATCTAAAGAAATGCAAACCAAATTACACAACAAACTTTCTTTGCCCCATTTCCCCCCAGTTCCTGCTCCTTACATCTTCTGTAGCAACCATAACTTCTCTTGACCAATTAGGAAACACTTCAAGAAAATCCCGGCTCGTCTACCTACACCGCAACTCCAAAAAAACGACATTGTGCCTACATTTTAATTACTCCCCCAAAGTATTTGCCGTAAACAAAATCGTATTCCACTGCTTCTAATGAGCAACCCCGCGTGATTGATGCATGCACAGCTCAGTGGAATTGGAGATCACATCTGACTTCTTGAGCGGGGGGGAGTTACATTTTAGAGTAGCTGTCTTGGATGGAAGCAAGCCAAACTCAGGACATCTGTAAGCATCGGAGTACTAGCTTGCGTCGCTATAGAGTACGTGCTGTCGCTCATTTGATCGGGCTCAAAAATAAATTATTTAAAAACAGAAAAAACATGCTTCAATTGGCTCCGTGCACAACATCGCCTGGCAGCCTCACTGTTAGCGTCACTACTTCCTGCGGACAGGGAGATGCGGGTGGATGTCACTTACAAAATATTAAATACTACACAGATAAAATGAATACTTCACCGCAGGACAGAAAGAGAGATGTTTGTGTCTTCATGCTAACACTAATGCTAACTTTGAGGCATGATAAATATTAAAACAAAGCCACAAACTGATGTATTCTACATATAAAAATAACGGGGTAGTCTTTATTTTAATGGATTTCAGTTTTATAATAGGTTTTTTTATTTTATGTTTTTGATATTAATAAAAGTGACATTCTTTTGTAATCTCGAGACAAAAAGTGCAGCTATTCGTAAAGATATATGCTTGTAAGGAATCATAATTACACTACACAATGGAAACAGAAATTTGAATTTAGGCAAAAAAAATAAATATATATATATAGATTTTCAAATGTAGCTTAAAAATATTAAACGGCCTGTGCCAGATTTTTTCCCATGTATTTGAGCAAACTTTGTCTTTCCTCAGTACAAACACATTATATAAGTGTCCTTTGAGGTTAAAATAAGTCAACTGGGTATTGTCTTTATCTAATTAAGTGTTTTATTGCCCGAGAATCAGGTAGTCCGCTGTAGCATGCTAGTTTCATAGTTGTGGCCCATGAATGTTATGAAAAGTGCTCATAAACTCATAATAATTAGCTCTGAATTGAATCGTGAGGTAAGTGAGGAATGATAATCGTTGGACCACTTCAGACTGTTTGAAATGAAGTAGTTCTGTTTTCAGGTTTTTAAGACACTAAAACTCCAGCACAGAGCCTTGAAATCTGTGAGCTGAATCTTGATTTGAAATTATAAATCACAAATCTAATAAAGTCCAAAGAGATGAAACGAAATTGGGCAAACCTCCAAGCTTGTTGTGTGTATGAGACGTCTGCTACTGCTACTGCTACTACCACTACCTCTATCACTACTACCACTGACTGCTACTACCTCTACCACTGCTACTACTGCTACTACTACTGCTACTACCTCTACCACCTCTACCACCACTACCACTACCACTACTGCTACTACTACCACTACTGCTACTACCACCACTACTGCTACTACCACCACTACCACTACTACTACTGCTACTACCACTACCTCTATCACTACTACCTCTACCACTACTGCTACTACCACTACCGCTACTACCACCGCTACTACCACTACTACTACCACCGCTACTACCACTACTACTACTGCTACTACCACTACTACTACTACCACCGCTACGACCACTACTACTAGTGCTACTACCACTACCACTACTACCACTACTACTACTGCTACTACCACTACCTCTACTACCACCACTACTACTGTTACTACTACCACTACTACTACTTATATCACTACCTTTACTACTACTATTATTACTACTACTATTACCACTCCCTGTACCATTACCACTACTACTGCTGCTACTACTACCTTTTCCACTACCATTACTACCACCACCTCCTCCTCCAATACAACAACCAACGCACAGAAATATGCACAAAAAAAAACAACAACCCAGTATACAAAAAGTACTTAATCTTGATTTGATATTATGAATCACAAATCTAATAGAAAGTCCAAAGAGATGAAACGAAATTGGGCAAACCTCCAAGCTTGTTGTGCGTATGAGACGTCTACTACTACTACCACTACTACTACTACTACTGCTACTACCACTACTACTGCTACCACTACTGCTACTACCACCACTACCACTACTGCTACTACCACTACCTCTATCACTACTACCACTGACTGCTACTACCTCTACCACTACTACTGCTACCACTACTGCTACTGCTACTACCACTACCTCTATCACTACTACCACTGACTGCTACTACCTCTACCACTGCTACTACTGCTACTACTACTGCTACTACCTCTACCACCACTACCACTACTGCTACTACCACCACTACCACTACTGCTACTACCACCACTACCACTACTGCTACTACCACCACTACCACTACTACTACTGCTACTACCACTACCTCTATCACTACTGCTACTACCACTACCGCTACTACCACTACTACTACCACCGCTACTACCACTACTACTACTGCTACTACCACTACTACTACTGCTACTACCACTACTACTACTACTACCACCGCTACGACCACTACTACTAGTGCTACTACCACTACCACTACTACTGCTACTACCACTACCTCTACTACCACCACTACTACTGTTACTACTACCACTACTACTACTTCTATCACTACCTTTACTACTACTATTATTACTACTACTATTACCACTCCCTGTACTATTACCACTACTACTGCTGCTACTACTACCTTTTCCACTACCACTACTACTACCACTACTACCACCACCTCCTCCTCCAATACAACAACCAACGCACAGAAATACGCAAACCAAACAAACCATTATACAAAAAGTACTTAATCTTGATTTGATATTATGAATCACAAGTCTAATAGAAAGCCCAATGAGATAACACGATACTGTGCCACCCTCGTAGCTTGTTGTGCGTATGAGAGGAGTAGAGGTAGAGTCTTTTTTTGGCGAAGGCGTGATTTGATGTGTCGAGGCAGTGTCTGGGTGGTGGTTTTGTTGTGTGCTATCAGACTGAACAGAGCATTGTCCATTCACATGTCTCTGTGGCTTTCATCTCCTCCTGCCTCTGCCTGTACTCACCCCAGCGCTGGCTCTATGGACACAACAACAAACTATTTGATGTTACGAAATGGTAACATGTGTGGTCTTTCACATCTTACTTTTTATTTTGGATACGGGATTGTGCTTGCTCATAAAATGTCTATAAAAAGCAATATTCAGGCTGTTAAAAAACATGTTAAACTATCCTTAAAAAACATGAAGACCAGAACTAGTTTATTTTGAACAGTTTGCAGTGGTCCAAAGTTATTCCTCGCTTCTAATTATTCAGTTTATAAGTGAAATTTTGTGGTCAAGGTAGAGCGATCAACAACTAGTGGTGGTGGTAGTAGTGGTAGGGATAGTAATATTAGTAGTAGTAATAGTAGTAGTTGTGGTAGTAGCAATAGTAGTTGTCGTAGTGGTAGTAGTAGTAATATTAGTAGCAGCAGTGGCAGAAGTGGTAGTAGCATTATTAATAGTAATAGTAGATGTTGTGGTAGTCGTTGTAGTCATAATATTAGTAGCGGTAGTGGTAGAAGTGGTAGTAGCATTATTAGTAGTAATAGTAGTAGTGGTAGGAGTAGGATTAGTAGTGATAGAGGTAGTAGTGGTAGCAGTTGTATTAATATTAGTAATAATAGTGGTAGTGGTAATAGTAGTAGTGCTAGTAGTGGTAGCAGGTGTGGTGGTGGTGGTAGTAGTAGTAGTAGTAGTAGTAGTAGTAGTAGTAGTAGATGAACAGGTTGTTTATCGACTCTTCCACTCTGCAAAGTTCCTGGTGCAATTCCCAGTGCTGCCAGTTAGTTCTCCAGGTCTTTTCCTATATGAATGTGCTCATATCCCATTGGTCAAACCACAACCTCCAAATCCAACAGAAATAATAAATAATAAATACTGTTTATATAAAACCCATATGGAAATTAATTTGCATCCAGCGAAGGACTATGTCTCCAACTGCATTTTAAATACTCATGGGACAGTAGAATATAATGATGTTACATATATGAATATTGTGTCATATAGTGTACTCCAGGAGGATTAAAAAAGTGTGTAGCATGTATTCTCATAAGACCCTGGCATGTCATTACAGAATGGTGAATCTGTCAATGAGACTTGGTAGAGCAGGAGCAGCACTGGAGTAAAAGATGACAGATATTATAATTGTGGGATAGGGCCACTTTTAATTTATTAAGAAACTAAGCAAAGTGAACTAGCACTTAAAACTCCTAAATTATACAAAATTGACTCTTGTGAGTTTTTAGCCATGTTTGGATGTTTTTGAGGAGGTAACAACATTCAACATTCTAAGTTGTGTTCTATTTCATTCACACATGTTTGAGTAACACTTTATTAGTCTGTCTACATCTCCAAAGCTCAAAATGCTCTGTTCCACCTTGTGATGTCATAAGGTGATAGTTTTTAGGTCTGTTTGTGATGAGGAAACATTACAACATAGATCAGAAAATAGCGTTATATGAAACTTTTAAGAAAACCTTTTATCAGTGAAACATTTTCAGTATTTAAAGTGCAAAGATACACTTGAGGATTAAGATTATATTTAATACTTTTAGGACAAAATAAAAGTAAGTAAGCTAGGCTCTTCCATGGCAGGTCACAAATGCTGTCCTAAACTTATGCCAGTCTTGTTTTGCTATTTAAAATATAAATATTTACCGTAAATTTCGGATTATAAGCCGCTACTTTTTTTCCACGCTTTGAACCCTGCGGCTTTTACAGCAGTGCGGCTTATATATGGAATTTTACTGGATAACGGCCCCTGGGGGGCGCTCTCTAGCTGTAAACGTAAAAGTGAGACAGACGTGGGGAAAGATTCTGCTCTGAAGAATTCACTAGTTTTGATTTTGAACGATCATTTTGCGCATCATGAAATGGATATGATGCAGTTTTTAAGATAAAGAAACAGAAAGGAAACAGAGCAGGGGTCGGCCTTTAACACGCAAAGAGCCATTTGGACCCACTTTCTACGTAAAATAAAACACTGGGAGCCGCAAATACTTTTTGACATCTAAAATGAAGATAACACTGTATAATAACAATAATGTAACGGAATAATGTAGGTTTTACTTTCACGGACAAGCCTTCTACACGTGGCAGATAAATATGGCAAAAACAACTTAAGTGCATTAAAAAAATACAACTCACCAAACCGCTGCATCATGCATCGCGCTGATTATGTGATTATGTCTACTCTACTCCGCAGTTTCTTTAAAAAAACAACAACAAAAAAACTCGTAGCGTATCGTTTAATCCCAGGTGCTTATTCTCCATGTGCCAAAGCAGTTTTGAAGGTTTCATTGCCTTATTTGCTTTTCCCGTATGTTACGCAGAGCGGACTCTGTGCGTGAGTCACCTGTAGCGACAAACCCAGATTTTAAGTAGGCATTGTCTGTTAAATTTATCTTTCTTTTTCTTGGAGGTCGTAGTCTCTTCTTCTGGCTCCTCAGTTGTCCTTTTCCCCTTTGTTAAAAAGATCTCCAAAGACTTTTGTTTTGGCTCATTTTCACTCGCTTGTGGCTCTACTTTTGTGCGTCGTGTCTGATGTGTTATACGTGATACGTCACCGCGGAGACAAGAGCAGATAATAAACTTGCTACTACATCAAATAGATTTCTGTGGCGATTTCCAGCAGGATTTTCATGATACATCTACGGACGAGCTTATTAGTGTGTCATTAGGGACGGGCGAAAGTTGCTCCTGACCCCTGTGCGCACAACGTCTGAAAATCAGGGCTCTTTACGCAGGACTGAGCTGTGTCTGTGTTAGTTCCCAAGCCACGCAGAGCCGCAGTATGAGGCGGAAAGAGGCGCATGCGGCTCCGGAGCCGCGAGTTGCCGACCCCTGAAATAGAGCCACTGCACGTAAGCTCGACATCAATGAATCCAACTTGGTCAATGTAAAAAGACGACAAAAGTTTTCAGAGGAAATAAAAGCAGATTTTCCGTGTTGGTGCAGCTTTATTTTCTAAACCTGCAGATGTGTTCATCCCGTGTTGTTGTCGTGTTGGTGCCAATTTTCAGGCACAGTTTAAAAAAAAGCGTGTCGGTGCAGCGTCTTTCTGTGTAAATATCTCATGTTACAATATGAAAACCTGCGGCTTTTATTCAGGTGCGGCTTATATATGTACAAAATTGATTTTCTCTTCAAATTTAGCTGGTGCGGCTTATATCAAGGTGCGCTCTGTAGTCCGAAATTTACGGTATACTCTACTCCATGGATCGATGGTTTGCATGAAACATCAATTAAAAATAAAAAAAGACTACTGCTACTACTACGACTACTTCTACTACCACTGCCACTACTACCGCTATTGCTACTACACATGTTGTCTGTACTACGACCTCTACCACTACCTCTAGCACAACTACTACCACTACTACTACGACCACTACCACAACTACTACCACTACTACTACCACTACCTCTAGCACAACTACCACAACTACTACTACTACTACTACCACCACAACTACAACTACTACTACTACTACCATTATTACTACCTCTACCACTACTATCACTACCACTAACTCTACCTCAACTATTACTACCACTACTACCAATACGACCACTACTACTACTACTACAATACCCCCAACACCAACCAATCCTCACAAATAAGCAAATAAACAACCCGGCATACAAAAAGTACTTCTGTTTACCCCAGCCCGGCTTTAGTATTCATAGGCCCACTCCGGCAGCATGTTGTCTGCGTGCACATCCTGCCGCCACAACGCCAATTACAAGCGCGGTGCCTGGCTCGCCTAATATAAATGTAAATCAGCCTTTTAACTTGTACACAAGAACTCCTGGGCGCACCGGGGTGGTTCGAGGGTTTGGGTGGCGGGAGGGGGGGGGGGGACGCTCACATTCCGAGTCACCTCCAGATAATGATGGGCTTCCATGCCATTGCCATGTGCCCCCTTCTCATCACAAAGGCTGTTGTAGTGAATAGAGCGGTGCAGTTCCCGTTGGACACTTGTTTAGGGGGCTTTTGTCCGTGTTTGCTATCCGAGAGCGTGTATACCTGGGCTGGAATGAGCAGCTCCGCGGAATGGTTGCCAGGTGTGGAGTCAACTGGGAAGATAGGCAAGAAGGTAATACAGCTGAAGGGCTTGTACGCCATTTTTTTCCCCCGTGCACCTGTACAGATATATTGTACAAGCAGCTCTTGGTCAGAATAAGTCAGCTGTGTACTGACTGCATGGAATTATAAAGCATTTTCTTATCCGAGAATCAGTAAGTGTGCAGTTAGCATGCTAGTTGTTAGAGACCAAAGAGGGATTTTGTCTTTCGGTAAAGGTGAGAGTTGTGAAAGCCGCTTATAAACTCATTGAAGGTGAATAGTTAATGCTCGAAAAGGTTAAGGTCAGTGAGGAATAACTTTGGACCACTGCAAACTGTTTAAAATGAACTGGTTCCGTTTTTCACGTTTTAGACCACATGTGTCAAACTCAAGGCCCCCGGGCTAAATGTGGCCCCCCACATAATTTTATGTGGCCCACAACAAGATAAATTAAAAGGTCTGACTGTCTTAAAATGGCAGTTTATCAGGAGATACAGTTATACAGCCATATTTTTATATCTATGGAAATGTATATGTAATATTTGTAACTTGAATAAGAATTAAATACAGAGACAGTTAATGAACAAGTTAAAAAAAAGTAGTTTATTTGTATTACATTTGGCCCTTTGAGAGTGACCATTTTGCTGATGTGGCCCTTTGTGAAAATGTGTTTGATGCCCGTTTTAGACAGTAAAAATCATGTACAGTGCCTTTTAAGAGTTCGTTTTAGATTATAGGATAGGACCTGGCATGTCCAGAGAGAATTTTTTCAAATGTGTTTATTTTTATTATAAAAAAATAAACATAGATATAGCCATATGTATGTTAACCTAAATAAAGACACTTTGAATAGTCTTAATAAAGCATGAACAAAGACTTATTTCATCATGAACAACAACTTAAATAACAATGATTCAGGCTTAGTAACTACTTAATATCACATCCTGACTCTAACCCCTTAGTCTTTGTTCATATTTGATTAAAGCGTAGTTATAAAATTGTATTGACTATCACATTTGTCTAACCCGAGTCTCCGTTCTGCATGTCTTTACTGCCACAAGATTAGTCTAAATAAAGTCCATAGCTAATCAGCCCTAAGCAGATCTTTGATGATTTGAAACAAGTGGAGCTATTTAAATTACGCTAAAACAATAGCTCCTAGCATCAAAGTTGATTGGAAACTGAAGAGGTGAGCGCAAACATCTTGAGCTCTTGACAAAAACAGGCTAAATCTATTTCCACGTAACAAAATACAGCTATTTTTGATGAGGAAATTATAACATGATTAAACAGATTAAACATAGCTGGAGTTGTATTTTGCTTTATTCACACTTGTTTGATGAATCCCTGTTTAGTCCACTCTCGCTAAGCCCCATAAAAACACATGATTTTGAATTTCCCAGTTTTGTGATGTCATAGGTAAAAAACCAGAGGTGTCCTTGTGCTGTTTTAAAGTCCATAAAACAAAACATGATCATTTCTGCCACCACATCACATTCACTGCGACTTCATGCCTCTGTTTCACGTCCGAAAACATTTCTAACTCGAGTTGTTGTGAGATTTGTAAATGCCGTCTTAGTTCTCCCCAGTTCCCAGTATTGTAGAAATACTGAATTGATATGCTTATTGTCTGAAAATAGACATTATTTTAAGTTCTAAAACACAAAATGCCAAAGCAAAGGTACTCAGGAGCTTGTTTCAAGGCCAATAACTGTACAAATAACACATATTTGTTCTTTAAGATCGTAAAAGGTAAAGCTTTTCTGTCTGCCCACACAAATACAGCAGACAGTGTTGAGGCTGAGCAGTCACTCCAGTCCTCACCTGACCATTGCCTCAAAAAAGCACTTGGAACAGTCTAGAAATGCTCCTGCCATCACTTCACACTGCTCTCATGATCCCTCTCCCACTATAGGCTGTCCCCGTCTGAGCGCGCTCCATTTAATCCTCCCTCATTATTTTTCCATACGATAAACTGGAGGTGTAGCGAGGGTCTGTGATACCAGCGCCATCTTGTTTTAATGGCTTCCAGAAACACACAATACATTTTCTTGCACTCAGCTATACTTGAATATATATAGTTACATGTATTTGAGTAAAATCTTGAGTACTTTTACCACATCAGACATTTTACTTTGATCAAAAGGGCAGTTGTTAAAGGACCTATACCTTATTTTTACTGAAAAACCTTAAAAAGTTCTTTTGAAATGTTCCATATGTATTTCTCACTTACCTTATGCTTCTTAATTATTCACCTCGATGAGTTCATAAGAGGCAACAGTAGATTTTGCTGTCATAGTAATGCAAACAAGAGCTAACATACAAGTGTGCACATCCTGATTGTTGGATAAGAAAATGCTTTATAATCACAAACAGACAAAACACAGACTTATTTTGATCTCAAGAGCTGCCTATATAATATCTGTACTGGAGCAAGACAAATTTTCATCAAATACATGGGAAAAATTGGGCCCTTTAAATGTCTAGAAACTAATAATAATGTTGATAGATTTTTCTTTTATTCCAATCTGAATAAGGAGAAAAAAGTTGTATTTTTTAATATTATTTTTAAAAATAATTTTCACTTTTGCTAGAAAGGTTTTCAAAGACAGTCATTTGGACATGTTTTTGAAACCAAGACGTTTCAGCTACCATCCGAAAGCCATTGTTAATGTGAAGAGTGACAATTATTCCTTTTTTACCCGCATCTGACTGTAGCTAAGGCATTTTACAATATAATATCTCTTTTGAAATGAACTTTTTTCATTACTTTAGTTTTATTTTTGTGCCCTCCTACAGCTATAGCAAAGGCACTTTCATATATAACCTCTCTTCTGATCGTGCTAGCTTGTGAACTTTCTGTATTTTTCATCAAAAATGTACTTCCTGTAACGGCTAAGTAAGATTGATTGATTAACTGACATTCACAAGTCCTTTATATCCTGACACCTGCCAGTCCCCGCAAGATTCAGCAATTTCCAGTCCTGATTAAATGTCATAAGAAGCCAATCATGGTATATTCCTGTATCTGCATTTGATTGTAATTTCCATGGTTCATTTTTACTGTAATCACTGATTTCTGGAAGCTACCGTAATCATATATGCCAATCACATCTGTTTTTTGTTTTTTCCCAAGGTGTTCTTGAAATTGCATTATGTAACTTTCCTGCTAGAGGGTCTGCCACGTGATTGTCTCTAAACAAAGGGTATAGTTTTGCCAGATAAGTTCCACAGTATGGCATTATAACCATTATAACCTTATCGATCTCCTTGCCTGACCAGCCAGTACCATCTACATTCTGTTAAAATCTATAAGTGTCTGGAGTCGGACCACACAGCAGGACAAACCTGTGTCCTAACATGGGACGGTCCAATCACAGCAGCTAAAATGTATCACATGTTTCTCAAAGGCGTAAAACATCACCTGTCAAAACTTCTTGTATCATTCAGAATAAAATATATAACCTCTTTTACCTGAGATAAATAAGAAATAAGATCCTGTGAAAGTCCATGCTGTTTCTCAGTCTTTTGTGTTTTTTCTCCCTTTTTTTATGTGAAAGCCGCCATCTTTGTTTTGACACGAACAGCCCATGCTTCTCTCTAATTGGTCAATCCGCCTGTCAGTCACGCCCTCTGAAATTGGGGATACAGTGTAAAGTTTCAGACCCACCATCTTTGGAAAGTTATGTCAAAGCTTGTGGTTCTGGTTGGCCAAGTAATCTGTTTCCATGGACACGAGCAGATGATGCAACCAGGACAAATTACTGGTCAGGAGCTGTGGAGAGCTGAGCTCGCTGAATTCATGTTTCAATTTGGAATTTAAAAAAGAACAAAAACTGTAGTTGAATAAATGCCAGGTAAATATGTTTATCATGGAACATTCCAAGCAAAGCAATAACATCTTCATGGAAACAAGGATATACCCACCACAAAAATTACACAGTGCACAGAATGGATTCTTGTGAGCATGAAGCCGTGTTAGACTACATGGTTTGAATACCTCCAAAGCTCAAAATGCTCTGTTCCACCTTGTGATGTCATATAGTGCTAGTTTTCACGTTAACACCTATATGTTACCTTTAATTCAGTAGAGATTGGCAATTCCAGGGCTGAAATCATCTAAATGTTTCTCGTGAAGGTGTACGGAGTTTAAAAACACATTGAAGCACTTCATGACATCACAAGGGGGAGCAGGGTGTTTTCCAATTGAGAAAAGAATTCAGTCAGTAAGGAAACAGCCATTATAACATATCAGAAAATAATGCAATATGGGCCCTTTAAGTTATCATTTCAAATACCTACATGGACAGTTGTCAGTGCTGGAAGCTAACTGCCCATTGAACTACATCCCTGAATATCATGGTACATACTATCTGTCTCCTTTAAATATTTCGTAATATTCGTAATTAGTTTTAAATGCGTGGCAGTTATTGACAAGAAGTAATTTCCATAATGCATTTTAAGCACTGTGTATTGATGTATGATTTCAAAAAGCTAATTTAGCTCTCAATTTGACCCCACAATCAATAGAATCCGTTAGCTGCTATATCTTCATCTTTGTCAGTTGGAGGGTTTTCTGCCTGTGGAGGTTAAATCGATAACATTTAATTATATGATCCTCGATATTATGGATGTTTCTATCTTCATATGACCATCGGCTGTTGACCATTTAAAGGTTTTCAAAGTTTGGGAGCTGGTTTCGTCCTAGTCTAGACTTCATTTAGTCAATTTATTTTCCAAAGCACCACAGAAAGTGTTTAGTTTTTTATGACAAAACTTTGACATCGCAGAAGTGTTGAACTTGAGCTGAGTTTTCTTCAGTGATAGGACTTTATTAGACACTTAACACCTTATTAAAAATGCACATTGCTATTTCGCATAATAAAACTCATTGGAAAAGTCGATGCCTCACTTAAATTCCCTTTCAGATAGGAAATGGTCACATTTTGGTAGTGCTTTCCAAGGCAGTGAAAGCACTCTGCATTCAAGGAATCACTCACCCATTCACACACATTCATACACAAGTGTGCACAAACACTAGGGTCAAGGTTGGTTCAATGTCTTGCCCATATACTGTATAGAAAAATTCAATTCAATTTTCTAAACATGAGAATATGAGAATTTATTTAACCAACAAAGTTAGAAAATCAACAATGAAACAAAAACAAATTAATCAACAGAAAATAAGTAAATGGATAACAGTCCCAGAACATCCCCTGTCCTTAGACTCTCCTCAACAATGTGAGAAAAAGAGAAACCTCGAGGAGAACCACAGTGAAGGAGAGAGCCACTCTCATGGACAGACGGGCTGCAGATGTGTCCAGGACTAATGCACGTGCATTTGCAGATAAAGTTCAAGTTTGTAGGGCCAGATCCCACTCAACTAGGGGACAGAGAGGAGCCCCCCCCAGCCAGGCACCGGGCCATTCAGGGGGGGGGGGTTCAGGAAACATAATAGCAAACATTTTAAGGCTCACTGCAGCAGTTACAGAGAGAGGGGTGACAGTATTCCGATGTAAGCTGAACTGGAGCCAGAGTTAGTGGAGCCGGAAGTGCACCCATGTTTACTTCCTATTTGGAAGCCAGCACATTAACCATGTGCATTTATATTTACAGTCTATGGTTTTGTCCAAGGACACAACCACAGCAGTGATCTGTGTCGGAATCACACCACCAACCAGTGGGTCAGTGGATCTGACACTCTACCAACTGAGCTACTGTCACACGATGAGTTGATTTGACATGGGAGAGCGACTCCTCAAAGTCCAGATTAGGTCTTTTATAAGTAAGCCTACTTCAAAGAAAAAACAATTCCACAGGCTACGCCACTCAAACTCAAAACCAAATGAAGACGTTTGGTCACCACGCTGCTGTCTCGCTAATATTACAACTCCAGTATTAAAAATAAGAGCAACTATTAAACAAGAAAAAAAAAATCCCTGGGAGGGGCAGGTTGAGCAAAGTGGCACAAAGGAAATAAACATGAGCGCGTCAATGTTACTTGGTATTGGATTGAAGCAAAACTCACAGGCATCGCTCATAGCCACAACCAAACCAGGACTATCATCCTACTTATTCACCTTATTACGGAAGTTGACATGGGCTACGCCATTGTTATTTAGGGTATATTATTTTGCATGGGGCTACCGATCTTGACAGCTAATAAGTTCTCTATGAACTACAGAGCCGTTTTAAAACCTCAGAGTTGGTGCAGTTGTTGGTGCACATGAACATAGAAACGAACACAGAAATGAACCTCCTTTATACCTCATATTTTGGTGGCAAAACCGTTGACAAATTCTCCATTGAAATGAATAGGATTCCTGCTTGCCACCAAGAAGAAAGTGCGGTTTAGTAGCATTTAGAGCCAAAAGTGGGCGGGGCCAAATAAGGTCAATAGCCAGCCAGAACTGAGCACATCTCGGCTATTTCTTTATTACACCATCCAGAGATTTAAAACAATCAAGAACCCCCTCACACCTCAGACCAGCAAGACTGAAGATTGAAGGCTAGGTCCGACCTCCTTGTCACACCATGATAAGCGCAGACGGGAGCCGCTCGAAATCCCCCAAGCACGTTAGGTTAGCAAGGCTGGAGCTTGATAAACAGCGGAGCCCTCGGAACCCGCGAACGTAGTTTATTGTAGCCTTATCTAAAGCGATAATGGCACCGCTGAGGGTCTGGTAATGAGGGATGAGTGGGAGGTAACCTTATAAGAGGCCTTAATGTCAGATCAGATAGCTGCTTCGAGGAGAGGTAGGGGCCAGGCAGGCTCAATATTTCTCTCTGCGGCAGGCCCCGGATCGGGAGACAGGAGCTGAGTGGATTTAGGCGAGGGATACATGGGCTTTGGAGGTGGGTGGGCGAGGGGAAGTGATGCGCTGGTGTGTGACTGTGGGAAAGAATCAGAACTGAGGTTGATGTTTTGCTATAGATTACGTTCACTGCTAAAACTCGTACTTTTAGCGCCGTTTCCTCCACAAACAAAATATCCTGTCTTAGTCTGGATTAAAAAAAATAAAATAAGCTAACCCTGTGGTTTAAGGAAATCGCTAATAGATAGTTTTCCCAAACTATGTTTCAGAGATTTAAAATTACAAACAAATTATTGACTAGAAGATATTAACACTTAAAAATTAATTGAAATGTGAAAAAAGCTGTAGGTTCTCATATTCTGAATGGATCTGGAGCAGAATACTGAAGGAAAAGAATTATATATATAAGAATTATAAAACGTTTTGCTGTCTGATGATACGGGGATGCGCGGTTAGCATGCTACTTGTGATTAGCTTTACCGTGATGCAAAACTCGGCTCTGTTCTCTAAAATATTGTGGCAAGCGTTTATAAACTCATCTTGGTGAATAATTAGGACGCTCAGAATGCGTAAAGTAAGTGAGGAATATCTTTGGACCACTGCAAAGCATTTAAAATGAACTGGTGCTGTTTTTCAGGTTTTAAGACAGTGAAAATCTTTTTAATGAGTGTTTAAATTTTTGTTTTATTGGAATCTGAAAATACCATTTGGTTTGGTTGTGTAGTAAAAAAAAACTTACAAAACTGGGCCGTCTCAGGGCTCTGGCTGTGTTCTACGAAACACATATTGTTGGTGTAAAATAGGATTGCCTGATATGATCTATTCTTTGTCCTTTTTTGTGGGTGGCCTGTGGAAACGATGCTATCTCAACTGCCTGTCTATCTCTGCGATTCACACATCTTCATCGGAGAGTAAACAGTAAAAGATCTTGGCGTCTTCCCCCTCTCATTTTTGGCTCTGCTCTCAAATTTTCTGTGTTTGTCTAGGGCTGTAAGATTAATCGTAATTGAATCGAAATCACAACTTGAATTGATGCAATTATCATATCGCAAAGGCTGCAGTGTTTGAAGTATCATAATTTCATCCATAAACAAGAAAATGTTTTGTGGTTATTCTGCATAAAAACTGCTAACACTGTAGTTTGGCTTGTTCTGAAATGTGATTCTTGTATTTGTCAGTTCCTATTTCATTCTTTCTGTCAGTTGTTCTTTTAGCAGTTTGTTAAATGGTAATGTCACTTCCGAGTCCAATCGGCAACTTCTCAGCTGATTTCTAGCTGTTTTTCATCAAACAAAAGACAAGTGCCTTTCAAAAATTTAATTTTAACTATAAAATCTAGCATAACATAGGATTACAAGTATGTATATTTCACTAACACAGGATATGCCATTGCTTTAAAAAAAAAATAAATAAAAAATCAATTAGCCTAGATCTGTGCACGACAGCACCAGGCAACCTGACTGTTAGCATCATTACTTCCTGTCCAATTTTATCTCTAAGAGGTTTTTGCCTAGACGCACTAAAATCAATAAATATTTAAAGATCAGGCAGAGGATGGGGAGTTGCAGATGAATGTCACATGTTAAACACTTCTATATTTCTTTGTTTGTCTCAATGCTAATGCTAATTCTGAGGCATAATAAATATTAAAACAGCACCAAAACTTTATTATTCTACATAGAAAAATAACTGCGTAGCCTTTATTTTTATTTGTTTGGAATTTAATAGTTTGTTTATTTTATGTTTCCTGATTTGGATAAAAGTAACTGTTAGCTTTGAGACACAGTGAGCTAGCTAATCTATTGTAAACATTCAATCAGCCTTGGACCCGGAAGTGACATCACACTTAACAATCCTTTTATTAAAACATAAATCACAAATCTAATCTGAATCTCAATAGAGCTCAATAGATCAGATTATTGCTTTAGAGTTTAGCTCTTCACTCTTGATTCTGCCGAAATCCACAATCTTTCTCAGCCTCCTGTGAATTTTTTTTCTCCTTTATTTTTTCCAATACAGCTAACCACGCATGTCCCCGACTGACTAATCCACCTTGTCAATCACGCACATTTGAAAACGTGGAGATTCAGCGGTTAAGTGTGTATTCTGGATCCCAGACAGAGTGCTATTGTGAAGCAGCTGGAGAGACGCTGGATGGCACCAGAAGGAAGCCCCACTCGCAGATGTAGCGGAGATAGAGTATCCTTGTAGCTAGCCCTGCGGCTCAGCTTTGTTTTATCTTCGTTTCAAGACTTTTCAGCAGCCTCTACACCTCCTAACGCCCCCTCTGCACCCCTATGAGAAACACACAGAGAGCGGCTAATCACTAGTGAAAGGCCCGCAGCAAAGCCAATAAGAGAATGGTGTCTGTTGTAGTGGAGACACATCAGTGATATCGGGTAATGAACGCAGCTGCAGTGGAGTGCTGTTTGCTTGCTTTCAGATCAGATCTATATTGATGCTTTTGTATAGAAATTGCAAAGTATCCTCCTAACCATATATTTATTTCTATATTTAAAATGTGAATATTTGGGCGGAACAATTTTGGAGGCATTTCATTTGCGATTTGATTTGGAATTATGTTTTAACAACAGCATTTTGTCCAAAGTTCACATTTTAAACGCGTCCAGGGGAACTGATAGAAATCAATACACGAATCACATTTCAGAGGATATTTTGTACTCGACTACAGGGTTAGCAGTTTTTTATGCAGAACAGGACAAGATATTTTGTTGCTTGTCAAGGAAATTGTGGTAGTTCAAAATTGTTGCTAATTATGCCCCATCAAATTGTGATTTTGATTCGATTGCTATTAAAAGGCCCATATTACACTATTTTCTGATCTATGTTATAATGTTGTTTCCTCATCACAAACAGACCTGAAGTTGTGTTTTGTTTCATTCACACGCTTTACACATAAACCCTGCATATTTAGGCTTTGTTCTTCTCTCAAATGGAAAACACTCTGTTCCACCTCCTGATGTCATGTGGTAATACAGGAAGCTCCACTGTGTTTTTATACTCCATACACCTTTACTAGAATTATTTGGATGATTTCTGCCCTGGAATGGCCAATCTCTACTGAAACAAAAGGTAAAAAGTAGCTGTTAACTTAAACTACCAATACTAAAACTACCAATACGTGACATCACAAGGTGGAACAGTGCGTTTTGAGCTTTGGAAATGTAGACAGACTAATAAAGGGTTATCCAAACATGTGCAAATGAAACAAAACACAACTCCAGGTATGTTTTTGATGAGGTAATAACACTATAACATGGCTTAAAGCTCGCAAGAGTCAATTTTGTGTAAGATAAGACCTTTAATTTTGCAGCCCCGGTGAAATAGATTAGATTAGTTAGTGTTTCAGTCTTACATCAAGTAGGCTCTCGGTTCGACTCCCAAGAGGCGCGGGACCTTTCTGTGCCTTTCTGAGTCGTTTTGTTTGGGTGCACCAATTCCCCTTATCTTCAAAAAGATATACAACTGAAAAAAACAAACCCAGAAAAAAAGAATTATGAATGTTATGAAGGATTATTGAAATTATACCAAAATTGTTTGTGTTTTGTTTACTGAAGTGAGAATAGGGACCAACATTTTGCAGCTTCTTGGGACCTTTCTCCAGATCAGGAGTCCCCACCCAGACAGGAAGAACATGCAAACTCCTGTATCCCATATCTATTCCATCCATGGACACAAGATCTCTTAGATAAACCATCCCTATCTTCACTTGCAAATAACAGTTTTAGTTGGTGTTTTGATTAAGTTTGACCTGCTGGAATACCCGTAGAAATTAATCATAAAACACTCCAATATTGTAAAGTAATAAGGTAGAAAAGGCAAATCAAATTCCTCTAACTTTGAACTAATGAGAGTTTTTCTATATTTCCGTGTTTCTCCAGAGATCACGCATCTTTAGGCCTTTGGTTGTCCTCGCTCGCCGCTTCAGGATTAGAAGCAGGAATAACTAAGACACCTTCTTGAAATAATAGCACATATTAAATCTCGCACTTGAGAAACGCGGGAGTCATTAGCGGAGGCAGTCTACAATCCAGATAAAATGAATGGATGCATTATTCATTTGTTGTCATCAAAAAGCGGCAAGCTAGCGAGCGTGCAGAGAAGCGTGGAGTGTTTCATGTGCTGGAGCTTTCTGAAAGACTGCTCCCAATCAGCTCATATCCACATTGTCAATGCCATTCTCAAGTGAGCTCGCCGTTGGTAGACTGTAATATTGTGAAAAGGCATAGATATGATGATAGACTGTATATTTAAATGGACGTGGCTAACCCGCTGGCCTCCGCGTTTCAAATTGCTGGGTTTCAGACATAGACTGTAGATAGAAATAGACGTAACTAACCTTCTAGCCGCCACGTTCCAAATAGGAAGTGATCCGGCTCTTCATTAAAATGCCGTCAATTTGGTCTTAAAATGTTAGTATTAATACGCTCTACATGATCCTGGTATTTTACTTTGTGTCGTAAATCAAGATATGAACATTAATAAGAGACTTTGCCCGATTTTGCTCCCTCTAGCGTTAGCCACAGGTCTGATTGACAGCGTTCCTAAGCAGAAGCAGCATTACCTTCAACAGTCTCGCTCCGAATTGACTCTTTGGTTGCTATGATACTCGTGGTCAGAATTCCAAACGTGGCTCCATATTCGCCGCTATAACTGCTAGCCTTGATGAGCTTCATTTGACTGGAGCCAAACACAATGGGTGACGTCACACGCCCGTAGTTCACTTCTTTACACGGTCTATGGTTTCTGATGACATCCTTACATTCTATTGGTTAATATTTAATACAGATAGGGGGAATGATAAATGGTAATATTGAAATTACTCTAAGTCACAGACACCATAACAATAAAGTAGGATAATGCCAGTGAAGCATTTTATGTAGACATAATCATTAAAAGTCCTGAGCTGCAGTAAATAAATAGAAGAATAAAGCCAAAAAGTTACTTATTCAACGCTCAACAGCTCAAATCTTGTCACATTAAAACAAACATAACAAACATCTCCCCATTATTACAAAGAAAATGTACACATGATAAATATTGAGCCCAAAATATACTGTCAAAAGTTTCATTTATTGAACGATAAGTCGATATTGTTGAAATGCAGATTTTAGTTATAATATAATCAAGATATGAACATTAATAACAGACTAATCAAGTGCCTTTTCTCCCCAAAGTTTGCTCTCACTAACGTTAACACGAGGTTTAATTGAAGGCTATCATGCCTCGTGTGTACTTTCAACAACCTCGCCCCTTATTGGCTCTTTGTTTGCGTGCTCAGACGTCCAAATATGGCTCTGAATTAGACGCTATAACTGCTAGCCTTGATTTATTTCATTTGACTGGAGCTTAACTCTATGGGTGAGGTCAGTCCACTTCTGTGTACAGTCTATGGAAATGATGTAGACATAGAGACTACTTCAATGTCACAATTTGTAAGTAAAATAATCACTACAAAATCGTCTGATGTGTTCCATTGGTTCTATAGTGAATGCAATGAACTGTATTCTAAGTGGTCAATGTCATTTTTATTGAGATGTTTTTGCTTTTCCTGGAACGTTCCAATCTTGTATGTATTCAGTTGTTGTTATTATTATTATTAAAAGCATGCATTCTTAGTCCAATCGGACATCTTCCAGCTTACAGTGAGATCTGGTAGATTCAAAGATGTGTTGTTCAAAATTCAAACGTATAACTTTAAAGGTGCAGTATATAACTCGTCTAGTGGGGTCTGCCACCTGCTTGACTCCATGGAGATATCTTGAAAGTTCCATTGTATGAAATTAAGCCCGTCTACCTCAGTGGAGTAGGGGACCTTAGACATCATCTATCTCCTATTTATAACTCCATCCTCAGACCTATATCTAAACACAAAAGCCAGTATGCTAATAGTCTTGAGAGCATCCATTAGGGGCCTGAGTGGTTATGCTAAATATGACTAAGTATCACAGTTCACAGCTCATTAGACCTCCCCTACAAACAGAAACCGTAAACAATAGGTGCGTTAGTTTCAGTGTAGTTAGCTCCTCCTTTCAGACAGATGTAAAACAGTGTCCAGCAGTGATTTGACAAGAACAGAACTGAGGCTTGGACGAGCAGAGAAATGTCTTCACTCCTTTTGTCTTTTACTATGGATCAAACCTGGACGACAGAGATTACACAGACGTCTTCACTCCTACAACTTTTGGTCCAGTTGACAGATTTGAATTTTTTTTAAGTATAAATCATATCTCGATACCTGGATACTTCAATGGAGACGAGCAGTTACTCAGTCTGGCTTAGTTACAGGTCAGATCTGAGGCTTGGCATGTATGTTTTTCAAAGTCTGTTTTTCTACCAATTAAAACACCTGCTACTGAAAAAATGTGGGAGGGATAAGTTTAACGGCGTACTGTCAAACATTCCTCCAAAATATCTGCTAACCTTTAATTTAGATCTGTACAAACATAGGATATAAATGCATTTCTTGTTTTAGTTGTTTTGTCAATTCTTTTGAACATCTTTTAAATTATAAACCATGAACAGGATCGCAAGGCTTGTCAGAAAAATCGCAATTCGATATTTTTCCCCAACTCGTCCAGCCCTGTCCTCCAGAACAAAACTTACACAGTGTCCCTTTAAAGACCAGTCCTACGTTCTTAAATGAACTTTCCTTTACTTGTTCTCAGGTCTGTCCATATAAACTTTTTCTCTCCCTCTGTCGAAGCAGGTCAGATGTATGGCCATGGCCAGCCTACATATCTTCGGACTACATTGATCCAAACGCCTATGTGAAAAGAGTCTAGCTGGCGTCCTCGGGCAAAGTATTCTCAGCCATTTGAAAGTCTTGCAAGCACAGACTCGGGACTATAAAACAGCTCAGAAAACCTTTAGCCCCACGCGCTTTGGAGATCGATACCGGAGTCAGGAGGTAAACCCAGAAGGCAAATAAAAGTCTTCGGCGAAAAAATAATAAAAAGATAATAAAATTTACAATAGCGGCTAGCTCAGACTTAAACTGGGCTTATGTGGTTATGTGACAAGTAAGCTGGCCTGTCTGTGTCATCTACTTGTATCCAGTAAAATATACACTTTAAAGGTTCTATATTACTCAACATTGATTCTTGTGAGATTTAAGCCATGTTAGAATATTGTTACATCCTCAAAAGCATACCTGGAGTTGTGTTTTGGTTCATTTACACATGTTTGAGTAACCCTGCATTATTAGTTTGTCTACATTGTCAAAGCTTAAAATGATCCTTGTGATGTCATGTAGTGGCAGTTTTCAAGTTAGTAGTTACCTTTTTACCTTTAGTTCAGTAGAAATAGACAATTCTAAGGCAGAAATCATCCAAATGATTTAAATGAAGTTGTATGGACTTTAAAAACACAGTGGAGCACTTCCTGTATTACCACATGACATCACAAGGTGGAACAGGGTGTTTTCTGTTTGTGTGTTACATACGTGTGAATGATACAAAACAAAGCTCCAGGTATGTTTTTGATGAGGAAACAATATTATAACATAGATCAGAAAATAGCGTAAAACAGGGTCCTTTAATGCCGTACTGTGGAACATTCAGACCAGGCTATAACATCCATGGAATACTCATGGAAAAGTTACATAGTGTTACTCAAACAATTCAGAAATGAAATCTTTTAAGTAGTCAAAAGTCCTTAAAATGGCGTATATATAACTTGTAAACTGAAATACAATGCTAACAGAGTGTAAGGGCTCCATCTACTGGTGAGTGAAGCAACAGGAGCTAAGCTAGTGCTAAAGTTTATAAGCTGTATATGGAAACATTTTGAGCACTTAAAGGTGTTGTACCAGGTTTTTACTGTCTTAAAATTGTGAACATTAGAACTAGTTCATTTTAAACAGTTTGTTATTAAGTTATTCCTCACTTACCTTATGCATTCTGAGCGTGCTAATTATTCACCGCGATGAGTTTATAAGCGCTTCTCACAACTTTCAGAAATTAGAGCTCAGTTTTGCCGTCACTGTAAAGTTAACAACAAATAGAAAAAAGCCGATGTTAAATCTGTCAACTGGACAAAACGTCATAGGAGTGAAGACGTTTTGCTGCTCGTCCAAGCCGCTACTTTGGTTCTGGTCAGATTACTGGTGAACATTGCCTTATATCTGTCTGAAGGGAGGAGCTAACTACACCGAAACTGTAAACAGCTATTGTCTTCAGTTTCAGCTGAAACAACCCTATTCAACCTTTAATGGCCCTACTGGCTCGCACTATTGTTCTCTTTGATTCTCTTGTTTGCTTTGGGTCTGAGGATAGAGTCATAGATCCTAAGCTAGCTACTTCCTAACAACAAGTAGCATGCTAACACACACTTCCTCAGTGCCAACAAATTGTATATTAAGAGTTGCGGAGGTTAACAAAGCTCACTATAAAAGATTACTGGAACAATATACAACTCCAGACACTGAAGTCCAGAGGTAAATCCAGTCGGTAATAAAAAAAAAATACCAAAAAACAACAACAAGGCGCTGGTGGTAAATCATCTAGTGGGATCATGATTTCCCATTGTAATAAAGATGTTATTATGATGCATTATAGAGAATGCTGTCGTCCCTTATGCTCAACTGGCCTGTGTGTATTCATGGTAGAAAGTGACAAAAAGCAGTCAGTGTTCAATATATAAATCACATACGCTAAAAAGATACATAATTAAAATTAAATTAAAATGCCTTTTTAAACAAATATCAAAATTCCTGTGTTTTTATTTAATTTCTTATTTTTTAAGTACTAATAGACTCCCAAGATCTAGACAGATAGCATTCAGTTACTTTATTACAAACATTATTCATATACATTATACTATTTACTCATTTTAAAGCTGCATTGTGGATCGTGTCTCCATGGAGATCTTATCACTTTGTTTTGAATGTTCCACAATATGGCGTTTAATTGATCTTTATTTTATCCACTTGCAAGTGTTTTGTTGCTGCTAAAAAAAATTAATAAAATGCAATAAAATTAAATACAATAAAGGCCAATAAAATTAAATACAATAAAATGCAATAAAATTAAATACAATAAAATGCAATAAAAATAAATACAATAAAATGCAATAAAAATAAAATGCAATAAAATAAAATGAGCGGGATTGTCTCTCCACTATATTTGACCCCGTGACCTCCCCTGTTTGCCTGCATAGATGTAGATAGGCTTAATGTCATACTGCGGGACATTCTAGGTAAAGCATTAACACCTCCATGGAGAAGCTGAATATCCATTGAGTTTTTTCTCTTTTTTTTTGTCATAAGTGTTATTTATTTTACAAGATCAGTTCCTTCAGGCATTTTCACATTTTAACAGTTCATTCTGCAGTTTCAATTCCTCGCCACATTGCCACATTTATAACCATATCAGAACTCTCTTTCTATCGCTCTCTCCACGTACATAGTTTCAAATTCCAGTCGGGTCACAGTGCCATTCAGAATATGATATCAGATGAATAAAAAGATCAGTATTTCTTCCGTGGACAAGGCCGATCCATGTGCACGACTACGGCTGGCTCTTGTGCTGTTTTAACTTAACTCCGCACAGCCTCATCTGAACATCTTTATATATTCTCACCGCAGCCTTTTATCATCCCAATCTGAAATAGAAATCTGCCCTCCTTCTATGGAATAATCGCGGCAAACGTGTCATAAATCCATTATCAACGCCGACCTCCAGAGATTCTGACCACGTTACACTTGTTTCCCCTTCTCATAACCTCCCGAAGTTGCATTTAGAGTGATTCATGCATGTTTGAGTAATCTTTATTCTCCTGCACACAAGACGTCATTGCTTTGATCTACCCCCGTTTTCACCGCCACCACTACACTCCCACTGCTTTGTTCTCAAATTTTATTTTCTTAATCAGTGATACGCGTAGGATTCGACAGTGTTGTGTAGAAATTTTGGCACAAATGGAAAAAAAAAATCAGCTGCTTGCTAACGTGATGTGCGACGTATGCATAGGAGGATCTAACTTGTTTCTTTTATCAAGACTTTTATCAAGATTGTAATTATAGTTGAGATCTATTAAGCAAAATCAACTTTTCAGAGTTTTGAATCATGTTATACAGTAGTTGTTTCCCATTCTCATTGAGCTTCTCTTGTTTTTGGAGTGATTCGAGCATGTTTAAGTAATCTTTAATTGCTTATTTTCAAGACGCCATATTGCCGATCAGTCCTTGTTTTCGCCACCACTGGCTCTGGACTTACTGCTTTCTCTAATTAGTTTTTCTTCATCGATGATACACATACAATTCAGTCATTTTGATACAAATAAACAAAGAAATCTGCTCCTCGCTAATATGTTCTGCAGCTATCCATAGGAGAAACCGTCAGCTACACGGCTCTTTGTTGTGGTGACATTTACGGCGATGTCAGCTCCCAATGGACACCAGTTTTTCTAACGCGAGTGTTTTAGATGAATATTGCGATTTAAAATGTGCAAATCATAACACAATGATTCACGGGTGTCTCAGATTATAACTATATAGTAAACACAATCACGATATGTCTTCTTTAAATAATGAGGAATGACAAGGACATCTACTCGTGCATTGTCGAGCGAGCGTTTGAACCTAAGCTAGTGATGAGGACGACAACACGGTTAAAAGATAAACGATTTAGTATATAACTCTTCATCTCCGCCTCCATATGTATGATCGCCTACCGCGGTTTAAGTCTATTTCTTCTCCCAGCTCCGTTAACTCCCTGCTGTTTCGATAACTTTTGCATTCATATAAATACATCCGTTGTCTTTCTTTCTTTCTTTTCCGCTCTCTCCTTTTATAAAGACGCCAGGCCGTATATATCGGCGCCCGTCTGTGCCGTCGACCCCTGCCTGCACGTTCCTCATTGAAATTCATTTAAAGGTCACGGGCGAGTAACCCAAGGGTGCCCTCCCCGCCACACCCCGCCCACCCCCAAGAGGAGATTGGGTCTGGCTTTGATGGAGTGACACGGGCCGGTTGTAAACGGAACAGCTCTGAAGGTCTTTGTGAGAAATGGCAGCGGCGGTGATGGAGAGGGAAAAGCAGAAATAAGAAAAAACGTTATTGGGTTTTTTGAGAACGATTTTGAAGAGAATTTTCAGTTTTTATTGAAAGGTGCAGTATGTAAGTTTTCTGGGGGAGGGTCTAATTCTCTGCTTGTCTCTCTGGAGATTATATTGTCTAAAATGTCCAGGTTTATGGTCATATTGTTAACATTTTTATACAGCGCTTTCCCACCTTAAACCTCTTGACCGATGATGTTTATGGTTTATGTCAAATTACAGGTCAGATCTGGCGGAGAGGCGACCCCACCCATATTAAGCGTGCATGTTTCTGAAGCTATTGTTTTTGTTTTTTGCAATGAAAACAACTGTAGATAAATGCAAGATAATAAGCAGATAAGTTGAATCCCAATCTGTGGAACATTCTACGCAAAGCAATCCCAATGCACATGGCGTACAGCCCATGAGAAAAGTTACGTAGTGCGCCTTTAAACTGGTCTTGCTATGATAAACTGACATTTTATCACATTTAAAAAAATATATGTATCAAGTAGTAGCGACACGTAGGAGGTTCTAATAGTATGGTCCGACAGCACAAGTTTGACAACGCGACTTGTTTCCTTCATTAAGTCGTTTTAGATTGCAGAAATTGGAAAAAAAAAATGTTTCAGATTGACATAAATTTGTGCAAAATACATTCTCAGCTTTTGACACAATGTTATTTTGGCTGTCACCACACGCTGTTCATTAGTTGTACATTTAGATTAGCTGTTGAAGGCTGCTTTGTAAGAAAGAGTCAGAAAGTGGTCTCACAGCGCAGGGTGAGTGTACTATAAGGTTATGTATTGATGTATTGTATTTTCAACACATTTGAACATACGCATTAGCATAGCCCTGTCACGATAACACTTTTCGACGTGCGGTATATTGCAGAAAAAATATCGACGATAAACGATGATACTGAAACAAATTTACGCCACTGACAGGTTATCACAAAGTAGAATGAAAAAACTATTAAAAACACAAATTGCACTAAATAACCAGCAGAATGAAACACTTTAGTGCTTAGTGTGTATCTAGAATGAGTCATAAAAGTTGTTTATTAAACCCCCTACAGCTCAAATCTAATAATAGAACAGGAAAAACAACAAAAAGTTCCCCACTAGTGTAAAGAAAAAGTCCCTACGATAAATATTGAACCCCTAAAATAATTGCTCCATCTGTCATATTGAACAAGTTTGTATAGTGGTTATTGTGACAGGCCTAGCAGTAGATATTCATTTATGTGTTTTTGTTTTATAAAATTGCTGCATGACATTTTTGAATGCGGAACAATGGAAGATTACTCAGTCTAAGTATAACTTTGAGTAATGTAATGGAAAACCTTTTTTAGCATGGTTAAAAGCTCATAAAAGTGGATTTTACATTATATGTCCACTTTAAAGGCCCTGGGACAATCTCAAACTGATGTTTTTGTGTCTTGGGGCAACATTAGGGTGAGAGAAGAGACTAAGTGGATTGGTGTAACAGTTCAAACTGAATCATGTTTCTCACCCGTAGTTTAAATTCAGTTAAAGGGCCTTTAAAACCAACGCATTCGTATCAGTATTTGGACTGAAAAAGCTTGGAGATTGAGGAACTTTGTGGTCTCCATCGGAAGAGAATTTTAACAGAATTTTTAGAGAATTTTTAAAGGCCCTGTACCCAATTTTTTCCATATATTTGCGCAATTGAGATATATTATATAACAGCTCTTGTAGTGATGGGACTTTTGACTCTTTTATCGGATCCGAATCTTTTGAATCTATTCATTTCAAAGAGCCGTTCAAAAGACTGGCTCTTTTATTTATTTATATGACAGAAGCCAATGTGAGAGCTCATTTTATCTATAAACTAATCACAAAGAGAAAGGACCAAGGCTCAGATGTGCTTAAAATGGTTCAAATTGAGAGTGGGAGAGTGTTAACCTTTTCAAATTATGCGTAATCAAAATTCTGTATTACAATAATAATAATTTAAAATAACTGTTAAGATGCCAAATATGTTTTTTGTGCACAAAGTTCTCACTCGTGTTATTTGCTCTGCTTCTGTGCTGTTCTTTGTGTTGGTTCAGTGTTAATCAGGATAAAAAATTTAAATAAAAAGATTCCGCTCTTTTAAAAAATGAGATCCGATTTCAACTGTTCACGTTAAGGAACCGTTCAAAAGAGCTGAATCGTTCACAAACATCACATCGCTACGCTCTTGAGGCCAGAATATTCCGCTGCGCATTTTCTGCATTTAGTTATATAATATTTCATCATCAGGAAGTGCGTAGTTGGCATGCTGTTATTGCCAGTTTTGTCTAGTTAATTTGTTTAATCTTGATCCAGTTGTGGTTTGGTCAAAATCAAAGCTAATCTCGATCCATTGGGTGACACATTATAACAAAACTTTGAAGAGCCTCACTACTATGTAATATGTCTGGGTTTCGCAATAAAAGTATTTTTAAATCTTCTCCGACCTTCCCCAGACGGCACTTCTCCGAGACTAGACGGCCCGATTCTCTGCGGAGAGGATATTAAACACTCCCCATTGACCACAAAAAGCCTTAATGTAAATCAAGAGAAAAATCATTACGCAGAGGGCACCGTTCTAATGTCATCAGAGCCAAACTCAACCATAGTAAAACCCAACGTAAACTGACAGGTTGTTTCTGTGTAAAACTAAACTCTCCAAATTGCGAATTGGATTAGTTTATCACCGCGCTCATCTTTTTGGCATTTGCACTGAGTTGATTTGATGTGCGCAGATGACTTCGGTCGCCGGCAGACATCCACAGACATTTTCACTTGAAGCTTTTCATTTCAGAAGCTAATAACTGTTGTCAGATTGTAAAAAAGAAAAAAAAAAAGGAGAGGGAACAGAACACAATGGTGAGAACGCCTGACAGTTCAAAAGCGAGCCAAAATCACTCTGCTTTAATGCTAGCTCGTGGCAAACTCAGAAATCATTTGGAAAGATATGAACCATCACTGGATTCCTGTTAATTTGTCATGTAGCGGCAATCGCAGTTTCACTTTGTTGTAATGTTAGCTTGTATTGTTTTGTCTGAGCATAATTATAGCTTGATAGATAGAGAGGAAGCTGTGATGTAGAATATTTTCACTGGGGAAAGCTTCTCTGGTACAAAATGATCTACTGAAGTGGTTAATTGTATCTTGGCATTTACCAGACAGGGACTTTCCAAATGACTATATGGAATGTGATAGAAAAATGGCAAAACAATATAAGCTACTGTTTGGAGCCCAATGGGAAGTATGGGTACTGATGAGTGACATTTGAGTGAAGAGAACAGTATGTTATAGGGATGTTTTTTACATTTAGAAGATCTTTTTTAGTGGTAAATTGGGTTATTTTGTTGGCCTAAATTATGTAGTTATAAGTAGTGTTTGCAGTCGTAGGTGTATTCGTTTTGGCGACTGTGGATTAGGTGGTAGAGCGTCTTATAACCAGGAGATTGTTGGTTCAATCCTAGCAATGAGGAGTTCGGACATGCATTGTTATTGATTCTAGTTGTAGAAGTATTTGTAGTTCTAGTGTTTAACAGTAGAAGTACATAAAGGGGAGAATAGCCCGAGATTCTAGAGTGTTTCAGCAACACTATTTCAATATATATGTGTGTATAAGTCAATATAATATGGATTTTTTCTGTGTGTATAAGAATATGATATACTTTCTCATAGGGCTGAATGAATGAGATAAAACAAACGATTCCATTAAACATACAGCCCCAATATTTAATTTGACATCACTGATTTTAAAGCAGTCTGCGCTGTGTATGGCTCTGTGCGTGAGACTGTGCTAAACTCTGCTCCCTGTGATTGCGGTGAGCAGCCTTTCTTGCATTTTTAGTGCTATTTCCAATGCAAGAAAATTTGGAAATAAAAATCGATTTTCTTCCAAATAAATCGGTTTGAACTTGGAATTCGATTAATGGATTTTTTGCCCAGCCCTACTTTCTCATCTACAATAATAAGCAATTGTTTGAGCTGCCACTCTTGAAAAATAAATAATTTTTTACCTATGGACAAAAAAAAAATCTGCCTATGGTTAACACTGCATTAATATTGATGAATGCGAGTAAGAAAGATGTGAATCTAAAAGCCATTAGTGATGCATCAATGTCCTGACATTTAGGTGTGACATTTAAAAAGCAACATAAATGGTGGAGTTTATATGAAGAAATGTTATTTTTTCAAACGGTTATGGGTATGTATTAGAGTTGTAACAATTAATCGTGGCTAGTCAACTATTTAAAAAAGTGTAACTGCATTTTGATCATCGTAGTTGTTAACTTGTTTTAAAGTGAAGACGTTTTGCTGCTCATCCATCTTCACTTCTGGTCAGATTGCTCGTGGACACTTGTATCTATGAAGGGAGGAGCTAACTACACTGAAACTAACACGTATTTGTTTACAGTTTCTGTTTGTTAACTAGATCTACTGAACTACACTCTACAACTTTTGTCCTGTTGACAGAATTTAAATTTTAGTTTGTTATGAATTATACCTTGACGACTGAGGGATTGCACAGACAATAAAGACATTGACATTAAATCAAATGAGAAATAGTTTATTAATTTTTTACATTTTATGTGTAAGTATTATCTATTTACGAGCCTTCAGACTTCATAGTTCAGCCTTTATTTGGTTATAACTGTATTAAAAGTCTCAAATGTACAATAGAAATAATGATTTGACTGGTCGACGAACATGTGTAGGAATGCTCTACTAAATTTTTGTACATTTTAGCATTTATTGACTCCCAAACATGTTTCTCCTTGGCATTTGTAATCAATGTTTTATTATTAATTTCAAACTATAATCGATGACATGTCGCCTTTAGGAGTTACTATTTAGACTACAGTTGAAAGTGATTGGAAATATATCTTGCATGGACTAACTTTTGGAATACTCAAAGAAAAAAAAAAAAAAACACTATATAAATTTTGCTTTTACTCCTGAGGGAAACAGTCAAAATAACTGAAAATTGTTAACAAAATTACCCACATTAAGAAACCAGCCATTGCACCAAGAACAGATACCTAACCCTGACAGCTTGACATTTAAGATTTCATGTTAACTCAATTTGAGCAAACAGCATTACCAAGAACTGTTACAGCCACTGACAAATTCGGGAGGATGGCTATGACTCTCTGCCCTTTTACTGACATCATTCTTTAGAACAAAACAGCAGCCAGCATGCTTTCGAGCGTCTTTGTTCGCCCTTTCAGAAGAAGCTAGCATACATGATCGTAGTTACTTTTGGGAGTGACTTTTGGAGTAGCAGGTCCAGATTATTGAGGTTGTTTACGGCTCACGGCAAGGTTGCCCGCTGTCCCCTTGATTATTCTCCTGTAGCTTGTCTTCTTGTGCGCTTGGGCTACGGAGGACTGCCTAAGTACTCTTTAGTCTTTAATGCTGAGAGAGTCTGCAGGCTGGGCAGTTGTTTGAGGTCAGTGCCAACCTCCAGTCTGTCAGAGATGGACTTCCTCAAGGCCAGATGGCAGAGAATACGCGTGGACAAGAAGGACGGAGCTAGGGCTGCGAGGTTAATCACTAAAGCTTCAAAAATGCGATTTGAGTAGACACAATTAGCAAATGGCAAAGGCTGAAATGTTTGAAGTGACCCATAGTTTCCTCCATAAACAACAAAAATATCCTATCTCGTTCTACATAAAAACTGCTCACCCTGTAGTTAAATTTACTATTTCATATGTTTTTTTGTTAATTCTAATGGACATGTTTAAAATGTGAACTTCCTATTATCAAACACAAATCACAATCAATCAGAAAAATCATAATTCGATTTTTTTTCCCCAAAATCGTTTAGCCCTAAACAGACCTGGCTTGCTAATTCTAGTCAGTGTTTATTGTTAAGTGTTAAGTGTCTTGGCCAAGAGAGCAACCACTGCATCCATCTCTGGGACCTGAAATCGCACCGCCAATCCGTGGGTTAGTGGGTCAAATCGTTTAACCAATGATGTTTATGTCAAGAGTGGGATTCGAACCTCCAACCTTTTTGAATCTCACACACCAACTGAGCTACTATCGCCCATAAGCAAGAAAATAACTAAATACAAAAATAAAAATTAAATGTAATGTACTGTTTTGTGACATTTGCCTCTTTTACGCAGCATTTCCAGTTCTTAAAAAAACAATAATTTATAAAAAAAAAAAAGAAAAAGGTGTCCAAAAAGAAAACAAAGAACAAAATGGTACAACAAATCTACAGAAGTTTAATATTTTGCCCAGCCGTAGTAATAGTAGTAGTAGTAGTAATCCTAGGCTGTCACTTCATTCGCAGATACTTCATAAATACATAGGCCTACACACATATGTTCAGAAATAGAATAATCCGTTGTATTCACTTTGCTCTTCAAGGAAACTCATCATCAATCAGTTTTGCCTCAAGGAACCGGTCGAAGCGGAACTAAAGACAATCCAAAATCAATGCAAAACTGAATATTTATTTCATCGTAGAAATCTGAAAACACGACTTCCATTTGGCCCCAGGAATAATACTCATAATATTAACTGTAACCTCTTTTATTTGTAATACCATCAACACTTGACTTGATCCTGCGTAACTATGATTCACTAATTGATTTGAATTAGAAAAGGTTAAACCCAAAACTGAATAATGAACCTCTTTCTTTCCCCAAATTTGCATAATAGCTATTTTCAAAAGTTTGACGCATGAAACAAGAGTACTTGACTTTAAGCACTTAACTTTGCCCAACAACATTCAATATTCCTGTTTCAATTTTCCCAAAACATTTGATGATCTTGGAAATCACAGCATGAATTTATCCGTAGAGGTGGGTAAGGGTAATGTTACTTCAAAATAATATTGCTCAAGCTGAAGTACAAAGTAGTGGTCCAAGAAATTGCTACTTAAGTAAGAGTAACTTAACAAATAACTGCAGGGATGAAACATCGATTTATAATTTGAAGCTAATGCAATTTGAAGGACAATGCGTTAAATAATCTATAAAATCTGCTATTTTCAAAGATGGACTCCAAATTTAGACAAACTGAATCATATCTGAAGCAGCAAGTTAAGAAATGTAAATGTTCAGATCATTTCATATTGTCTACTTGAAGCTTTTGTCACTTGTAGACGTACTCACAGCGGGAAATTCCAAAACTGTTTCAAATAAGCATAAACAGCTGCTAGAAAAGTACTCTAAAAAGTACAATTTCTTCAAAAACTTACTCAAGTAAATGTAACTTGAGTCCTACCCACCTTTGCCAGTCAGGTTGTGTGCGAGCAAAGACAGAGATAGTCCAAAGCAACAATAAAAGTACGGCTCTGCCAAGGTGCCACATCGCGTTTGTCAAGTGGTATTCCCGGGGAACAAGGGAGATGGGAGGGAGGGGAGCTGGGGGGCGGGCCAAGGAGCGCTGGCAAAGGCTGGCATCTCCGGGGGAGCGGGAACTCTGTCAGTCTGATCAACTCAACATGTAAAAACAGGAGAGCTCAGGAGAGGAGCCGAGGAGCCGCTGTTGTCTTCGAATGTGGGAGTGACGGATGAGCTAGTGCCATGTTATTGAGGCGGTACGAGAAGAGCTTTTTACCCATAATTCAGTTAGCATGTTTGCGTGGTGTGCTCGTATAAATTTCTCAGATCGCTTCTGGGGTGACTTATCAAATTTTGGTGGTGAAAAGCTGGAGTTTAACCTATTGATACTTTGCGTTGACATCATGCGTATGTATGTCTATGGAGGAATGTGCAGCAGTTACACTGGTGACACTGCGTACTTTAGCAAGCGCAGTCTGACATTTTTTTAGATTGTCTGAGAATTCAAGACCAAATAGGTAAAAGTAAGGATTAAACTACGAGACTCAACAATTTAACGCACTACTCTGAGTTGTTTAAACCTCTTATACCATGGTCCTACAAATTGGAAATTGTTCACTTTAAATGAGAAAAGTTCACCTGTTGTAGTTCCAGCTACGTTCTTGATGCTCATACTGGGTTAAAGATACCATCTGTAATTAGATTGGGTGACCCGCTCCTGCTGATGCTTTCTATGTTAGTTGCTGTTGCTGACAGTTTTGGCCTGCCAGAATAAGTCCAGAGAGCACGGGTGAACCTAAACAAGGGTGTTGGTGAGCGAAGGGGGCACAGATTTCACATCAGACATCTACAGGTAAAAAAAAAAAATCAAATAAACATACAGATGGTAGCTGTGTAATCACTCAGTCGTCTGGGTCTGATCCATTGCAAAAGAAAAATAAAATCTGTCAACTGAACAAAACGTTGTAGGAGTGAAGACGTTTTGCTGTTCATCCAAGCTGCCCTTCAGAACAATAGGGCTAGGCAGGATGCTAATAGGTGTGAAATCACTCATTAGGGGCTTGAATGACTAAGCTAAGTAGCACACAGTAGATTTAGCCTACAAACAGAAACTGTAAACAATAGTTGTTTTGAGTTTCAGTGTAGTTAACGCCTTCCTTCAGACGATATAAGGCAGTGTCCATGAGTAATCTGACCAGAACTGAAGAAGCAGCGAAATGTCTTCACTCCTACAACGATTTATCCAGTTGACAGGTTTTATTTTACTTCTGCAATACTGATGGTAGCTTTAAAACTAAACCCTGATTAAAGTCGAACTTGAGTAACAGCTTCAGACAGAGCAGTGCCTCTAATTAGCTTCAGCCTCGATTCTGCCCTACTCTTTACTTCTAACTGATATGATTTGGTATTTCACATACTGCAGAAAAAACTACCAACACTCAAGCCATTTACAGCAGGCCCGGATCATCTCCCGAGGCAGCCCGTGGCTCAGCTCCTGCCCCATGGAGTACATACATGTGAAGGGGGTCAAAAGTGCATAGAAACCAGAGAGGAGCACTTCAGTGTGCCATGGGGAAGTGAGCTGACATGGATGCTAGCAACACTCAGCTAGCAGAACTCGGGGTTTAAAAACTGCTGCCCAGCTACCACGAATGACATCATCTGCTGGAGAGGGAGTGGTCCAAAGTTATTCCTCAGTTACCTTATGCATTTTGAGCATTGTTATTATTCACCACAATGACTTTAAGTGCGGAACACCAACTAGCATGCTAATACGCACTTCGTAACCTGGCACACAGCTGCTCATACAACATATCGGTAATGCGAAAGAAGAATTTTACGTGGAGAAAATAATCTGGTAGGTGGTCTTCAATACGCTGACTAATCATTTATTATCGGCGACTGCAAAATCCCGACGTTCCGAGTTACAAGCAAATGGAACTTGAGCACCCGAGGACCATCTGAACGCGGCATACATGGCGTTACTCAAGTGTAACTACAAAAACGAGAGAACACTTGGCTTGGAGTGAGTGGCATACTTCAGATGCAGTTTAAGAGTCAAAATATCTGCACATCTCCAATACCGCCTCGCTGATACCACTTCAAACCGGAGCTCATTTGAATCCTTCAGTACCCCTCCGCCCCCCCTCCCCCCGCTCCGCTCGGGCCCCCTGGGAGTACGACACTTGTCACCGTGGGTAAAACTCAAGCTTCTCGACGTGACAGATCCGCCGCAAACTCACGGGGTCTTTGAAATCATTAAGAGACAATGGCAGCGAGAGGAGGACGCCGTTCAAAAACATCCCCCTCCCCCCGAGAGAGTTCACGATTCACTAAACCAATAGTGAAATACAGATCTGCGCAGTGGAAAACATACAAATTGAATCAGTGTCAGTCAGATAAGAGAATCTGCCACTACTCAATCAGAAAATATTACTTTGGTACTCGAAAAAATAAATAAATGCTTCCATAGTAGGGCTGAACGATTTGGAGGAAATCACAGTTTTTCTGACAAGCATTGTGATTAGATTTGCAATTTATGTTTTAATAAAAGGGTTTTGTTCAAAGTTCACATTTTAAACGCAAAAAGGCAAGACAAAAAGACAAAAGGCTGAAAAATTAACTGACAAACTAATACAAGAATCTCATGTTCGTACAGAGATAAACTACAGTGTTAGCAGTATTTTTATGCAGAATTTTGTAGCTTGGGGAAGAAATTGCAGTCTTTTGCATCCTCTCAAATTGTAATTTCAATTGGATTGCGATTAATCTAATAGCCTGTAGTCCAAAAATAATAATTGCAACAGAAAATTGAATTCTATAAAATGGACAAAAGTTCATCCAATTAGCTTCTTCTGTCACTGCCTTATATCTGTCTGAAGGGAGGCGCTAACTACACTGAAACCAGCACACCCTAGTTGATTAGAGTAAGAAGTATCTATTATTAGTTTAGTCCACTGAACTGCCCTAAGGTGTGAACTGTCACACCTTATTTTGCATAATCATTCATCTTCCTAATGGGTTATTCAACTCCTATAAGCATCTTCTGATCAGCCCTGTTGTTTTGATTATAATAATGTGTTTGGCAAGGCAAGGGAAGTTTATTTATATAGCACAATTCGTACACAAAGTAATTAAAAGTGCTTTACAGAATGAGAAAGACATTAAAGTCACAATACAACAAATCAAAACATAAATAATCTGAAATAATCATCATAAAATGAACCTTAAAAGAGAGTGCAGAATAAAAACCTTTTAGTCATATGCACAGCTACACAGAACCGTTCTGAGTCTGGATTTAAACCAGGAGTCTCAAACTCACGACCCAGGGACCAATTGTGGTCTGTGAGACGATATTTTGTGGCCCACAGGACAATATAAAGTTTAATGTTAGTGTGACGTTACCATGTTGCGTGTAGAAGGTTCCACCAATCGGTAAACCCCAAACACACACGCTGTGTACTCCCGTCACAAAAGACTCAACAAATAACGATTTATATCCATAAAATCCACAAGAACCACTACCAAATTCACATATAGGTAGGTGACGTGTCTTGCCCAATGACACAACAAAAGCATCCACTTGTTTAGACTGGTATCAAACCGTCTTTAGCTTTTTAACGCAACTAATGGCTACATAAAACAACTATTTTCCATAAAAGGCAGTGCCATTTTTAAGTATGTATAGTATAAAATATAAGATTATGAGTATTTAAATTATTCTGATTTGAATTTGAATCCAACTCCCGACGCATGTACTACGGTTCTGCTTGCCTACCCTTTAAAGCTGTTTTGATTGCCTTTGATTATCTGTGATTAATATCTAATCAACATTTCCAACCTCCTTAATTTCTCAAGAGGTTTTTCAGAATTTTTTTTACATTTGAGCAAGGAATTAAGTTACAGCTAAAACTGAACTAAAACTGAGGTATTGAAAAAAGATGATGAAATGAAGTATAATCTCACAGGAAAAGATTTACATCCTAGCTAGTTGAGCAGAAAATACAATGGTTTTATTTTATTCTTTTAAAGCCGCACTATGAAACCTTTTGGGTGAGAGTTCCGCCATCTGGTCGTCTCAGTTAAAATGTTTTTACTTTGTTGGGAATGTTCCAGAGTATGACTTTAAACCAATCAATCTTGCATTTATTAAATTTCAGATGTTTTTATTGCAAAGACTATATCCTCCATGTATGCGTTCTTACTATGAGTGGGGTCACCTCTCCACAGATATGACCTGTATACCTGCTTGTCTCCATGGAAATAGATACGTTCAATGCCATACTGCAGAATATTCCATGGAAAGTAACAACATCTCCACGGAGACGAGTACATGTTGATGGGCTCCTAACAAGAAACTTTACTTAAACCCCATTAATATAGTTTTTTTACTGATGTGTTATTGAAATGTTTTAAATACTCCAGAGAAGGCTGAATAATTCCAACATTGAATGATATAAAAAATGTTCCGTGAATGGATTCGATTAGCAAATCACAAAGGCTGCAATATTTTGAAGTACCTCAATTTCTTACGTAAGCAGCAAATATCCAAATGTCTTATTCTGTATTAACCTGCTGACCCTGTTGTTCTGAAATACATGTCATTCTTGTATTAGTTTGTCAGTTCATAGGTTCATATTTCAGTGTTTTCAACTTCAAATAAACTTCGAACAGAATCCTATTATTAAAACATAATTCTCAAATCTCATTTCAGTATTTTTCCCAAATCATGCAGCCCTATAAGGAATAGATCCAAGCCACTTTAAACCAGCATAGTCTTGTCTATAACATGTGTTTTGCAACTTAAACACGAAGCCCCTCCAACCCTTTATGGCAGGTTTTAGTTAAATAAACCATGATTTACTTTGCCTGGGATTCAGAATGCACACTTCTTCAATACTTTACACTCGATTGGGTATGATTGACAGGTGGATTAGCCAGTCAGGGACATGCATGGTCCATCTCTATCAAAAGAAATATGGCAAGAGACTGAAAAATATTGTGGATTTCTGCAGAATCAATGAGCAAAGCACTGAACTCTATTTGTCTGAGGTGAGGGAAATTAGGTGATGAATGACCAATGAGCAGTGTTGTGTGCTGAAGGACTCAGTTTTGTTAAGTAAAAGTACCGATACAGAGGGTAAAACGTTACTCAAGTAAAATGTCTACTTAAGTAAAGTATTTAAGTATCCGTTTAAAAATGCACTTTAACCTCCTGAGACCCGAGCTCTTGCATGAGATGCTTTATTAATTTTTCTTTATTTTGTTGGCCGGGACCTGATGAGTCTAAATACAAAGAATTATGTTTTTACGTTATGTAGTTTCTGAGAAAAAAATATGTAAATCAAATGTCCTCATATGTGGACATTATACTCATTTTGATAAAACATTTGAATAATGATTTGCAAAAACTATTTATTAAGACCCTGAACACAGCAACATTTGTCCTGAAAACAAAATGAGAAACAACAATTGTGCCTCTTGGAACAATGTGTCTCGTGTGAAGAGCTGCTGACAGGACCAGGAATAAAAATAAAAATAATTAAAATAAAATATTCTAAACATTCGAAACTGTTAAAAAATGAATATATATAATATATTTACATTGTTGCTGTTCTTGTTGCTGTTATTCTTCATCTAATAATTTGCACTGTGGCCTAGACAAGTCAAAATGTGAGTCAAACATATGAGGACACCAGGTCTCAGGAGGTTAAGAGTAAAAAGTAAAAGTATTTCACACAAGTGTTGTTCATTTGTTAAAGTGTTAAATGTAGTGAAATTGATTAAAAATGATGCATATTTTGACAGTAGTAGTATGAATCAATGTCTTAATTTTTCTTATGAATTTTTAACATTTATTTTTGTTTGCTCAAAGCCGAAGCTTGAACTCGAAAACTTTAGTCAGGATGTTACAACGAACATGGTAAAAAAAAATAACCGCTCAAATCATATGAAAGTACTTTTTACTTTTCAGTCCAGTAAAAAAAAAAGTAGAGGAGTAGAAAGTACAGATACCTGCCTCAAATGTAGTCAAGTAAAAGTACAGATACCGAAAAATTCTACTTAAATACAATACGTAATTACTTTTACTTCGTTACCTTCCACCGCTGCCATTGAGCTCCTTTGTTCACATGCATCACTGAAAAAAAACAAATCTAATTGCACGATCACATTTGTTCAGGTTTGAGTTGCATATCCTTCTGAGTAAAATGCAGAGGACAGTTTCTCTACAGGAACAATAACGTGTACCTTAACCTTCACCGTAAGTTTAACTGTCTATAAACAATTTACCATTAGAGAAAATTCAACTTTCACATAACTTTCACCAAAATCCTTTACTTGTTCTTATATATTGAAGATGGCATCACCTTCCTCTGACTACTCCAACTGCATATTAATCTCCACCACCCTAAGTCCATTTCAGACCATATCGAAAAGCCATAGCGGTGATTTTCGCAGATCTGGTCTGACTTTGCCCGCGCCTCGAATGACCCTGGCGCATTTATCGGGCCCAGTAAATACTTCACAGCACTTTTTCCCAATACTTGCGCGAAGCTTAGATTTTTTTCTATTGACTCCCCTCCCCTCCCTCCCCTCCCTCCCCCCGCTCGCACCTCCTCCGTGGATCCGAGTGCACCGTTAAAAGGGCTGCTACGTGCCCGATGCATATGCACAAATGTATCATAATTGGTCGATGCGTTGGGAGTCGTAGCTTTAGCGTAGCCTCGCGGTTCCCCTTCTCGCCTTGGCTTTCTCTCACTGCGCACGAAATGCCACCGCAGCAGAAAAAAAAGGTCACTCCGGATTAAAAGTCATTTAGTCGGATGAATTGAAGCGGAGAGTGCAGAAATGTAGCCGGCAGCCAATGTTTCTTCCGTAGCGTACCTCGAGAATAATAGAAGGATGCAGCATGGGTCAAAGAGATACTGAGGATTGTAGTTTTAGTTCTTCTTGTTCTTTATTACCTCAAATATGTAGGATTTTGGATATGATACAAGTTAGTGGTTATGGTTACGGTGAATCACAGCAAAAAGACATCGGTATTAATGCTTTTTTGGGTTGTATTTGCAGTATTTTAGTATATTTTGGAGGTGTTAAAGGGCCTGTACGCAATTTTTTCCATGTGTTTGAGCAAAATTTGTCGTGCCTCTAAACAGATATATTGTATAATCAGCTCTTTAGGTCAGAATAAATCAACTGTCTGCATCTAATTATTAAGTGTTTTACTATCTGAGTATCAGCTTTTGTTAGCATCACCATGGCGGCAAAACTCTAGCCTCTGAAAATTGGGAAAAGAGCTTATAAACTCATCACGGGGAATAATTAGGATGTTCAAAATGCGTCAGGTAAGTGAGGAATCATTTTGGACCTAAGGCTCTGCGATAGGAAAAAAGGTTAAAGTTTCTTTCCCCATATTGATCGATCGCCATTTTTGATTTGATCTGCTTGCATCTTATTGAAAACATAAACGGGTAGACTTCAGGTATAAAGAGCAGGATGTCCGGACCTGATGGGACCTATAATTCCACAGAAATCTACATTTAAAGAAGAGTAATATACTAAGCCTTAAAGCTACTAGCGACACAAACTCACGCAATGTCCGTGTGCTAAATGAGGTCTTAAGTTTCACTCATAAATGGTGAGGAAATAGTTGTTTATTTTCCGTAAATTGGATTATAATGATAAGAAGCAACAGAGGAGAAAAGGTGAGGAGCTGCCGCTGGATCTGAGAGAGGGAGGTGGGAGCGAGGGCAGACGGCTCTGAACACACAGAAGCAAAGGGAGGAGACACTGGACTTTTGGTCAAATTGCGCAGATTTAAGTCAAAAGCTGTGAAACGCGAGGGCACTTGAGGAGACATAAAGATGCTCTGTAACCCAAACTCGGAGCTTTAAACTAGTAAACGGTAAATCCTCGTCTTCGGTCGCACAATTGAGTGTAGACTTGTTGATTAAAATACGCATGCCTTATCATCGAGATCAACCAAAGTTTTGATCTTTCGATTTTTGGCACAGCCCTTTTTGGACCACTGCAAAATGTTTAAAATGAACTAGCTCTGTTTTTCACGTTTTCAAGACCACAAAAAAACGGGTACAGCACTTTTAATTATAGAGTAGATTGTAGATACATAGTTATAGTAATGAACCTGATTTGCTTGTCTAGATTACTCCACACCAAAAAGTAAACCGTTTCAAACTTTTCCTCTGCCAAGTACATGTACAGGTTTCTCCCCATTTCTCACGTCAACCTATAGCTGCCTCCAACTGCAAATCTGACCAAGCAAATTGAAAACACCATATGCTTCCGATTGCGTGCATACATATTTATACCCTGTAAACTACTTTCAATGCCCCGGAGACACAGGAAATGCACCATATTAACAACTCTCAAATAGCCAGCTAACCTCTCTGCCTCAGCGCTTCCATGAATTCCGTCTCCCGTTTCACCACGCTAGCCAAGCCGATTCATCATAGCCTATTAGATCTGCTTTATGCCCTATCATTGCAAAGCCAGTAATATCTGCGCTACAGTACATGACCGGGTGACGCCTGGCATAGGGTTGGAGTCCTGCAGCCGTTTCGTTGATGAAAATAGTCCATCATTTAGAGATTGAGATTGAAAACTAATTTTGTCACGATACCAAAATTTCAAACTCGATTTCGATACAAAGCAATAGACTCGATAACGATTCTGATTCCATGATGATAAATGGTAAATGGTCACAGTTTTTATACAGCGCTTTTCCACCTTTATGACACTCAAAGCGCTTTACATCAAGGAAAAACTCACCCATTCGCACATACACTCGTTTACAAGTGTACGCAGACACTGGTGGACGAGGCGAGTTAAGTGTCTTACCCAAGGACAGAACAAAAGTATTCATCTGTGGAAGCTCGAATCGTACCGCCAACCTGTGCGTCAATGGATCTGACCGCTCAACCGATGACGTTTATGTCGAGAACTGGACAAACACTCCAACATACCAACTGTTTACTGTCTTTATGTAGACAATAGAATGTGATATTTAACAATAAATAACAGGACTTTCATATTACCATGTGGTCTTATATCTGTTTAATTTCTCAGTCGTCCAGGTAGGTTCCATAGTGGTCCATGGGCGTGTACTAGTCTACGTGGTCTTAGATTGTTCTGATAAAGCTCAAGATCATTCTAAAGTTAAGTCACATTCACAGGACAGAAATGAACCTTTCCTGAATGTTTTAATATCGACACTTTCCACAATGGGAATCGCGTTTCGATACAAATTTTAGGAGTATGGATTATTATCTGATTTTCAACACTTTTCACAACCCTATTTTGAACAGAATAAGAAGGAGACAGTATATATTGAGTGAGTCAGTTGAAGATTTGAAGAGTGAATCACGAGTTGTATGCTTGAGTTTTGTGAGTGCAGTTTGGGTCAGATACATAAAGATACTTAATAGTTTTGAAAGTTTTTACTCCTCCCCCTTTTTAATCGACTAATTGGTAGGGCAGTAGTCCACTTACTTAGTCGATTAATCGGTTGATGGTGTCTTAGTTGACCAACATTTGTGTTAGTTGTATTAATCATTTTATTTAAGGCGTCAGTGAATGAGTTAACTGAAGATTTCTTGGTATTTATATGTAAAAAGGAAGATGTATAAACTCTTTATATAAGTACATAGTTTCCTAGTACTTTTTCTAGTTGTAGTAGTTGTTCTTGCTTGAACTCCCATGCAGCTGTGTCTTCTGAGTGCAGTTAAGGTCAGTTAATATGGAGATACATAATAGTTTTAAGAGCTTTTGCCCCATCCCCTTTATAGACGACCAATTGATCGGCAGGACATGTCTTTAATTGACCAAGAATTACTTAAAGAGCCCATATTACGCAGTTTTTCTGATCTATTATAATGCAGTGTCCACATCAAAAACATACCTGGAGTTGTGTTTTGTTTCATTCACACATGTTAACACACAAATCCTGCATATTTAAGCTCTGTTCCACTTTGTGATGTCATATGGTAATACAGGAAGTGTCTCATTGTGTTTTTAACCTCCATACACCTTCACTTGAATCATTTGGATAATCTCAGCCCTGGAATCGCCAGTCTCTACAATTTACCAGTTACCTTCTACCTTTAGTTCAGTAAACTACCACTAGATGACATCACAAGGTGGAACAGAGCATTTTGAGCTTTTCACATGCAAGTAGGTTAATAATAAAGGGTTACTCAAACATGTGTGAATGAAACAAAACTCAAGTCCAGGTATGTTTTTGATGAGATAACGACATTACAACATGGGTTCACAAGTTCAACAAGTTCACAAGAGTCAATTTTGTGTAATATAGGACCTCTTAAACTGACTACATCTCTATTCTGGCATGCTAGCGGAATTCCTGTCCTTGGGATTCGGATCGCAATGCATTTATTGACGATGGTTAAAAGTTAAAACATCGATCATGAATCCTTACCGGCTAGGGAATATTGGACACTCTTGCGTTTCACGGTCCATCAAGTGCTTTTCATGTTTGCTTATAAATGCATTTCTCCAAAGAGTAGCCCAAGGATTTGATTGTTTGCAGTTTTTTTTAAAGCTGAAGGTTTAGCAGTATCGATTGGCCGGGGCTGGGTATGAGTTGTGTAAAATCAAAGTTGGCGAGGTTGTGCTTCAAACTGACAGATGTAGGTTTTTTAATGTTTTTTTTTTTTTCAGAATGCACAATTTGTATATGGAGTCGATCTAAAGTAAGGATGCCCTGGAAGAATAGTAACATTTTGATCGTAAGAAGTTATAACAGATGTTTCCAAAGCTGTGCAGCAGTTTGTAGAGATACACGCCCACAAACCAGAAGACTGACAGTTTGATCTTTGCTACATACATGTTTGTCACTTTCCTTCAAAAATCTTGGTAATGCTAATGCTTTTTTCCTAATGGATGTGTTACTGGGTAGATAACGCCACTGAATTGCTTAGTAGCTTCTCATTTTATACATTTACCGTAAACTTGTAGTCCACAATTTTGACTCGTATCTAAAATAACCCAAATTAAAAGTGTACTGTGTAACTTTTCCAGTTTTCCAGGGTTATCCACTTGCTTGTCTCCAGTCAGATCTCACGATAAAAACACATGATTTTGAAGTTAGTTTTGTGCAATCGAAATAGTTGAATTTATTTGGGTCCTGAATGTCATTTTCAATTCATTACTTAAAAGTACCTACATTTTTGCAGATATATTGTATAAAGCAGTTTTATGTCGGATAATCAGGAAGTGTGCGTTAACATGGTAGTTGCCGTTAGCGTTGTTGTGGCAAAACTCTGCTCTGGTCTCTAAAAGTTGTAAAAAGTGCTTGGAAACTCTTCACGTTGAATAATTAAGATGCTCAGAGTGCATAAGGTAAGTCAAGAATAAAATAAACTAGTTTCGTTTTTCACGGTTTTGGTCGGAACCTCTTTAGGTCACCAAAACATCGACTTTTTCTAGTTTGTACTTTGCTAAGGGAAGAGTATAGAAGTCAAACTATAATGTGTTGCTACGTGGTGTTAGCTTGTTGTGTTAGTCTTGGTGAGCGTTAGTTCATTATTGTGGATGTCAGGGTGTCATCTGCAGGCCTGATGTGGAGGTGTGGAGAGGTTAAGATGCTGTTTGGGACGTGCTCTTGTTGACCGCGCTGTGTTGCTTTCTGTCTTATTAACTTCACATTTCTGCTCATTTTCTCGTGCTATAGTGAACTTTATCCAGCCAGGCTCTTAAAAATTGTGAATATACAATGAATGCTACTGCAGAGGTTGTACAAAGTTTTAGTTTGAATTGAGTAGAGGAATTAGCGTTTAATATGGCAGTATTTGAGATAGAACTTAAAGGGTAGTTACAAATACTGCAATGACAACTTTGACAGTGTAGACAGTCTTAGCTTTACTGGGATTTTTCTGACAAGTTTTGGTAAATTGGTCGTATTGGTAACTTAACTTTCAAGATACTCAAAGCGCTTTACATCAAGGAACCCATTCACACACACACATTCGTACATCAGTTTTCGCAGACCTCAAGGACACAATGACAGTATTCATCTGTGGGAGCTGGAATCGCGCCGCCAACCTGTGAATCAGTGGATCTGACTGCTCAACCAATGATATTTTTATGTCGAGAGGGTGATTCGAACCGCCAACCTTCAGGGATGGGACAAAAAACAATAATATCGTTTGAAATGATAACAAGGATTGACAATAATCGTTTGTGGGACATTTAATATAATCGTAATGGCCATTATCTTGGTCGGCGATTATCACATTACATCACCAGAATGTGCAGAAAAAAGCTACTTATCCATAATGTTCTTTTCTAAATCAATGTAGTTTTCAATTACAACAAAGAGCAATACCATAACAGTTATGTAAATATGGAATCTACTGTAAAAGCCAAAAGTAAAATCTGTCAAATGGACAAAATGTTGTAGGAGTGAAGACATTTCGCTGCTCATCCAAGCCACTTCTTCAGTTCTGGTCAGATTAATGGTGGACACTGTCTTATATCTATCTGAAAGGAGGAGCTAACTACCAGCTATTGTTTATATTTTCTGTTCGTAGGCTGGGTCTATTGAGCTGCACTAAGTGTGCACTGTGCCTGAGTCATACTTAGCACAGTCATTCAACTCTTAATAGGAGCTTCTGCTTTACACCTATTGACATCCTGGCTAGCTCTATTGTTCTCTTTGTTTTCTTTGTTTGTCTTTAACTCCTGTCTCAAGAGGGGAATTAAAGGCTTTGTTAGAAAGTGTAGTTAGCTCCTCCCTTCAGATAGATTTAAGGCAGTGTCCACCAGCAATCTGACCAGAACTGAAGAAGCGGCTTGGATGAGGAACAAACCGTCTTCACTCCTACAATTTTTTATCCGGTTGACAGACTTTATTTTTGGCTTTTACCTTGGATCAGACCTGGACGGCTGAGGGATTACACAGATAATGAACCTATTCAAAATATTCAAATTATAATTATTCATATCCATAACCTTTTTAAACTGTCAGCAGCTTAATAATTGTGCATAATAATAATAATAATAATGCATAATTATTGTGATATAATCGTTAATCGCATTTATTTTGGCTATGACAATCGTGACACCAAATTTCAGTATCGTCCCATGCCTACCAAGAACATTAACATTTGAGAGAAGACTGAAATATGAACTGAACAGGGCTAAAAAAATGTTGTTTTCTACTTTGACAATATTTAAATCTAGGCTCAAAAGTTCTGTTTAGCTGTGTGTATGACTGAAAGGTTTTTATTCTGCACTCTCCTCTTTTAATGTTAATTTTATGATGAATATTTATGTTTTGATTTGTTGCATTGTGATTTTAATGTCTTTCTTGTTCTGTAAAGCACTTTGAATTACTTTTTGTACGGGCTGCGCTATACAAATACTTACAAGCCTTGCCTTCTGCAAAAATACAGGATTTTTTGTTCTTTGCCGAGAACATTCTTTTATCTTCTAGCATTTGCAATTTGCTCTAACTGAAAGTGTGACATAAATTTGATTTCAGTGTGATGAATTTCTATAATCCAACCTCATTTGGAACAAACAATATACATTTACAATCACTATTGTTTCATCACATTTATTTTAATAATGCTGGAACACCACAATGTAATGTATATTGAGTTGTTTGTGATTATATTGTAACACAACAGCAATAGCATGGCTGTCTTGAAAATGTTGCTAGCAGGCAAAGCTAATATTTACAACATAATTAAAGCCATCAATTGTATTTTATAAGTTTGAATATAAGTAAATAAATAAAGCACATAATAGTGAACAGTAAAGAGTGGGTATTAAAAACTGGATCAGAACTTTCTGTGATGTTATAACAGTATTCCTTTATCAAAAACAGGCCTGAAGAGGTTTTACATTTCTTCCGTGCATGTTTCAGTAATTTAGTGATCTCTCCTGGGTCCTATTCTAACCCTCCTTACCGTTAGCAGTACGATTCTGTCCAATGCTCCGCCCTGAAGCCTACGTCATCCACAGCAATTCTCCATAAATATACAAAAGCATGATACAAAACAATACACTACAACTTCACAAACCTGATGCGATGTGCAGTAGTTTCATTAGCGCTGTTTGTGTTGTGATAATGCTCTGAAGGGGACTGACTTAGCATGGAGAGCAAAGAGAGGGGGTATTCAGAGTTATGTTAATATGATTGTAATATTGTTTTTGGAGAATATAGCATTTTCAAAACAATAAAACATAACATGGCGATCTAAATATGTTATGTGTTAGCAGTCAATACCCCATAGAAGTGAAATATCGCTCTCTAAAGAAGACAAAAGAAGTCTCCACCAATCTTCCCACAACACTCTCTATCTTACTCTCCCGTGCCGATCACTACTACCACAAACGCACACGCACACACACACACACACAAACGCACACGCACACAGAGGCACTGCCAAACTGCCTGTGTCAGACTTGGCTCTCGGGAAGGGTGACGAATGACGGAGGAGCAGGCGCGGAGAGGACCCTGCCACCGCTCTGCTGTAGCCCCCGATCAGAGCACCTTGTCTGGGGAGGGAGGAGAGGTGTCAGCCGGCTCTCCCTCCTCACCCAGGCTCTTTGATCACGGGATATGTCAGTGCCACGGGGCATGATGACACACGGTGATAGAGGGACCGCTGGAGATGGTGTGGAGATTCAAGACAGGCTTTCAAGTGGCATGCAGGCTAGTAACTTTGTGGATTTTTACATTTTTTTTGTTTTCCTTCATTTTTGTTTTGTAATTTGATTTATCTTGATGAACAGTCTTGTTTTTACATGGCACTTTCCCACCTTCATGACACTCAAAGCGCTTTATATCAAGGAAACACTCACCCATTCGCTCAGGCATTCATACAGCGGTGTGCGCAGACAATGGGGGGCGAGGTGGGTTAAGTGTCTTGCTCAAGGGCGCAACGACAGCATTCATTTGTGGGAGCTGGAATTGCAACACCAACCTGTGGGTGCGTGGATCAGACCGCTCAACTAATTAACGGATTCAAACCGTCAACCTTGGGATCAGTGGACAAACGCTCTACCAACTGAGCCACTGTTGCATCTTATATTCTTTATCTTTTTATCGAATATTTGCAAAAATGGAGCAATGCATCATGGTCAGCGCAGTTTATTCCTTTTCACCATTCTGCTACAACAAAACAATCAAATTTTTCCTTTGAAGCAAGACGCCATCTTTTATTTGATCACATTTTTAAGTTTTTCTGTTAATATTACATTTGTTCATTTTAATTTGCAAGCTCGAGAAAAATCAATGACCCTGACTTTGTGTGTGGATATCGACCTTTTGTGTCACAGACCACATCAGCGTCAAACCCTCGCTAGCTTGCGGCGTGTGTTGTCCCTTCGTGGCTTTAGAAAAACACAGGGCATTCCTTCGAGCTCTGTTCATTCTCGTCTCCTCTGTTTCAGATACCATTTACTTTGATTTGCTTTGAAAGTTCTGCGTCATTTGCCATCCTGGCTGCTAGCAAACAAGCAAGGGTGGATTAATTAAAGGAGCACTATGTAACTTTTCTGGTGAATGACTGCCACCTGCTTTCCTGCTATGGAGATGTGACAGGTTGCCATTTTGTGAACTGTCACGTCCTCATCTTATCTTGAGGCCTGTCTCCACGGTAACCTCTGAGTGACATTTTTAACGTATTGTTTAAAAATACCCTTACTGCGTTAAAGGCGATTTATTAAGAAATATCCGAGGAACTAATGTAGAGACGATGAAAATGCTGTAGTTTAATTTACACACAGAGCAGCTAACCTGTAATAGTAGCCCAGTGGTCCGGAGTGGGATGTATTCAGGAAATGACCCAAAAGACGAGCTCTGATAGTGTAATGATATTTATTACAAACACAGAGTATATGCCAATTACAGAGTCTGGGTATTCTCTGAGCCAATGTGAGAAAGACCACGAACAAAGAAACTCACCTATATTTATAGTCTACAGAACTATAAAACTGTAGGACAGCCCCTTAACATATGTTGTTTTTTCAGGCGTTAGGTCCCAAAACTTAGCAATTCCCGTATCTTGCACCCATACCTCCTAGTGTGAGTCTATGACCTTTGTCCCCTCTGTGTCTTAACCCTTAAAAAACAGACAGGAAGGAACACATGGACCTGGTAACAGATGGTAGGCCAGATACCAACAATGCTTCAGCAGGTTTACTGTCCCAGAGGAAGGAAATATGAAGTTTGGTTAATATACTAATGAGAACTTTATTTAAGCTTAGTTTTTTACCAATCAGAACACACTTATCACGTCTAGCAAAGGTAAATATTGCAATGTCGTACCTCATATAACTTTGTGTAGCTATGGCAGCCCTACAGGGACATACACTACCAGTCAAAAGTATGGACGCACCTTGAACACACACCCTCAAAGTGTCCACCCTTTGCTTTGTTGATAATGCTCCAAACACTGAGCGTTTTCTCAATGAGCTTCATGGTAAAGTCTTCTGAAATGGTTTTCACTTCACACATATTTCATTTATTTTTAATTTATTTTATCCTTGCTCCAGTCCATATATTTCCACTCACAGTTTTGATGCTTTCAGTGAATATTTACTATGTAAACAATCATGCAAATAAAGAAAAAGCCTAAACATCTGTCTGGTAGTGTGCTAAAGTTGTATTTGAATGTCCTTATATTCCTTTATATGAGGCATATAGTGATAGTGGTCACGCCATTTTTAGTAGAGTTTGAACATCCAGGGGGGAAAAAAGGTAGCGCAAAAGTGCTCTCCAAAGTTCCCACAAAACACCTTGAAAAGTAGTGTCCTGTGATGGTCCCTTGGCGGGCAATATAGACCACAATGCATTGGGAAAGTCAGAAAAACAACAGCAGACAGCGTCAGGTCTTTAATGGACACAACACGACTCGAGATCGATATGTTTGTTTTCATGGCCAATACCGATATCGATTGTTTGGAATCCAGAGAAACCGATGCCTAATAAGCTCTACCCATATTTTTGGGCTGATTTTGGGCAGATTTTGGACATTTGGACCCCAAATTATCAGATTTTAATTCAGTACAAACTCATACATGACCTTGTTTTACTAAAATAGGACAATGGAGTCACATTTTTGCAGCACCATCTTTGAACTAAAGTGTTTAAATAAAGCTTTATGCATATATTCTTGCAAAGCTTGGGCCAAACAAAATACAGCCCTCCAGTTACCTTAGCTAGAGCTGTTCAAAATCGATAATTTCATCATCTCCTCCTCAAATTAGGTTATTCTTGCAGACAAATTTGATCAGTAATATATATGTGGTTGTAGCTCTCTTGGCTTACTCTGCTTTGGTCGTATTCAGTCTCGTTTTACACAGATTCTAGTATTGCCGTAACATTATTCAATGGTGTTGTCTTGATTTCTTTGAATTCGCTCAATACTCGATACCAATTACGATGTCACCATGAAGATAACAATACTTCTTTTTGTAATAGAATGCAACTTTCATTGACGAAATAGTATTTTCTTCAGCTTATTCTTATAGATACCAGCTCAAATAAGTTTCTCATTTCAATATTAGCATTAGTGTCGGATTTTTGATGCTTTTGACAATTTTTCAACCTTTATTTAACCTGGAAAGTCCCGTTGAGATTACTAATATCTTTTTTAAGGTAGTCCTGGCCGAGACATCAGCACAGATCAGGCAATACATCCACATATATTTAGACAATTTGAGAATTATATTTGACTAAACGAACGTATCAAACTGTCCTACTGTCATAATTCCTGAATAAATTGCCAGCGTGTTCCCATTTCTACGAGAAGTCACCATTACCACCTTAACTGGCAACACATATCTAACCGTTGACAGTGAATAGGCCAGTTTACTCCTCTTGTTGCACTAGTAGTTTTCTTTTCCTATTGTCCACAACCTCCCATTGTATTGCGCATCATTATTTCTATGGTCTTTCCTTGTGTTAGCTTGCCACGTTGACCTAGCGCACAGACCGGAGGTTAACAGGAGGCTAAGACACCCATCAAGCTTTCTAAGAATGTCACAACAATACATCTCTACTATTTGCAGCGAGCGTATCATTAGCCGTCCGTTTGCTATCGAACGTGGAGAAATCTGCTAACATTTCCGCCGCGCTAGCAATAATTGGATGGCGGCTGACCAATCCCCAATACATTGCAGCATAATTAACTACTTCATTAAGCTTAGCGACTCCCTGGGAACGCGCGAGCCCCCGACACGTAGTTGACTCCGTTCCCACAGACTGCCAAAGGAGAGGCGATTTATGTGCCAATTTTACACTTGGACCCACGTTGGCCCCCGTCCTGCCGCCGTGACTAAAAGTAAATGCAAATAATTATTGTAGGTGCAACAGTGTTTGTACTGTACGCTACAGGCAACGGTGCTTCAAATGTGTTTCAAATGTTTTAAAGGCGCTGGAGCTGGTCTTTTTATAGATCCGGTATAAGCCGCTCTTGAGGTCAAAATATGTCGGTTGTTTAACTCTCTGCATCTGATTATTTTATTGTCCGATTATCAGGAATGGTTAATGGTCACATTTTTTTCAACCTTCAAGGCTCTCAAGGCTACATTAAGGCACCACTCACCCATTCGCGCACACATTCATACACCGGTGTACGCAGACACTGAGAGCGAGGTGGGCGTGTGTTTTGCTCAACGACACAATGACAGTATTCATCCGTGGGAGCTAGAATCGCACCGCCAACCTATGGGTCAATGGATCCGCTCAACCAGTGATGTTTATACTGAGAGTGGGATTCAAACCGGGAAACCTTCGGATCAGTGGGTAAACATTTAACTGGGCTACTGTCGTACACTGCACAGTTAGCATGCTAGTTGCTGTTAGCATTACTATGATGGCAAAAATCCACTCTGATCTTATCTGAATAGATTGGAAAAGGTTGCTCTGAATTCTTGCTCTGAAAACTAGTTTGGTTTGTCATGTTTTTAATGCCCCAGTATGTAACATATGTTTTCATTACTGATGTTTTTATTGCATTGAAAAACATAAAAAACATGTATTTTCTCTGAACAGTCTTGCATCTCTGTAAACCTGATTCATACTTGGTCTGAAGGAGGACCTTCTCTTGCTTGTTTCCATGGAAATATTGTTCCTTTGGCTAGAATATTCCACCGTATGACATATGACAAGGAGAATGTTCTGAAATATGGTTTAAACATTTTATTTCCATGGAATAGTTGAGTTTCCACCCTGAGAAAGTTACATACTGTCACTTTAAAACTGTAAAAATAGCCCAAACTGTCAACATTTCATTTTCAGGTCATGCTGCTTATCAAGAAAAAGGTCAAAATTGTGTAAAATTCATAAAGTGTGTGTCTTGCCTTCACATGAGGACGATGTGGTTCTGTTGCTGGTGTATGTTTAATATCCAGTGTGTGTAGTCCTCTGGAGAAGGGGGGGAGCTGCCGTCCCTCTGGGGTTAGGATTATAGGCCACTTTATGACAATCACTTCACATGGAACAGAATTATAAAAGGCACAGAGCAGAGCGGGCGGGGCTAGAGACTATCATCCAGCTAAAGGAGCCTTTGAGACGCACTGATGAGTGCATATTATGTTGTATATAAATATAGGAAGAGCAATAAAGCACATTGTAAAGTAGGTTTTCTATTAAAGATTAAACTTAGTCTAGTAGTATTTGATATCCACTGATTGATGGGCATGCATTATTAATAAGATATTAGTTTATGGCAGACACGTGGCTTTGAAAATGGATTGTACCTTTTTATGTAACCTACACACAACACACAAACATTATGCTTACATAACTTTAAAGCCACACTATGGAACTGTATAGCCAAGAAATAGACAAACATAAAGCACGTTTTTTTGTTTGGTAATGGTTATTGCACGGAAAATGTGGGTCCTTACTGTGAACGGGCTTGCATCTCCACAAACCTGACTCTCCTCCCATTTGTTTCCATGGATATGGTGTTCCTTCAGCTAGAATATTCCACAGTATGGCAAAAACTCATCTGTCTCCATGGAGAATGTTCCAGTGTATGGATTTAACTTTCTATTTCCATGGAATTGTGCAGAGAACCAGAACATTACATATTTCATCACTGAAGACATATGATTGATGGATGGACGGATGGAAGGAACGAATGATGGAAGGAAAGAAGGAAGGAAGGGGGAAAGAAGGAAGGAAGGAAAGGAAGGAACGATCGAAGGAAGGAAAGGAGGAAGGAAATAAGGAAAGAAAGAAGGAAGGAAGGAAAGAAGGAGGAAAGAAGGAAGGAACGGTGGAAGGATGAAGGAAGAAAGGATGGAAAGAAGGAGTAAGGAAATAAGGAAGGAAAGAAGGAAGGAACACTGGAAGGATGAAGGAAGGAAGGAAAGGAGTAAGGAAAGAAGGAAGAAAGGGAAGAAGGAAAGAGGAACGAAGGAAGGAAGGAACAATGGAAGGATGGAGAGAAGGAAGGAATTATGGAAGGATGGAAAGAAGGAAGGAAGAAAGAAAAGAAGGAAGGAAAGAGCTAATAGTCATAAATCCCCGTTGCCCATCACAACTTTTAATTCTACATTTCACACTTTCAACTTATTTTCAACCTTTGACAACTTGAATTCTTGGAACAAGCCGGTCTAGACATTTTGTGTTGTTTGTATAATGGATTCAGATATTTTGTTCGCGTAACACTTGTAAAAAGCTATTTCTGACAGGTGGCTGTGTGCGGCTCCCCTATGCTCCTTTCTTGCCCATACTAAAAGCCACTTAGCCTGGAAAAAAAAGTGATTTCATAGTCGGAGTCAAATTTGGTGAAATTGCCCTGCTTTGTGTGATCCTATATGGGTTTTTTGCAGACATAGTGGTGATTGCTACTACTTACGGTATTATTGCAATTTTTATCTTACCACACGTCATATTTGAAAGGCGAAAAAGACGGACGAAGCGTTTTAGAGCGAGCTATCATTGTCTCTGTGAATATTTCCGCGTGTCATCGTAACTCCTTCGTTTCTCTATTCGGCGGCGTCTTACTCGGTCGGGTCTAGCTGTGGGCGGCGGCGTGTAACGGACGGGTGCGCGGTTCAGGCGGCGGAGAGGTTGATGGGATCGTCTGCAGGAGAGCGTACAGTGATTAGGTTCGAGAAAGAGATGACTCATTCGGTGTGTGTCTGTTTGGGTTGGATTTTTCGGTGTTAAAAGTGTGAAAAACAGAACTAGTTTATTTTAAGTGTTTGCAGTGGTCTAAAGTTATTTTTCACTTGCCTTATGCATTCAGAGTATCTCAGTTATTCACCATGATGAGTTTATAAGCACTTTTCACAACTTTCAGAGACCAGAGGGGAGTTTTGCCATGACGGTAAAGCTAACAATAAAATCATTCATAATTAGACTTGATAAATTTGATTAAATGTTTGTTTGTTTTTTACCTCAAGACCAGCTTATACAATATATCTATACTGGGCAGAGAAGTACTCAAGTAAGTAAAATGTTTCTCAAGTAAAATGATAACACAAAACAAATCTACTTAAGTAAAAGTTTGTAAGTACCTATTTTAAAATATACTTTAAGAGTAAAAAGTAAAAATCTTTTTCACACAAGTGTTGTTAACTTGTTCGTGTCAAATGTAGTGATATTGATTTTAAAAAAAGATACATTTTTTGGTCAACAGTTGCAATACGAATCAGTATTGTAGTTTTTTTCATGAATTTTGTGCGTGTATTTTTGTTCGCTCAAAGCTGAAACTTGAACTCGAAAATTTTGGTCAGGATGTTACCACGAACATGGTAAAAATAACCGCTCAAATCATACGAATAGTACTTTTTACTTTTCAGTCCAGTTCAGAAATGTATCAGAGAAAGTACAGATACCTGCTCTCATTGTAGTGAAGTAAAAGCAAAAAGTATCCACTGTAAAATGTACTGAAGTAAAGTACAGATACCTAAAAATTTTACTTGCATACAGTACTTTTACTTGATTACCATCTACCACTGGTACTGGGACAAGACCAATTTTAGTCATAATCACAGTAAATTGATGCTATAGTGACAGCATGATAAATATAGAATACGTAGTACTTTCATTGCTTAGAAGCGACAGTACTTGGTATTTCTTGTGATACTGCATGAGTGACACTGTGGCCTCCCAGACACTATTATTTATGCGTGCGTTCAAACCACCCAGAAATCGGCCCAATTTAACATCCCTTTGTCACTGTCAACAAAATGTCAGACTTAGCAGAGTAATTACGAGTGGCGGAATGCAATCTGTGTCAGATAAGGTAAGCGCTCCTTTAGCATGCCAATGAGCCCTCCCCTTTTCCCATTCCAACGCACGCACACACGGACCCCTATTTAATCATTGCCATTGTTCACTACTGGCACATTAACATGATTTTGTATTCATAAGCTAAACAAGGAGATGCCGGTAGCAACAATAGACCAGCCCAGAAAATAGCGGTGCAAATCAACCCCAAGAATACTTACCCAGCGCTAATCTTTCGTAGCTTTGTTATATAAATTTTGAAATCACGTCGCAATTGAGCGCATACGATATTCAAAGTCCCGAGCATTAATTATGGAAGTAAAAACCAAGGATATAAAGTTATTGTATTGTGTTGAGCTGGGAGAACAGATGAATGCCTCCCCAGTATTGCATGGAACTAATCATTTCCATTCAAAGACCACATCAAACTGTGCTAGCCTACTTTTGCCAAGTGGGTTTTCAATGCCAGTGAAGAATGAAGCAAGATTTGGACGTAGTATTCTTTTCTTTTTTTTTTTCTTTTTGGAAAACTTTGAATTTTTTTTATTTTATTTACAATATGACACTCTTATAACTTTCCACTGTTTAAGCAAAAAAAAAAAAAAACAATTGGAAAAAGATAGTTAATTTTCAGAATATTTTGGTGATTCACTGTTATGCTTTATTCATGAAAATTCAAAGTATATTTTGGCTAACTTAAAGGCGCTGTACCTGATTTTTACCTGATTTTAAATGTGAAAAGCAGAACTAGTTCATTTTAAACAGTCTGCACTGGTCCAGAGTTATTTTTCACTTACCTTATGCATTCTGAGCATCCTAATTATTCACTGCGATGAGTTTATAACCATTTTTCACAACTTTCAGAAGTCAGAACAGAGTTTTGCCGCCATGGTTAAGTTAACGACAACTGGCACGCTAATGCGCACTTCCTGATTCCTGGATAATAAAACAATTTATAATAAGATGATGACAGTACATAGGCCTAATGGACTTATTTTTACCTCAAGGGCTGCTTATATGATGGGCTTCACTCATGGAAGATAAAAAAAAAAAATGTTTGTAACTTCCACTTTAAGAAGACGCTGCGAGAACTTTGAGCCAGATTCACATTGTGTTCTTTAGCAGCCAAATTCCTTCTTAAATGAGAGCTGTGTTTAATTCACCAACAGCTACAAACACCATGACACGATGGGGGTCATGGGGGTGATGGGGGTCATGGGGGTGGTGGGGGTGTTGAGTCCAGAGCAGTGACCAGGTGCAGGGCTGTAACAGTGGCCCATATGAAGATCACTGAGGCTGCAGCCTGTATAAAGTCTGACCAAGACCAAATAGCGCACATGCTTCACAAAACACCTCATGAATATTATTGAATCACATAATCATATTTTTATAGTGAATAATTTAAGAAAATATATAATTGACAATCATGGAGAAATTACAATTTTGTGTTGCATTATCAGAGTAATAATATTCTAAAACAGTAGTAGTTGTTCTTACGAGTACTCCTGTTTGTAGGATTTGTTCTTCCAGATGAACATTTTCAGTTAAAACATTTTGTGAATGTCAAAAATGTTCTTATGAGAAAATGTGTACTTAAGGCCTTCTCACGAACACTTCATGAATGAGGCCCATTATGTCTGTACTGAAGTGATACACGTTTTGGTCTGATACATAGAATAAAAATGTGAAGGTCTTTAACAATGTGGGTACATTTCTGTAATTGTGATTTCACAATTCAATTTCAGTTGTATAAAGTGATGGTCAGAGCAGGATTTTTGAAAATGAACTAGGTACAGTGCCTTTAAATCTCTACTAATTGAAATAAGTATCTGTCTACCAAACCATTTGAGGCCTGTGATACTGTAGTTAACAATCCCACATTTTCCACTTAAGTACAGTTGAAATAAGTCCACGGACAGCTACTTTACGGCCTCGCTCTTCAGTCCGCTGCAATAAAAGTTAAATCACTTGAATTTACATCGCGAGGAAGCCAATCGCACTAAGTTAGCAGGAGACGCATGCTTCCCAAGAGCTTAAGGAGGATATTTCTTCCCAGATTTAGGGCCCAGGATGGACTATGTGGGGCCAGATGGAATTAGATGGAATCTGAGGCGCTTCAACCATAACATTACAATGCAACTGGAGCTGATACATCTCACGTGGGCAGCCAAAATGCCAAATGTGAACACGGTTGGTGCATTCACAAATTGTTGTGTTGGGGTGGCAAGTTGATTAAGGCGTATCAAGTTTGGGACAAGTACAAGGTTGTTGGGGTATTCATATCAAATTATATCAATTGTTTTAGTTGATGCCAAGGAAAAGAAAGTCATAATTTAACAGTTAAACTATCAGTTGCTGGTAGTTGCGTCCTTGTAGTTCTCATCCAGCCTCGCACAACTTTCTTTAAGTGGCTGTACTTGTTTTTTTTCATGTAGGTGAGCAAAATTTAAAAAAAAATCTTGCTCCGTTAGATATATTGTGAAAGCAGCTTTTGAAAATAAGATTGACTGTGTTGTTTAACTCTACTTAATCATAAAACGTCTTATCCGAGAACCAGGAAGTTAGCAGTTAGCATGCTAGCTATTGTTGACATTTCCATTATGGCAAAACTCCACTCTGGAATTTGAAAGTTGTGAAAAGTGCTCACAAGCTCATCATGGTTCCCTGCATTTTGGACTTTTCCATTTTGATGACATCGGTGGAGGATTTTAGATTTCAGAACTCAGCTCGACTTCCTGTATTTTTGTATTTTTCTTCTCATTTTTTTTCTCCCTACAAACTGCCATTTAACAGATGTACATCTCTGATAAATATTTACCACAGATACTTTTCCATCAAACCAAATAATGATTAGAAAAACATGCAAACCTGTTAAATTGTTTTATGTAAATCAGTATCCAAATTCGTTAACGTTCTTCGCTCACTCATACCACTGCTTGTTCTTGTCATTTTAATTATATTTTCAGTCAAGAACCCTTTGAAAGTCACTTGTTTAAACAGGAAAGACCCGTTCTCCCACTCGCTGTGTCAACACTATATAAGTGGAAACCAAGTGTGCAGAGTATACGGATATAATGGGACTATAATCGCTAATTACCAACCCAACTTCCTACTGATAGTGTGGCCATGAATAATTACAATGCACCAGCTGGCTCTAAACCAGGCCTAGATCTCGAGCTCTCGCAGCGATCCAAGCCAAGAGAGTACAACAGAAACACTGAGCTACTCCCTAATGGTATTTCATATAACTGCAACTGATTGAGGCCAGTGTTAGTCAGGAAGCAAACTGTAAAATGGTAGTGTTTTGATGTTACTGTGCTTGTCTCTGCTATATAGTTATAATCTATGACATCCGTGGATCATTATGTTATAATTTGCATATTTAAATCACAATATTGATCGTAACCAACTTGATAAAAGAAACAAATCCGCTGACATCCGTATTAGAAAACTGCCGTGCCCAATGGGAACTGACATCGCCGTGAACGTCATCACAACAAAGAGCCATGGACCTGTCAGCACCTCTGATGGATAGCTGCACATCACGCTAAAGATTTTTTTCCATTTGTACCAAAATGACTACGTGACGCTGCCGAATCCTACGCGTATCTTTGATTAAGAAAATAAAATTGGAGAACGAAGTAAGTACAGAGCAGTGGGGGTAGGCCAATGGCGGTGAAAATGCAGATTATCGGCAATATGGTGTCGTGAAAATAAAGAATTAATGGTTGCTCAAACATGCGTGAATCACTCCAAATACAGCTACGAGAGGGTAAATGAAAAAGAAACAATTATAACATGGTTAAAAGGTCTGAAAAGTCAATTTTGCGTAATAGGACAGATTTAAATGGATATAATGCAAAATGGAGCGTCCTACCATGTTATACCATTGTTCCCTCAAAAGCATACTTGGAGCTAGTGTTGCCACAGTACTAAAAACACTTTGGACAATACAATGTTAAATCATAGTATCAATTTTTTTTTTTTTTTTTTTTTTTTTTTTTTTATTCCCATATGGTCTTGTTTAATACCTCAGTCGTCCATATAGGTTCCACAGTGGTCCATGGGTGTATACTACTCTGTGTCTTATACTTGTTCTGATACAGCTCAAGATCATTCTAAAGATATGATAGATTGATAATTGTGTAGAACTCAATTCCAAGTACTACACATATCAATCTAAGTGCTCTGGAAAAGGCAGAATGTCATTACAAATATTTACAAAAATCAGATTGGAGTATGGGAGTCTGACGGGGGCGAATTTGGAGTCAAGTTCCATATTTGGAATTCTGACTGCGAGTATCATAGCAACCAAAGAGCCAATTTGGAGTGAAGCTGTTGAAGGTAACGTCTCTTCAACCCTATGAAGTCTGCATTTCCGCTAAGTATGCCATGTTTGTTTTAGTTTGTTTGGGCGCTTCACTTTTGGCTTCCGCCCAAACCATAATGCTGCTCTGTGATTCATCTGAACTAGTGACGGGACTTTTGGCTCTTTTATGGGATCCGAATCTGCCAGCCGTTCAAAAGACAGGCTCTTTTTTTATTTAAATGACAGAATTAACTGTTATTATGATGATAAATACATTTTTTGTGCACAAAGTTCTCACTCGAGTTACATACTCTGCTTCTGTGCTGATTCTTGCTAAAAGATCCGGCTCTTTGGAAAAATGATATCCGATTCCAACCGTTCACGTTAAGGTGACTCGTTTACAACCTTCACGTCACAACTGGTCTGTTCCGAATGAGCTGTTCTCGTTGGCCACGTTAGTTTTCCAAGAATTGTGTATACATTTTTTTAAGTTTGTCTAGGTATTAAAGAAAATATGACATTCAAATTTGCATCCCTTTATTCTGTACCTACCTTCCATTCCAAACAAGATTGAAGACAGCGCAGTGAAGTTATGCTAAAAGGCTTTTCATCTCCCCGTCTGCGGCTGACCTCATTCGTCTAGAACTCCTTTCAAAAGACTTCCCCGAGTATAGGGATGAGGCATTAAAACAGACAAATCAGATCAATGACAATGTAAGGGAGGATCTCTTTGCCAAAATCACTGCCGTCTGCGTTCACTCAACACTTTGGACAAGCTGTTTTAAACCCACTTTCTAAAAAACGTTCTGTCATGCTGCCCCTCGGTATATTCACCAGCGCTATTTCTTTTGACTAATTACCAAGAACGAGGAGCGCATAGGCAAACTGAGCAGTGTTTCAGATAACGGTGCACTATCTGCTTTGTTCTTTGTCGGGAATGTCACACACTATGACATTAAACTTCTATATCTCCGTGAATCAAGGAGGTGACGCCACAACGCCAAGTTACAGGTCAGATCTGTGGTAAAATCAAGTAAAAGTACAAGTATCACGTGAGAAAACCAACTAAGAGTAAAAGTATCACATGAGAAAATCAACTAAGAGTAAAAGTATCACATGAGAAAATCAAGTAAAAGTAAAAGCATCGCATTAGAAAATAAAGTAAAAGTATCATGAGAAAATCAAGTAAAAGTTGGTTTTCTCACCTGATACTTGTACTAAGAGTAAAAGTATCACATGAGAAAATCAACTAAAAGTATCACATGAGAAAATAAAGTAAAAGTATCACATGAGAAAATCAACTAGAAGTAAAAGCATCACATTAGAAAATAAAGTAAAAGTATCACATGAGAAAATCAAATAAAAGTATCACATGAGAAAATCAAGTAAAAGTACAAGTATCGCATGAGAAAATCAAGTAAAAGTACAAGTATCGCATGAGAAAATCAAGTAAAAGTACAAGTATTGCATGAGAAAATCAAGTAAAAGTACAAGTATCGCATGAGAAAATCAAGTAAAAGTACAAGTATCGCATGAGAAAATCAAGTAAAAGTACAAGTATCGCATGAGAAAATCAAGTAAAAGTACAAGTATCGCATGAGAAAATCAAGTAAAAGTACAAGTATCGCATGAGAAAATCAAGTAAAAGTACAAGTATCGCATGAGAAAATCAAGTAAAAGTATCGCATGAGAAAATCAAGTAAAAGTATCGCATGAGAAAATCAAGTAAAAGTATCGCATGAGAAAATCAAGTAAAAGTATCGCATGAGAAAATCAAGTAAAAGTATCGCATGAGAAAATCAAGTAAAAGTATCGCATGAGAAAATCAAGTAAAAGTATCGCATGAGAAAATCAAGTAAAAGTATCGCATGAGAAAATCGAGCAAGAGTAAAAGTATCGCATGAGAAAATCGAGCAAGAGTAAAAGTATCGCATGAGAAAATCGAGCAAGAGTAAAAGTATCGCATGAGAAAATCTACTTAAGTCAAAGTATTAAAGTACCTGTTTAAAAATATACTTAAAGAGCAAAAAATAAAAGTACTTCACGCAGATTTTGAGGTCTTTTGAAGCTTGTAGATTTGTGCTGAATTTTGTTCAAAAGAAACAACTGAATCCATAGTTTTTTCCTACCTGTTTTTATTTGCATATTTTTGTTCGTTCAAACTACGAACATGTAAAAAATAAACCCCTCAGCCTTTTCAGCGGGTCTCAGACAATTATAAAAAATACTTTTACTTTCCAGTCCTGTTCAAAATGTAGTGGAGTAGAAAGTACAGATAACTGCTCTTGACTGTAGTTAAGTAAAAGTAAAAAGTATCTACATTAAAATCTACTACTACTACTTTTTCTTCATTACATTCTGCCATTTTTTCTACCAAATTTCTTTATACATTTGTTGTTTTTTTATCTTGTTTAACTTTTTTTCCCCCTTTGAGACGACAAAATTTCCATTCCAAAGTTCCTCTCTGAATCGCTCGCTTCCATCCATGACAATAAAAGGCCTCACAATTATAATTTTTCCCTCCTGAACAGATTCGTATTTATTTATTCCAAATTGTTAATAGCACAGCCATATAAATCAACACGGGTAAGCACACAAATAACAAGAACAGAATCATGCCACCAAAAAAACCACATCCACTTTTGAACCCTCTCCTTTCAATCCTCCATCTACCTCCCTCTCCCTTCTCTCGCTGTGCCCTTAATCCCCCTTGCCCTCCTTCCCTTTCCCCCGCCCGTATTTTTTTGTCATTCCGATCATTCTTTCATGGGAACAAGCCTTGGAAAAATAATGTCGAAAATCTACAGAACACAGACAGAACGTGGTGGAGGAGAGTTGTGATAAGTAGGCCAGTATACTAAGCCCGAATTGAAAATGATAGATTATGTAGCGGAGCCGCGCAGTTGCATCATGTGGACGTTTCCCATGTTAAAGCAAGTTATCGCTTTGAATCCTGTGGCTTACGAAATCATCTCTTCGGAAAAGGGAATTCGGGCCAGGGACGGAGTGTGTGGAACAAAACGAATACTTGTTTACACTACAGAGGCTGGGTTTTGAAGTAGTGGTACATGTAATACACGAAAGAGGGAGGAGGATGGGGATTTTGAGACCAAGGTAGAAAATGCCAAATCTTTGCAAGTTTGTTTGGTAAAGATGAGATTTGGACTTATATATTTATTTGATTTATTAATATTACAGCATAATTAGCCTTAAATGACTGTGAAAAAAGACTTAAGTCATAATGAACTACTAGTTTATTAAGAATGATTTATTCTTTTAAGTTATAATGGGATTAGGAGTTAGGCTATTTGGTAGTAACTGTAAATGGTATAAAGAAGTGGACTAAGTGAGTGTGACGTCACCCATAGCGTTCGGCTCTAGTCAAATGAAGTTCATCGAGGCTAATGGTTAAAGGGGCCAATTTGAAGCCAAGTTCTATATTAGGAATTCCTACCACGAGTATCATAGCAACCAAAGACCCAATCTAGAGCAGGGTGTTGAAGGGAAGGGAACGCTTAGCAACGCTGTCAATCAAACTTGTTGCTAAAACTAATAGGAGCAACCTCAGGGAAAGAAGGCGCCTAGTTTGTCTGCTATTGTTGTTCATATCTTGATTTACGGACACAATAGTGAAATACAAAGACCGTGATCATGTAGAGCGGGTTAATACGAACATTTTAAGACCAAATTGACGAGGCTCACTGCAGCAGTCACAGAGAGATGGGCCACAGTTTTCCAATGTAAAGTGAATTGGAGCCAGAGTCGATGGATCATGATTCATGGTCATGATCACTTCCTATCTGCAATGTGGTGGCTAGCACGTTAGCTTTGTCCATTTATATATACAGTTTATGATACTAACTGAGCCCGAGTCATCTTTAAACTGTTTATTGTAATAAGCCTTGATTTTTATAAGACTTATTAAAGTGTAGTTGTAATGAAGTGTTACTATTATATATTTATTTAGTTTTTAGTTACTTGATTATTTGCTTTTTATGGTTTTTTTTGTGTTTTTTTGTTTTACTTTTATGTATTTTCATGTATATAGTTTTACATCTGACTTGTACATGGTTGAAGAATGAATCACTCCTTTGCAGTAGTGTGTTAGTGAATTGAATTTGACTGTTAAAAGGGATCCCCCGTTGATTATGCCAAAATAAAAATGTAACTGTTTTAAGAGTCAGGTGTAGAGACAAAAATATATATACCAGGTTTCATAGATTACAAAAGGCGAAATATACTAAACAAAGGAAAAAATACTGATACAAAAATATAAGGAAAACGTGCCCAAACATAACAACTCATAATGTCGAGAATGGCTCAAACTTAGTAACTAGGTCAACAACCGATTCTCTAACCTCTTAAACTTGTTTATTACAAAGTTTCCCTTCATGCTTTATTAAGATTAATTAAGCTGTAAGACATTATGTAATTGGTTAAAGCTATAATACTTAACTTTTTTACCCAAAACTCAACTACTAAAGCACGTTTCTTCATTGTAGTTGTGTTTATTGCACTGAAAAACATGCGTCCTTACTCTGAGCAGGCTTGCCTCTCCACAAACTTGACTCTTATTTGACCTGGAATCACGCAGGTGACATGCCAGCTGCAGAAAGTTACACACTGCACCTTTAAATGTAGCTGTGCCTATGTCACAATACAAAGTCTGCCAAATATGGTCTGACAAACTGGCGAAAACAGGTCCTATTCAAACCAGGATCAAACAGAATTCTTGTTTACACGGCGACCATAGCCTCTGAAGCCTCTTACATTTAACGCACAGACTCTGAGCGCTTTTGGCCGGGGATGTGTAACCGCCTGGTCCTTTGTTTGTTGTGGCCGGATGGAGATGGACGTCATTCCGGAACCTCCATGAGACTTGTGCCGATTTTGGCGGCGACGATCCGAGGATTTTTGGACTTGGAAGTTGGCGAGGTCAGACGGTCCCTGAGCCAATCGGCATCGGGCCCTGGAGACAAGAGAAACACAACGGGAGTCCAGGCACACGAGAGCGGAGAGATCGGACGCCATGATGAGACTTTGGGATGAACTAATCTGACGTGTTTGTGGAGGTTTTGAAAAGAAATGTTGTGTTACTTAGTTCCCCCCCCCCCCCCCCCCCCATTTTTTTTTTTATACATAGATCATTTGCAGCTGATGTTATCAACATTCCCTGCTGGGGGGTGGAGGATGGTGGGGTCTGAAGCTCTGTTTATCAAATTAGACTTTATTTAAGCCATATCTGTTTTGTTTTGCTTTTGTTTTTTTCATATATTTGTCTTTTTTCATGTATTTGTCATTCGTCCATTGTCTGCCGTCTGCATCTAATTATAAATGGTTTAATTGTTTGATTATCAGGAAGTGTGTGTTACTATGCTAGTTGTTGTTAGCTTTACCGTTTTTCTTTTTGTGAGGTGTGGGGGTGGGCTAACTAGAGGCACTGCTCTGTCTGAAGCTCTGTTAATCAAATTACACTTTATTTAAGCCCCTGTACCTGTTTGCTTAGTTTTTTTTTTCATGTTTTTGAGCAAAACTTGTCTTTCCCCAGATATATTCTGTGTATATGCAGCTCTTGAGGTCAAAATACGTCCATTGTTCTGCTGTCTGCATCTAATTATAAAGGATTATATTGTTTGATAATCAGGAAGTGCGTGTTATTACCCTAGTTGCTGTTAACTTTACTGTGATATTAAATCTCCGCACTAGTCTCTGAGAATTGTGCACTTATAGGTCCCCAACATTGTGTCGTTTAAATATATATATATTTTTTTTTTCGAGAGTTTTCACACAATCTAAACTCATCAGACTGTCAAGCCCTTCAAAGACTGACTATTTTGGAACATTCTCCATGGAGATAATGATGGTCCGGGTTATTCAGCGCAATAAACACAACCAAAGTGAAAAACAAACATGCTTTTATTTTTAGTATTTCCTGACTATAAGGTTACATACATATATATAGAAAGTCAGATGACCTTGACCCAATTAATATGTAAATTTAATACTCGAAACATGAATATTTTGCAGTGCACAAGTTGAATCAAAAGTACAAAATTGGCCCTATCCTCCATCATAATCAGCTTTTCTTTGTGGCGTGAAATCATGCCCAAGAGGAGCTACGGGTCTTAGGGAAATATGGGGCACTGGTTCAACCAAATATCAGCATCTGTTTACTCTGCAAGTCTGTCAACTGTTAACTGAAAGTGTTATTAATGGGATCGTTTCTAGTTAGTCAGTAGAGCTCTATAGTTTATTAATGCATGCATTCTATTGTGAACTACCAACTGGGGAATTAACCCAAGATGCGAGGAAAAGAAATGGAAAAAATAGAAAATGGAAATTGTCTGTAGATTTGAATAATTTTTCTAGAAATTTGAAAAAGTACATTTTAAATAATCAAATATGTCCACATCAGTCTAGGTTATTTGTACTGTTCTCTGTCCACTATATAAACGTGCGATTTTTATTTATTTTTTTATTTATTTACTTTTTATATTTGTTTGGACATGGGGGGGACATTTTAGTTTATTATTTTTCTAATATTAGTGAACTGAGTCTTATTATGTAACTGTATTGAAATGTGTATTTTTAGTGACAGCAGATGGAAAGTAGCAGTAGCTAAATCTGGTACAAATAATCTTTTCTTTTGGTAGATTAATACATTTTTTCATGGTTCCTGAAAAATAAAAAAAGAAAGAAAAATAATCTATGGATAAATTTGTCATATAAAAATAAATGCAAGACAAGTTTAATGCCATACTGCAGTAAACATTTCCATGAAGACAAGCCAAACCTCCTTGTCAAAGCCTGATCAGACCTTGTCAGTTCTCAGGAGCTAAGCAGAACTGGGCCTGATCAGCACTTGGATGAGAGACTGCTGGGAATACGAGGTGCCACAGGGGGGCGCCACAGGCAAAAACTGGCACTGTGTTCTTAGGAAAGACACTTCCCCCACCTTGCCGAGTACAAATGGGGAGCGTACGTGAGTGTTGGTGGTGGTGGGAGGGGCTGATGGTGCAGATTGGCAACCGCTCTTCCATCAGTCTGTCCCAGGGCAGCTGTGGCTACAATCCTATTTTATCACCACTAGGTATGGACTGAATGAAAAATGAGCAAAATTGCAGAACAACTTTGAGCGCCTGGAAAAGCACTACATAAGACTAATGTGTTTTTATTCATTATTAAGCAGGTGGCAGAATCCTCACCAAAAAGTTGCATAGTGCCCCTTTTAAAATTGAGTTTATTCTGGAAGTATTGGAACTATTATATCCCTGTCTAAAATACTTCCAGAATAAATGATAGACAGCTATGAGCAGTGCAATAATCCCATTATCTTTAGTTGCCCATTTATGCTAAACTGCACTCTATCGCCAAATGAATTGCTTCTTTTATCGCAAGAAACAATCTAATATCAGTGTAGTGACTGAGAGGTACAATAGGACCAGGAGCACCAAGAATACTTAGAGATACAATTACGATTTGGAGATAGCTAGCTGGCGTATGTATGGCATTGCGTCACTGTATTAACTATATTGCTCTCAGTTACTATCAGCGTCAGCCAATCACAGCTTCTGCCGCTCAACCAATCACCGCCCGAGCTGTTTATATGAATGCACTCTCTCTCCCCTGCCATCCTGCCATTTTAAATACATAGAATTCCTCACTGCATTTGAAATACTAATCCCAAACTGACAAAAGCATGCTCAAACGGGAGAGACTACACTTCTATGGAGTATTTAGTTTGATAACACTTTAAAAAATTATCCATGTTACCTTTTTTTGATTTGAAAATGCTATATTCGCCGAAAATGACATGCCAAAAAGTAAAATTAGTTTCAGTTTTATTTCTGATGCTCTGAATTCCCTTCCACTTGTTCGCCGCGCTAAGTCACACCCCCTTCAGAGCGCTATCACAAACACAATCAGTGTGCATCCCGCTAATGAAACTACTGCACATCGCATAAAGTTTGTGAAGTTGTAGTGTAGCTTACCACCGCTGAGTGTGGAGTGAATGAATAATGCAATGTGTAAAGCGCTTTGGGTATAGTCAACTTTGCATAATGTTCAATGTTACGCTCCTCTGTATTTTAAACAATTACCTGTATAACTGACTTTTTCCTCTCTTTTTTCTTCCATGCTCCTGTCTGGTGGCATCTCTTCATTAGGTGAGTACCAGTGTTTTTTCTGTCTTGTTCTGTCACAAAAACTCCGCTGCTTTGAGAACAATCATTGAACTGAAACCTTAAACAAAACTACTTAAGTTTAGTACACTCACATCTTAAGTTCTGGTGTAATCTGTTATTTAAGAGTGGTCATGGTTGATTGACATATGGCGAAGTGATGATAGGACCTGCATGAGTCTTGACCTAGTGGTGGTGCTGTTTACCACCATTGGTTTGTGCATGTGTGGTTAGCTTTAACTTAAGGACACAATATGCTAGAATGTTTTCTCTGGCTGCAGGAGCATGGGTTGAAGCACTGCAGAGAGCTTATGGGCTGCATAGGAGGGTTTGAATAGTGCCCGGGAAAGATCGCAAGATTATTCAAACATACATGGATGCCATACAAAACCACTGCAGAGGACATCCAAAGGACAAAATCCCAAGCTGCAAACAAAGCGATGTGTTCTACTCCTTTCAGTGTAGTGAAGATTGCAGTGAGCATTTTATTGGAGAAACTAAACAGCCATGTACCAACGCCATCATAAGAGCAGCTCGGGACCACAATCTGCTGTCCATCTCCATCTCAAAGCCTCTATCTCTCCGTTGAAGATAGTGAGGTACAGATCTTAGCCAAAGAAAAGAAACGGTTTAAGAGAGGAAATTTTTGTTAGGAAAATCCATTTTTGAACATCATTTATCTCCTATTTATAACTCCATCCTTAGACTTAAATCAAAGCAAGGAAAACAACAGCGCTAGCCAGTATGCTAATAGGTGTGAGAGCGCCAATTAAGGGCCTGAATGATTATGCAAAATATGACTCGGGCAATGTTCACATTAAGTGTAGTTCAATAGACCTATCTAACAAACTGAAACTGTAAACAAATAGGTGTGTTAGTTTCAGTGTGGTTAGCTCCTGCCTTCACACAGATATAAGGCAGTCTCCACCAGTGAGTTCATTAGAGAGTAGAGTCAGGTTTGTGGGGATGCAAGCCTAGTCAGAGTAAGGATGTAAGTTTTCCACGCTTTTATTTAAGTATATTTGTGTCTACTATGGCTTTAATGTTACGTTGAAGATAATGTCACCCATCCATATCGCTCTACCTGCTGGGGTCTAAGTTTATGTACAGCGCATTACTCATTTTCCTGAGTCTTAGCCCGTGCCAGTTGAAATAGTCTGGTGCAAAGATTCAAGCTCCTTTTCCCCCCTCTTAGCGGCTTTTTTCTCAGGTACAGAAGTGTTACATTTGACACTAAAAATGGCAAAAATTCTGCTCCTCAAGAACCTCAACTTCCATTTCAGAGCCTTGGCAAGTCTTAATCTGCTCATTCGGGTTGTCTAGTCTCGTTCAAATCAATTCTGAGCCTTTTTTTTTTTTTTTTTAAAGGAAAGAGAAAAAAAAGAACAACAAAAAACCAAGCAATTCTCTACACGATTACATCACCTTTAGCACACGGTTTCACACCTTTGCTTGGCTGTCTTCATGCGATGCCTCTTTTGCGCCATTTTGTTGTGTTTATTTCTATTTTTTCCACTTCAAATGGCGTATTGAACTGTTACCGTTAAGGTTTTGGCAACGTGCTAGCTAGCAATCATGACAGCTGGGTGTGAGAAAGACAAGAGAGGGAAGGAGATGAAGTAGGGGGAGGTATTAAGGTGGAATAAAACCTAATTGAATTGCAGTTTTAAAAATGAACTAAGTAACTTTCTAGTAACATTCTTGTCCACTTGGAGATGTTATTTCTTTGGTTTGAGTGTTTCAGAGTTTGGCATTAAAGCTATATATCTCCATGGAGAAAATCAGGGTGCACAAGAAAGCCAGGTTACGGGTCAGATCTGTGGAGAGCTAAATCCAGACCATGGGAAAACACAGAGGCACAAAAGACCAAAAAGACAATTACTAAAATATCAAATATCGAAAATGTGAAAACGAAGTGTCTGCAATTTGCATTAATGTTTAGAGATTTGACAATTGCATTTGGGCATTGCAGTAATGGCGACCTAAACTCCGCCTAAACTCCGCCCTCAACCACATTTCAAATAGAGCTGCTGAACTGGGCAGTACCTAAAGGACTAAAGTAAAGCGCGAGGGGGAAAAGGGGTGGGGTCTGGCGATATAAAGATAAAGATTAGCTTAACAGGTATCCACACTTCAAACTCCGCCCTTGCAACCAGGTTTTTGTAATCAGAAACACCTGGCTTAAATAGGGGAAGTCTTGCTTGATGTCACATAGTACTTGAAATTGCAGTGGCTATGTTCACAGTTTAGCAAAAAACAGTTGATTTTGGTGTTTATTTCCACTTTAAACACAAGCTTAAGAATATGTAATGTCGTTTATTTTAAGTGCACGTTTTATTTTTGCTATAAAAATGAATGAATCTGTTTTTTGGTACCTTTTTCTAATCAAGCTAGCAGTGTTGAATAGCGCTAATCGCCACATGTTTCTGGGCACTGCTTTTACAGGTAGCAGCTTGTTAGCCACAGCTGCACCTCCACCTCTCCACTTGTCACTCAAACAGCTAGCTTGTTTATTTCCAAACACGGGGAATTAGGCGGGAATTGCATCAAGGTGTCATCCGAAGAAAGGTGTACTCAATCTCAATTTATTTTCCGTAATTATTTGTTTATTTTGAAGAAGAAAGATGATGAAATATCCAAGACATAGAAGACATTACATTTTGGGCCAGTTTGTCTCACCGTGAGGATTGGCCCGATTCTTACTGAAATATATTAAAGGTGCAATATCTAACTTTTTCTAGTCGAGAGCCTGCCATCTGTCTCCATGGAGATGTCATTTCTTCACCTGGAATGTTGCACAGTGTGGCATTAAACTGGTTTGAATAGTTTAAGGGCCCATATTATGCTATGTTCTGATCTGTTATGTTGTTTCCTCATCACAAATATACCTGGGGTTGTGTTTTGTTTCATTCACACATGTTTAACACACAGTTCTTCTCTCAAACAGAAAACACTCTGTTCCACCTTGTGATGTCATGTGGTTATACAGGAAGTACTCCACTGTGTTTTTAAACTCCTCACACCTTCACTAGAATAATTTGAATGATTTCAGCCCTGGATATTCAATCTCTAGGTAAAAGGTAGCTGTTAACTTGAAAACTACCACTTCATGACATCACAAGGTGGAGCTTTGGAGATGTAGACAGACTAACAAACCAGGATTAGTAAAACGTGTGTGAATGAAACAAAGCACAACTCCAGGTATGAGAAGTTAACAGCATTATAACATGGCTTAAACCTCACAAGAGTCAGTTTAGTGTAATGTAGGACCTTTAAACGATAGAAAGAATGTTACATGAATAGAACTGATAAAAAAAAAAAATGTTGGAATTTGTTGGAAGGAGAAACCAAGGACTTAAAGATTTAAAAACAATATTCTTTATTATTATTATTGTTATATATATAAATTTTTTATTTTTTTATTTTGTAAGGACAAGGAACATTGCAATCCTGAGATTCCTTGTACTTCTAAAGAATCCAATCAACTGTATGTCCTTTGTGGCATGGATTTATTGGAAGAATTTGAAGCCGTTAATGTTTGCAATGACAAGTTTTACACTTTTCTTTCCAACAAAACTTCATAACAACTAGGTTTGCAGTTTTGATTGAACATTCCAGGCAAACCAATACTATCTTCATGGAGACAAGGAGATGGCATCAATTCCAGGGACTTTTCTTGAGGTCTTGTATTTTTAATCATTTTACATTGTTCTATTTGTATTGTGTATGTATGTATGTACGGCGACCTTGAGAGCCTTGAAAGGCGCCTAACAAATAAAATGTATTATTATTATTATTATGTATTTTCTATGTAAAATCACAAATGTATTTTTTGTTGATTCTTTAGTAACCTGATCTCATCCTTTTTTAAATGCCATACTGGAATCTGCTCACTTTAGTTTTTACTACAGTTGCATCTCTTCTATTTACCTTTTAACAATCACAATAACACTCAGAAAGTCTCCGAATGCATTAAAGTTACAACTTACACCAGCTCTGCAGACAGCCCCAGTTTTGTTGGCTCCTCTCCCTCAGTTGGTAACGAGCCGAGACCGGAATTGTCAATGAATTTTAAAAGGCCGATATTACTCTATTTTCTGATCTCTGTTATAATGTTGTTTCCTCATCATAAACAGACCTCGAGTTGTGTTTTGTTTTATTCACACATGTTTAACACACAAACCCTGCATATTTAGGCTGTGTTCTTCTTAAACACAAAACACTCTGTTCCACCTTGTGATGTCATGTGGCAATACAGGAAGTGCTCCACTGTGTTTTTAAACTCCTTACACCTTCACTAGAATCATTTGGATGATTTCAGCCCCGGAATTGTCGATCTCCACTGAACTGATGGTAAAAGGCAGCTCTTAATTTGAAGACTACCACTTCATGACATCACAAGGTGGAACAGAGCATTTTGAGCTTTGGAGATGTAGACAGACTGAAAAAAAATCTAAAAGGGTTACTCAAACATGTGTAAATGAAACAAAACGCACTTCCAGATCTGTTTTTGAGGAGGTAACAACATTCTAAAGTCTAAAAACCAAAATGCCAAACCAAATTCCACACCAAAATGCTACACGCCGATGCCTTAAAGTGCATACAACAGGTTTTCATGTTTTTCTAATTATGACTTGGTTTGCTGGGATTGCACCTGTTGTAAATATTTCATAGTTTTACATCAGTTAAGTGGCAGTTTATGGGAAAAAATCACAACTTTTCGGTGAATTCAAGAAACACCAAAAGTTCTATCTAAAATGCGAAGTTAATTTACACATGAGGAAGGCATTTTTCTGGAAGTTTAAACATTGATTTACCAGAATAAAGATGCTGTGATATATTTTTATTAGTCTAATCTTAACTATTTGTAAATTTCACAGGTTCTGACCCTTACAATATGGTTGCTAGGTAACAGTTATGTAAATGACCTCTATGTATGAGCTCATATCTGCTGTCCATGTCCAGGAAGTAGAAAGTAAAATAATAAACTTCAAACTAGACAAAACTAAGTAAAATTCTTACTAAAGCCTTGAATGTAATTATGTTAACTCTAACCTGTCACACTTCTTACAATGTACAGTTGAAACTAGACATTTACATGTACTGTATAAAAAGACATACGCTTTTTTTCCTCACTGCCTGACATGAAATCAGACTAAACGTTTCATTCTTTAGGTCATTTAGGACTACCAAAATTATTTCTATTTACTAAAAGCCACGATAATGAGAGAATTAATTTTTTTTAACTTTTTTTTTTAATTATTTGCTGCAAAGTCAGAAGTTTACATTACAGTACAGTAAGATTACTATGCCTTTAAACAATGGGAAAACCCAGATAATGATGTCATGTCTTTGGAAGCTTCTGATTGGTTTATTGACGACATCTGACTTATGTGTGCGCATGTGTCTTTTTTATAGTGTAAACTTCTGGTTTCAACTGTATTTTATTTGCAAAATCACACATGTAGTTTTTCCCATTCCTTGTAGTCATGTCTCCTCTACTCCACTGTGTAACGTGCCAGGACTGGAACTGACAATGACTTTTAAGGATACCAAAATCCCACACGCTGATGCCTTAATGTCGACGCTGTGAGAGGTTCCTGTCAGTAATGTCAATGCTCCGTCTATCTGATTAGGATGTTGAAGTCAGCCAAAGCTTTTTGAAAATTTGTCATTTGCTGTGCCAATGCCAGTTTGAGTTGGGAAGGAATCTAGTGCAACGGCTACAAAAGAAGTGGCACAAATTAAATTATAACAGCATTTTGGAGCTTTCGACAATGTTATATTGTTGTTCCCTCATCTAAAACATGTCTGAAGTGGTTTTAGATGTCATCCATGCATGTTTGAATAATCTAGCGATCTCTCCCAGACACGATTTGATCCTTACAGTTAGCAGTTTGATCCTGTCCCAGGGCGCTTTCACACCTCTTAAGTGGTTCGATTAACAGCTAAAGTTGAAACATTTTTCCAGTTTTCATTTGGTGCCAATCATATTCTCACCACACTTCAGCTCAAACGAACCAAACCAAAAGAAAACAGAACATACTCCAAGCCTGAGGTGGCGCTGTATCGCAACTAGTGCAGGAACCAGCAAAGAAGAAACCATATGCACTCATTGGCTGGTGGGAAGTCACTACCCGATCTGTTACTTGTCAACAAAACTTTCAGATTTTAGCGATATTTGGATTTTGAATTTTACAAATTTGTGGGACATTTACGCCCCACGCTGGGCCATCGGGTGCAGTTGTCAAAACAGGAGACATGACAGCTGTGTGATATGAGCGGGCGAACAAACCGCGGACTTATGACAGCTTTTTAACCACTGTCCAGGATATAAATACGCGGATCAAGGTAAGACATGACTGTACAGGCCACTAGAGTATTACATGAAAATAAATGTAAATGTTGTGAGGATTAGCTGCAGCTCTTTACTTTACGAGCCCATGTAAATGATTATGATGCCTGTTAGCGACACTATTGTGGTTCCAGAAACTGATATTTGTGTCTGATTATGTGAAATAAGTGATCATTCATTTCCTCCTCACAATATACGTTTTGTCACTGTCATTCAAGGGTTTGTTTTGTTCATGCTCAGCACCGAACCGCGGCTGCTTAGCGATCAGATCATAAGCGAAGTGGAACTTTCTTGAGGTCACGGTACACTTCTGCCTCAAATCAAACTGGCCCGTGTTCACAACAGCCCAAACAAACTAAACTCGTAGGTGTTCTGAACTTGAATCGGCTTAAAATGGAAGAATTTGTGAAGGTGTGAGCGTCCCCAAGCCAACAAGCCTCGGTCATCCATGCTCCCACACGAACATTTTTATAAACATACAAAAGCAAGATACAAAACAAAACACTACAACTTCACAAACCTGATGCAATGTGGAGTAGTTTCATTAGCGAAATGCATACCCAATTGTGTTGTTATAGCCCTCTGAAAGCTGAGTGACAGCGTGGAGAGTAAAGTGAGAGGGGACTCAGAGCATCAAAAAATGAAACTGAAACTTATAAAACATGTCAGTACATTGTTTTCGGCGTTTTACCATACCAAACAATAAAGGGTGATATAGTGATCTAAATGTGTTGTGTTAGCAGCATTACGTATAGTCTATTTCTACCAACTCTTGATGCATCTACCTTAGATTTCCACGCATTGAGTGATCCACACTGTATAGAAGGTACGGACGGCTATAATCGGACTCGGAGGGGAGCAGAGACAACCCTCTCTCTGCCGATGGAAGTGGCACTTGCCTGTGATGGAGCAGATGAAAGCCAAAGCACGTTAATTATGCATCCGTCTCCAATGAGCAACACTCAGAGGAGACACGTCCTGATTCATTTGGCACATTCTTCTCCTCTCCGGCGCGGGGATTTCGACGAGATGATTTATTGATCTCACTCCAACCGCGTCCCCGTTGTTTGCGCCGCGTTGTGATTGGCCCCCTGATTGCGGCCTTGCTCTGTCTGTCTGTCTGGGTGGAGTGCAGAGGAGAGGAGTGGAGTGAATGCAGCTGCCGAGCGGAGAGAATTTGGAGATGTTTTGTGAAATCAGCCGGAGACTAAAAAAAGAAGGTGATTCGTGTCAAAGTGGGAGCGTGCAGGAAGCAGCGGATTTGATTGTCGTTGATTCGTGCCATGTGTTAATTTTGTTGACTAAAACAATATATTTTGGTATTAAAAAAAACTAAATGTACTCAAATATGCACTATTGCTTGGAATATTTCACAGTATGGCTTTATACTGATGTATTTTGCCTTCATTTAATTACACATTTTTATATTGCTCAAAAATACCTTCATAAAATGCATTCTTACTGTATGAGCAGGGTTGCTGCTCCAGAGATTTGACCTGTAACTTGACCTGCTTTTTTCATGCAGGTTGATAAGATTAATGCCTTACTGTGGAACATTCTGTAAGGCCAAACCTCCTTTGTCAAAGCCTGATCTCGTCTGGTTTCAGAAGCTAAGCGGGGCTGGGCCTGGTCAGTTCTTGGAACGGAGACGGCTGGGAATACCAGGTGAAGCCGTGGGGCGCCATTTGTTGTGTCCTTAGGCAAGACACTTCGCTTAGTATGAATGTTGGTGGTGGTCAGGGGTGACGCTGGCGCAGATTGGGGCCCTTGCTTCTAGCACTTTGTCCCAGGGCAACTGTGTTAAAAACAGTAGCTTACCACCACAGAATAAGGGTTGAATGAATAACGCAACTTTGAACATCTGGAAAAGCCACATACTTAAACAAAGCAATATCTGTGTAAACAAGAAGGCGCTATACCCAACACGCAGAAAGTTACACAGTGCACCTTTAAATATCTAAAAAGTGTATTATTGCTAGCATGGTATTTCATGATTACAAACTCTTACACGGCTCCTCTTTGGACTCCTATATTAAAATACCACAAACGTCTTAGTGACAACTTTACAAATGATGACTCCACACACTGTATCTCTGTTGCCTGTTTTAGAAGCAATGCATCTTGGGTGTAAATGATGCGACGGATAAGTGTTTGACAAATAATGCAGATCAGCACTACTCACTGCTCAGCTTTTGTCTGATCCAACCAAACAAAAAATGCGTTAAAAAATGATCTATGAAAAGCTAGTGAGCGAGCAGCAATGATGAGACGTGATATGTGAATTTATTGGAATCCTGGAAAGATTACAAGGAAAAAATGAACTTACAATGCAAAATTGAAGCAAATCAAATGTCAGTACTGTGGGAAATTATATTCTTTTTTAATGTTTATAGAATTTTATTGACAATTTTTTCTTTTTTATAATAATGAAAAATAACCACCCTTTGCTTTGAACCCTGGTTTGCACTTGACAAGGCACAGCTGTGAAGTGAAAACCAGTTCAGGGACTTTGTGAAGCTCACTGAGAGAAGACCGTGGGTTTGCACCACTCTCGACAAAGCAAAGGGTGAGTATTTTGAGGATTCGAGTATAATAAAAAAAAACACAAAAAAAAAACTTAACATTTAACGTTTTTTCTTTACTACATAATCTTGTTTAATATATTTGATGTCTTCCATATAAAATGTAGTAAGTAGTAAACATAACAATAAAAATGAGAGGGGTGTGTCCAAACCTTTGACTAGTTGTGTAGCCTTCCTGTTACTGGCCAATCATTTAACCCACTTTGCCACTCTCACCTTGGAAGGAAAAAGGACAGCAAAACACATATTACTGCATCTATAGAACTTTCAAAGAGGAAAAATGACAAAACACTGACTGCAAAAGTAAATGTATCTCTGTCAACTGGACAAAGGTTTTTGAGTGAATACATGTTACTACTCATTCAACGCCTTTCGAGACAACTGTTGTGATTTTGAGCGTTACAAAAATAAAATGAATTGAATTGAATTCAAGAAGCTTCTTCAGGTCTGACTGGATTGTGGTAAGTCAGCGTGTTATATCTGTCTGAAGGGAGAAGCTAACTACACTGAATCTAACACACCCATAGTTGCTTACAAGGAGTATCTGTTATTAGTCAATTCAACTACCCAAGGTGTGAACTGTCACTTGTGTCCTGTTTTGCATTATCATTCAAGACCCTAATGGGTGTTGTAACAACTGTTAGCATACTGGCTAATCCTAATGTTCTGACAGTGGGTGATAAATGGTACATTAACATGGATATTTAAATTGGATAAAATTCCATGTTGTAAGCACACAAAGGATGCACTGAAGTCTGCTTGATCAGGACGACCTTAGCTGGAGGATTTGACCTATTGTGCATGTTTTGGCTTGATGGGGGAAACACACCCAGACTAAGCCCCACGGCCTAAACATGGCCACCCATCCAAGTCATTAGGCTTAGCTCAGTATCGTATGTCTCGAGTTTAGACCTTTGCCCTCTTCTCCCACGCGAGCCCACGTAAACGCACATGAGAGCGTGCAAGGGCCACATGACCGCTCTGACCAATCAGACCAAGAGTATTACAGCTGAAGCTAACAATTAAAAAGACAACTGAAGGATTTTGAGCTGTGCAAAAGTTTATAATCTGAAAATAGGTAAAATGGACACAAAATCCATCTTTTTGAAAAGGTGTAGGTCCCTCTCAGCTGAACATGACCACTGTGTTTACGTTGCTTTCTATGGGTAAAAAGCTTTCTGGGCAGGAGGGATTTTTTTCGCTGCAGTACCAGTGGAGTGGCCATTAGTCCAACTCAAGACTGGTCTAAACTAGCAATACCCATTCCAGTTATTTTCATAGATCCATGACCCAGACACAGAGAGAAACATGCAAACTCTGCTCAGAAAGGGGAATCGAACCCGGAACCTTCTAGCTGTGGAACGTAAGTGCTGTACGTCTTCACCTTGACATCCATAAGAGCTTATGTTTTTAATTTTTTTCTCCAAACTGTCAAGACATACCCAGGTACAGCAGCTTACATCTCCACTGGACCACACTAATTATTAAACTGCCTTATTAATGTCTATTTTTTTCTCACTTAACCGCTTGAATTGCGCAGAACAAAAGCTCCAAAGCCGATCCTCTTTCACGCTGATAACATTTAAATCCCGACACTTCTGCTAACGACTTCAAACAGCCTTGCCTTTTTTTTTTTTTTTTTTTTTTTTTTTTAATAGTGTCTGCCTTGTCATTTAAGTGAACTTATATATTCACCAGGAATGAGGACAAACCACTTGGAAGCAATTATTAGAACATCTATTTTCATATTTTGAGCGACGCTAGGGGCCAGTGATGAATGATAAGGATTTATTGACCCGCTGTGCCCGTGCCATTTGAGGAAAAGTCAGGCCTGAACTAATTCTGTCTGAACGCGTTTGATTTAGGAGCGAGCCAAGTCAGATAAAGAACAGGACGCTAATGCTATTCAAATCCAATGCTATCACCCAACAGGGTTATTAAAGATGCAAAAGTTGTTCATAAGTTTTAAAAATAAGCATAGGGTATAGTGTGTGGTTGGTAGATTGATTCCTTCATGTGTCCTTGGTTAAAGCGGTTCAGTATTCTTGGCTTGTATGAAAGTATAGAATTAAAATGGTAAAAGGTGCACTATGTAACTTTTCTGTAGGGGGGGACCAGCTTGTCTCCATGGTTGTTTTATGGCTTTGTCTGGAATATTATATAGTATGGCATTTAAGAAGCTATTTATTTGTATTTATTTATTTATTTGATTGGGAAAATGCATGTTAATGAACAAACATGATTCAATATGAACATAAACACGCCGGATTATAGCCAAAGGTTCATTTCCATCCGCTGTCCCAAGGGCTGAGGTCAAGAAAGGGTCAACATAAAAATTGCACATCCCACACATTGCACATTCCACACGTTGCACATTACTTATTGCACAGTTTTCATTATTGTACCTATCCTGCATGTATTATTACACGTGTACATGTTTATTTATACAGGGGAATCCAGTGAGAGCACTTCTACTCTCTGTCATGCGTTCCCTATTCAAAATACAGTACAAATAAATCAAATAACTACATAAAACATTCATATAAAACATTAAAAACAGACGCCGGTGTTTGCATAAAAGTTTGTTACCAGATTATTAAAGTGCGACTGTGGCATCGACGAATACAATTTAGCTTTTCCTTGAAGTGTATTCCATTTTTGTGAAGCAAAGCAGCTAAAATTCCTCTTTCCCGTCTCAGTTTTGGTGCAGCTAGTCCTTAGCCTTATACAGCCGTGTAATCTGGTATTAAATGTTCTCGCTAACACTTGAGCCTCTTATCCATTGGCACAGTTCGCTCGGGGCCACCTTGGCATGGGTCAGTTTGGTGGGGCCACGTCCAGTCGAGTTGTGTTCAGTCCATGCTCCGGGTACAGATCCGGGTCCAAAGACGGGAAATACTGCATCACTAGAAATACTGAATTTATTTTAGAAATTATAGATCAGGACAGTGTTTGGTGAGTGCTTTTTGTCGTTCTTGTTTTCGGCTAAGTCTACGCTCTCAAGACAGTGGAGGTACTTTTTGATTGTACGAAATGGATCCAGAGCGAACCAATGGAAACAAAACTTTTGGCACATCGTTTTCCAACTCTAGCTTTAAGTTTAAATTTCCCTGAGATCGTATTAATGCTGTTACGGGTTTCCTTCTGTGGTTACTCTGCTTCCTCGCCTGGTCCAAAAGTTCCTCGTAGTGAATGAATATACGATGTAACATGCTGTAGTCCTTCGTGTTTAAGAGATGATACTGGGAAGACACAGCGAGGTTCCTCCATGTCCTTGAAAGTGCGTCGTCAGCATGGGGATTTAAATCTGGCCCTATCTTTTCTCCACAAATGGATTTAGTCACAGGGGTCAAGCAGTGTATGAAAATGAGTCATGTGTTTTGTGCCTATACTATGTCACCTTGATCTGTTCTGCTGTGTACGGCATTGTCCCCTACTGCGTAAATCATCTTTTTATAGTTTATGATGTATTATGGGTGTGACGCTACTTCTGATCAGTTTCTTAATGGTGCATAATGTAACTTTTCTAGTGAGAGGTTGATGCTTCCTTGTCTCCATGGAGATGTAGTTGCTTTGCCTGAAATGTTCTGCCGTATGTCGCTAAACTCTATCTTCCAGTTATTTAAAGGTGGACTGTCTAACTTATTATTGCTCAGCCTGGACTGTTCCATACTATGACATTAACTTGCCTCTCTCCAAAGAAACAAGTGGTGCTACCCAAGTTACAGGTCATATCTGTGGAGAGGAGATCCCGCTCACAGTACGAATTTTTCAAGGTATTTTCGAGCAATACAAATTTGATTAATTCAACAGTTTTTATTATTATTTGGTCCTCATCTGAGCCTTTTTTACTTCGGATTTGGTTTAGTTCAGTCATGTTTAGTCCTGACGTAGTTTTTGTTTAGGCCCAATTTGTGCAATGTGCAAGTCGTCATGCAGTGTATAAAACAAATGTGCAAAATCAACCCCATACATATATAACCCATTCCACAGCACGACCTCTAACAAACAAAGCTCAGACAGAGCAGTGCCTCTAGTTAACTTCAAAGCCCCATCTGCTGCAAAATATCAATTAGGACAAGCACTGCCTCAAAAACAAAGCAAGTGTAAAAGTAGCAGTTGAAAATACAGTGATCCCTCATTTGTCGCAGGGATTATGTTCTAAAAATAACCCGCAATAGGCGAAATCCGCGAAGTATCAGTTTTATTTTTTACAATTATTCTATATGTTTTAATGCTGTAAAACACCTCACCACGCACTTTATACACTTTCCTCACACAGGCATTAACATTTTCTCACATTTCTCTCGTTTAAACACTCTCAAAGTTCAAACCTTTGTAGATTATATCCCACTTCCTCGATGATCACTTTAAATGTGTTGTTCACGTGCCTCTGCTCCAGTGGCACAGAAACACCTAAGTCCAAAGAGTTTCTGAAATTTGTCGGTGCAGAACGTTTCATCGGCATTGTGGGTTTTGTTGGGGAGAAAACAAATTGCGAACATACAGCACTTCAGAGTCACACTGCGATCCAACATTTATGTCAATTTGACTGAACACATTCTGTACTGTACAGGAGACACGGCACGGAGGAGACTGATGGACAATGGTCTACAGTCCCTTAACCAATCAGGACGCAGAACAAAATGCACGTTTGTACACTGTTAAAAAAAAGGATGTAAAAGTGCACAAAAATCCCCGTGAAACAGCGAGTCTGCGAAAGGTGAACCACGATATAGCGAGGGACCACTTTATTCCATGTCGCTTTTAAAGGTGAACTTTGCCACTTTTTGTGAGTCTCTGCTTGTCTCCATGGGGATGTTATTGTTTTGCCTGGAAAGTATGGCATTAAACTTATCATTATGACATTTATTCAGTTGCATTTTTACATTGCTGTAAAAAACACCTTGAAAAACATACATTCTCACCTCTCCACAGATCTGACCTGCAACTTGGCTTGATTGCGCCACCCGTCGACATAAAGTAAAGCAATTAAAAGGGGTTTTGATGTGCTGAATGGGCAAGTAGGCATCTTTCATACAAAAACAGCAAAATCAGCAATGCAAAATACATACATATACACAACCCATTCCACAGAGCGACCTCTAAAATATGAAGTGCAGCTGTAGAAGTAGGTTTGGCTAAGGGTGTGTTTAAAATAACTGAATCCCATGCCATGTGTACTACTTCTACTATTGTCTCCTCTGTCCACTATAAAAAGAACTGAAGTATATTCTATGGTAATGTCTTTGTAATGCAGTATCGCAAATTAATTGTGTGAGGTATAGACTTTCAAAACAATAGTTAATACTGCACGGAGTGTTTGCCGTTTCACATAGCATGCTGTAAGTTTCTACTGCCATTGTGCATCGGAGCAAGACACTTCACGCAGTATTTGTATAAAGATCTTTGTTAGTTAGGATGGGTCAAATGCAGAGGACAATTTTCTCAGGTAGGCTACCTTAAATTTAAAGCTGCATAATGTAACTTTGCTAGTCGAAAGTCCACCACCTGGTTGTCTCAGTGAAGGTCCTATTCCTTTGTCTAGGCCAAGGTGCAGGTCAGATCTATGGAGAGGCGATCCTGCTCACAGCTTGTATTACCATGTGTTTTTTTTTAAAGCAATAAAACGCCTGTAATTGGATAAATGCAACATTGATAATGCCTTACTGTGGAACATTCAAAGCAATGACATTAACATGGACATAAGCAATCAGATTATTTTCTCATATACAGTATTTGTCTTGCCCCAGTACAGGTATATTATATCTTTTTATATTATATCTAGAGGTCAAACTTAGTCAGGTGATCTGCATCTGATTATGAAATGCTTTATAGCTCAATTATAAGGAAGTGCGCGGTTAGCATTAACATTAGGGGTGGGATGAGACAATATTTTTGAACGAGACACAAAATTGATTCAAGAGAACGAGAGACAAGATGAGATTTCAGCCAAATTTGAAAGAATAAGCAGTGCACACATATTTTAATTGAACCTTTATAGAACATCAACTTAAATTCTAACTTATTTGCAAAATAAAAAGTTGATCACAAGCCAAACGTCTTTTCTTTTTAAAGTGCAGTTATCCATTAACAAAGAACATAAACATAGTCTTTTTAACAAGCTTAACAAACTGAATCCTCTCTTATAAAGTGCAGTAATTCTGTAACCAGTTTCACTTTAAAGCTACTGTGTGCAAACCAAAATGATAAAGTCCAATGCAAACAAAACTATGTAAGAAACACAAATGCACAGTTTAAAGTAAGGTCATGTTCTTCAGAAATATGAATAACTCCACTTTCTCTGGATGCAGCTGTGACCTTTGTGCACTAAATCTTTTGCAGTTGAGAATACTCGTTCACCTTTGGTATCGATAAGTAGACTTTGGGAACTGCTGCAAGGGAGGGGTATTTGTGGTGATTTTCCCTCTGCCACTTCAGGGGGAAGTTACTTAGAGGAACTGTTGCCTCTTCTCTGTTTAGTTCTATTTCTATATCAGCCCTTCTGTCTCCTCCACGCGCTCCGCCTCAGCAGGTTTTCAAAGACACACAAGTTAAGCAACAAGGCACAACAGTCATTTGTCTACAGCAGAGACACATACATGCATACACGAGCGAAACATATGAAGAAAAGAAAAGAATTATTACATTTCATTAGAAAACCAGCAAAAATGTATTTAAAACATCTTCATACACGTGTTAGTAAATCCTCTGAAGCCTGTGTATTATGGCCTTTCTCTGATTTTCCTAAGACGGGGCAGAGGATCCAGGGCAGTTTCCAACAGATGGTTCATTACTTCCCCACTGTATCCTTCTGATATATTTTCAAGTATCGCCTTTTTCATTTGTGCCACAGTTGTAGAACCCTCATCATTTCGTTGCATGGTTTTCTCTATCATGCCTTTAAGGGGCACAAAACTGTTGTAGCAGTCTTAAGTGGGTTCAGTAGCTTCACCGTGTCTTCTGCAATAGCGATGTCACAGCTGTCCAAAGTGTCAGGATTTCTGGCGTTTTGTCTTATTTCAGGACTCATCAGAGGTGTGGATACAGCAGCCTGTTGCTTCAGGTAGTGTGTCAACATGTCCAACGAGCTGTCCCAGCGCGTAACGACGTCCATAATCGGTTTGTGCCCGGGGAACTGTAGAAGTTTTTGCTTGGATGTCAAAAGCGCAGCAGCTGTTGAGCTCTTACTGTTCCAAGCAAACATGAAACACGGTTAATATTGAGGTCAGCTTGAGTAGCAAGATTAATGGTAGAAACATTTAACGCGTGGTTCCGACTCAGCCACGTCCGTATTGTCAGTCAACAGCGATACCGTGGTTTGGTTCAACAAGCTCCCATTCGGTGACAGCGGCTTTTAGAACCTCTGCTATATTAAGCCCTGTGTGGGACTTGAAAAGTGGTCTAGTTTGCGGTACAAAGTTTTACGGCTTTTTCACGGCTGATTGTATGGTAGTATGTAGTAGTGATATAGCTCTGAGTGCACCTTGATGTAAGTAGTTATCGCAATGTTTTTGTTTTCTTTCATGGTCTATACAACTTTTTTCTGGTCTCATTTTTTCTGCATCTCATGGCCGTGGTTCAACTGAAATGTCCTCATAATGGGATGGCATACCTCGGTTCTAGTGGTTGGAGAAGGCACTTAAATCCAACTCCTTCCACTGTAGAAACGGCTTCATATCGAGTGCAATGTAAACACCAATGTCAGCAGTAATTGCTTTTACTCTTGCTGTGGACGCTGGTAGTGGGGCTGCAAAAGTAGTGTTTAAGGTTGTTTGCCCTTTAGGTGTTATCTCGGTAGGCGTGATCGTGTTTGGGTGAAGTGTTTCTGTATCGTTGTGTTCTCCGTGGTGTACGGTGCTATCATCCTGTTTGCAGACAGTTCGTGTCTTGTCCGTCGCCCTTACGCCGTCTTTGTCTTCAGTGGTGAAGGCAAAATGTTACCCGACCACTGGTTTAAAAGGGGGAACATTCTTCATCTTTCCTGTAAACTCTGCGCTTGTTTTTGTCAGTTCCATTCACACCCTTACTCTGGTGCAGACAAAAGTTTTACGTGCTGCTGCCCCTCGTTGGTGGTGGCAGGTTATTGCACTTCTCTTCAGGATTGTATGAAGTTGCACAACAGAAATAACATAATCTCGCAGTCTCGCAACATTTCAATCTCGTCCCATCCTTCGACATGCTAGTTGTTGTTAGCATTACCATGACGGCAAAACTCTGAAAGTTGTGAGACTCATAAACTCCATCCATCCATTTTCTTCCGCTTATCCCAGGCCGGGTCGCGGAGGCAGCAGTTTAAGCAGGGTTTCCCAGACTTCCCTCACCCCAGACACGTCCTCCAGCTCCTCCGATGGGACCCCAAGGCGTTCCCAGGCCAGCCGAGAAACATAGTTCGTCCAGCGTGACCTGGTTCATCCTGGGAATAACTTTGGACCACAGCAAACTATTGAAAATGAACTAGTTCTGCTTTTCACATTTTAAAGTTATTCACGGTACAGCACCTCTAAACCCATAGGAAACTTATTTATTCTTCCGTAAGACTAAAGACAACAAGGAAATCTCTCCCTTGCCCCTTTTATCCTGTGCATTTTCTGGCTGTGTTTATAGACATTTATCACAAGCCATTATCCTTATCATAAAAGTAATGAAGCCGTGCTATGTTTCTCCCTGTTTGAAGAATAACTAAAGTACAGAGCGGACACTGGGTCGCGGTCCGCTTGTAAACTTGGTGGCTAAAAGTGCCCTATACGGCGAAGGGAGATAAAACGCTAAAGCCAAACAAATAAATCAGCGCTTGCAGACTGCCAAAATTATCTATGTTTTCCCTGAAGGAGCCGAAGGGAATGAGCCAGTGGACTAAGGGTTAGAAGGGGGCTAGGAGCAGAGGGCTAAGGGGTATTTGTCAACATTCAGTAGATACTTTGCACTGACAAGATGCTGGGGGGGATTGCATGTCTGTCTATGGAGGTAAGTTCAACGGTTACCATGGTAGCACAGTGCAGGCATTCGTTTTTAAATTGTATGAAAACTCTAGAAAAAAATACAAAATGAATTTAAACGGCACATCTTCCGGAGCCTGTGATAACAAGTACAGTCCCATTTTGGTGTTTGGTTTTCAACAAAAAAAAGGTGAGACTGACTAACTGAAAAACTGTTGGCTAATGCTAGCTAGCTTGAGACTGTGTTGTTATTTGTTTAATAGCACAAACCATCTCACCTGCTGTAGATCCAACTAAGTAGGTTGTTAATGTCCAGATTGTGTTAAAACAAAGCTCAGATTAAAGTCTAACCGATGTAACAGAGCTTCAGACAGAGCAGTGCCTCCGGTTAGCTTCACCCACAAGGAAATGTTGATGTCATCAGCTGAAGGGCATCGTTAGGGAAAAACAATACCCTAAAAGCAAAGCAAGATAGAAATTAGAAGTTGAAAATGTATCATGATGCTTTTAAAGGTGTAGTGTCATTTTTCTCATGAGGATCTTCGTGGAGATTTTATTGCTTTACCTGGAATACTCCACAATATGGCATTTGTTTCATGTTTCAAAATTGCGGAGAACGGAGTTGTAAAGTAGCAAACTAACTACTCAGACTACTACTACTACTCAGAATATAGTTAGACATAAACGGCATGTAGTGGATTATTTTGACTTTGAGAGTGACTCATACAATTTATCTGTACTCGGGCACAAAAGACAAATTTTGCTCAAACACATGGAAAAAAAAATGACTACAGGACCTTTAACTAAGACTCCACTGTGACTATTTAACCTCCGACCTCTGGCTCTGCGTTTGACCTGAATAATAGACAAATCATAAATTATTCTTCTCTGGAGCATACTGTACATTACGAGCTGGCGGTGTGCTACTGTGCTGTTAATTAACGCAGTCATAACTTAGCTTTTACCGCCTCGCCGCTCCAATGACCTTACCATACATCTGCGCTGACCGATACCAACGCAGATCAATAACAGAGTTGGTCATTTGGTCAGGTGCTAAAAAAAACTGGCTTCGGACCAATTGGATGGGGGAGTAGTTTTATTACCGCCAACCAATCAGGACAGGTCAGTGGACTCTGGAAAGTTACTTTAAATCACGGCTGGATGACTCGGCCAATCTCGGGCAGTGGAAAAGTCAAATAGAGGTGTGGGGTATAATCAGTGTAACTCAGTGCCCCATACACTTAGCCCACTTAGCATTAGATGTTTGGGTGATTAGCGTTAGCAATGGGAGCGTGTTGATTGTGTCCAAAATCTCAGATATTGACTAAAGGGCAGTGCTGGGCTGTAACTAGATACATGTACTGAATATACTTGTACGTGATAATAATGCAATTTGAAGTCAAAAGTATTCTGACTATGCTACCTGTCAAAAGTTTGGACACATTTTGTCAATTTTTATTTATTTTTTTGTCATTGTGGATTCTCACTGAAGGTATCAAAACTAAACTAACTAAACTATATAACTTGAAACATATTTTTTCTTTTACATTCTTCCAAATAATTACCCTTTGCTGCTTTGATCACTTTCTTTAAAACAACCCCAAAACCATCTCAGGTGACTTCAGCTCACTGAGAGAAGACCAAGGGTTTGCAGCACTGTCGACAAAGCAAAGGGTCGCTACTGTGAGGAATCTGAAGGTTAATTCCATACTGTGTAATATTTGATGCAAACCCATGTGAACCCAAAACCTTCTTGCTGTGAGATTTGCTGTTAACTACTCCTCAGTTGTGTTGGATGGATAGATGGAAGGCAAGAGCCAGTTTTTCCTGTTGATTATATTGTACTTTCTCATGATGCACAAATGTTGGGTCTGATTTTTTCTATAAGTGACTAGACCCAAGAAATGACTGTATAGACCTCGGGACTGTGAGGTCACACAACATAGAATTTTTAGTGAAGCTAATGTTATACCAATGAAGATTTTAAGATGCTTTAATCGGGTTGTTCCATGACTCTTTTGTTTACTTTTTACATTATGATAAAAATGATGTCCACATCTGAGGACATTCGTTCTACTATTTCATGATTTTGATAGAACAAAATAAAATCACATCTGAATAATGATTTGCAAAAACTATTAAGTTCCTGAATACAGTAACATTTTTCCTGAGTGTAAAAACAAAATGTGGAACAACAATTGTGTCTCTTCGAACGATATGGCTCCTTTAAAGTGCTGCTGACAGGTGCAGGAAGACACATACAAGTCCATCTTGAATCTAAACTATAATGTGTTAAACTCTTCTGTCACTTTTCAGTGACAGTTTTATGACCTCACATGTGGATACCAGGACCTTGTAGAGAAAAACATTCGTATTGTGGCCTAGACAACCCAAAATGTGCTGTCCAAATATGTGGGCGCCAGGTCTCAGGAGGTTAACATTGTTTTGGCTCATATATCTCTGCGAGGAACATGAAACGTGGCAGATTTCCATGGTAACAGTCATTCTTGGATGTTCGCTCCTGAACTCCAATGCAACAGAAATGTGCATTTTAACTATATTAGTCTTAAATGCCCTCAATCTATATTAAATATTACCGGCCTATAGCATATTGTGATGTCATCTGAAACCCCACAGTACATTTCAAGTAGCCTGTTTCCCTCTCTAGCTCTCGGGCCAGCATGCCTCCACAGCTGCGATCCTTCACGGACACGGCCAAAGTTCACATTATGCCGCATCATGATCTGTGCCCTGGGCCAGAAGAAGAATCACGCTGCCATATTTAACCAGTGCCAACAATAGGCGTGTTTTCTCACACAAAATTGGAAGTTTTACACTCTTGCTTCACATCGACTCGAAGAAATTTGACTTTCTTGTCCATCTGTTGGTGTTGTTGGAGTAATAAAGTTTGAAAGTTGATTTAGATTGAAAATAAAATGTGCGGTGTTGATTTGAGAAAGTGGACTAACGAAAACTAGCGTAGTAACACACTCTTTCTCGTTATTGGGCATTAAAATGCTTTAGTAGCACATAGTGGACTTATTTTGACCTCAAGAGTTGCTTATACAATATATCTGTACAAGGGTTGTCAAAAGGATACAAAATCAGATAGTAATCGAAACTAGGTACTCACTTGAACAAATATTGATATTAAAGAAGTCACGTTCACCTGACAGACATGAACCTTTCCTGATTTAAAGGTCCTATATTGCACAAAATGGATAAATCAGATACAGGGCCTTTAATTTGCCATAAAAACTTTGCAAGATCAAAACTATACAGGCCAATCTATTTGAATATTACTGGACAAATCTGTCAAATATCTCCTGACTGATCAACTAACAGCCCTAAATTATCCATAACGTCAATTCGGCTTACATTATTCATTTTTATACGGCAGGAGCTTTGAAAATGTTACGGGGGCACATTTTACAAACCATACCAACATGTTCCTTATGCATGTCAAAACAGTGACACACTAAATGTAAGAAAAGGCCTTAAATAGCTTCCTACGCGATTCTGTCAGCTGCTCAGGGCCTATCATGAGCAGACAGCCAACACTCTTTCTCATCTTTCATCTTTTGCTCTCTCCTCTCCCTCCTTTCTTTCTTTCTTTCTTTCTCTCCAGCTGTCAGCTCATTCATGGTCATTGATTGATAACTGTCTCGATCATTTCCCTGTATAATAATAATTTAACAAAAACACTTACTCTACTGTGGTTGAAAAAGCTTTAATAGTTCCCGTGTTCGCTGCTGTTTAAATGAGGCTTATAAGAGTAGCTGCAGTAGCATAGGCTGATTATAATAAATGAATAATGCATTGGATTTATATAGCGCTTTTTTTTTAACACTCAAAGATGGTTTTCAGAGCGTTGTTCATTCACTCTGCACTCGGTGGTGTTAAGCTACTATTGCAGCCACAGCCGGCAGATTGTCGTAAACGATGCCTCTCCCACCACCACCACCAACATCCGCACACACACCGCGTTCATACAAAGCAACACAACATCCGTTTTACCACTAGCGCCCACCTGTGGTACCTGTTATGTACTTACAAGAGCGACTGACATCACCAAAACGGAACAATCTATCCAGTTTCTTCCACTTATCCAGAGCTGGGTCGCTGGGGCAGCAGTCTAAGCAGAGATTCCCCGACTTCCCTCACCCGTGACGCTTCTTCCAGCTCCTCCGGTGGAACCTCAAGGCATTCTCAGACCAGCGGAGAAACATAATCGCTCCAGTGCATCCTTGGTCTTCCCCGGGGCCTCCTCCTACATAATTTCACACATACATTTCTTAATTAATAAAATACAAATTGTACGTCTCACATCTCACAAAAAAGAAGTAATTCCAAGTTTACGGCCCGGTGAGACGAGGCTACAGCTAGAGTAAAGGCCAAAAGTATTTCCAGTTTTTCGCCAGATTTTTCTGCATTTATTTCACTTCTCTGGACCTCCTGTTGCTAACGTGCGCTAGCTTTGTTTTGCGAAACGTGTCAGCTCAACGTATTTCGCCGTCACTGGAAATACGGTAGTTTATCACAAGACTGTCAGTGTTTGGTGAGAAATGATTACTTTCTGTTTGGTTAAGACGGTGGAGACTGTTTCAGACCATACTGATCTACTCCAATGTGAACCAGTTGAAACGTGGCTTACATTTAAAGTTATAATAAATTCCAAAAACACTTACTGTTATCCTCTATCAGTTGTTTACTTCAACACTGTAGCTGTACTATTTCTTGCGTCTTGTCCAAAATCAAAACATTTTAGCTTGAATACGCTTCCACATCATCTAACCAGTCTTATAGGGGGTATGTTTTTTACACTCTGACACTCTGCTCGCTCGCCAGGCTGCTAGAAGGAAAATGACTAACCGTTTTACACTACATCCACTAATTGTGTGAGTCAAAGGGTGGCGAGCTTTCTGGAAGCCCTCTGTAGCACATAGCAAGGCCCTGACTATAAAATAAAATGAGACGTCTTGTTGGCATGGTGCACCAGCTTTGCCTTGGGATCCCGGCCAAAGATGACAGTTCAGACTTGAATGCAGTTATTACAAAATGACTTTCACCTCCAGAGGAACCAACGTTTTTTTTTCAGAATAGAGGAAGTAAATCAAAATAATTAGTGTGTAATTGAATGCATCGGGGTGGATCTGGCAACAATGTTGTCAAGTTGGAACTGAATGTATCAAGACTTTGCCATGTATTTGAGCAAAATGTGTGTCGGCCCAGTAAAAATATATTATATAAGCAGCTATTGAGGTCAAAATAAGTCTGCTGTGTCATGGCTGCGTCTAATCATAAGGTGCTTTATTGTCCGATAGTCAGGAAGTTCAGGTTAGGTTAGCATACTAGTTGTTATTAGCTTTACCGGCAGAGTAAAACTCCGCACTTATCTTGGAGAGCTGTGAAAAGTGCTTATAAACACATCATCAAATGCATAAGGTAAATGAGGAATAAGGTTTTGATGAAGAGACATAATATGTTTTACCGTTTCAAAAAGTAATTACCGTAATTTCTATATACTATACGTGACTCTGGAGGAGAAGTCGCACCAGCAAAAAAATTTGAGACCAAGAACAGACATTTTATCTTTAAAGGTAAGTTATAATAATAACAATAAAATAGAGAACAACCGGCTGAATAGCAGCACAGCACACTAATGTAACACATTTTATGTATTCAGCGACATGAAGCGTGATTCTTGTATTAATTTGTCAGTTCATATTTCAGTCTTTTTGTCAATTCTTCTGGATGCATTTAAAAAGTGAACTTTGAACAGGATCCTATTATTAAAACAGATAACAAATCTAACCATTGTGGCAATGTTTGTCAGAGAATCACAGTTACATATTTTTTTCCAAATTGTTCAGCCTTCGTGCTTACACCTACACACACTATGCTTCTTTGGGGACTCTCTCATGATGCCTTCAAATTCCATCCGTAAACTACATTTAAGACCCTGGACAAGTTTAATAGGGTCTAAAAAGCTACATGCTGTTTTGGCTCTGTAAATCCGCTTCACATGGACTTATCTTGGCGCAGCATTTAAGCTGTTGCGAAGTGTCATTTTGCAAGAGTAGCAGATGTAGCAGGACTTGGGATGACATTTTGAGTAAAAAAAGTACTGACCTCTCCAAAATGGCCGCTCATTTTTGACCAGTATTTGAGAAAAGTTTGTCTTGCTCCAAAACAGATATATTGTACAAGCAGCTCTTGAGGTCAAAATAAGTCTGCTGTGCACTGTCTGCATCTAATTATAAAGGATTTTAATGTTTGAGAATTAGGAAGTGTGCGGTTAGCATGCTAGACGTTGTTAGCATTACCACAAAATCGACTTTGGCCTCAGAAAAAGAAAAAAAAAACATGTAAAAGACGCAAGTTAAGCAACACAACCAACATAATATAAGCACCCAGTTGTAACATTGTTAGGAGAAACAGTCAGACCGAATCTGGTGATTTATGGACCTAAAACTGAGCTCGATTTCTACCTTTGACGTCACAATGCTGAGAAATTTTAAGCAAAGTGATTTCTGAAGCCCTGAGCAAGTCGACCATGTAAGGATTAATAAAACAATCTGAAACTGCATACAACTCCAGATGTGATTTTGATGAGGGAATTGCGTTATAACATTACAATTTTAAACGCTCTTGCAGTTTGTCTTTATTGCGATTTATCTTACATGCCTATAAATGTATTTTTTTGGAAATTAGGTAACATTGGCCAAGGTGTGACATAACATATGGTCGCTTCAGTCACACATAAAATCACACTTTGAGTTCTGCAGGTGTGGGATAAACAAGGAAAGACAAGTTTATTTGTAGAGTACAATTTGTACATAAAGTAATTCAAAGTGCTTTACAGAATAAGAAAGACGGTAAAATCAAAATGCAAAGAAACCAGAACATAAATAATCATCATAAACATGAACATTAAAAGAGAAAAGTGCACAATAAAAACCTTTCATATGCACAGCTAAACAGAACCGTTTTGCACCTGGATTTAAATGTTGTCAAAGTAAATCTTCTGGAAGACTGTTTCAGGTTTTAGTTGCATAAAATTGAAATGCACCAGCAGGAGGAGGTAGGTGCAAAGTCCGTGGTTGCCCAGATGTAAACACCTCAATGACTGAATATACGTAAAGCTGCAAATATGGCTCATTCCAAATCAATAATATGAAGTTCTAAGCACATTTATGAATCATTGTTAGTGGATGTTATGTTTCACTCTGTGTAATTAAAACTCAAGAGAAGTCCTTTGTGACTGGAGACAGTGTGCATATAGATTATTGCAGGTTTGATTACAATCAGGAGCTCTCCTTCATGGCCCAGACCACTGCCGCCTGGAGACGTGGAGCGCACTTTGAAGCAGATCAAACCCAACAAGGCCCCTGGACCGGATCAGATCTGTGGGCACTTGCATTGGTCAAGCTGGCCGGTGTCCTCTCCTCGCTCTTTAATCGCTCCCTGGCTTCATTCCCTCCCTCTGGAAATCCTGCCGTGCGGCGAAGAAAATTGACCCCACCACCAACGACGACTACCGCCCTGTAGCTCTGACATCAGCTGCAGGTCGATGTCCGTGCGCATTCTCCGCCGCTGCAGTTTGCGTACCATCTGCCCATCGCACCACTCTCAAATAACATCATCAAAATCAGCAGCGAGAGTCCGGAGAAAAGGCACACGACTCTCCTCAGACAGCTCACACACTCTACGCCCACGCTACAGCCTCTTACCATCAGGGCGCAGGTTCAGGTGTCTCCCTCTCAAGACTAAGAAGCCCACATCCCGCTCCCTGCCCTCCTCCATCGGACTTCTAAACGGCTGATGTGACTGGAGTTTGCTTTGCGCCGAGGCAGTGCTTGATTTGTGGGTTTTTTATTGTTCTGTTTATTATTGATGTGTTGATGAATGTGCGTTTTATTATATTTTATGGATGTCAGTGTTGTTTCTCTACTCGCACTGGCACTTACACTGGCACTCCGTCTGCAGTTCAAGTTCCTAACGGATAAATAAAGTTGTTTTGAGTTTAGTTTTCATTCATTAACAAAAACATCTTCTGCTGCACAATGTTGTAATGTTATTTTCAGCAGGCGTGGTGTTGGACTTCGTAAGCGCTCTCACCTCACAGCAAGAAGGTTCTGGGTTTGATTCCCAGAACATTAAGTAGTTACTAAGCCTGAAGGTGTAGTGTAGATGCTGGATCAATGTCTACATTTGTTTTTCCCTATTGGAACGCTAACCACTCTGCCAATCATGTTATACTTACTCAAGGAGATGTTATTTGGGTAAAATGTTCTACAGTATGACGTTAAATTCATCCATCTCCATAAAAACAAGCAGCTGATGCCACCAAGACAAGTTACAGGTCAGATCTGTGGAGTGGCGAGCCTGCGCACAGTAAAAATGCATGTTTTTCAAGGCATTTTGAGGAATAAAAAACTACTGATAGATCATTTTAAGCAATAACAAGTCCATGGTGACAATCAGTTGGTGTAGCCTCCACCAGAAAAGTTACGCAGTACATCTTTAAAGGCACTGTATCTGATTTTTACAGATACTAGTTGGTTTTAAAGGGTTTGCAGTTATTCCTCACTTCCCTTATGCATTCTGAGCATCCTAATTATTCACCACGAGGAGTTTACAGCACTTTTCAAAGCTTTCAGAGGTAAAGGTTTTGCCATCACGGAAAAGCTAACAACAGCTACCATGCCAACAGTGCTCTTCCTGATTTTCTGGATAATAAAGTGCATTCTAATTCGATGCAGACAGCAGTGGACATATTTTGACCTTTTTAACAGAAAAAAATCAGGTACATGCCCTTTAAGTTCTTTTAATACCAAGAATGGTGGTAGTACGCACATTGGTCCTTGCGATGCTTGACTCGCATTGACCTTTTCGATTTCAGATTAACACGTCAGATAAAATCACCTGCTTTAAGTGCACTCAAATTCTTTATCGGCGTTTATCCTGCGTACTTAGACTTGCTACTTTTTAGCCGCTAGCACCACTCTCCCCGTCGCACCTCCTGGCTATCGCACCTATACCCAGCGCGCAACCTCTGCTAGTATGTGTGAAATATGCTAAAATGCGAAGAGCTAATTAGCATAATAATTTCATTGGCTTTCGGCGGTGGCACAAATCATAGCCGCGACTCGTAATCTGGTCCTGTCACGGCAATCAGCGCTACGGTAAATTTTGGATCAATTCTAATTAACAGTCTGGGCATTCCCACCCCAGTGTGTCTGGAGTTATAGTGATTTATAGCCAACCTCTCTTGATGTTTTCGCTAGGTGCCTCCCATGTTATTTGCGCGTTATATAAGGTGTGAAATAAATGATGGAATACCTCAGAGGACTTGTAAAAAAGGAGGAAAAATGAGGAAAAAAGTTTGGAAGAGATGAGAGGAGGGGGATTTCTGCATCTTGTGAGAGGGAGAGTCACGCTGCTGAAGGTGGCGATTGATTAATGTGTAGGGTGAATAAATGGATTTCAAGGATTCAGGTCTGGGATAATGGCGTTATGAAGTGAGAATTGAGCGAGGAAAATTTGAAAGACAAAGGCCAAGGTTAAGCCGAGTTAGATGTGTTTTTATTTTATTTATTTATATATATTTATTTATTTAAAGGGACAGTACCCAGAGGTAGGTAGAGTAGCCAAATATTTTTTGTAATGTTAACTTCAAAATGATATTAGTCAAGTAGAAGTACAAAGTAGTGGTCCAGAAAATGATGCTTTCTTGAGTGTTTGGGAAACCACTACTTAAGTAAGAGCATAATATCTGATTTATGATTTGAAGTTAATTTGAAGTAATTTGCAAGACAGTTGTTAGTTAGTTAAAATAAAAGTAGTAAAGTACTGTATTTAAGTAGAATTTTTTGGTATCTGTACTTTACTTAAGTACATTTTACAGTGGGTACTTTTTACTTTTATTCCACTACATTTGAGAGCAGTATCTGTACTTTTCAGTCCTGTTCAAAAATGTAGTGGAGTAAAAAGTAAAAAGTACTTTTCGTATGATTTGCAGGGTTATTTTTATCACGTTCGTGGTAACATCGTGAATTATATTCGAGTTCAAGCTTTGCCTTTGAGCAAACAAAAATAAATACACAAAATTTATAACGAAAACTAAGAAATTGATTCATATTGCTATTGTGGACCATAAAAGGTATCATTTTTAATCAAATTCACTTCATTTAACAATTAAAAAAATTTAACACTTGTGTCAAATACTTTTACTTTTTATTCTTTAAGTACATTTTTAAACAGGTACTTTAATACTTTTACTTAAATAACAAAATGGAGTTGTTCATCCACCACTGCTGCCACTACTTCTGTTTTTCACGTTCTTAAGACGCGCCTTTAAACAAATAATACAGCCACATTCCATTAGCTCTCAGAATAATAATCCCATACATCTTTGTGCATGGATAATGTTTTGGGGTCTCTTAAGCTACAATAGCATTTGAATAGCTATTTCGCACTTGTCAGCACACAATCAGTTTGGAGAATGAGAAAGGAGCAATGGCAAGTTTTGTAAATATACCAGATTACTGATTGCAGTGCTACGGGCTGGATAGATGACCCCAAAAAAACAACTTCTCCCCATAAGATTTCCCATTACATCTGCTAGCGCTATGTAACTTTTCAGGTAGAAGGCCAACTACTTGCTTGTTTCCATGGAGATGCTATAGCAGAGGTGTCCAAACTTTTCTCATTAAGGGCCACATATAAAAACACAGACAAAGCTTAGGGCTGATTGAACCAATACAGTGAATACTTCAATTTTACATTATTATTACAGGTTAGACTGAACTACTAGACCTTTATTCATGCTTACAACCTCAATGGGACACATTAAATATTTGATATGGGCTTGTTTAAGTAGATTTTCAGCAATGTACAGTAAAAAGTACTGTTTAAGATAATATGGGACGATTCACCTGGAAGCTTTAGGGCCAAGAAAAATTGGTCTGAGGGCCGTATTTAGCCCCTGGGCCACAGTTTGGACATGCCTGTGCTATAGGGTGACAGTAGCTCAATTGACAGTGGAATGTTTGTCCATTGATCCCAAGGTCGAATCTTAACATAAACGTCATTGGTTAAGCGATCCGAATCACTGAACTGCGATTCCAGCTCCCACAGATGAATGCTGTCGTTGTGCCCTTGAGCAAGACACTTAACCTCCAGTGTGTCTGCGTACACTGGTGTATGAACGTGCGTGCGACTGTATGAGTGTCTCCTGGATGTAAAGTGCTTTGAGAGCCTTGAAAGTAGAAAAGCACTATATAAAAGTGACCATTTACCATTGCTCTGATGTTGTTCCACACTATGGCACTAAATGTATCTATCTTGTATGTGTTCCATTACACATGTTTTATAGCTCAAAAATACCTTGAAAAACATGTATTTATACTGTAAAGTGGATCGCCTCTCTACAGATCTATGTTGTAACTCTGCTAAATGGCGTCATAGACATGATTAATCCCATACTGTGGAACAATGCAGACAAAGCAATAACATCTCCGTGGAGACAAATCAGCGGCAGACCCTCCACTATCATGCCAAATAATCAACATGCTGCAGCACTTTTTCCTTATCAAAAATATCATTTGCGTTTGTGATTTGCTGGAGTGTTTAATTAGGTCAACTAACTATAAAAACACAAAAACTCTGTTACAACTTGTGATGTCATTAAGTGATCAAACAAGTGCTTTTCTGTGTTTTTAAAGTCCGTCACCTTCACTAAACTCACGCACATTCTGATCATTTCTGTGTTCAAATTGCCAGATCAGCTAGACCACTTTAATGCCATACTGTGGACAATTATGGCCAAAGGAACATGATCAAGTAGAAGTCCTTATCCATGCCATTTAAGAGTCAGGTTTGTGGAGATGCAAACCCTCTCAGAGTATGTTTTTTTTGTGCGATAAACAACCAAATATGGCCTGGAAAACAGAATAATACGTATGTAACGATCTGATATTTTGGGTTTAGTTCAGAGTTGACACCTTTTGTTGTTTTTGTAACTGTTTATTCGTTGTTGTTCACTTGGTTGCTATGCCGACAAGTTGATTTGAAGGTTCTTTTTGTGAGTTACTGGTCTGTTTTTAGAGACGGCTCAAGGAGTCAAGACTGCTGTTGTTTTGCTCTTGTTTTTGGCATGGGTTACGGCCTACGGTAACCCTTGAGTTCAGAAAACAAACAACCAGAAGAAATTTGGCGTGTTTCCTTACACCAGAGCTCTCTAATACATTTCTAATAATTTTCTGCAATCATCAACCGCCTATGACTCACAATATGATCCAGTCTCTATATTCCTCATGTTATTAGAAGACGTCTGGCCCCAGAAGGTTTGAAATCAAAGCCAAAGCGCAAATAGATTTTTCATTGCGATAAATTTAACTTGCATTTACAGATGGTATGGTGTCTATGAGCTCACCTCCCACTCTGCGCATGTTGGTTCCTTTACTGGCACCAAGGATTCACTCTTCCTAATAAAAAAAAAAAAAAATTGGCTTCCAGACAAGGTCAAGCTGAACTCACCTTGGGCGGGCGTACACATTTGTTTATGAAAATGATGTTTAACTTGTAAATTTTCAGTTTTACGCAGAGCCCGCAGCCAGGCAACCTATGGAAATGTACTTGAGTTAAAGCTCCCTGAAGAGAGTTGTATTAAACAAGTGGGCTGGTCAATCTTCATCCGCACTTGACGGTTTATTAGGTACTTTTGTTTTAGCTGTTGCGTTTAAAATATTGGACTACAATCCTGTAAATAAATCATGCAGAGTTCAGTCGGTTTATGGGTTTGAGTCCCAGCACTAGCGATGTGATGTTCGTGAACGAGTCGGCTCTTTTGAACGGTTCCTTAACGTGAACGGATTTTTAAAAATAACTTTCTAATTTGTATGCATTTTTACAAAGATTAACGCTGAACCAACGCAAGAATCAGCACAGAAGCAGAGCAGGCGACACGAGTGAGAGATTTGTGCACAAAAACATATTTGACATTATAATAACAGTTTTTGAATTATTATCGTAGTGCAGCATTTTATATAGATTCTGCAAAATTCCAAAGAGTAAACACACTCCCACTCTCAGTTTGAATAATTTTTAAACAAATCTGAACCTTCTTTTATTTCTCTCTGTGATTAGTTTGTTGTTAAAATGAGTTCTCACATCAGTTTCTGTCATATAAACAAATAATTAACGAGCCAAGAATCTCAAAAGATTCGGATCTCCTGAAAAAGCCATGTCGTCTACCCATGACTGAAAATTTACCAAATGTCATTCGCTACTCTTCACCCCATTTTATGCTCCAGTGAGAATAGACAGAAAAAATAGTAATTAAAAAAATTACTTTGCATTTTTAAGCATTTTTAAAATTGTCATTAAGATTAGATATATATATATATATATATATATATATATATATATATATATATATATTAATATATATATATATATATATATATATATAAATATATATATATATATAAATATATATTAATATATATATATATATATATATAAATATATATTAATATATATATATATATATATATATATATAAATATATATTAATATATATATATATATAAATATATATATATATATATATATATATATAATATATATATGTACAGAAAAGCAGCGGATTTTCATCGATCTTTTTATGGTTGAAAAATGGCAGCGTGACATTTTTGAACCCTTCATACATGACAAGGAATTAGGCAGGGATAGGGGGTAGGTGAAAATAGGAATTTGAGAAAAGCCGATACACTAAAAAGCACAAATATCAAGCTTAAAATATCGGTCTTAAATATCCAGCGCCGGTCAATTGTTTGTTTTTGGCTGACTAGCTGTCTAAAAATACACACAAAGCCTTATTTTAAAACTTTAATGCCATTTAAATACAACTTTGAGTAAGATAATGATGAGAGAACAACATTATTAACATATTACAACATAATTTACTATTTTAAAGGTGCTCTATTACGTCAAATTGATTCTTGTGAGCTTTAAGTCATATTAGAATGTTGTTACCTCCTCAAAAACACACCCAAAGTTGTGTTTTGTTTCGTTCACACATGTTTGAGTAACCCTGTATTATTAGTCTGTCTATATCTCCAAAGCTCAAAATGTTCTGTTCCACCTTATGATGTCACAAACTGGTAGTTTTCAAGTCAACGGCTACTTTTTGTTTAGTAGAAATCTGAAATTCCAGAGCTGAAATGATCCAAACAATTCTAGTGAAGGTGTATGGAGTTTAAAAACATCAACTGGAGCACTTCCTGTATTACCACATGACATCACAAGGTGGAACAGAGTGTTTTCTGTTTGAGAGAAGATCTCAGCATCATAACGCAGATCAGAAAATAACATAATATAGGCCCTTTAAGCTTGTTTTCGGTTGTAAAAATTGATCAGAAATGACGTCTTGTGTAAATCTAGTTCCACTCACTTTCTCTGAGCACATCGTCTCACATTCGCAGATGTAATGTCACTTGTAAAATCCATTCCAAACACAACAGCAGCCTTAGAAGCTCCACGCTGTCCGGACCAGCGGTAAATCAGTACTGAGGGAATCCTGCTTCAAAGCCAAACAGTTTAAACTCCTTCAAAGTCAATCAGAAAAGACCAAGGCAAGATTTACGAACCATGCTGTATTCTGTCACTGTTTAATAGTTGTAAGCAAAGTGAACATGTTTTACAGCCCCGGGTGCAATTTGCCTTATCAAATTCTGTGTTGATGATAGCTGTAATTCTTCGGTTTTGCTAACAGAATTTGCAAGTTTGATGATGAGAGACGGGGAGACTGTGATGGAAGACTTCAGTGCAGGGGTGTCGAACCGTTTTGTTTTTTTTCCAATTGGTGGGACAAAATTATTACTTAATAGCAGGCCAAGGAACAAACATAATCATGATATGTATATAAAGAGTTCATCTTTACATTTCAATATTGAGCTGTTTATAGGCAGTTTTGGTTTCTTTCTCCAACTAGTCTAGTGCAAATTTGTGTCAAAGTTGATTAAAGTAACAGTCCATACCATATACTGTAGATATAAATGGACATAGCTAACCTGCTAGCCGCCGCGTTCCGAATAGGAAATGAGCATAGGTGTGCTTCCAGCTCCATCGACTCTGGCTCCAATTCACTTTATATTGAAAAACTGTTGCCCCTCTTTCCGTAACTGCTGGCTCAGGCTCATCATTTTGGTCTTAAGATGTCTGCTCTATATGATTTTGGTGTTTTTATTTTGCTATTGCTTAGTCTATATACAGTCTATGGTCCATACTCTTTCGCCCAATTGATTTGGTTAATTTCAGTGCTCAAATTGCATATTGCTAGCAGGCATTGCTTTTGGCTTAGCTCAATTAGCGTCAGTGGAAAGTAGCAGTAGCAGTCGCAGCAGTAGTACTTATGGAATTTGGAAGTTCCACATTTGGAATTTCGACTGCAAGTATCATAGCAACCAAAGAGCCAATCTGGAGCGAGGCTGTTGTTCCACCTACACCACCGATTTAGCAACGCTGTCAATCAAACCAGTTGCCAATATTAGTGACAGTGAAAGAAAGAAGGCACCTGATTTGTCTATTATTAATGTTCATATCTTGATTTACGGACATAATAATGAAATAAAAATACCAGGATCATGTAGAGCGGGTTAATACAAACATTTTAAGACCAAAATGATGAGCCTGACAGCAGCAGTTACAGAGAGAGGGGGCGACAGTTTCTTAATGTAAAGTGAGTTGGAGTTGATGGAGCCGGAAGCGCACCGATACTCAATTCCCATTTGGAACGTTGCGGCTAGCAGGTTAGCTATGTTCATTTATATATACAGCCTACGCTCTTATCCCAAATTTATACACGTTCTGTCACTTTTATAGCCAACAACTACAATTCCTTTTTAAAACAAGATGTGTTGTTGCTAATAATATACATTTGAGTACTTTACAGTCTTTTTTGAGTATGAGATAATTATTTATTTCCACACAGCTGCCGGCGTCAAGAGGCATTTAAAGCCACCTCCAACAACACCAACAATTACAACTCGCTGGGCTCTGTGTGGGCTTTGTGCAAATTGGCCATGAACAATCCTGTCCTCATTCACGTTTCATTGTGTTTCGGAGGTGGAGGTTCCACGCCGGAACCTTTTTGAGCTAAAAAAAACGCAGGGCTTTTGTGCGACAGTATACCCCTCCCATCGGTGAATAGAAACATGTCCTGGACCCGTGCCATGTCGTGCTCTCCCCTCCCCGAAAACAATACACAGCCTGCTAGACAAATGGTGTGGGCGGAGAGCAGAGACATCTCGGGATAGGGCCGCTTTTGTCTGGCGGCATGTTCGGCGTTCACAGACACCCACAAGGAGGCCAAAAAGGTACTGCTCTGATGTGCCGATAATGTTCAAAACGTCAGGTACTCCAGATCTTAATTGAAGCGAACTGAAGAGACAAGAAAGTGACTGTACTTTGTGTAGTTACATTTATCAGAATTGGGTAGCTTTTCTTTGGCATTTTCTTACATTTTAGTTGCTAAGTTTGTCTGTGTAATCCACCAGTCGTCCAGGTCTGATCCAAAGTAAAAGCCCAACCTAAAAACTGTCAACTGGACAAACAGAAAAGGTAAACAATACGGTTTTGAGTTTCAGTGTAGTTTGCTCCTCCCCTCAAATAGATATAAGAAAGTGCCCACCAGCAATCTGTCCAGAACTGAAGAAGCGGCTTGGATGAGCAGCGAAACGTCTTCACTCCTACTACAACAATTTGTCCCGTTGACAGATTTAGCTTCGTCTTTTGACTTGCCATGGAAGTTGAAAATTTGGCACAAGGACTATGTTTTCTGACGCATTGAAAAGTGAAGTAGGTTGTATCAAGCTAAAACCGATCATACTTAAATGCACTGTGGAGGCCAATTAAGAACTGACATTAAGCGTATAAGCACTTTTCACAACTGTCAAAGATCGAAAATAACAACTAGCATGCTAACGTGTAGTTCCTCATTATCATTAGACAACAAAACGCTTTAATTAGATGTTTTGTGTTTTGTTTTTAACCTCATATAAGGTTAGACTAATAAGACTAATTTTGCCCAAATACATGGGGAAAAAAATCTTGTCTTTGGCCTTTCATTTCAAGATCATAAACAAGTAATGTCTGAACTCTGCTCAAAATGAGATACTTTTACTGACAGAGGATTGGCTGTGTATCTCTCCATTAAAAAGTTTCAATTGCTGGTCATTGATGATTTAAAACTATTCTTAATATCGAGTCAGTACCGATGTGATGAGCTGCACAACCATGTATGTTTATGATAAGGTTAAAAAAAGCGTGTTTGGCATAGGCCGTCATATGTAATCCTCTCTATCTGTAGTAAACCAGTGCTTAGAGACAGCAGAGGGCATCTTGAATTGTTGAGCGCTGGAACTGAATACTGACTAAAGAGCAGATCTCCTGGATGTGAATGGTTAAGATGAGGTTGTGAACTCGGGATTTGGCGTTTTAAGCTCTCACCGCTATCACTCAGCGTACACCACGACCAGCTGTTCGGAGATGGGGAGGCTCAGATTGTGATAAGAATATTTGCGCGCTACGGAGAGGAGAGGCAAGGCTTCCAGTGGTCCTAAGAACGCAAAAGATAGGAAGTCATGACTAACATTACATACTGTAAAATGGATTATGTCTTGTGTGTTGGCGTGAAGGTCAAAAGTAGATTCAGTGGTGTGTATTTGGTCATTTTAACATGTACTTTGTAATTGAAATCGCAGTTTGAGTTAATAATTTATACATAAATAGATTGTCCTCTGCAAATACCTTACTTTATGCATTCAGAACGCCCTAATTATTCACCATGATGAGTTTATAAGCACTTTTCACAGCACCCGGCTTGATTATTTTGACTTAAAGAGCTGCTTATACACTATATCTGTACTGGTTTTAGGACATATAAATCAGGTACAGGTCCTTTAAAGCACTAATGTTAGATATCATTCATTGAAGTAGGCAATGGGTGGAATGTGAAGTGTCTTGCCCACTGACACAACAACAGTACGCACAAGGTCAGAGCTGGTATCACACCTTCTACTTTCCAGTTACCGTGTACACTGCAGTTATCAATGCCTCCCTTTGCTTGTTGCTAAGTATAATTCTAATTTTAATCCTTAATATATTTTTTGTCACCCAACATGTTTTGAATCCTGGATTATACTGGATTAAGGACACATACTTGGACTGCCATACCTAAACATCTCGCCAACTAATCCTGTCCATTTCTGTTGTGGTAGGATTAATACAATTATCAGTTTGTTGGTTGCTAATAGGACATGCTATTCAGTTGCGTCACACGTATCCTGCTCCCACCTGAAGGCATATTACAACAGCTCTGCCCACTCACTGTCACATCAGGCCGGCTTGTCAACAAAATATACTCTTTGGTTTTCAACAGGCGGTGGAAAGTGCAAACAAAATGGCATTTGTGTTAGAGGCTGGGATTGTGTTTTGTTTGGGCGTAGGGCTGCACAATTTAGAAGAAAACAACAACAACAGAAATCTAATTGTTCAGATATATTGTGTAAGCAGCACTAAAATATGTACGCAGCGTGCCGCCTGCGTCTAATTCTACGGCGTTTTACTGTCCGAGCAGCAGGAAATGCACTGCTAGCACGCTAGTTGTTGTTAGCTTTAGTGTGAAGGCTTGTGAAAAGCGTTTATAAACTCATCACTTTGAATCATTACAGTGCTCACAATGCTTATAAACTCATCATGGTGAATAATTACAGTGCTCAGAATGCATAAAGTAAGTGAAAAATTTAAAAATGGCCGATGAAAAAAAAAAAAAAAAGATTGCATGGAATTTTCCACAATATGACATTAAACTTATCTATCCCCATGGACACAAAAAGGTGACGTCAACAAGCCAGGTTACAGGTCAGATCTGTGGAGAGGCATCCCCGCTCAGAGTAAGAATGCTTGTTATTCATTTTTATTTATAATAGTTGTTTTATTTTAATTTTTTTATTAATTTAATTTAATTTTTTATTTTATTTTTTTCTCAATAATATTTTCAAAGCACCTGTAACTGAATAAATCCAAGATGTTTTTAATACTATACTGTGGAAAATTCCAGACAATGCAATAACATCTATATTGATGGGTTTCACTTTTCTGTAATATGCAACAGTTTGAGGACTTTTCCCATTTTTTAAGATATAATATTTGGTTTTACATTTTTTACCTCTATAGAAACCATTAAAAAATTTCACCATTCTAAAAACACAATGCATCTTATAAAAGTATATAGTAACATTTTAGGCCATTTCAAAATTAATAACTCAAAATTGTGAATATTTTCTGTCTTGCTCCCACCTGAAGGCATATCTCTACAGCTCTGCCCACTCGTTGTCACATCGGGGAGGCTTGTCAACAAAATACACTCCTTGGTTTTGTACAAACAGTGAAAAGTGCAAACAAAACATCTATTCAAGATTTGGACTTGTACCACGAATTTGTCATCTCACTGTAGTTCGGTGCTGTTATTTTGTGATGCTAGTGCTGTATTTGACAACCGTATATTTTGTTCTTGCCTTTGGTTCGGATTTGGTGCACTCTTCTTCAAATCGGTACATGGTGCCGTGGCTAGACTATACAATATCAACTTCTAGCACAAACTCCAGTAATGAATAATGTTAATGTGAAAATGGACCAGTGGATTCACTCTGCCACTGCATCCAACAGGATCAGTCTTGTCTGAGTTTAGCTGGAGAAAGTTCTTTTGCATCCACACACTGAAGCCATCATCTTTGGCCCACAGAAACATAGAGAAAGTGTTAGCAGTCACCTCCAGTCTCTCTCTCTAAAACCTTCAAATCAGGCTATAAATCTAGGGGTAATAATGATAATGGTAATAATAATGTGAACTTTTAACAGCCACATCAAATCAGTTACATCTGCAGCTTTGTACCATCTAAAAGCATTGCAAAAATCAAAGGTTTACTGTCAAAACCAGACTTAGAGAGACTTATCCATGCATTTGTCTCCAGTAGGTTAGACTACTGTAAAGACCTGCTCTCTGGCGTCTCCAAACGAGCATTTAAACAGCTGCAGTACATCCAGAACGCTGCTGCTCGGGTCCTGACTAGAACCAGGAAGTACGAGCACATAAGTCCTGTGCTCAGGTCTCTGCACTGGCTCCTGTGGCTCAGAGAATAGACTTTAAAGCAGCTCTGTTTGTGTACAAGTCTCTCCGTGTCCTAGCACCAAAGTATTATTGAATTACTTTGTGTATGAATTGTGCTTTACAAATAAACTCGCTTTGCCTTCCCTAATAAGATGCTGCGATGAGTCAGGGGAGGTATTGTGGAATAAGCTGCTAGTTAAAGCCGCTTTACACTGTTGTCCTCATCAAAAACATGACTTCCTGGAGTTGTAGTTTCGTCAAAAATGCTATGTTTGCATTTGGCCAGTTTTGTTGCGTCACAGGTAAAACTCAAGACTTCTCCTCTGCAGTTTTCAAGTCCGTAAACCGTCACCAGATTCATTGTATGGCTAATTTGTTTTATTAGCATAGCATTCACGGGGGACAATGACTTCAGTTGTTTACTTTCTGATTGTGTAGACATCATTTTAAGTTAGAACATGTGGAATACCGATCCAAAGGTGACCAAAAGCATGTTTAAAATGAGAATTAAGGCCACAAGAATGCTGTGTTTTTAAACTTAAATTTTTACCAATTTGACTCTTGTCTAGGGAAAAAGTGGAAGAAAAAAATGTTAAATTGATATAGTCCAACAAAAGCGAGATAAAGGAAGACATAACAACCAAGAAAGAAGTAGCTATTTTAATGAATATATAAAAACATCAAAACAATAAGGTTGCACTATTTAACAGATTACAAATTCAACGGTTCAAACATTTCTTCAGAATAAAATGCCATGGCAACAAAGCGCTTGGGGTCGGAGTAGTGTTATTTTAGGATAGAGGTGGACCGGGAGCCCTCAGAGAATGACATTATTGGGGTTAAAGTTGAGCGAAACAGCGAAGACTTGTGGCTCTGAGTTAGAAGGTGCAGGTAAGAAGCTCGGAGAGGTTTGCGCATGGCCTAAGGGGTAAATAATACTATCGAGAAAAATAAGCCACAGCCAGGATAGGGTCGCACTGAAGGCCGTGTTTACAATATAGAAGGTACAACTAAATGTATACAAGTACGAGTGATTCATAATAAGTACGATTCTATGGTTGCTTGAGAAATGGTAACATAAAACACAAGTGCCAAGAATTTATGAGAAATGGGTTGCATTCACTTCCTAGAATTTGATGCATTTATGATTTAACTTACAAATGCACGACTTTGCATGAGTTTGGCATGAGCTCCTCTCCAAATGGGCATTAAGACAGCTGCAGTACTTCCAGAACGCTGCTGCTCGGTCCTGACTATAGAGCATAAGTGCTGTCCTCAGGTCTCTGCAGTGGCTCCTGTGACTCAGAGAATAGACTTTAAAGCAGCTCTGTTTGTGAACAAGTCTCTCCGTGGTCTAACACCAAAGTACATCTCCGACATGTTAGTGCCACATGAACCATCTCGCACTCTGAGGACTTCAGAGACCGGTCTCCTGCTGGTGCCCAGAGTCAGGACTAAACATGGGGAATCACAGTTTCACAGTTTCTGTTTTATGCAGCTAAAACCTAGAACAGAAACCTAGTCTTTCTGAAGATGTGCGACAGGCCTTTACTTTGACAATGTTTAAATCCAGGCTCAAAACGGTTCTGTTTAGCTGTGCATATGAGTGAAATATTTTTATTCTGCACTCTTCTCTTTTAATGCTCATTTTATGATGATTATTTGTGATTATTCATGTTTTGATTTGATTGTATTGTGATTTTAATGCCTTATTCTGCAAAACACTTTGAATTGTGCTACAAATATACTTGCCTGCCTGCTATATTGATCTCATGACTTCAGTGGTTGAGCAGTAGTTGTAGAAGTATTGTACTTAAGTAAAAAAAATAAAAAATAGGTATCTGTACTTCAGTCAGTTTTAAGTAGGTACTTTTTTGCTTTTACTTCAGTACATTTAAGAGCATCTGTACTTTCTACTCCACTACATTTTTGAACTGGACTGAAAAGTAAAATTATTATTATTCTTTGAGACATGCTGAAAATGCTAAAGGTTTAACAACAAATAAACAAAAAAAAACAGCTAGAATAAAAAGATCGATTGAGTTGGTTCTGTTGAACAAAATTCAGGCCAAATCTTTATTAAAATCACTACATTTGAAGCTTGGTGAGCTCTCAAAATCAGCACAAAACACTTGTACTTTTTACTCTTTAAGTGCATTTTTGAACAGGTTTAAACAGGTTCTTTAAACAGGTTAATACTTTTTCTTAAGTAGATTTTTTCATGTGATACTTTTACTTGAGTATTTTTTTGCTCTTGTCTCTACTTTTACTTAAATACTACAATTGATTCCTTCTTGGCTTAAAGTCCTTTCATCTGGCAGCAGTCACTTCTTTTGAGTTATGGTTGTGAAAAATTAGCTCCAACTAACTCTAGTGTCCATTTGTGCTGACAGAAGATGTTTGACCCTGTGCCAACTTTGGTTTCATATGGATCTGAGTTTACAAACAGTTGCGATTGGTCGGTTTGGACCAATCCTAAAACAAACATGGCAACACCGACAAATAGACTTTGACCTGTTTTTGTAGAAATATGGACATCTGTGTAATCCCTCACTCATCCAGGTCTGATCCTTAGCAAAAGAAACATTCTAATCAAAGTTGTTGGAGTGAATTGACATTTTGCTGCTCATTCAAGCTGCTTCACTCCATTCAGTGTAGTGAAGACTTCAGTGAGTATGTACCAACGCCGTCACAAGAGCAGCTCGGGACCCCAGTCTGCTGTATATCTCTATCTCAAAACCACTAACCACTCCTTTGAAGATAGTGACGTACAGAGCTTAGCCAAATAAAATAAATCGTTTGAGAGGGGAGTTAAAGAGGCAATTTTTGTTAGGAAAGACAATCTATCTTTGAGCAGAAATGGGGGCCTTAGACATCATCTATCTCCCATCTATAACTCCATTCTTAGACCTATATTTAAAAAAAAGAAATCAATAGGGCTAGCCAGTCTGCTAATAGGTGTGAGAGCAGCCATTAGGGGCCTGAATGATTATGATAAACATGTCTCAGACTCAGTTCACACTTAATATAGCTAATTAGACTTAGCTTACAAACAGAAAGTCTAAACAATAAGTGTGTTAGTTTCTGTGTAGTTAGCTCCTCACTTGATAGATATAAGGCAGAGTCCACCAGCAATCTCATCAGAACTGAAGAAGCGGGTCTTGGATGAGCAGCGAAACGTCTTCACTCTAAAACTTTTTGTCCAGTTGACAGATTTTAATGTTTCTTTTGCCAAGAAATATGGATTTCTTTCTTTTTATGTGCAGAGGGAAGTGCTTTATGTTGTTTGTGGAGGGAAAGATGCCAGTGCTTTTCTCTCAACTGGATTTAACAAAAGTTCAATTTTTTTGGATTGTTCCACTATTGTGAAGCTTCAACCAATCAGATTCAAATATTTTTCTAGACTTTCCACATTTCCTGAGTGCTTTCAGTGGGAGCTGATCCAAATTAATAAATATGTAGAACTCAGGGTGTTACATTTATCCTTCTGCTGTTAGCCAGGTCAGAAAGGCCTAGAAATGACTTAAACCAGGACACAAAAAATCAGCAACTTCACAATTTAACAGCGTCTTTTATAATGCAAATAGGCTTCTGGGTAATTAGAGGTGTGGTTGAGGTTGAGCTGTGGTTCGCTGGAGAGGAGAAAACGGACATTGAGGCGTGGTCCTGCCCCTGAATCTCAGTTAATCATATTTACTGCGAAAGCTAACGTACATGTTGTGGAATTTCTAATATTAAAAACCTTAAAAAGATGTAAAATCAACAGAGAAGTTGTCTTGAATCAAAAAGTCTGATTTATTGAATCAGTTGTTTTGTCCCTAATTGTGTCGTCTCGCCCTCAGCTGACAAACGAACATACAAAGAATGTATTTATGCGATCAAAACAATCGTACCTGTTTAGTCTAGCCCAAGTGGCTCAAGGTCCTGTGACACATACACTCGTGCGTAAGAACAGGTAGAATCATGAAGGTTAGGTCAATCCATAACAAAACATAACAATACAAGTAAAGATTTAGGGTAAAGAATGTCATAACACGCACTAATGCTAATGCGTACTTCCTGATCAAATAACTAAGTAAACAAATACTATATCAGCATGAAAATCGAACATCCACAATGAATATTTGGGGACAAAGTATACTGTGTTTCATATGGGGATTTAGCAGCCAGTTTAGCACGTAAAAGCAGAAGTTTAGAACAGTTTTGTTTACCGAATAGAACCAAGTAGGACAGTGTTAATTAAAATACTTCCAGGTCTAAATGCATGCACTTTTGACACGCAACAACATCTACATTGAAGTGATGGATTTGTACAGTGTGTCAATCATCCAGGCTAGTTTGATAAAAGGTGTCAAAGCTTGTCATCCTGTCTCTCATCCAAGAGATTTTGTCAGTTCTCAAGGTTAAAGATGCACTATGTAACATCTCTGGCGGAGGGTACGTGCTCGTCTTTGTTATCGGAATGTTTCTTAAACTTAGCTGTCACTGCGGAGACGAGCAGGTCACGCCATCAGACAGAATTACAGGTCAGATTTGTCGAGTTCAATGCTATAGTGTGGAACATTCTAGTTACGGCAATGACGTCTAAGAATGACAAAGTTAAAGGCGCTGTACTTGAGTTTTACAGTCTTAAAAACGAGAAAAATAGGACTATTTCATTTTAAACAGTTCGCAGTGATCCAAAGTTAATCCTCACTTACCTTATAACTCAATTATAATTAGGATGCTCGGAATACATAAGCGCTTTTCACAACTTTCAGATTATCAGACAATAAAACGATTTATAATTAGCTGCAGACAGTATCCAGCGGACTAATTTTGACCTCAAGATCAGCTTATACAATATACCTGTACTGTGGCAAGACACATTTTGTCCAAATACATGGGAAAAAACCCAAAAAAACAACAGGATACAGAGCCTTTAAAGATGAACAACAGTTATTCTACCATTCTACACAGACCTACAGCAGAGGACTAACCACTAAAGAGCCACTGTGATTGAGAAAAAAATAAATAAATTGGAGCATACTTTATTTCCTAAGTTTGTATTTGACATTGGAAAAAATGCAGGAAATTACATATAACTTGCTCAGAACCAATGGACTCACTACAAACTTCATATAAGTCCACAAAGTTCACATAAATACCAAATGTTATGTATTCTTTGCAAAGGTCAAGTGACTTCTTTTAAATGAATTCTCACGGCGTCTCGTTACTTGTAAAAAAAAAAAAAAAAATAATAACCTATGGCCCATTCTGGCTTTTATTATTTTAAAATGGGCCGATGTGGCTCTTTTGCTGTTAAAGGTTGCAGACCTCCTATAGAATGTAATATTATGCAGTATCCTATGAAACACCGAGGCTATCTTTAAACTCCAACATTATAACGTTGCAGAATTTATGTCATTATCCGAGCATCTCCAACATAACAGCGTAAATATGTTGAAATCCATTTAGCTCGGTAATACCTTGGAATATGCAATAACCGCATAATCCCTCCATTACCAAGCTTCGCAGAATACATTTTTTCAGCACATCCTAAGGTGCTCAAATATGAGAAAACTCGGCTACCTGTTTATCAAAATACAATTTGCTTGCAAGCTTTGGAAAAATTGACACATCCGGCGTCGAATGGAATTGTGGAAGAAAGTCGGAAAACCTGCGTAGTTTTTACCGTGTGGGCAAATTGCTGATGATTTGCAGCTAGCTCTAGTGGATTGGAAAAGGAGGCAGCAGCTGGGATATTAAGATGCTAGGAATTGCTAAAAAAAAAAAAAAAAAAAAAAAAAGAGAAAGTGGATTTGAACAAGGCTGACCACATGGCGCCTGTCCAAAAAGCAAGGCTAAGACAACTCAAGCGGTAAAAGGCGGCAGATGGCAAACCGGTAAGAACGAAGAGAAAGAGAGCAATAGAGAGAGAGAAGAACAAAAGAACAGAGGAGAGGTGTGATGTTGGGTGGATGATGTGATGTGCAATGGAAGGTGTGAATAATAATGTGGTTGAATGGGTTGTTCACACTGTAATAAAGTTTTGAAGTAGGTGGCATGGTGGCTGGCGTTTTCACCTCACAGCAAGCAAGTTCTGGGTTTTTTATGTGTGGAGTTTGTAACTGACCCTCATTTATCTGTGGGTTTTCTCTAGGTACTCTAGTTTCTCCATCAATCTGAGAAAAATGGCTTTGCTGACAGCGATTAGACAGATGCGTAAAGCTGATCCGTAATGAAAGAGTTGGTGTCGTCAGGTTTGTTTTGGTTCACGTGGGTGGTTCAACTTTGGATTCTGCCTAAATGCCAAAATTGCCCACAATTTTGTTCGTGTAGGCTGAGGGAACCTGTCACGAGGAATGGGTGCCACAGCGTGACACCTGGGACTCATTTGTAGATCTTGAGGTAGTCTTTTTTGAGGATTTTCTTAACTGGACGATTTAACCTTTTGTGCGTGATTTGGGTTGAAAAGAAACCGGAATGCCCCAAGGAAACCCACCCAGACACAGTGAGAAACATGCAAACTCTGGGAATCGAACCTGGAACCTTCTTGCTGTGAGGCGTAAAGGTTCCAGGTTCAGTCACAGTGGCACCGCAGAATGACAATCTATTCGGAATAAAATTGGGCAGATGTTAACACAAAACAGTTTAAAAATGTAATATTTTAGACATGTCAAAAGAGTAAGAAGGCTCTCACCTTACATGATAAAAATATTCAAAAGTAGGAGTAGGAGAAAGTGTGGGAGGAAGTTTAAAAGACTGAAAATCAGCTCTCAGCTCTTTGCAATGTCATTAGTGCATAGAGCAAAAACCTCTAACACCTCTCTGCTGCTGACCTCCCGCCTCCTAACCTTTATTTAAAAATACTACACACGAAAGTCATATTTAATGGGATTTAACACCGTGGCACTGGTGTTTCACCTTTAAAGTTGTAAATTATGTTTATGGTAAAACTTATTTCAGAGGTTTTAGTTTGCACGTTAGAACTTGGATGATGTACCTGGGCGTTTAAGTATAGAAAGGCAAATAGCAGCTAAATTGCAGCATGACACTAAACAATCAACGGCAGTAGTTTTAGTGTAGTTACTGTCGCTGAAATATATTTTTTCATTGAAATTGCATAATTATTATAGGCTGCTGTATCGGACAAGAACCCCTACTTGCACCTTATTCTGGTAAAAAAAAATAATAATAATTATAAAATAAAAAAAATAAATAATTAATCAGAAATACAGTATTACATTGACAAAAACTATGATGACTTATTTTAATAAAAAAATAAATAAAAAAATCTTACCCCATGCAATTGAACGCCTCTCCTTGTATGTGCTGTAAATCGGACTGTGCTGTTTCATGCAGTGCTAATCCAAGTACGTATCAGCCTCCCCGGATGTGTTATTGAGATTTGGGTGAATCGAACAACCACCTGGGTTTACACATAAAAAAAAACTTTTAAAAAAAAGCTCTGTAACAACGTTTTTGCTTAAGTGTGAAAAGCAAAACAGTTTACTGTGCTTCAAAGTTATTCCTCACTTAGCTTATGCATTTTGAGCAGCCTTACATATTCACCGCAATGAGTTTCTAAGCATTTTTCACAATTTTCAGTGGCAGGACCAGAGTTTTCCAACATCAACTAGCACTCGGACAATAAAACGTCTCGGACAATAAAACGCTTTGTAATTTTAAGCAAACAAGAACAGCAGACGTATTCTGACCTCTGTTTATTCTATATATCTGACTAATTTAGCAAATATGTGGAAAAAAATCATGTACAGGGGGCTTTAATTTATCCATAGTCTTTATTCTACCTATCTCTGGCTCTCAGCGTGAAAATAAAGCCCTTATGTAAAGCACTGCTGCCTTCTACACTCGCGCTGCACCAAAAGCTCGACATAAATGCCAAGGATCATGTTTATTTTATGACACCGCCTGTCCTCTGTAATGAAGGCCCCATCCTAAGATCTCGGCACAAAATTGGGTTGACATTTCAGCTGTGAAAACGTTCATTATGTATCACCTATTGGCATATTCTTAGTAGGTGACATTGTGTTTTATTCTCTGGCACTGTACCTGCACTCCACGACGGGTTGGCTTGGCTTGTTTTTGACAGTGAGGAATGGAGATGGTAAGGATTTTGGAAAAACAAACGCAGAGAGGTGGTCCAAAATGAAAACGCTATCTTTAGGGCAGGTGGAAGAAGCATGGGAGATGTGTAGACGAAAGGTGACCGTGCTAGCTAGACCGTGCTGTAAAAGTCCAATTGAATTATATTAAAGGAGAGGTGCTATGTGGAATGTTATGTTGTATCGTTGGCCATTTCGGGAAACAAAAAAACAAAGGTTGAGAGGCCGTAGAAATGAAAGGGCTGTCTTTAGGGCAGGTTGAAGAAACATGGTCGACATACAGACAAAAGGTGACTGGTGTCAGCAGGTTAAAGTCAGATTGAATTATATTAAAGGAGAGGTACTGTGCCAAATTGTGTTATGGTGTAGCATTGGTGATTTCGTAAAAACAAAGGTAGAGAGGTGGTAGAAAATCGAAACGGTAGCTTTAGGGCCGGTAATTAGTAGCACGATGGTTCATATTAGAGATAGATGGCCGATATTTTATTTTGGTCGATCTGCTGCCTAGAAAATACACGTAAAGCTTTATATTAACAGTTTAATTCAAACAAATGGCTGAACAAAACTCAACTACAGTTTTCTCTTATAGATTTGTGGTATAAAAAGTTGCTTGGGGTGAGTTTGTAGTAAATTTGACTTACATAATTTGGGGAAATTATCAATATCTGCACCAAAAGTATCGGCAGAGCTTATCAGCTACTGGTCGCTCTAAACAATCTACATCGGCTATGAAAAAAACAAACATATCAATCGATCTCTAGTTGGACAAAAAGCTTCCATGCTGTGGAAAAGTCAAATAGAACGCTAAAACTTTTATTAAAAGGAAGGAACTATGTCAAGTTTTATGTTAAATGTTTGGTCACTTCATAATAAAACATACCTTGAGTTGTGTTTTGGATGTAAAAAAAAATCTCTTTGGTAACATTTTATAATATATAAGTTTTTAAATTTCTCCTGCTGAAAAGGCTTTGATGTTCTTAGCTCCGCCTCCTGTTCTTATCCCCTCCTCCTACAGGAAGCAAAGACTAAGCAGGAAACCCATCACGTTCAGTCTGCTCTAATTTATTCAAGTAAATGTTATTTTGTGTTTTTTCTTCACACTTATTATTTTTATTTTTTACTTTTTATTTCTTCTTTCTTTGACCAAGTTTTACCTTTGCAGCAATTGAGGCCGTTTGGGTAAGTTGTCTTGCTGAGGGACACAAGGACAGTATGCATTAAAACCACTGAGCCTTTGGTTAATGGGCATTTGCTGAACCCTCTATGCCACCTCTATATACTTTGTACCCTTTTTTGCATTTAATTATTTAAAGCCAGACAGATGTACAAGTTAAGCATTTTTAAATAGAAGATTGTAGGTCCAAGACATAGTTTAATATGTTATGACAGAAGACATAACCGTACAGTTTGTAGACAAGACAAAAACAAGTGTGTGTGTGCGTGTGTGTGTGTGCGCGCGTGGGGGGGTGTGTGGGTGTGTGTGTGTGCGCGTAGGGGTGTGTGTGTGTGTGAGAAGAGAGAAAGCGTGCGTAAAAGGAGTGAGCTCAAAAACAAGAAAATTAAAAATGATCCACAGTCATTCCAGTTGTTTTATTTATTTCTTCAGCAACTTTCCTTTTATTCTATAGACTTTGTTCCTAATGGCTTTTTTCTCTTTCTGTTATACTGAGTTTCTCACCTGGGATTATTCACAGGTGAGAAACTCCATCTTTTCCTTCACATCTCAGGACTAAAAGTTTCGCACAGAGCTTTATATTGACTGCACCACTGGAGATGTTAGCTAACACCTGAACTTATAACGCTCTGCAGTTACACCTCTGCAGTCTATCGCTTGTGAAGGTGAAGCTATACGCACCTCTATAATGCTCCATAAATAGTGGGTAGATCAGTTACCCATGTGGTATTTCAACTCAAAACAACAAAATACTTATCAAAGATGCATTTTTTTCATAGCACAAATGTGTGTATTTTATTTTATTTTTGGTATTTTATTTTATTACAATTATTTTAAATGTTGTTTGCATTTATTTATTCGTTTTGTAGCAAGACCCGAGCAGAATTTTTGGTAAAGCTAGAACAACTAGCATGCTCATGTGAACCTCCTGATTACCGGACTATAAATAGCTTTTTAATTAGATGCAGACAGCACACAGCAGACGTAAACTGACCTCAAGAGTTATTTTTTTTGCATATTTTGTTGTCACAGTAAAGCTAATAGTAAGAAGTAGCTTGCTAACGGTGCACTTCCCCATTATTGGACAAGAAAATGCTGTATGCTTAGATGCAGACAGTGCACAGTGGATGTATTTTGACCTCATGAACTGCTTATACAGTACAACTAGCATGCTAACACGCACTTCTTGATTCTCGGACAATAAAACGCTTTATAATTTTGAGCAGACAAGAACAGTGGACTTATTTTTACCTCTGTTTACACAATATATCTGTACTGGGGCAGGACAAACTTTGCTCAAATGCATGGAAAAAAAAATCAAGTACAGGGCCTTTAATGAACTAACATCTTGTAATAATTTGCTGCATTATTGGCTGTTATGATATCATTAATTTTTGTTTCGAGGGGTGTTAATAAGGGGCATTAACTTAATTGGGGGTGTCATGAAAAATACTTTTTCTATACGCAAAAGTGTAATATGTAAAATATCTAAACATGCAGTAGATGTCCTTTGCTTTGGAGTACACATTTTTCTTGGATTGTAAAGTTGTTGAAAATAACCAAACTCTGGTAGCTGGTGCATATCTAATAGATGGGGGTAAGCTAAAATGTAGAGAGGGTCTGGTCACTATAGAAAAAAAAAATCATTATGAATTCACCTTTTGAATATTTCATGGTGAAGCGTAGTCATAAACTAAAAGAAGAAGTGGACTAAGAGACTGTGACGTCGCCCATAGCGTTCGAATTTAGCGACAAGTTGCGTATATTTGGAATTCCGACCGTGAGTATCATAACAACCAAAGAGCCAATCCGGAGCGAAGCCGTTCAAGGTATAGCCCCTTCCTGCCAACACCCGGTTTAGCCAGCAGTCAAACCTGTTGCTAACGCTAGCGGGAGTGACCTCGGGGAAAGAACATGCTTGATTTGTCTGTTTTCAATGTTCATATCTTGTTTTAAAGGCACAATAGCGAAATAAGAATACCAAGATCATGCAGAGCGGGGTTAATCTGAACATTTTAAGACTAAAATGAAGAGCCTGTCAGCAGGAGTTAGAGTGAATTTGATGAAGCTGATTGAGCCAGAAGCGCTGTGTCTGTGTAATCCCTCAGTCATCCAGTCGATCCATAGTAAAAGACAAATTCAAATCCGTCAACTCGACAAAAAGTTGTAGGAGTGAAGACGTTTCGCTGCTCACTCAAGCCGCTTCTTCAGTTCTGGTCAGTTCACTGATGGACACTGCCGTATATCTATCTGAAGTATTAGTTTCAGTGCACTTCGCTCCTCCCTTCACTCCTACAACTTTTTATCCTGTTGACAGATTTGAATTTTTCTTTTAGTATAGTCAGTGAGTGCAATGTAATCAATAGGAAAAACTGTCTGTGGCCCCCATCTGCGATCATGATCATCACCACATTTTAGAATCTGAAAAAAACACTAATAGCGGGAAATTAGCTAGCAACCCTACCGCTCCTTAGGCGAAAAACACAATTACACCCCTATGTTTCAACTCTACCACTTAACTTTAATGCACCTCACCTAAAATCACCCACTATTACCCCTGAATTAGCTCTATTCAAATCTGTAATGACTATGCCTGATTCACACTGTTATAAAAATGAACTGTTTTCTTCTCCTGCTCTTGCTGCTTGATTTTCTCAGCAGAAGTCTACGGGATTTTGCATTCTGTTGTGTTGGCTTGCGTCTCTGGCACGAGGGTACGCGGAGTAAGTAGGCACTCCACTCCTCTGCAGTGCACTTAGACCCAACTGCGCAGAACTGGAGGTGGTGCTAACTACGAAGCTACTAGAGGACCATACCGTGGACTGAAAAGTATTTAAAGTGCATATTTTGGGTTAGACGACTAATCTTTCTAAAACGTATAGTTAAAGAGCTCGTATTACACTATTTTCTCATCTATGTTATAACGTTTCCTCATCAAACATACCTGGAGTATTTAGGCTGAGTTCTCCTCAAAAATAAAACTCTGTTCCACCTTGTGATGTCACTGGGTACTACAGGAAGTGCTCCACTGTGTTTTTTAAAGCTCCATACACCTTCACTAGAACGATTTGGATCATTTCAGCTCTGGAATTGCAAATCTCTTCAGAACAAACAGTGAATAACTTGCTAACTGCTAACTTGAAAACGACCACTACGTGACATCACTAGGTGGAACAGAGCATTTTGAGCTTTGGAGATGTATAATAATAATCTCATAATAAAGGGTTACTCAAACATTTGTGAATAAAACTAAACACAATTCCTGGGATGTTTTTGCAGATTACAACGTGACTTAAAGCTCACACGACTCAATTTTGTGTAATATCGGAACTCTAACATAATTATATTTAGGAATTTGATTAAAAAATTGTGCTATAGTTTTGCAAATTAAGTTTATTATTGTACTTCCTGGTTGGACATGGGCAGCAGATGCAGATACACAGAGGTAATAAGTTGTGTTCATAATCTAGAAACAGATGGCAGTCAACTTTACTTTATTACTTATTATTACTTTATAACTTTATTTATCAGGGATTTGGTCAACAACAGACCTCAATCTCAAGGCTTAAAGTGCATAAAACTTTGGAACATTACGATCAAAACTGTTATATCTCCATGGAAACAAGCTGGTGGCAGACCCTTTACCAGAAATGTTACACAGTGCACCTTTAAACAAGAGTATCAAGCATTGCTAATACTTATAAACTGGTATCAGCTCCAGATTTGAAGTACTTTTGTTGTGCAGTAAACATCACAATGAGTTAGTTATAATATTATTTCTCTTGGGGCTTATAATTGTCTGCAAAGATCATTTCTATTGAACATTTGAACATACTTGAGTGCTTTTTCTCTATTTTCAGAAAACTTTTTTTCAAGTCTATAGACATTACCCACAATGCACTTCTCCCTCTGCACATTTGCACTAAAACCCCCCGTCACGTTACATCCCTGACGCATAAATCACCCAGAGGAGAATTATATCGCCGCGGAGACTGACGACTTCATAAAACCAATTGTAGACCCATCACTTAAAGCCCTAATGCGGGGAGGTTAATGCATTCGCCGCCATATACAAGGACATCGTTTAAAAAACCCAGTGCTGATGTGCGATATTTAGAGAAATTACTATTCAGATTCCATTAAGATTATAGGCCTTCATCGTTCACTGCATCAATAGCTGGCATGTCATTAAGACGCCTCTCGCCACTTTGCTGAATTTGAAAATATGATGGCTTCCAATTTGACGGATAATGTCGGAATGTCGCAGTCGGGTCGGAAAAAATGGGAGAAAAGCGTGTATTTTTCGCTGTAAGATATGGAGATTTATGCGTCTGAAAAACAGATGGCGGTGTTCCAAATATCATAGCTTTAAAAAGGAGCAAAATGGAGAGTTAAAGTGCATATGACAGGTTTTCATGTTTTTCTAATTATTACTTGGTTTGTGATGGTACCTGTGGTAAATATTCATTATAGTTTTACATCAGTCAAGCAGCACTTTGTGGGAAAAAGTTATGAAGAAAATTGCGGAAATGGAGGTAGAAAGAGGAGAGTTCTATCCAAGGTGTTAATGTCTGCTTTTATTTATCTAATCATAATTATTGTGTAATTTAGACACGTTTTGGTATTAACTTTATGGTTGCTATAGGTAACAGAGCTGGTATTACCTCGACCACTACATATGTAATTTCTGTTGTCCGTGGGAACTCCCTAAAAGCTCGGCGTTTCGTCCGGTCGTGGGACTCAACGTTCTAGTGCAACCAAGACAGCTCACTTTTAAATAGTGTTTTCCTAATCACTTGAGCTGCGCAGTCTAAAAAAAAACACAGATTTTTGACAAGACAAAGCAAATTTAGACCTAAAATTGTACCAAAAACACATTTAGTTTTTCTTTTACCTTCTGTTGATGCGTCTGTGTGGCACCATTTCCCCCAAACACAGTTATGCTAAACAAGAGCCATTTTACGTTAGAGGTTATACTCGCTAATGTTGATTTTTTGACATTTTTTATTTTTCAAAATCAGTTTAAGATTAGGGTTAGCATTTGGGTTAGATTTAGGAACTGTTACTGTAACTGCTGTTGTCAGGCTCATCATTTTGGTCTTAAAATGTTCATCTTTGCTTGATTCTGGAACTTTTATTTTGCTATTGTGTCCGTAAATCAAGAGATGAATATTAATAACAGGCAAATCGATTACCTTCTTTCTCCAAGGTTGTTCCCGTTAGCGTTAGCAACAGGTTTGATTGACAGTGTTGCTAAGTACCTGTTTAGCGTCCCTGCTAAACCGGCATGATGGGGCGTTACAGCCTCGATCCCGATTGGCTCTTTGGTTACTATGATACTCGCGGTCTGAACTCCAAATATTAAACTCGCCTCCAAATTCGCTAGCGTCGATTAGCTTCATTTAACTGGAGCCCGAACGCTACGGATGACGTCGCACTCGCTTAGTCCACTTCTTTATACAGTCTACGGTCGGAACCCACAACATCAGGCTGGTATATTAACCCTACACATGCACTGTGGCTTTACCGCTGAGCCGCAAGTCCTCAGAATAAAAGCAGTAATTTGGAAAAAGGCCCGTATTAGTCCATGTACACATTTGCACGTCTGAATGATGTATTTACTCTAACAAGCTCCTAAAACTGTCCAAACATTCCCAGAGTCACATCTCTACCACACAGCAAGATCTCTCATTTGTTGGCAGCGCTAAATAGTTTCAATAAATAATCGGCTGTTTAAATCTGCAAAACACAGCATATGGCCAGTATTAATTAATCATATGTGGAAATGACTAAGCTGTTAGCGAAATTCCACAACGGCACGCTTATAATGAAACAAAGAACTGGCACTGGAGCTAAATGCGTACTGTGTAACTGGCTTGTCTCCATGGAGATGTTATTGATTTGCCTGTAATGTAACACAATATGGCAATAAAGTTATCTGACCCCATGGAGACAGGCAGATGATGGCACTAGGCAAAGTTGCAGGTCAGATCTTTGGAGAGGCGAGTCCATTCACAGGAAGAACGCAATTCTGTCAACTCGGACCTACATCAAAACAAGGAAAACAATAGTGCTAGCCATAATGCTAATAAGTGCGAGAAGACCCATTAAAAGCCTGAATGATTATGTTAAATATGACTCAGGCACATTTCACACTTAGTATAATTCAAACAGACCTAGCTACATACTCTAAAACAACAAAACAAGCAAGTACACGCATGCATTTATCGCATTTCCCCGTCTAAACATCGGGTTGGGACCACACGGAAGTCTTGATAATGTGTCTAATGACCCATTGGATTTCACCGGGGATGGACAATTGCCTCGTTTAATAAGTGGTTAGCTTTAGCAGCGGTCAGACCAAGTGTTAACCGCGCTAGTCGGAACATGCTAGCTTCTGTTTTTGAAGATCTCAGCTTTATAGTCAAGGCGCCCTACCTGATTTTGACAATCTTTAAAACTGAACTAATGCATTTTAAACAGTTTGCAGCAGTCCGTAGGTATTCCACACTTACTTTATGCTTTCTGAGTATCCAAAGTATGCACGGTGATGAGTTTATAAGTGCTTTCCGCAACTTTAACAACAAACCAGCTGTAGAGTTTCCAGGTAAGGTAAAGCAAACAACAACTAGCATGCTATCAGTCCAATAAATGCTCTATGATTGTAATTTATTTGAGGAAAGCCTGGGTTAATAAGCTTAAGTACGTAAATAAATAAATAAAATAAAAAGTTGATGTGATTAATACAGTTTATCTGACAAAAGTAAGAAGGAAAAACTGTTGAGTGGCTAACTTACAGATTTAAAGTCACACTGCGTAACTTTCCTGATGGAGGTTAGGGTGATATAAGATTTTTGAGAAGCTTGTCAGTATGTACAGGACAAAAATAGGCCATTACTATTAGTATTACAACCACAATATTACCACAACGACATAAATAAAAAATACATTTGTGTCCTTGGGCAAGACACTCCATCTGTCTATGTGTAAACGATCATCTGAACACTTACCATGCTAACACGCACTTACTGATTACTGGACAATAAAACTCTTAAAGTTACATTTAAAGATAGCTTATACCCTTTATTGTATTAAATATAATGAGCTCTATTTTGTTATATTGGCCTGGCTGAAAAAAAAGCAGAGGATATATCCAGACAGCAGACGGCAGTTAGCATAATTAAAGACATTCTCCACAGAGCGGCCGACTACTTAATTTTTAATCTGCTGTGAAAATGATGGGATTAGCCACAAAAAAGTTCCGTCTCAAATATATAGATAAGTTCTCACAAAGCTAATACATGTGAAGTGGTTAGCCAGTCATACCCATTTGCATTGTTAGCCATGCGAGTGACGTGGATGTCTTTCATTTACGCATATTTTCAGTTTATTTTAAAGCGGACCTGTTACGCGAAATCAACTCAAAATCAAACTTACATTTAGAGTGGTTTACTGTCTCCGCTCTGTACTTACTTCGTTCTCCAATTTTATTTTCATGATCGGTGGTACACGTTGGATTCAAGAGCGTTGCGTAGCCATTTTGGTACAATTGAAAAAAATCCGCTGCTTGCTAGCGCGCTCAGCAGCTATCTGTAGGTGGCGCCGACAGCTCTTTGTCGTGATGTTGTGTTTACGGCAAGCGAGCGGACTTGTTTCTTTTATTACGTTGTTTTAGATGAACATTGCGATTTAAAATATGTTGTACTTTAAGTCAGGCGCCATGCAGTATTTTTGTCTAAATCTACATAGTTTTTCCACTTTGTCTTTTTGCACTTCAAGTAAAAAAAAAAAAAAAACATTTATAAAAATAACTGCTACGTTTTTAGGCTAATTGAGGTGAAAATGAACACAAGCTAACACGGTGTAACACATCATTCTGAGCAGGTGGCAGAGCACTTGTCATAACGCAAACTCCTGAGACGTGAGCTAGCTAAATTAACACGATACATGGCGCGAAAGCACAATACAGGGTACGACACCCTTAGGGCTAATGCATGCACCGCTAGCTCACTTTAGCTCTAAGTGTGTTCTGCTCCACCTGAACCATGGTGAATGAGGGACATACTTGGCCAGACTATTGCTTCCTTTTTATGGTTTTTCCTCTTTGTTCTCTGCAGCGATGAGGTGTTCAAAGACGGTAGAAGAGCTAGTCGTCTGCACTTCAGTTCAAATGGCCACTGAACCACCTGTGGCCGATAAAACTCTGCAGGGTAGTGGGTAGTGTGTGATTGAAGTTAGGCAGAGGAAAAGGAGAAGAGGACCAAAACAGTACTCTCTTTTATATTGTGACGCAACACTTATCGTAACGACACATTAATTAGACTAAATAAAGCATGAAGAAAGACTTAAAAGCACAGTAACTGATTTTTACTGTCTTAAAACACACACACACAAAAAAATAGAGCTAGTTCTTTTTTAAACGGTTTGTCCAAAGTTATTCCTTACTTTGTGCATTCTGAGCATCCTAATTACTCACTGCAATGCGCTTATAAGCACTTTTGACTATTTTCAGAAGCCAGAGTGGAGCTTTGCCATCACGCTAATGCAACAACTAGCATGTTATCCACACACTTACTTTATTATGGGCAATGAAATGCGTCATAATTAGATGCAGACAGAACACAACGGACATATTTTGGCCTCAAGAGCTGCTTATACTGTATATGTGTACTGGAACAAGACAAATCTTGCTCAAATACATGGAAAAAATGAATAAATAGTTTATTAAGATTCAGGCTTGGTAACTACTTCATTAAGGGCTAGGATATTAATTAAGCAGTTTCTAAGCCAATGGATCATTCTTAAACTATTTGCGCAAGTCTTTATTCATGCTTTATTAAGGTTAATTAGGTGTAGTAGTCTGGTCCTCAAGCCCTCTGTTGCATCTCAAGTTGAACCTAACGTGATTTTCTTTTTTTTTTTAGTGATCCACTCCATGATCATGGTCATGTTTGACAATGGTCGACTCTGATTTACAAATAAAATCAAATTCATCTCACCTCAGTTTAACAGAGTTCAGTGCTTTGCCCATTGATCCTGTAGAACTCCACGATGTTTTTCAGCTCCCTGTGATTTTTTTTCCTTTGTTTTTTTCCGATACAGATGGACCACGTGTGTTCCCAATTTGCTAATCCATCTGTCAGTCACGCCCATTTGAAAACAGGGAGATTCATCAGCGACCAGACTCACATCTTTGTAAAATATCGAAGAAGTGTGTATTATGGATCCCAGACAGATGATTCCAAGCACTTTCTTAGAGGTTGAAACATTTTGGAGAGAAAAAAAATGTGAACATGACCTGTCAGATAAGATTTTCTATTAGATTTGCTACCTTTTTCCCTCTGAGTTCTTAGTTTCCCCTGATCTTGGTACCATCTGAGAACTGAAATATGAACTGCTAAACTAAAACAAGAATAAGAATGAAAACAGAGCAACAAATAATTATATCCTAAATATAAAAACACTAATTTGTGAAATTTACTTAACATTTTGAATTTCAATATCGGCACATGGCAGTTATCGGCCACAGCTGCAAGACAAATTTAATAATCTGGTAACAAACTTTTATACACACACCTGGCTCTGTTTTTAATGTTTTATATGGACTTGTTTACTTGTTTTGCTTGTTTTTCTGCTTGTATTTCACTTTAAACAGGGCCCCCGTCAAAAGAGACCCCAATTGCTCTCACTGGGTTCCCTTGTATGAATAAAGATAAAATATTGGATATCGACTAAAAACGTTCATACCAGACCATCCCCGATTGTGCGTTTAGATATATACCTTGACTAAATTGCAAATTCGCACAACTTTTATTTCTCTCTTTGGAAGTAACTCCATCCTCTTCCAGTTGCGTTCTCCCTCCTCTCCCAGTCCCATCAAACTGGACTTCTACGGAAGCCTTATTGAATCAGCCCGGAGTTAACGCTGCCGATGGACTCAAAAGAAGTGGCTTTTCTTTGGCGCGGAAACCTTAGCCTAATGCCTTCCCTCCACCTCCTCCATGATTGAATCTTTTTTCTTCCTGTGCGCTACATTTAGTCTTTTATTTGCTAACCTTTTATGCTATTAGCTTGACACCTTATAGCTTGACTTTTCACTCTATTTCAATTTGTACCTCTCCTGGTTTCCATGCTGGGTTGGCAGTGGTATTCTTGAAAACAATTTGAGCTAGCTTGTGTTAGCTTACAACTTTACACGATTTTTTTCCTTGCTAAGTATTTGAGCAAAATGTGTCTTTCCCCAGTACAGATATAGTACAAAATCAGTTCATGAGGTCAAAATATGTCCGCTGTTTACTGTTAGCATTGTTAGCACTTTAGCATGCTAGTTGTTGTTTGCTATACTGTGATGGCAAAACTATAACTACCTATACTTATTAACTCATTTGAATGGTTTAAAATGTCTGTTTTTCATGTTTTTAAGACAGTAAAAATCAGGTACCTTACAATTACAAGTCTTTAAATCTTATGAAAAGCTCTGAAACATGCTAAATGTGACTCAGTTGTTAGCTAATTGTTTACTTTGAGTAATTACTGTTGAAGGAAAATTGGAAAGAAAATATATTCTGCTGTATGTAATTCTGCAAGTAAATTACTTCAATTACTTACTGATAGTTATAACTATGCAAATAAAAATCATCATTGATAATTGTACGCATTTGAGAGAAATTATTTTGTATTTTTCTATCAAGGTGCTAACTGTAAAGACTGAACCAACTTAGAAGAGTATTCCAGTGCTAATTAAGCCTTGCAGTTCTTGTAAAAGGTGCCTGGTCTATGTTCATCACCAGTATACCCTCCGATAATTCTTCCCTCTAACAGAAAACATTCTGTTCCACCTTGTGATGTCATATTGTAATACAGGAAGTGCTCCGCTGTGTTTTTAAACTCCATACACCTTCACTAGAATAATTTGGATGATTTCAGCCCTGGAATTGCCAATGTCTACTGAAATAAAGGTAAAAGGAGATGTTAACTATAAAACTACCACTACATGACATCACAAAGTGGAACAGAGCATTTTGAGCTTTGCAGTGTTACTCAAACATGTGTGAATGAAACAAAACACAACTCCAGATATGTTTTCATGAGATAACACCATTCTAACATGGCTTAAAGCTCACAAGAGACAGTTTTGCGTAATATAGGTCCTTGCGTATATGTCTGTATTTTACTCAGGACTTGTCAGAGGTCTTGAGGTCGCAGAGTTGATTCCTGCTGGGACCAATTTCTGCTGTTGTGTCCTTAGGCAAGATATTTCATCCATCTTACCTCAGATGTGGTGTGGTGTGAATGTGGTGTGTGAGTGGGTGATTGGTGGTGGTCTGAGGGGCTGATTGGCAGCGTTGTTTCTGTCAGTCTACCCCAGGGCAACTGTGGCTACAAGGCACTATTATTATTATTGACTGCATATTAGGGCTGCAAAATATATAGAAATCTCAAAGACTGCAATTATTTAGGTAATACAATGTCCTCTGTAAACAACGAATGGTTCTTATCAGCGTTCTCTAAAATGTTAATGAACAAAATCAATGTTTTAAGTATAAATAGCTAATAAAACTAGCACGGCAACTCAATTTTTTCACCAAAATTGTTCAGCTAATGCACGGGAAGTTGGACCACTCAAACACGAGGAGAACATGCAAACACCATGCACAAATCCCCATCTAACCCGGGAATCTAACCTGAAACCTTCTTGCTATGTGGCGAGACTAGAATGTGTTAGCCTATATGTTTAAATTAATAAAAAAAAGCTACTAAATAAATATTGGCTTCCAAAACTAGTCAGGGTGAGAGGTCTGTGCTTTTACAGTTCACTATAGTAAGTGCAGAGTGAGACCTCTTACTTTCAATTTCAATAGATGATCTTTGACGTCTTTTGCGGTCTAGATTTATTCTCTTTTTCATCTCTCACATCGGCAGACTCATTTCAGTAACTAAACAGAGTGTGGAGGATCTGCAGGTTTGATGCGTCTCTTTAAAGGTGAATGCACTGTCTCATTCACAAAAAGCTGTGGTGCATTTTAAGATTTATGCACCGGTGTGTGACCTGAGCACATTGGCCTTGGCGTCTTACTCTGGCTTTAGCGGTTTGTACAGAGGGAATTCATAGGATTTTTTTTTTTTCTTTTCAATCATTTAACTGTGTCCCATATTATTTAACCTGGGTCTATAATGATGAAAGAGGACACATGAAAAGGGATGCGGTGATCTGTCAAATTTATTGCCACCTCTGGGAAATCCGAGCGCGTGTATCATAGCAACCAAAGAACCAATCAGGAGGGAAACTGTGGAAGCTACTTGTCCCTTCCCGCTCATAGACTGTATATATAAATGGACATAGCTAACACGCTACCCACCGTTTTCCAAATAGGAAGTGATCATGGTCGCGCTTCCGGCTCCATCAACTTTGGCTCCAATTCACTTTACATTGAAAAATTGTCACCTCTCTCTTTTTAACTGCTCTACATGATCCTGATGTTTTTATTTTGTTATTTGTGTCCGTGATTCAAGATATGAACATTAATAACAGACAAATCAGGCACCATCTTTCCCCAAGGTCGCTCCTGTTGGCATTAGCAACAGGTTTGATTGACAGTGGGCGGGAAGCGACTACCGTCAACAGCCTCGTTCTGGATTGGCTCTTTGGTTGCTATGATACTCGTGGTCAGAAATCCAAATATGAAACTCCGCTCCAAATTCGCCCCTATAACCGCTAGCCTCGACGAGACAAAATAGCAAAAATAAAAACACCAGGATATGAGTTAAAATTGACATTTTAAGACCAGAACGAGAAGCCGATGAGAGCAGCAGGTACAGAAAGAGGAACAATCATTTTTTTCGATGGAGCTGAGTTACGCCCAGACTCACTTTCTATCTGTATTGCGTCGGCTAGCGGCCTAGCTATGTCAATCTATATATACAGTGTACGTTCCAGACCCACATGTCCTTGTAATGTTTGATCAAAGCGTGTGGTTTTGGCTGGGCGGGGCAAGTATCAATCATAACTTTCATTCCCAGCCACATACTAACTCCTCATGACATCGTTCATAACTACGTCTAAAACCCTTATCGATTTCCCACATTTCGAACAGAGGAGAACAGATTGTCTTGAATTGAAAACGCGACACCGAAAAGCGCCGACATCCATACCGCCGCACGATGACATTGGTACACATTGGCTCCAGTTTTCAACCCCCCTCTCCTCCCTCCTCCTCCTCCTCCCACAGCGTCCCCCGCAGACACCCGCACACAAACGCAGGCCCCTAATCACCTGTCGCAGCCTTGCCAAACAATCACGGCTCTAATTGGCACTAACAGTTGAGGTATGGAGGGCACTCGGATCCAGATGGGGTAATTAACCAACACATTGAGTTTACGCAGTCATCCGTTTCAGCACGTCTCTTGTCTGCCGGGCCTCCAGAGCGCCCGGCCGATGGGGTAATGGATACAAAGTGCTCGCTGCGAAGAGGCTAAGATAAGATAAGTTTTATGGAATGGTTAAATCGTCGGTAATTGGTGCGGTGTTCTGTCTGTGTTGCAAGACAAGACAGATAGAAAAAATAGATTGAGGGCTCTGTACTTGACTTTTTCTCATGTATTTGAGCAAAATTACCTCAGTTCAGACATGTTGTATAAGCAGTTCAAAATGTGTACAGTCTGCGTCTGCATAACCAGGAAGTGCACTGTTAGCATCCAGTCTGGAGGAGTAAAATGCTAACCGTGGTTGTAGAATTAGCTTGCCACATCGGTGTGAATGAGGAGCGACCGAGTAATCCATGGAATTTTGACATGACTTTAAATCAAACTTTTTTTTATCATGATTATAATTGCCCGTACTTACAATATCTGTGGAACCCCCCCCCCCCCCTTCCCTCACCTGGCTGAATGGCCCGGTGCCTGGCTGGTGTGGCTCTCATCTTGCCCTGGGTTGGCCTCGCTCCGTTCCTTAGTTGAGTGGGATCTGGCCCTACAGACTTGAACTTTATCTGCAAATGGATACGCCTTAGTTCATGGGAGTGGATCTCTCCTTCAGTGTGGTTCTCCTTGAGGTTTCTCTTTTTCCCTACTGTTTTTTTTGTTTTTTTTTGAGTTTTTCCTTGCCAAGAAGGAGGGTCTAAGGACAGGGGATGTTCTGGGACAGATATGCATTTACTTTACTTCCTCATGTTCAGCCCTAAGAGGCGACTGCTGTTGTGATTTTGGGATTTACAAAAATACATTGAATTGAATAGTGAGTACACTTCTATGGGTTATTAATTGTTAATGCATAACGTTATTTCAATCATCACTTGTATTGTTTTGACAATGCTATCTGTTAAAACACTTTCAGTTTTGTTTTTGATCCTGTGAGTCACCCCTCCCCTTTCATCCTGCGCTAAATCCCTCCTCCTCCAAGTATGAAGTTTGTGAAGTTGTAGCGTTTTGCATCCTGTTCTTGTATATTTATAAAAATGGCCGTGCGGGAGTACTTATAACCATAAGTAGGATTCAAATAGTGCCCAGGAGAGATCGCACTGTTACTCAAACATGCATGGATGACATCTAAAACCACTTAAGGCATGTTTTTGATGGATGTTATGACATGGTAGCTCCAAAAAGTGGATTTTGTGTAATGTTTAATGTTATGTTCCTCTGTATTTGACCCGACTTTTTCTCTTTCTCTTTCTTTTTTCCATGCTCCTGTCTGGTGGCATCTCTTCATTAGGTGAGTACCAATATTTTGTTTTTGTTTTACACTGGTGGTATTTCTGTTACCTGAACAAACTACTGTCTTGATAACGCTCGATCAACAGGAACTAACTAATCTGATCGGTGGAAGCGTCACAACAGCAGAACAAGGCAAAAAATCTATCTTTAGTTTAATCCAGTTACACAAATCCACAAAGCACTTCCCTCTGCATGTTTTTCCAGAACAAAAAAGTCAGTTAAAATAGGCTGAAGTACGTCTGTCGGGTGCCTATTTTCTTCGTTTTTCATCTTATTAAATCAAGCCTTAAGTTGCTCAATGGTGCAAAAGCCCTTCAAATAAAACCCATAACTTAGATGTTTAGATATGAAAAGAAAAAAAAATACATAAACAGGTCTACAAGACTACTGACTCTTTTTCAAAGCAATCCTTTCAAATTTCCACCACTCAGAAACTTCTATGTAACTGCTGAAAAATTCCTTCCATAACTCCTGTCTGACATTACCATATTCACACAAGAGACTGCAGCCTGTCTCTTTTGAACCGATAAAACCCTCTGCTCCCTATTACTAATCTGTGGACTTACATATGCTCGGGATTTTGAGTGACGCGCACTTTCACGCTCGCATTATCATGGAAACGTGTCGCTCCGGCTTCTACAAATGAGCAGTGCCAGAGATTATAGTTGCGAGTGATAAAGACTTTTGAATGCTAATCCCGTGTCAGGGCGCCCACATCGTTGCTACGGGTAAATCTTTATCTTGGCATTGGCTTTTTTACTCCCGTTGATAATACCCTCCACCGCGGCACAAAGAAAGACGTGATAAGATTTAGAAGGCAACAGCTGTGTCGTGCATCTGTCAGAATTACGGCCACACGTAAAGGGAACGTCAATGCGGAGTTGGAAGGCTGACAAGGCGGTGATGGTGCGCTTGAATACAGTTTGAATATATACAAAGTAGGCGTGTGGGAAGAAGTGGGCTTTTTGTGGTAGTTTATTCAGGTCGCAATATACATGTAAGAACTAAAACGGTCAAAATGATTATGAGTATTTAAAGGAACTGTGTGTAGCCAAGTGCTGGGGTTTAGGTAGTGACGATTCAGACGATCAGAGGGAGTCCTTTTAGGTTTAAAGGCACAAAACTGACTCTATAATCAGCTTTAAGTCATGTTATAATGTTGGTACCTCCTCAAAAACAGACCTGGAGTTGTGTTTTGTTTCATTCACACATGTTTGACTAACCTTTTATTATTAATCTGTGTACATCTGCTAAACACCCAATGCTCCATTCTACCTTGTGATGTCACCGAGTGGTAGTTTTCAAGTTAACGACTACCTTTTACCTTTTAGTTCAGTAAAGCTTGGCAATTCGAGGGCTGAAATCATCCAAATGATTCTAGTGAAGATGTATGGAGTTTAAAAACACAGTGGAGCACTTCCTGTATTACCACATGACATCACAAGGTGGAACAAAGTGTTTTCAGTTTGAGAGAAGAACTCAGCCTGAATATGCCGGGTATGTGTGTTAAACATGTGTGAATGAAACAAAACACAACTCCAGGTCTGTTTTTGATGAGGAAACAACATTATAACGTAGATCAGAAACAGCGTAATATGGGACCTTTACAACAACTGAATTTTAGCATTGAAACTGGCAACCCAAACGTGGGACTCATGTGAGACTCACTCTATTTGAACTTGTTTACCTCGTATCAGGGGGCGCAGATAAGTCAGTTTATAGAGTTTAAAATCAAAATCATGCTTACAGTTCTTTAATTAGCCTTGTATTAGTCTTGGTTTTGTCCATGTACATAGACACAACTCGTAACTAAAACTAAGCATGTATTTTTTTCATTTTTTTTTTTTTATTATAGCTGAAATTATTGAGTTAAAAAGCATATTAAAATCAAAAGCATATTGAAATATATCAAAAAATAATCTAAATATTGCAGAACATAACAGTCAAATTGCATACTTTATTATTTATTATTTTATGTGACAGTCCCGTGCAGCCGTACTATCCACCCACCCCCAGCCCCCTTATCCCACAATCAAGCCCTTCAAATCAAAATTCATGTTGATGCTTCAGAGTTCGCTGAATTAAAGATTTTTGTGTCCCAATTGCAAAAACAACACAAAAAAAGAACTTATTTATACACTTTCAGCACTGTATAATACCATTTCTAGGTTATAAACTTGCCGTAGCTTACATTTGCCTGATTTATACAACGCAAACCCCATCAGTGCTACTTTTGGACACGGAATCCCCATCTTCTTTCATGAAACATTTAGCGGCTCGTGTTCTGTCATCACATTCCTCAAACTCCGGAGACGATCGTCCGCATCGAGCTGGTATAAAAATGAGCCGTAGATCTGGGACAGAACTGGTATGGAGGACATAATCTGCACATGCAAATCCGCTCGGTAAGACAATCAAAAGACTTATTGGCGGAAGGATACGTGCCGTGCCATGTGCATACGCGGGGCCAGGCATGAAAGAGCGCCGGTAAGAAGTGGGGCTCTCTTGGGAAGCCGTGGGGATTTGTTCAGTCCCAGGAGGAGGGGGAATTGGATGCTGATGATCGGAGGTAATGAGGTTAGCAGGAATTCTCAAAGCCATTTTGTTGGAAGTGGTGAGATTAAAACGAAAACTTTTTTTTGTTTTCTGTTTTTCTTGAATCAAAAATACACCAAATTCACTATGCATGCCCTGTTTTTTTGAAGAATTAAATCATTTTGGAAAATATTTAATTTTATTTCTGAGATTGCAATTTAATTTGTGTAGATGTTAAAAGCGTTATACACATTTTTCCCCATGTATTTGAGCAAAATTGGTCTTGCCCCAATACAGATATAGTGTATAAGCGTCTCTCAAGGTAAAAAAATAAGTCTCATGCGTACTATATACAGCGTTTTATTGTCCCGTAATCAGGAATTGCGCTGTTAACATGCTAGTTAGCTTTGACAGCAAAACTCCGCTCTGGTCTCTGAAACTTGTGAAAAGTGCTTATAAAGGTATCACTGTGAATAATTAGGATGTTCTAAATGCATAAGGTAAGTAAGAAATAACTTTGAACCACTGCAAACTGTTTAAAATTAACTAGTTCTGTTTTTCACGTTTTTAAGCCCGTAAAAAAATCTGGTACAGCGTCTTTAAAGGAGCATCTTGTGACTTTTCTGGAGGGGGATTGTTGCGTTGTTCATTACAAGAATTCAGTGCATTTCAGAACCATTTTGTAGATGTCTAAACTATATTGTTAGCAGGTTTTACACACAATAAGACACCATGGCGACGGAATATTTCGTTCTCTGCAGTATTAACCAAAGAACTGCAGTCCTTTCCTAACTGCGACCATTCAAATTACAATTCCATTTATCACTCAGCCCTAGTTAAAAGTACACACATCTTTGCAGCCCCGAATCCCACCGGGAATCTTTGGAGCGTTCACTTCCTCGGGCTTTGTCCTATATTTCCTCCCCTGAATTTGGTGCAGCCGGGCGATCATTAGTTTGACAATTTTTTTGGTCAGAGTACAAGCGTATTTTTCTTTTCTTTTTTAAGCCTATTTTTTCAACCCAACAGTCAACAAAATGTTTTTAGCTTTGGAAAACATAAAATGAAAGGTAAGGGATGGACTAAAGTGAGGTGGACTTGGTTGGAGTTTGGGTTTTATAGTTTTGATTTGTACAAATTGTAAGAAGTAGAAAAGTTTGAAGACTTTCTGTCACTGGTAAAAGGTTTGTATCAATGAGGTTATGAAACTGAAGACTTGAATAACATTACTTTTTTATCGTCCCCGTGCTTTCATGTTTAAACGGCCCATATTCTTCTATTTTCTGATCTATGTTATAATGTTTCCTCAGCACAAACATACCTGGAGGTGTGTTTTTTGTTTCATTCACACGTTTAACAGACAAACCCTGTATATTTAGCTGAGTTCTTCTCTCAAACTGAAAACACTCTGTTCCACCTTGTGATGTCATGTGGTAATACAGGAAGTGCTCCATTGTGTTTTAAACTCCATACACCTTCGCTAGAATCATTTGGATAATTTCAGCTCTGGAATTGCCAATCTTTACTAAACTAAAAGGCAGCTGTTAACTTGAAAACTACCTCTTCATGACATCACAAGGTGGATCAGAGCATGTTGAGCTTTGAAAATGTAGACGGACTAATTATAAAGGGGTAGTCAAACATGTGTGAATGAAACAGAACATAACTCCAGGTGTGTTTTTGATGAGGTAACAGCATTATAACATGACTTAAATCTCACAAGAGTTGGTTTTGTGTAATGTGGGGAAGTTGGTTTGATGTGGTCAAAAGCAGGACGCAGACTCAGAAAATTCCCAGTTAACAAAACTGATTGCAATCACCGTGGTAGGACGTGGGGAAAAAAAAAAAAAAAACAACATATTTCCAACAATTAACTGTGCTCAACTTAAGAAGAAGCAACAGAAATTAAACTGTGGAAAAACCCACATGTACCAGGCTACACTGATGTTCTCCCTGAAAGACTGACTTGTACCGCTTAAATACCCTCCTAAACAGGAAGCACCTCCCCCAGGTATATACCATATATTTCACATATTTAACTTAAGTATGACCTCATAATCCACTGTGTACTTATGAGGGCCTAAGTCCATTTAACCTAATAGTGTTTAAAAATAAGCTATAAACACTTAAACATGGAAACAAAATACATAAAGACATTGAAACAAAAACAAAACAAAACGTAAACCAGTTCCCCCTTCCACATGGTCCAAACCCACGACCACACCCAAGGCTTTGTCTGAACCATGTGGAGATTCAAGTAAGAAAGGATGCATGTAACCGGTGTAAGGGTGGTGTTTAAATTAAAGATCGACCATAACTAAAAGACTAAACAAAAGAAACCCGAGATAGTTATGTTTAGTGTTTAATTGAATATTGAAAAATTATAGGAAATGAACAAATGTGTGAATATAAACAAAATTAGGGTGAGATTAACAGGACAAAGGCCCATTTTGTCACATGTAATGTTGGACCTTTAACTTTATGGTATCCCAGACTGATGGAGAAATTGCACTGCTGTACGATGTCGTGCCCACACTACCAGCTCAGCCCTCGTTATCTTGGCCTACGTGATCAGAGGTATAATACTCCCTACAACAGAAGCATAGCCAGACCGGACTGAACTACAGTGGAATGGACAATACTATCATAAATACCTTGAGGATTCATGTCTCCAGCCTTTTTTCTTACAACTTTCGGGATACTTCAGTTTATTCTACACCACAAACAAAACATTTCTTTTGTTGTCATAAATCTAGTTATCATCATGACATATTCTTGACTTTGTTTGTTCGACATGTACTTAAAAAGATTCTCAATTCAGTACAAAAGAAAATCACTAGGTTTCAGATTACATCTCACCATTGTATTGTTCTAAATTATTGATATAGCTTCTAGCCAAAATGTCTACAAGCTGATATTTTTGTGTGGTTAGATGTAATATATAATGTATATACAGAGAGGGACCGTGGACATAGTAAGTAATTTATCATCAGGTTAAACATTTGTGGATTTTGCAATACCGCATATAAATACAACCATATACTGTATACAACCTTATGTATATATATTATAGATCCAGGAATTTGTCTTGGCCTGGTAATAAAATGTCAGCTGTGTCCGTCTGCGTCTAATTATTAAGGGGTTTATTGTGCGAGAAAATCAGGAAGTGCTAGTTTAGTTTAGCATTACCTTGACGGCAGACCTCGCTCCGGTTTCTGAAGGTTGTGAAAAGCGCTTATAGTCTCACCGTAAGCCAGACTTAACTTTGGACCACTGCAAACTATCCATCTATTTATTTTGTATCCTGTCTCCCGTCACAACCGCAGCGCCGCACTACAACATCGCAAAGTCACCTGAAACAATCCATTATCTGGCCATATTTGTCGAGTTTTCCTCCATCCAGCCTCATGCCAATTTGCTTCACTCCCTCCTCCCGTGCCCTCCTTTCTACGACCAGGGTTAGCTTTGGCAAACCCCATCTGTATTCATTTGCGGTGCCTCTCAGGACACACCACGCAGGGCCCATTTGAGGAGGCAGAAGTGAGCCGCTCGCGCTACACGGTCTGGGCTGTATACGAGGCTTTGCTGCAGCTGTCTTCCACGGGTTTATGCTGCCGTGAGGGTCGAGATGGTCAGGATAAAAATACAAGCTAGTATGTTTGTGCAAGTCTCAGTGTGCTAGACATAAAGATGGTTTGTACAAGAGGTCTTAGATATAATTACGGAAAGTTCTGACTGAAGTGTAAAAATGCTGTGAAATGAATAGTTTGTTAAAGTAGTTTGTTTTTTCCCCCTACAGATGTATTATATAAGCATCTCTTGAGCCAAAATAGGTCTGCTGCTTGTTGTCCACATCTAGTTCTGAAGAGTTTTACTGTTCGATAATTAGGAAGTGCGCGTTAGCATGCTGGTTGTCTTTAGCTTTACTGTGAGGGCAAAACTCCGCTCTGACCTGATCTGAGAGTTGTAAATCGTTTGCAAATTGTTTAAAATTAAATAGTTCTGTGTTTTTTTCAGGTTGAGTGGTAATGTTTTTTTTTTTACAATGCATCCTTAAATATTTTGTACAAAAAGTTCAAATTGCTCAGATAGCTAATTGGTTTGAAAGTTCCAAAACGTTACATAAGTAGTAATTTTGAGAAGATTTTCCTGAAAATTCACCAAGAAAAACTGTATTCAGTCAGACAAGACTTGAACTTGTGACCATCTAGCTGGTGGGTAGATGCTTAACCTGCTGTTCCATTACTAGTATGAAGCTAATGTAAGTGAAATATCATGTCCTGCTGCACATGGACGTTATAAACTCAGGTGAGACTTAAACCTCTGACCATCTGGTTGAATGGTTAACCTACTGTGCCACTACTGATACAAATAACAGGGCTGAAGTGTCTTGCTCAGAAACAACATAGTAAACTGAATCTTAGCAATTTGTGGAATTCAAAACTCAATTTCAGTGTTTATAATGAGTGGCCTTAATAAATAAGCATGAAACACTTCACTGAACCAGCAACGAGCTTGTTGGTGGGAAAGTCCTTAACCTACTGTGCCACTGTTACCTCAATAGCATTACAAACCATCTCATATGTAGTCAACCGGCTCAGTGGTGTTGAAGTTGCGTCTGCGTTGTTGCCATTCACACACACACACACGCTGCAGTTTAATACCCAAAAAAGACGCCTTCTTTGTACAACATTCAGGCTTACGTATGCCGCTGTGTCTTTTTCCAAATCACAAAATGTATTCTTTCAGCCACCTTCAGTCTGAGAGCCAACTTTAGTCTGAGAACAATGGGAGCGCGCCGTGAATGTATAACAAAGCGGGACGAGGCTCCACTTGTACATGCGGATTAAGGCGAGATTTGAACCAGTGATCATCTAGTTTGTGGGCATATGCTCAGCTAACTGTGCCAGTGCTGTTTTAAGGGCAATGTAAGTGAAACATGTACATGGACAGTCTTTACTAAGGCAGGATTTAAAAAGGCGACATCTAGTTGAAGGGCAAATGCTCAACCCATTACTACTATCACTACTATCACTACTATCACTACTATCACTACTGGTACGTATTAAAATATATAATAATAATAATAATACTACTAATAATAATAATACTAACAATACTAATAATACTAATAATACTAATAATACTACTACTACTAATAATAATAATAATAATCTGAATCCTCCAAAGATGAACAATTTGTTGAATTCAAAACTTGCAAACGCTTGGTAATGGCCTAATATAAAGTAAATAATGAGCAAGCGACATGAGTATTTATTATAGTTTGGCTTTAATAACTGGGCTGTAACATGGAACACTTAAAGGGCCCATATTACAGTTTTCTGATCTATGTTATAATGTTGTTTTCTCATCAAAAACACACCTGGAGTTGTGTTTTGTTTCAATCACACATGTTTAACTCACAAACTTTGCACTTCTTCTCTTAACCCTTTAAGGACTGAGCACATTAGACCATTATTACTCGCCTAGACGTTTTTTTTAGCTAACAAAATCATGTTAAAGGTAGTATCAGCATGTACTTTTGCCTTTTTTCACATATCTACCTCTATTTTTCATCTCCATCCTTATTTTTCATTTTATGCATCAAATAACTAACTGGGAGACTCCCGACGGCACCTGGGCTCTGATTGGTCGTTTTTGAAGGACAACGTAAGCACAGATACCGTTTGAATTTACATAATAGCACAATTGGTTGCATAGTAATTGGTAATGGAAAGTCCGCAGTCGCAAATCTATCAGCGGCGATAGCATCCGACGCTATAGGTTTACACTGTTCCACCTTGTGATGTCATGCGGTAATACAGGAAGTGCTACTCTGTTTTTTAACTCCGTACACCTTCACTAGAGTTGCCTGTATGTACTGTACTAAAGCTAAAAAGGTAGCTGCTAACTTGAAAAATATCACCTCATGACATCACAAGGTGGAACTGAGCATTTTGAGCTTTGGAGATGTAGACAGAGCGGTTTTTGATGAGGTAACAACATTCCAACATCGTTAAGAACTCACAATTTTGCACAATATAGGACCTTTAACCACCAACCATCTTGTCTGTGGGCAAATACTTAACCTGCTGCGCCGCTGTTACCTCAATAGCATTTCATATCTAGTCAGTTCTGGTTCAGTGGGTTTTGAAGTTGCGTTCTTTCCGTTCTCTCACACCCACATCGCATTTTAATACCCAACAAAAGACTCCTCTTTTGTATAACATTCTGTCTAATGTATGCCACCGCGTCGTTTTCCAAATCACAAAATGTATTCTTTCAGCCAACTTCAGTCTGAGAGCAAACTTAAGCATCACATAGTATTTTGAAGGCCCTGCAGAAGTGGCCCTGGGACTGGGGCTGAGGCGAGGAGAACAATGGGAGCGTGGAGTGAATGTATAACAAAGAGGGATGAGGCTCCACTTGTAGAGGCGGGATCCAGCCGAACAGCCTGAATCTGTGGAGAAGTCCCATTCTTGCTGAGAACACAGATCCCTGGGACGGCTTTGGCAGCACAGCGCGCACAGCTTGCTCGACGCAGGTGAGAGGCTTAAGGGCTAACGCTAGCATGCAGGCAGAAAAGTACCCCGGCAACAAAACAAAAGAAATGAGAAAAAAAAGTGAGACTGGGTGGGAGAAAAAGTAATGGCTTGTTTTGGATGCATGGATTTCTAACATTTCAAACTCGACTTCGATACTAAGGAATAGGCCTGATATCGATTCTGATACCGCAATGATGATTAAAAACGCTCTTTATGTAGATCGTAGAATGTCATTTTCAACATTAAATCATAGAACTTTCTTTTATATTACCATATTTTTGTGTAATCCTTGAATCGTCCAGATAGATTTCATTGAAGCTGCTCCGCTGGACTTAGCAACAGGTTTGATTGACAGCGTTGCTAAGTGTCCATTCCCTGCTAAACCAGTTATCTTCAGCGTTGATTGGATCTTTGTTGCTATGATACTGGCAGTAGCTTCTGTGTTAGTTATTACCTGAGAAAATGCTATGTAAAATGTATAGATTATATTTCATAGCTTCATTTATTTTCCTATTAGCTTAATATACACATCATAGTGAAGTAAGGAATGTTTATCTTGACGAGAACAAATTAAAATCAGGTACAGGCCCTTTACTATCGAAAAGAAACTGCCTAACACAACTTGCATATCATTCCTGGAACCTTTTTGATTTTGAAAAGGAAATCAGGTTAAATTTGATTAAATAATTTGCAAAAAAAACCAAAACTGCTGTAGCTCATTTGATACAAAAACTGCAAGGAAAAAATTGAGCAAAATTCATTTTAATTTTGATGAAATTGTGGGGAAATTTGTTGTATAATTTTACAGTTAGTCGTCTTGTATCCAAATTCATTTTAATCATAATTGAACCAAACCACCCATTTTAATTTTGTCCCATTCTTGCTGAGAACACAGTTAATTTGGGTAGCTTTGGCACCACAATGCGCGCAGCTTGCTCGACACAGGTGAGAAGCTTAACTGCTAACAATTGGAGGCAAAAAGTTCCAGCGCAGAAGAACATAAAAATCACACAAATTATTCTTCAACTCCTCAAAAAAAAAAAAAAAAAAAGAAAGTTAAAAGCCCTGTATCCAATTTTTTTCTCTTTCTTTAGACAATAGAAGGCTAACACTAGTATGAAGGCAGAAAAGTACCACAGCAACGAAACAAAAACTTTAAAAAATGTGTGACTAGGTGGGAGAAAAAGTAGTGTCACGTTTGCAGAATGGCTCGTTATGGATGTATGGATACATTTTTGGCATGGCGGTAAATATATTTGGTAGGTAGTAGTGTTGTCACGATACTAAAACCTACTTTCAAACCTGATTTTGATACGAAGGAATAGTCTCGATACCAAATCTGATACCACAGTTGTTATTAAAAACACCATTTTCAACATTAAATCATAGTACTTCCTTTTATGTAGCGTTATTCCATGTAATCCCTCAGTCGTACAGGTAGTTTCCATAGTGGTCCATGGGCGAATACTTGTCTACGTGGTCTTATACTTTCTCAAGATCATTCCAAAGCTATTCAGGAAAAGTTCATTTTTGTTATGAGAATGTTTTTTCGACTTATAGACCCATTGAGGTGAATAATTCCGATGCTTAGAATGCATAAGGTAAGCGAGGAATAACTTTTAGTCCGCTGCAAACCGTTTATCTCCTATCAACACGGCAATATTTGAGTGACATCTTCTGACCTACTAAGAAGTCCTTTTCATATCAAAACCTTTTGCTCAGAGTTCGAAATGCATGCGCTATTTCCAGACATCTCAATCTTTAGTTAAACCTTTTGTCTTCTACTAACAAGAAGCCAACCCTGGGAGATTTTCCGTCACCTTTTATCCACAAGGAACATATCAATAATCGGATTGTTACACGGAAAGGCGCTTTTGTAGCTAGCGAACTCCGCGTGTGTTCCGATTTAACAATGCACGACGTTTTATTCCCAAACACCTCAGAGTTTCTTGCTGGCTTGTATTATCCCAAAATATCTCAAGCTGCGCGCCTTCATTTCAAAGCCTTTATCTTGACCACTTAGTTCCTGTCTTTTTTTAAAAACCTAACCTTTTGGCTAACATCTAGAAGGACCATCAAGCCCAAAAGCAAGACTGACCTTTTTAGGCATTCTCTTTCGCAGCAAGACGTCAATTAACCTTCAACGAAACTGCGACAGAGGGAAATACACACCAGCGAGGAAAAAAAGAGGAATCATAAAGAAGAAATGATTTTTTAACTTGTCAATTTAGCCTGGCATTTTATATTAATAGAATGTGAGAGGGAAAAGTCACCTTGTGAAAAGCACTGGGCAAACAAAAGTTGGGCTTCTGTCGCCAGCATAAGACATTCCGCAGTATCCGTGGCGACAACCAGGTCAAGTTACAGGTCAGATCTCGAGGCGGATGCATGTAATGTAAACACCTGTAACTGAATAAATGCACTCAATATGTTTAATGTCATATTGTTGAATATTCCAAGCGAAGAAATGACATCGCCTTGGAGACAAGCTGGTGACAGACCCCCTCCCCACCAGAAAGGTTATATAGTCCACCTTAAAAACTATTTGTTGTACGTCTCTGTCGCACGTATCTAGCTGGAGGGTTAGCTTATTGTGCATGTTGTAGGTTGAAATGGTTTGGGAACTGAACCATGGACGTACTTGCTGTGATGTCGATATGACTGTTAAAGAAGACATTTTGTGCTTGTGTCTGCTATACAGTGTTCCCTCGTTTATCGTGGGGGTACGTTCTAAAAATAACCCGCAAAAGGCGAAATCCGCAAAGTAGTCAGCTTTATTTTTTGCAATTATATATGTTTAAGGCGAAAACTCCTTAAAACATATACAATAATAAAATCCCTCTCCACACACTTTATACACTTTTCTCACACAGACATTAACATTTTCTCACATTTCTCTCTTGTTTAAACTCAAAGTTCAAACTTTCTTATATTATATCACTCTTCCTCGATGATGATGATGTTGTTCACGTGCCTCTGCTCCAGCGGTATCCACAGAGGCGTCTCTCCGTGCAGAGAAATACTTTTTAAGTCCAAAGTGTCTCTGAGATTTGTTGGTGCAGAACGTTTTATTGACATTGTGGGTTTTGTCTGAGAGAAAACTTGCAAAAATACAGCACTTCAGAATCACACTGCGATCGAACATTTATGTAAATTTGACAAGCTGAACGCATTCTGTACTGTACAGGAGACACGGCACAGAGGAGACTGATGGACAATGGTCCACAGTCCCTCAGCCAATCAGGACGCGGAACGTGCGCATTTATACACTGTAAAAAAAACACCAAAAAAAATCTGTGAGGCCACGAAAGGTGAACCGCAATATAATGAGGGACCATTGTATAGTTATAATCTATGACACCCATGCATCATTCTGTCTGTTCTGTTATAATTTGTTAAAAATAAAATTGGAAAACGAAATAAGACAAAGAACTAATGATGTCTTGAACACTGGAGTATAAAGATTACTCAAACATGCATAAATCACTCTAAATACAACTTCAAAAGGGTAAATGAGAAGAGGAAACAATTATAACATGGTTAAAAGCTCTGAAAGGTCGATTGTGCATAATATTTCCCCTTTAAAGGTTGGCCAATGTGATCTCATGACCAAAGACAGACTACTAAAAGAGGACAATGACCCAGCCAGGCACTCCTGCACTGAGCTAATGGCATTTGTACCAACATTTACATTAGCGTGCAACTTGATATTCAGTTTTATGTGTAGAATAATTGTTAGGTAGTTGTTTAAACATACTACATTTCTGAAAATGGTTAAAGGCTCTGTACAGATATACTGTATTTCTATATTGTACCTGATTTTTACTGTCTAAAAAAGCAAAAGTACTTAATTTTAAACGGTTTGCAGTGATCCAGTGTTATTTCTCACTTATCTTATCAATTCTGAGCATCCTAATTAGAAACTGTGATGACTTTTGCTATCATAGTAAAGCTAACAGCTAGCATGCAAACACAGACTTCCCTTCTTATCCTTATCGGACAAAAAACAGCTTTGTTATTCCATCCTGGCAGCATGCAGCAGATTTATTCTGACCTCAAGAGCAGCTTAAACAATATACACTGAGGCAAAACCAATGTGGCTCAAATACATGTGGAAACAATCAAATACAGGGCCTTTTAATTGTTTCTGGGACGAACGCACAACATTTGCCCTCAGTATATATCAGAACGTAGAAGGGACCAGTTTTCCATTAATGTGCATTGTAAAAATCATCTGTTTTCTTATGTACGCCGCAATCTGGTGGCAACGCGACAGGTCATTTTTAAAATTACAATGAAGCAATCTGGCAGTGGCGTTGTTAATTGGAGGCTACAGTTTGAGTAATTGTACACAAGCGCGGTGACTGGTGATGTATGGGTTTTGGAAATCGGTGAGAAATTGCAAGGTGAGTCATTTTTCAAACTGTTAATTAATGTTTTGATGCAATTGAACAACTGTATTGGGCGAGCTACAGATCCAAAAGGACGGGGAGTCGTGAGTGATGAGTACAATGAAGGGAATTTATGACTTTATAAACATGTACTTTTTTTGCTGAGTCAAGATGCTCATATATTTTCTCTAGTTGATTAAGTTAGAAATAGACGGAAAAGAATGAGCTAACAGTGAGGCAGTATGACCCAGTGGTAATTACACTTGCACATGTTTCGTCATAGTTTTGTAAGCGCACCGTTTGGGTCAAGTGGCTCTGCTGTTCTTGCTGATTGGGTTTGAATTCGTTCGTCATTAGGAAACGCTATAAAAAGGAGTTCACGCACTCTGATCCGAAAGTTAGCGGTTCGAATCCTGCTCCTGACATGAAACATCTTTGCTAGAGCTGTCAAAACTCACTGGCTCATAGATTGGCCGTGCACTTCCAGCTCTCACACAGATGAATACTACCTTTGGGCAATACGCTTAATTCGGCTCGGCTCCAATGCCTGCGTAAACTTGTATCTTGTATCTTGTAACTTGTATTGAAAGTGGTTGCTTGACTACTTTGAGTCCCTCGAATGTAGAAAAAACCCTATATAAATATGACCATTCCTCATTTATATGTGTATTTAATTATATTATCATAGAAAGACATACTTCCTTACTCTGAGAGGGCTTGAAATGTTGTTCCTTTGGCTTTAATATTCCACAGTACAGCAAAAAATGTATCTATCTCTATGGACAATATACCAATGTATGGTTTTAACTTTCCACGGACTCACGCAGGCCGCATCCAGAAACTTACATGCACCTTTAAGGACTTATCTTAACCTCCATAACCCTCAACCCCCGAATCATTCTTAACCCTATTGCGGCGGATGCTACTGTCGCCGATACACTAGTGGTTGCGGACTTTCCACTACCGTAAGTCCGCAACCAACTGTTCCATCGTGTTTTCAAACGACGTCTCAAAGCAGAGGCATGAGGCTCTTTAAATATGTTACTGTCATTACGGTAATGTGCTTATGTTGTTCCTCGAAGATGACCAATCAGAGCGCAGGATGGATATGTAAAATAGAGGTAACTGTGTGAAAAAAGGCAGTACACGCTGATACTTCCTTTAACATGATTTTTCTGGCTTAAAAAAAGAATAAAAGTCTAGACGAGCTATAATGGTCTATAATGTGCTAGGGCCTTAAAGGGTTAGCAAGCTATTGGTTCAGTATGAAGTACATATTTGTTCAGTTTTTATAAAGGCAAGTTAAGGTGAAGTTATTATGAGGTTACACCAAATATGTATTTATTTATATCTTCATTTATACAGAGAGAGACAATGAGAGCACTCAGACTCTCCTTTTCAAAAATACAAACATAAACAAACAAAACAATTAAGTACATAAGTAAATTTAAAACATTAAAAACAGGAGCAGGTCTGAGTATAAAAGTTTGTTACCAGATTATTAAAGTCCATTTGTGGCACCAAAGTATCCAATTTTGCTTGTCCTTGAAATATATTCATTTTTTGGGAAGCAAAACAGCCAAAAGCCCTTTTTGTCATCTCAGTTCTGGTGCGGCTAGTGCTTAGACTTTTAAAATCATGTGATCTTATATTAAAAGTTCCCGTATCAAAGTTTAACAAGCGAGATATTCAGGCAGTGTATCAAGTAGTAGTGTCTTACAAATACATTTCATACTGTGTTGTTCTCTTCTGACAGATAACGATGGCCAACCTACTTTTTCATAGAGTGTACAGTGATGGGTTTTAAATTTATCACCTCTATATTGAAATTGATTATCGACTCTCCAGTAGAGCTTTAAATAACCTTGTTTTGTTTTTTCAGGTTAGACTCAATTTTACAACCACTCACAATGCTCGCCGTCTAACCATCTTGTCTACAGCTCCTGCCTTGTCACAATGTATGGAGTACTGCAGTTTTAGCCTCCCCAGACTCACAGCATTCTCTTGAGTTTTTACAGCGCCGTTTCTCATGCTATCGACACACATGCATGTTTTTGTTTACCCGACTTTTTCGCAGCGTCTTTTTCTCATTGTTAAGTGAGGAAAAGCCCCAAAAATCCGTGTGGAATGTGTTTCATTTTTCTTGGCATTGATCTAACGCCATCGCGCGGGTTGTTTTCAAGGAGCTGAGGTGTTCACTGGCTCGGTAAGCTGCCTCGACACATCTGTCAATGCCCCTGATTCCAATCTAAAAGGTGCTGGTAGAGATGGAAGATTTTTTTTTTTCTTTATCTCTAGGTTAAGCTAAGCCACATGAGAAAATGCATTGGTTTAAAGTGCATATGAAAGGTTACACCGCGGATTTCACTAAGACATAGTTATCATTTCAGACTGACAGACTAAAAATAAAGGGTTACTTAAACATGTACGAATGAAACAACACACAACGCCGGGTATGGTAAATGGTCACCTTTTTTATGCAGAGCATTTCCACCTTCAAGGTCAGTGAATCTGATGTCTCTACCAATGATGTTGACAGCGGGATTTGAACCGCCAACCCTCGGATCAGTGGCGAGCTGAAACATCATTGAACAGATCTACACCGTTAAAAGTAACATCTAACATTGTGTTTGTAATACATATTTATATACATAACCATATAGTGGAGATATTTATTTTAATAGATTGTTTTTCCACATCAAGGGATAGTTTGTTTTCATAGCTGACAGTTTGGGCTGCTCACTAGCGTCTTCCTCATAGTGGTCACATGATGTTGCTGTGACGTGTCCAGTCAGCTGATTTAAACAGGTTTTGTTGCTGTCTTTCTACCATTGGAAGCAGGACAACAGCGCCATCTGTAGTCCGACTTCTTCGGTATCCCAAGTGTGTGAGAGTAAAAAAGCCCCCTTGTCCCGATTTATAGACTCGTGAACACGTTTTCATATATTTCCGTATATGGTAAAATGACAGGAGTTTTTTTAGATTAAATTTTATTTAAAAAAAAAAAAAAAAGGATCACGAAACATTAACAGCAAAATTAGGCAAGATGTATAATTCTTATCTAAATCTAAAGTGTGATCCGTGTTCAGGCCTTTAGTGCGGCCCTGGACCACAGATTGTCTTTATCAAAATGTTGGCACCTGGATTTGATTTACCATTTGATTTACCACCCTCAGAAAAAAGAAAAAAGTCCTGCATGGTGCTGAATTCTAATGCGGCCTGCTTAACCATGGCCGAGGTGAGAGTGGCTCGAGTCCATTCATAAACGTCCTTCTCTGGCCCCATTACACAGACACTTTAACATTTACTACGGCTACTGCAGAGTTATAGAAACAGGGAAGTGGCCGCTCTGATTTTTGTAACTGAGATTATAATGCAATTCATGGCCACTCATACAAAATCCACCACAGTTCAGTTTAACCGTACTGTCCCCTGTGCCATATTGGACAAAAGAGGTGTAGCAAATTGAAATTTGAATAGTCAGCTCACAAAACCTGCAATTACTGAAGTAATAAAATGTCCTCCTGAAAACAACTAAAGTATTGTCTGTTTATGGAAAGAAATGGCTTACCCTTGCACTTTTTTGAACAATTTAGTTCTTGGACTGAATATTTTTCTCTTGATATTTGCGAACTGACGAGAATGCATCTTGGCATGCTCCTGCTTGTGCAATAAGGCCCGGGCGCTAGTGGGTGGTCAGACTTTAGCCAATTTTAGTGAAAATACTGACTATTTGAAAGACCTGCAGAGGGGAGCTATGTAGAGGGAAAGATGCCTGTGCTTTTATCAACTTAAAAAAAGTTTTTTGGCTTTTTTCATTATTGTGAAGCTTCGTCAAATCAGCTCGGAGTATTTACTGAATGTCCTATGGGTTCTGTCGTAGAACTCATTTCAGAGGGCTACACATATCAATATGGCATGAGCTAGGTTACCCAACAGCCCCCCCGCAACCCAAAAAATGCACTGAACCATGGGTCAAATGCAAAAATAAAATCAGAGAAATCTCGGTTTAAGGATATTATGCTGTGAAACATGATAAACCAATGCAAAAGTGACTGAAAAAGCCTGGATGTCGCTAAATACTGGACGTTTCAGTTTGTTTGTGCATGTGTTGCTTCCTGGTTGGTGTTTGGCAGGCTAAGGCTATTAGGCCACATTATACTTAGCCACTAGTGTCAGAGCAACTCTCCATCCTCACTAAAAATGTTCAGCTCCTATGCCCAAAATATACACAGAGACCATCCCACACCAATTCTGTGCTAAACACTCAAAATAAGGCCACAAAATACCACCACATTGTTGTAAAGCACTTCTCCCTCTTACTAGTACTTTTATTCTTTTGATATGTAATCATTCTAATAGTACTTGTAAAGTTGACAAGGTTGCTTATGTCAGGTGTGCACTTGAATTTGGTTTTGTTTTATTTCCATTAGTGAAAACTCAACATCACGAGGCTCATTCAAATGTTGAATTTAAACAAAGATTGGTGATGTTTTGGAACCTTGGGAAAAGGTTGAAGTGGTTTGAAAAACAGACTTGCTTCAAAAAGCTCAACAATCAAGCACTTTTGCAGTTTACATAAACAAAATGTTTTCCACATAATGCAGAAAATGCACCTGATCACTCACATCTTGCCCTTACTCTACACCTTGATTGTGAGTCTCTGATAATCAGTCCTTTTAAGTTGTTTTTGCACATGTTAATTCACACTAGGTTTTGTTTTGTTTCATTTACTTTTGGGTCGGCCTTGTCCACATACATCACGCATCATTCACCCCAAACACAAACCATGAGTCACTTGAGAGGCCATCAGCTGCCACACTTATTTCCACTTCCAGGGGAATACGCACACACGGCCTCACTTCACTGGTGCTATATGTGGCTGTCTTTTCATTCGTCTGTGGCTTAATACACCGTGAGGACTATAAGTGCTGATGAAAGCAGAGAAAACACTTAGACATACATGAATGACATACAGACCCAGGCTCACCTGCGCAGACAGACCAAGGCTTAGCTGCGCAGGCAGAGGCAGGAGGAGATGTCACTGGTTTTAAGTTGATCCAGAATGCCTTGTTAGAAGAATATGTGAAACAGCAACTCTGCAGTTCACATTCATACAAATATACAGCATCCAAGCACTTCTACTTTCACCACAGACTGTGTAGGTCATACCCACGGTCGGCCACTTGCAGACCACACTCAGCCTGCTCCAGAGTGCAACTGGAGTTTACTGTGGTCTAAAATGTGACTGCTGAGTTCACACTGGCCCAAACGCACTGCCCTCGAAGTGTATGAATCAATGTGTTGTGTGAAAGCGACCTTAGTGTTAAAGTTTGTTGAGAATATTGTCAGCAATTGATCATTGATAGAGAAACTGCACTTCTGTGCTGTGCAAACCCTACACTGCCAGCTCAGACCTTGTTATCTTGGTCTAAGTAATTTTGAATACTCCCTACAGCAGATCTATAACTGGATTGTCAAGTCTAGTCCAATCACAATGAGGGTCCCATGTCCCATTCTGATGGTAAAAAAGCCTCACACCTCAACTTTTGGACTACTTCAATTTATTCACATTGTAGAATTGAGATGTTTTTGTTTTTTTTGTGTTTTAAGTTTTGTTTTTGTTTATTTATTTAAAGCACATTAGACTTGATTGACGAGTCAGGTAATTGTCATGGTTTGGACTCGTAACACAGTGGTGAGCTGCACATCCACTGCTCCTCTAGAACAAGCCTTTCTAATTTTCTCTATTGTGTTGTAATCAAGATTATATTCTACTTTTTATCTTAAATGCACACAGTGTAACTTTTCTCCTGGGGAGTCAGCCACCTGCTTCTCTCCATGGAGAGAACAATGTTAAATACCATATTGTGGAATATTCCATTTTGCATTTATTCAATTATAGGCATTTTATTGCCTCTTACTGTGAGTGGGGTGGTCGCCTCTACACAGATTGGACCTGTGAGGTAAGATGGCATCACCTGCTTGTCTCCATGGAAATAGACAGGTTAAATATCATACTTTGGAACATACCCCGAAAAAAAAAAACAAAGAACAAACAAACTAAACAAAAAAAGACATCTCAACAGAGGCGATGGACCTCCATCAGAAAAGTTACATGATTGCATCATACTTTTTAAACAAGTTAGTTAGCAGATGGAGACAAAATATATGAGAGCTCATTTATTTTAAAAGGATTCAATTAGGTATTTGCAAAAGTGTTTTACCGCTAACAGCTGCAGTTTTAAACACTAATTTGTAAAAAGGCTCTCGACCATGCATTCTTCTAAGAGCCAAAATCTGTCCTCCCGTCCCCGTGAATCCAGCCCTCTTTCACAACGCGTGTAAATTCTTCAATTACCGCCGCTGCGATGGAGAGCTGCAACGGCAAAACTCAAACGCTGACAAAAGTTTTAGTGGACTCCAAAGTGCTGCGTGGATTCTCTGCTTAGCGCTCGTAGATCATACTTCCGAGTGGAGCCGTGTGTTACAAGGTATGTAAAATACGCCATAAAGGAGCTACAAAACCAGATTGAAAGCCCCCAAAAAATGGAACTCACCGGAGCACATCTGCAGCTTGACGGAGGGTGCTTCTCGTCCCGATGACTGCGAAAATAGGCTGGCCAATTATTCGGAGCTCATTGTATAACAGGCAGTGTGACATAGCATTAGCCATCATGGTCCGTGGGCTGCTGACGCTACAGATCCGATACTTAATAGGGCACCGGCGGAGCTCCTCAAACGTGTCACTTATTACCTTGGGCTCCTTACCGTCTAAAGAGGTGAACAGAGAAGCCATTATAAAAAGTTATGCCGGAGTCGTGAACAGGAATTGGATGTAAGTATGGTTTTATTGACCTTTTTTGATTTCACGACGGCCCGCAATCCATCATCGGGAAGGGGCCCTAAAGAGGTGCCATATTCCGAAACGCTTTGACATAACCAGGAGCGGACCCCATTTCCTTGACCTTGGCGCGGCTATCAGGCTTTTTGTGCCAAACTACGGCAAATTAGATCCCGGCCATATAAAAAGTCGGAGGAAGATTTATTATTCATTCTGGATTTTTATAGCACAGTATATTTCTGCTTCCTACTACTATTACTTTTCATTGTACACCTTGAGAAGTATAGCGGCGCAATGGGTTACATTTTGTTGCGTTGCTAAGCCATAATACCCAGCGAATTGGCCTTGGGATTTCAAGAGATGTCTATGGACTAAATAAATAAATAAAGTGGCAGTAATCAGAACCAGTAAAGCTTATAGAAAGTAGACATATACCAATCTCTATTCAGTGTATTCAGAATGACAAGTGGTGGAAAGAGCTGAAATAATTGCGTCGCAAATTGCCTTCATCTCGAATAAGCGATGTTGATATTTAAGAGACTAACTGCGTGCTTTGTAACGTATTGCTACTCACAGTCACGCTACACTTGGCTGCGAGCGCAAACAGCTAATCAAAACGTGCTAGTCACAAACTCACAGGTGGCGCGTCACCTGCACGACTCCGTTAAAACCGAATAGAACGTTAAAACCGTACGATCTCCATGGAGGAAGATGTTTGGTTTTTGTTTTGTTTTTTGCCATACTGTGGAAGACTATAGTCAAAGGAACAGCATTTCCATGGAAACAAGCAGGATGAAGCCCTCTTCCAGCGCGATTACGAGTCAGGTTTGTGGACATGCAAGCCCGGTTTTCAGTGCAATAAACACACACCAAAAGCATGAGTTTATTGTAGTGTACTTCTGGCAAAAAAGTTACATACTGTGGCTTTAAGTCCTCACGATTTTCTAGATTTTGTCGCAATTTTGATGCGGTATGTGTACAACTTTTCTAGTAGAGGGTCCACCACCTGCTTGTTTCCATGGAGAGGTCATTGCTTTGTCTGGAATATTTCACAGTGTAGCATTTAATTTTTCTATCCCCATGGACACAAGCAGGCGACGGTCACCGGGACAAGCTACAAGTCAGCACCGTGAAGAGGCAAGCGCACTGTAATGCATGTTCATTTGTTAGCTTTTTGCACTATAAAACACAAGCTTATTGGGAAAAAAGCAAGATCGATATATTTAATGCAATTCTGTGGAACGTTCCAGGCATGACAAAATCACCAGACCCAATTCACCACAAACGTTGCAGACCGCACTTTTCAAACTATTGCTAAACATTTTATTCCCTTTGAATCTCAAATGACTCATTCCATAATCCATTCATCCAAATTTAAGCACCTCTATTAACCAAAGTCTATGATTGTTCCAACACGCTATCACGGCATCAGCGAGACAAATCCTCGGAGCGCCGTAAGCTTGGTCTTTAATTTCCTCCGCCGGGCCCTCCAATAATACCGCCATTTTATTGTTACCGCCTGATGCAGTACATTAAAAGTGTCCTCTTTGGCACGAAAAAATGGGGAGAAAGCACATGTTCCCTCCCCCTCCAGTCCCCCCTTTGAAAATCGCACTCTTTTATGGCCCCATTATAACTGCTGAACCGTAGGGTTGTCAAGGCTTCCAGGCTTTATCGAGGGCAATGGTTGAGAGAGATTGCAGTCATCAATATAGATTTGGATGTTACTCACTGCACCTCCGCGCCAGAAAGTAGGCCCCAAAAGGCTCAGGCCGGAGGCAAAGAGGTTGGGGGTTGGATTCCAGGAGATCAGTGGGATAAATATTGGAGCTCTCCGCGTGAGCCAGACAGAATGGTCGAATGCTTGATATTGTCAGGTAAGATTTGTCAAGTTTTTGTGAAAGCGTTGAAGCATGTGTGAGGGAGGATGCCTGTGTGAGAAATCTGAGATACTGAAGATACAGAAAAAGGAAATACGTTTACATTATACTTTATTTATATATGCGCCCATGGACCACTATGGACCACTGAGGGAATACACAGATAAAAGGCCACATGGGAATATAAAAAAGTACATGAAAATCACATTCTGTTGTCTAAATAGTGTTTTTTAGTATCATCATGGTATCGGAATTAGTTCTGGGTATCGAGTATCTTTAGTATCCTTTTGTATCGTGATAACACTAGTATAAACACAATTAAGTATATGTCAGATAAGTTCAATGTCATATGGTAGAACAGTGTTTCTTAAACTTTTCACGACAAATACATACAAGCAAGATAATATTTGGGTTTTGGAGTAATGCCAGAACTACATCCAAGCTCAAAATGCTGTGTACCACTATGTGATGTCATGAAGTGGTAGTTTCAAGTTAACAGCTACTTTTTACCTTTTGTTTAATTGAGATTGGCAATTCCAGAGTTAAAATTATCTAAATGATTCTAGTGAAGATGTGTGGTGTTTCAAAACACAGTGGAGCACTTCCTGTATTACCACATGACATCACAAGGTGGAGTGTTTTCTGTTAACTAATATCTCAGCCTAAAGATGCAGCGTTTGTGAATGAAACAAAATGCAACTCCAGGTATGTTTGCGATGAGGAAACATTATAAGAAAGATCTGAAAATAGCGTAATATTGGCCCATATTACATTACAACACTAAAAAATAACTTGTATATTATATTTTCTGTTCCCCAAAATAGAAACCCCATGTGTATATATTTCCAGATATATATAACAGATATAGAAATCCATATCAGTAACCTGAAAAGAGCAGAGTTGATGCCCTTTAACCACGGTTTGGGAGAACGTGACACAGACACGTCTAAATCTAGAGAGATAGCGCCGCGGAGAGCAGACAGAGCGATCGCAGCTCTCCGTGTGTCAGCTCGTATTAGTCAATTCTTTGTGTTGATAGCGGGACAAGTCAGGCGCTTCACGGCAGATTTGGGGAGATGGATGGTTGAAGGGGCTATTGATGGGAGGTAAGGGAGAGAGGGGAGCACAATACGGGGGGACATCGGTTCCCCGGCTGGGCCCTTGCAGGTGGTTTCGCGGCTGATCTGTCATTTGTTATCACCCAAGCGCCACACGGGTTTTGCAGAGTCAAGGGGCGAAGGCTGAAAGATGGATAGAAACTGAAAAGAACGAATTTGAAGGGTGATAATTAGCAAAGCGCAGAGGCTGTGAGTGAATTGAATGTTCCTCTTCGGAGAACTGGTCATTGCTAACCTGCTAGCCACCGCGTTTCAAATTGGAAGTGATTATTAGCGCACGTCCGACTCCACTTTACACTGAAAAACTGTCCCTCTCTCCGTTACTGCTGCTGTCAGGCTCATCATTTTGGTCTTAAAATGTTCATACTGACCCGCTCTACATGATCCTGGTATTTATATTTCGCTATTGTGTCCCTAACTGAAACTGAAAAAGAATTTGAAGGGTGATCATTAGCAAAGTGCATAGGCTGCAGACAAACTGAATGTCCCTCTTCAGAGAACTGTATATCTGCTGGTAAATAGTAAGTGTTTGCATTTTTATACAGCACTTTTCCACCTTGAAGGCACTCAAAGCATTTTACATCAAGGAACCACTCATCCATTCACACCCACATTAATACACCAGCGTACACAGACACTGGGGGCGAGGGGGTTAAGTGTCTTGCCCAAGGACATAACAACAGCATTCATCTGTGGGTCAGCAGATTTGACCGCTCAACCAATGATGTTTATATTGAGAGCGGGATCATAAAACCTGCTAAATCTTAAAATGTAGCAGTTCATATTTCAGTCTTTTCTCAAATGTTAATCCTCCTGGGTGCGTTTTCTTTTGCTGACATGATTTGCTGAAGTTATTTTGCAAAGTTTGCTGTTTTTCTGTGACAAATAGGCTGGTGATACATGTAGCATCTGCACAATATCACAGTGTTGACGGCTAACATGATATCTGCATCGCAAGTCTATACTTTTCACAATTAGATAATCATAATCCTCCAGCTAGTTACTTCTAAACTCCAGTTAGGTACTCAGGATGAGATCTAGAGAGGTGACAGGCCAAAAAATATATAAAAATTTTCTAGATTGGTAAAATGCATTTCGTTTATTTATGTTCATTTATACAGGGAAACCAATGAGAGTGCTTGGTCTCTTTTTCATGGGTGCCCTTTTTAAAATACATAAAAAGCTGAAAAATAAACCAAAAAAACCTACGTAAGTTCATATAAAACATTAAAAACAGGTGCAGGTGTGTGTATAAAAGTTTGTTACCAGATTATTAAATTGCGATTGTGTCACCAAAGTGTTCCAGTTTGGCTTCTGCTTGTAGTTTATTCCGTTTTTGTGAAGGAAAAGAGCTAAAAATCTCCTTCCCGTCCCAGTTTTGGTGCAGCTTGTCGTTGGCCTTATGTGGTCATGTGATCTGATATTAAATGTCCCAGTATCAATAATTAACATCTCTAAGTCACAACATTTTGAAGTAAATACAGGTTCCAGTAGCACCGACACAGCCTATACTATTATCTTGGCCTGTCACGGTAACACATTTTGAACGGCGATATATTGCTGAAAAAAATGGACGATACGCGATAATATTTAACGTCATTGTACCACTGACACCAAATGGTCTAAAGCAGGATTTCCCTCCAAAAAACTACTCTATATGTTATGACCAGACTCACATTTTCGTAAAGTATTGAGGAAAAGTGTGTTCTGGATCCCACGTAGTTCCGTATTACAATATTTTTGATGAACATGAAACTTTTAACGAGTCTTAGAAGTTATTTATTTAACCCTCTTCAGCTGAAAAGTTATTGTAGAACAGAAAAATACAAAGTTTCCCACTAGTATAAAAACGACAAATACTGATCTCCAAAAAGTACTGTCCCATCTGTCATGTATTGAACGATAAGCCGATATAATAATCACCATGACAGGCCTACCATCATCACGTATCACTTTGCTAAATACACACTCAGAATTTAAATTAATTAAATATACCACATTTTCCATTTAAAGATTTTGTTTTAACTCATGCTTCGTTATCATGTGCACATTTTTTTTTTTGCAAAACTGGAGCGATTTTGGGTATTTTTGTTTTAATACATGATTTTAAGTCGTACTTCCCAATGTAAAATATGTAATAAATAATGTGACAGTATTTTTGTTCACTGTAGCCTACACTGCAGTTCTACTTTCAACAATAAAACTTAGTCAGCACCACAATGCAAGCCCCATTTTGCGCAACATCCACCCACTACCCCCCATTACCGGATAGCTCACCTCCAGTGGGCCTATCTGAGCCCATTGTTCACCTCTGAAAAGGGTTAATTAAGTTATCTCATTAACATGTACATCGCTCCTGCCTTAATAGCGAGCCTGAGAATGTATTTCATGTGCTAAATGATGGTAATGACAGTGCATTATGTACTTCTATGTTATTATCGCTATTTTTGTCTTTCCCATTAAGCCACAGTAGTATGAAGGGTTTTTTTTTCCAGTGGTTGTGACAAGGTGGGTAGAAAAACTGATAATAAGTAACTGTTGCGGAGAGAAATCCAAGTAGAATTCCTTTGTAAAATTGTAATTTGAGCGGCTTTTGAGCAATTTTTTTTTTTCAAACTGGGACCTAGTGCTGTGCTAATACGATAGGCTGTATATCTAAATGTACATAGCTAAACTGCTAGCCACTGCATCCCAAATAGGAAGTGATTACCGTATTTTACGCACTATAAGTCACGCTTTTTTCATAGTTTGGCTGAGGGTGTGACTTATACTCAGATATGATTTATACGTGAAATATATATATTTTTTCTTCATTATTATGCATTTTTTGGCTGGTCTAACTTAAACTGCAGAAAATACGGTATGTGCGCACTTCCAGCTCCATTCACTCTGGTTCCAATTCACTTTACATTGAAAAATTGTTGCTTCTCTCTCTGTAACTGCTGCTGTCAAACTCGTCATTTTGGTCTTAAAATGTTCGTATTATCCCACTTTACATGATCCTGGTGTTTTTATTTCTCTATTGTGTCCATAACTCAACATATGAAGGGGAAGGGGTGTTATCTTCAAACCCTCGCTCCTTATTGGCAGTTGGACATCCCAATATGCAACTTGCGTTTTTGATCACAAACACTTGGCTGCAGGGGCAGAGTTTGAAATGTTGATAGACCAATCACAGTGTTCCTTATACCTCCAGACCCCGCCCCTCTTTTCCCTTCACTCTTTTCTTTAGTCCTCCAGGTACTGCCCAGTTTAGCAGCTCTATTTGAAATTTGGCTGTGTGTTTCGGTGTTTAGTCTCACTTTAGCTTTAGCTGATTGCGTAACTGTTTTTTTTCTCATTGCATGACTGAAAGAAAGAACTTGGTTATGGTTAAAATATTCTTAAAATGAGTCTGATCAACTGCTGAGAATGTTACAGTGAAAATAGTCTTTGACCTCGCAGCAAACAACTGTTGAATGGGTCTGAAGGGGCGATTCTTTTCATTGCAATGGATTGAATTGTGCTGTTTGTTGTCGTTCTTTTGATAGACTGACCCGCACTATACAAGTCTGCTTTTAGAGTTCAGGTGTTAAAAGCATATTTCACCAGACGGCTAGAAATGCTTTAATGAGTGAGTCCGCCAAAAAGGCCAGTAGTGAGCGCTGGCCCTTTTTCAAAATGTCAAGATGTCTTTTGTTCTATTTAGACTTTATAATTATTTTTTTTACCATTATTGTTTAAAAAGGGGGTATTATGCAGAAAGCCTTAACCGTGTTATAGCATTGTTCCCTCAACAAAAGAGGCCTGAAGTGGTTTTATATGTGATTCATGCGTGTTGGCGTAATCTTGAGATCTAACAATACGAACTATAGACCGTGTTTATATAAATGGACATAGCTAACCTGCTAGCTGTCGCTTTGCAAATAGGAAGTGAGCATGGGCGCGCTTCCAGCTCCAGTTCACTTTACATTGAGAAGCTGTCACCCCTCTCTCTGTAACTGCTGCTGTCAGGCTCGTCATTTTGGTGTTTAAATGTTTGTATTAACCTGCTCTACATCAGAGTTGTCCAAACTTTTTTTATCGAGGGCCACATCTCAAAACATATTCAAAGCAGAGGGCCACAGACCGGTGATCAATGCAGTTCAGTGCTTTATACACAGCTTTGACAGAGCCGCTGTGAATTAATAAGGCTTGAAACACATTAATTTTAACACAATGCAATGTGATGTTTGAGGGTTTAGTGGTAGAAATAGTTTAAGTTGCTGTTAAAAGTATTGCATAGGATCAATTGGGCTGGTTCAGCAGGAAGCCTGAGGGCCAATAAAAACTAGTCTGAGGGCCACATTTGGCCCCCGGGTCGTAGTTTAGACACCCCTACTCTACATGGTCCTGGTGGTTTTATTTCATGGTTTTATTTTTGTCAGTAAATCAAGATACGAACATTGACTCCAAATTCACTCTTGTAACTGCTAGCCTTGATGAGCTTCATTTGACCGGAGCCGAACGCTACGGGTGACGTCACACTCACTTAGTCCACTCCTTTATTCAGTCTATGGTACCAGCCCAGCCTCTTGTATAAGTCTCATCCCACAAGTATCAGCCATTACTCCCTCACGGCAATTGTCCACAAATTTACAAGAGCAGGATTCAAAACAATACACTGCAATTTCACAAACCTGAGGCTATGCAGAAGTTTCATTAGCGGAATACATGCTGATTGTGTTGTGACAGCTCTCTGAAGGGGGCGACTTAGCGAAAATAAGCTAATTAAAGCTAACTAATAAACTAATCATAAATTGCAATACATTGTTTTTGCTGGATAGAACATTGTGCGTGTTATGTGTTAACAATGACTATCCCATAGAAGTGTAATACCCCCCTTTAAATAGCTACTTATTATCACATCGCAGAAAAAAAAAAAATCGCAGAGGCCAGACTGTACTTTTGCCGTCACAGTAATACTAACAACAACTAGCATGCTAACCACACTCTTCCTGATTCTGGGATAATGTAACGCTTCATACTTTTTACCTCAAATATTGTTTTTATTATCTCTGAGGTCTCGACAAATGTTGATGAAATGAAAATAAATAAATAAAAAATAAATAAATAAAACATAAATAAATAAAAAAAATACATAAATAAATAAATAAATATGTAAAAATAAATAAATAAAATTAAAATGGTACCGGGTATTTAAAGTAAGGGTTATCATTTTTTTTTTTTTTTTTTTTTTTTTTTTTCTTATCAAATCAACCACATCTGAAAGCTTCCAATGAGCAAAGAACTCTGCAAAACAAAGCAACGACCTGCACTGATCCGCTATTAAATTCAGCTCCAAGGATAGGGGCGAAAGAATATACCAGCTTCTTAATCAACTCAATGGACAGGGTCATCAAACTGTAAGCCTATAAAAAATCCCCAAGAAGCCATTCAAAAAAGTTATTATAGCGGCAATAAAGACACGTATAATTAGATACCATCCTTTTGAGTACAGATAAGAGGTATAGTGCTGGGAAGGAGCGGCTCACCTCTCAATCAATGCAAAGACATCAGCCTGAAAGCACAGATGATAACGATATGGACGACGCAGCAGCAGGATGTTACCTCCTGTCACTAAAGGTCACTGAAAACTCAAGAATGCACTCGGGTATTTCACAGGGTACTGACGACGGGATAAGTAGTACACGATACTAGAGTATGGTAACAGGCAAACGGTTTTTGGACTGTACTGTAGACACACGAAGTAGTAGTAGCAGTAGAGTAATAGCAGTAGTAGTAGTAAGAATAAGTAAGAGTATTTGTAGGGGTAGTAGTTGTAATAGCAGTAGTAGTAATAGCAGCAGCACTAGTAGTAGTAGTAGTAATAGCAGCAGTAGTAGTACTAGTAATATTATTTTTAGTACCAGTTGCAGTAGTAGTAATAGTAGTAGCAATATTATTTGTAGTAGCAGTTGTAGTAACAGTAGTTGTAGTAAAAGTATTAGTAGTATTTGTTGGAGCACTTGCAGTAAAGTAGTAATAGCAGTAGTAGTTGTATTAGCTATGTAGTGGTAGTCATAGTAGTAGTAATAATAGCGTTTGTAGTAGTAGTAGTAGTAATATTTGTAGTACCAGTTGCAGTAATAGTAATAATAACAGTAGTAGTAGTTCTAGCAGTAGTATTTGTAGTATTAGTATTAGTATTAGTAGTGGTAATATTATTTCTAGTAATAGTGGTTGCAGTAGTAGTAGTTGTTGCATTAGTAGTATTTGCAGTAGTAGTCGTTGTTGTTGTTATTGTTGTAGTAGCAGTAATAGTAGTACCATAGACAGTGAGGTCAAATCACCATTGATCAATCAATGAAAAACATACTATAGTTTACTATGTGAAATGGGCAGTTGGTGTGTGTGAATGGCAGAGTGGTTATCTTTTCCCAACTTTCAGTGACTAGAGTGGAGTTTTGCCTTGACGGTCAAGTTTAAACCAACTAGCATGCTATCACACAGTTCCTGATCATATGACAGTAAATAATTCGATACAGACAGCACGCAGCAGACATATTTTAACCTCAAGAGCTGCTTATGATTACAGCTGTACTGGGACAAGGCACATTTTGTTCAAATACATGCGAAAAAACACGTACTGTGCCTTTAACTGCATGCTGTATTTGCAGGTATGGGCTTGCTAATTGCATGTTACCTTTTTCAGATTTAGATTTGAGCGATTGAAGTTATAAGCACAAAAGATCCTGTGGGTGCTTTAAAAATAAACCAGATTATCATGTATTATCCATGAAGTGGCTCACACTGCTGCAGAAAGACTATGATCAGTGTAAGGCCAGGCAAGGGTCAAGTCAGGGTCAAGTCTACAGGTCAAGTGTCATCGTGATATTTTGTGTTTGATGTTCTGTCCATGCCAATGCCAGAGCTGCAAAAGATCTGAAATGATCCAGTCGTGCTCAGAGATGTTGTTCAAGAAAAGTTCATTAAATACGATTGAACTACTTTTGAAAAATGTTTATCGCAAACCCTTAAACGGGCATTGCCATTATTAGCCAAAATGCAATATGTGTGTTTGCAGTAGTAGCTAAACCTTTACAAGAATCGTATGTACTCCAGAACATGTACAGGGATAAAGTACAGCATTAGCAGGTTTTACTAACTGTCACTGTTCAAATTGCAATATATCTTGTAGTTCTAGGACAGATTAAATGTATCTTAGCGTATTTTTTTGTTTACTTAAAGGTGTGCTGTGTAACTTTTCTGCTTGTCTCTATGTATTTATTTTTGCATTAAACCTACACAGAATATATATATATTGTATGTTTTTACAGTCAGAAATTTCCTGCATTCTTGTAACTAGGCCTGATGGAGTCAACTGTTTGTCTTAATGGAGCTAGATACATTTACTGCCATACTGTGGAACATAGCTCAAGCAATGACATCTCCATGGAAACAAGCAGGTGATGGACCCTCCACCAGAGACGTTACATAGTGCACCTTGAAGCAGTTTAGCTAAATTGCGTTTTGGCGCATCCAGCTGGAGCATTAGCATAATGAGCATGTTTAAAGCAGACCTATTCTGCAAAATCAACTCTTCAGAGCTTTAAATCAAGTTATAGTTGTTTCCCTTCATCATTTACTGACCCGAAGTTGTATTTGGAGGGATTCGTGGATGTCTGAGCAATCTTAATTTGCTTATTTTCAAGACGCCATTTTACCGTTAAATCACCGTTTTCACCACCACTGGCATACATCCACTGCTCTGTACTTACTTCATTCTCCAATTTAATTTTCTTAATCTGTGATGTGCGTAGGACTATGCCGCATCGCAGTCATTTTGCCACAAATTAAAAAAATAATAATAAAAAAGTCAGCAGTTCGTTAGCGAGATCTGCAGCTATCCAGTGGATCGGCAACGTTTGGTCCCATTGGGCACCACAGGTTTGTAACGTGGAAGTCAGGGGATTTTTCTCTTGTATTAAGTCGCGTTTTAGATGAATATTGCGTTTTAAAAAGTACAAATTATAACATAAAGATCCACGGGTATCTTCAATTATAACTAGCACAATAGCACAATACGGTTTCTTTAAATGCTCAGTTTCTACCAATTTAACACAATTTCAAACTTCTCACTCCTTTTAGTGAAGAAGTCTTTGTGAGTTCTTAAACCTCGCTCAATGGATCATACACGCTCGCACGATCAAAAACAATGCTAGCTAGAATGCACGACGTTTTAAATTTACAACACAGAGAAGATATTTCTCCGGCTCGCTTATAAATTCTGCCGGGTGAACGGAAGGCAAAATAAACAAACAAATCATAAAATTCTCAACGCTTGTTTAAGTCAGCTGCTTGTTCCGACACCCGCGGGGATGGCATATTATTTTATCCCAACAACGCTAGAGATTACGTTAGCGTAGCCCGATTTGCATTTTTTCCCTGTGAATCTGGGCCGTAAGTAGAAAATAATGGAATGAAAAGTGTTTGGTTCTTTCAAAAACTCAGAGAAATATTTACACACCAGCAACGATTTTGCACAATTGCGTCTGACCCGCTTTTCAACTGTTAATAAAAGAGTTTCTTGATAAAATGATCCAAAGATGATAGTGTTAGAGTGTTCGTTTTGGTGTGAAGGGGTTATCAGATAAGGGGAGATAGATTGCGTCTTACAAGATATGTCATCTCTGGAATAAAAAGTCCGTGATTTTATTTATTGGGAATGTGAGATTGCATCAGTATCAGATCAGACTTTTCATGTTCCTCATTTGATGTTTTGAAATCAAACTGTAGTTGGAGTATTGGCCATTTATGTAACCTAGTTTTTTGAGTTTTGTAATTAGCTTAGCTTGTCAGACCGCTTTTACAATTCTATAAAAAAGGTTTGGCGTTTAAAGGTCCCATATTACGCTATTTCCTGATCTATGTTATAACGTTTCCTCATCAAAAACATATCTGGAGTTGTGTTTTGTTTCATTCACACATGTTTAACGCACAAACCCTGCATATTTAAGATGAGTTTTTCCTCTTAAACGGAAAGCACTCTGTTCCACCTTGTGATGTCATGTGGTAATACAGGAAGTGGTGTGTTTTTAAACTCCATACACCTTTATTAGAATCATTTGGATCATTTCAGCCCTGGAATTGCCCATCTCTACTGAATTAAAGGTAAAAAGTTAGCTGTTGACTTGAAAACTACCACTTCATGACATCACAAGGTAGAACCAAACATTTTGGGCTTTGGAGATGTAGACAGACTAATAATAAAGGGTCACTCAAACATGTGTGAATGAAACAAAACACAACTCCAGGTATATTTTTGATGAGGTAACAACATTCTAACAATGTTTAAAGCTCAGAAGAATCCATTTTACATTGGACCTTTAATGTATTTCATCACTGCACATTTTCAAAACAATAAAAGGTAACATGGCGATCTAAATATTTTGTGCGATCCCACCTTCTTAACTTTGCTTTAGCGTAGCACAGCGGACAGAGTTGAGTTGACAAAGTTACCACGTTTCCCGTTCGTAATACAGCTGTGAGCTCACACTAATGCTCACTGAATGTTAATAGATTTTTAAAAACTCCAATTCAAATTCCATTGTGTACGATATACAGGGGCAGCAGTAGCTCAGTTGGTAGAGTGTTTGTCCACTGATCCGAAAGGTTGGCGGTTTGAATCCCACTCTCGACATAAACGCCATCGCCTGAGCGGTCAGATCCACTGACCCACAGGTTGGCGGTGCAATTCCAGCTCTCACAGATGAATGGATGAGTTGTTCCTTGATGTAAAGAGTTTTGAGCGCCTTGAAGGTGGAAAAGTGCTGTATAAAAATGTGATCGATAACCACATACTACACTAAAAGGTTTTTTCAGTCTAGTATGTTATTTAAATGTTTAGATTTAGACCAGCTTTACTGAGTATTTGTACACAGTAGCTCACACATAAAATGGTAATACAATTCAAACTAACTGGAATAGTAAAGATGATAAAAGACATGACAAATACGGCACAAATATACAGATATGTATACACAAGTAAACTGTATGTTTTTCTCTCAGTCAAGGCATCGCAACGTTTGTCATTTGGAACTAACCCATCTTTCAAGAAGTTTGGGCAAAAGTAGACATCATAGTGCAATAGTGCCTTAGAATCCTTACCTGGAAAAGTTTGGGGATTGTTTTAGCGTAATGGGCAAACCGGAAAATCCAGACTTTACTCTCAGACATAGAAACGGAACATGGAAACAATACACCATCTGGGAATCTAACCTAGGAAATAGCAGCTTTAATGTGGATCAGATTTTTATTTTTTGGCACCATTTTGGCAACATTTTGTCTCAGTGCTGAACTGTTAACACCTTGGGGTCCCAACGGAGGAGCCAGAGGACATGTCTGGGGTGAGGGAAGTCTGGGAGTCCCTGCTTAGACAGCTGGCCCCGGATAAGTGGAAGAAAATGGATGGATGGGTAACAGTTTGTACGTATATATCTATGCCTTAGTAATTCTGTAATAAAGCATGAAGAAAGACTTAATTAACTACTTGTTCATTATGAATTAAGTGAACTTTATTGAGATGGCGGCTTAATCACATATAAAAACATATAACTTTGCTACAAAAAGGCCAGAGTGAGGGTTTCCTTGGAAAACTCCTCACTGAGACAGCAGGGCGACATAACAAATGCTTCAAACACCCCAAAATACGTATTTAACCATCACAGGGACTTACAACGATGTTTAATACGGTATTTAATAGTGTAGTTATTATAAAGTATTACACATTTTTTTCCCGACATGCCTATGGTAAAAATGATATGCCTTTCCCCCTTTGGCTTATAAAAATAGATTATTATCTGTTCAATTACACTGTACCTTGATGGCAAAATCATTATTATTTTTTCCCTTTAATTCTCTAATTGGTTTATTAACATTAGAAACAACAGGCTAAAAGAATAAAGGCGCATAAAGCTATCCCTGTGGGCCTACTACGCAATCCAGGAACAAAACAAGACGACCAAACGTTATTATTTCACGCTTTGAAAATGAGATGTTTTCAATCATCGCGCCTCGGCTATCTTCTCAAGAAAACGTCTTTGAAAGTGCTCAGCCTCGTCTGGTTAGCGGTTCATATGCTAGTTAATTCAAGGTGGATTTCTGCTTTAAGGCATGGCTTTCATTTCCAGCCTGATAATTATGTTTTAATTATGTTCTTTCACATTCCTATTATTTCACATGAATGGATGGCTGTAATTTAGCGCCTTTTTCGATTTCGGACGGCAGGGCTTTGCAGATGAGACCAGTGTTCGCCGGAAATAGCATTTGTATTCCTTTTGGTTATTTTCCATGGGATGACAGGTGATCTAATGAAACAGACTGGATTAGCTGTGTATATCACTGAAGTACAAATATTTGAGACATCATCAAACACATGGCTTTTGCTCTATACTAAATGAAGAATCCAAAACTCCCTCTTCTTTTTGTATCTACTATGTTAAAGGCGCTGTACCTGATTTTTACTGTCAGTGCTAGAACTAGTTCATTTTAAACGGTTTGCAGTGGTCCATAGTTATTCCTCACTTACCTTATGCATTCAGAGCATCCTAATTATTCAAAGCGATGAGTTTAAGAGCACTTTTCACAGCTTTCAGAGACCAGAGTTTTGCAGTCATGATAATGCTAATATCAACTAGCATGCTAACCACGCATTTCCTGATCCTCTGACAAAAAAATAAATAAATAAAAAAAATTGCCTTTTAATTACATAAAGGCAGTAAACACCAGACTTATTTTGTCCTCAAGAGCTGCTTATACAATATATCTGTACTGGGGTAAGACAGGGGGGCAGGGCCTTTAAAGGAGCAGTATGTAGCCTTTGTTTTTACAGTTTTAACAAAAGTATTACACTCACAACTGAACCTGCGTTGCCAGTGCCTTAACCTACAGATAGAGGACACATACAAGTTTTTCTCATTCTCAGTATATGGACAGACTATGCTTCACGTGAACGCTCAGAACCTCCAGAATTCAGTCACTGAGCTGCCAGGGGCTGAGAGTCCTTTTAGCTTTAAAACAACTGGATTTCAGCATTGAAAATGGCAACCCAAGTGAGAAAGTCATGTGAGGCTCATTCTGCTTTCTGATTGGACGATTGTCTAGAGAACCAAAATGCCATAACCACCAATTATACCATAAACAACATTGCCATTATGTCCATTGTTTTTGTGACTGAGAATAAAACAGCATTAGAAACATTATCAGTAAAAGCTATAATTGATTGAACATGTGTAGGGATGAATCAGTACCGATACTGGTATAGAAAATCAGCACGATACTGAAAAATGAGCTGGATCAGGTATCAGTTTCATGATATTGGTTCACCTGGTCCTTAATTGGATATAATAAGACTATTTACTGTCTGATTTTAGCTTAGAACGTCTCATAATGCTTTTATTCATACAAAGCTGTTCAGGAATTATTTGGATCTGTGTTAACTGTGTTTTAAAGAAATAAGTGCCATTTTCTCTCCCTACACTGGTATTGGTTAATATATTCAGATACCAGCAAATACCTAAAGTCAAAGTATCATATCGGAACTGAAAAAGCTGGGTCGGTGCATCCGTAATCTGGTGACACAGATAGGTCAAGTTTATGAAATTTAAAAACAAAATCCTATATACAGTTCCTTTAAGCCGCAGCATCCATCGCAGACACAACCTAAACATCCGCGCAGCCTTCAGGCCAATGTCACGGCTCTCAATCGTCCAACGCCGTTTTTAAACCAACCTTTTTCATCACCGTAATTCCCCGTGGCCTTCCTCCCGCTCTACCTCCGTGGCCGGCCTATCACCCCCATCCCCCCTCCCCCCCCATTGTCTCTCTAAATCTCCCCGTGTCCGGTAGCCGCCTTGACACTTGGCAGGACCGTGGCATAAATCACGCCTACACGCTAAGCCACAGGTCGCGTTCCCTGCCCGGTCCGCTGATGGATTTAGATGAGATCCTTGAAGCGACCACCGGCAGACCAGAGTCCCCTTAAACTCCTGGCAGGTGAGGGCACATCTCCGGTTATGGTTAAAACATTTGACGTTTTATTTATTTCTTTCCCGGGGACTGACAGCGGGAGGTGCGGAGGTGTTAAGTATAGCCGCTTGCGCCTTTCCGGTAAAGGAGTCCGTTGGCGATTCTTGGAAAAATAGGCGGTGTGTAAACCCGGATGGATTTATAGCCGGGACTGACAGGTGAACCTTGGAATTTTGATGTGAAGATGGTGGCAGTGGATTTGCTTTATATCTTTGAGCTATAGAATGAACAAAGCAACATGGCAATAGAATTTAACCAGGAGAGCAGTGTTGGGAAGTATCTAAATATACAAATTAACAATGCTAGTAGTTCATAATCACTTTACTTAATCTATGCAAGTTATTAGTGAGAGAAAATTCGGAAATACCTAATAATACATACCTAACAAATGGTATAGTAAACACAAAGTTGTTTTAAACGCTGCTGTACCTGGGTTTATTGTCTTAAAAACCTATAAAACAGAACGGGTTTTATAGTTTAAATAGTTTGCAGTGGTCCAAAGTTATTCCGCACTTACTTTACACATTCAGAGCATCCTCATTATTCACAGTGATGAATTTATAAGTGCTTTTCACAACTTTCAGAGACCAGTGTGAAGTTTTGGCATCACACTAATGATAACTACGAACACGCTAGCTGTGCACTTCCTGTTTATGGACAATAAAACACTTAATTGTTAGAGGCAAAACAGTACACCGCTGTTTTATTTTGACCGCAAGAGCTGTTTATATGATATATCTGTACTTTTCTCAAATACACGTGAGCAAATCTAATACAAGGACTTTAACTGAATATGTCTGAGATGTAATTTCAACACGAGCAGGTTAAATGAGTTATTAAACATAGTACATATTGACATAACTGTATAATTTGTATTGTTTTGCGAAAGACTAAGCACTTATCCTTACTCCTATGACTCTAATGGCTGTATGATACAGTGGTTTAGCACCTCTACCTCATTGCCAGAAGGTTCTTGAATTGATTCCGGGAATATCTGTGTAGGTTCCCCTCCCAAGTGGGAATTTCCTGGTTAAATAAAACAAAAACAGCTCAACTTAGTAGCTGCCAGTTTAATAGTATCCACAAAACATGAATAACTGCACAAATATGAACTATTCTTAGACACCTGTGTACCACTATTGACTGTTTGTTGACAAAATCATTAACTACAAAGACTGTTGTGGAACAGCGACTGAATATTTTAATTTGTGCATATTTTGTCTGCACAGCTCACACACTGCATGCATATTTAAGTAGCTGTTGCTGTTGTGCCATATTAATCTTAATATGCTTACAAATATGTTCCAGAATTTTTTTCAATTTTTTCATGTTTGTCTATGGTACCTTATAGCAAAATAGCGTATACACCTATGTCTGTGGTGTTCAGTTGCCTGTTAAGTTCACGATGATATATCTATTATTATTATATTTTTTATACAGAGGGATGTCATCAGTCACTCCCTTTGTCTCAAGCCAGATGCAGACTGTATTGTGCAATCATATTTGTTTATTTCACTGATGCATGTGAAACGAAGGAGCTCATCGGTCACCCATCATTTTAAACAAAATCAAACTTCCTGCACCTCAGATTCGCTCATTGATTCCGTGCAAATCCATGGTGTTTTTCAGTCCCCTGTGATATTTTTCCTTTCTTTCTTCCTTCTAAGCAGACATGTTTGTTTTGATATGGATGGACCATGTGTGTCCCTGATTGGTTAATCCACCTGTCAATCACACTCAAACTTGGGAGACTCAACAGTGACCAGACTCACATCTTCGTTAAGTATTGGATGGGTATTAAGTGTGTATTCTGGATCCCAGGCAACTGCTTAACTATTCCCCAGTGGATGTTTATTCATTGACCATTTTAGCATGTGTTCTTAACCTCCTGAGACCTGGTGTCCTCATATGTGGACAACACATTTTGACTTGTCTAGGCCACAGTGCAAATTATTAGATGAAGAATAACAGCAACAAGAACAGCAACAATGTAAATATATTATATATATATTCATTTTTTAACAGTTTCGAATGTTTAGAATATTTTATTTTAATTTTTTTAATTTTTCTTCCTGTTCCTGTCAGCAGCTCTTCACACAAGACACATTGTTCCAAGAGGCACAATTGTTGTTTCTCATTTTGTTTTTACATTCAGGACAAATGTTGCTGTGTTCAGGGTCTTAATAGTTTTTGCAAATCATTATTTAAATGTTTTATCAAAATGAGTATAATGTCCACATATGAGGACATTTGATTTACATATTTTTTTCTCAGAAAGTACATAATGTAAAAAGATAATTCTTTGTATTTAAACTCATCAGCTCCCAGCCAACCCAAATAAGAAAGAAAAATTAATAAAGCATCTCATGCAAGAGCTCGGGTCTCAGAAGGTTAAGGCAAGACACTGAAGGTGATTAGGAAAACATCTAGAGATATCATTTTGTAGTTTACTTGAAATGTATTTTGTCCTGAAATGTTTTCAGATTTAAATTGCACATATTTGGGACATATCCTTTTTTTTTTTTTACATTAGACCACAGACTGTATAAAGAAGTGGACTAAATGAGTCTGACATCACCCATAGCATTCAGCTCCCATCAAATGAAGCTCAGCAAGGCTAGCAGTTACAGAGGCAAATTTGGTGCCGAATTCCATATTTGGAATTCTGACCCCAAGTATCTTAGCAACCAAAGAGCCAATTTGGAGCCAGGCTGTTGAAGGTAACGCCCCTTCTGGCCTGCACCATTGGTCTAGCAGGGAGCTTAGCAATGCTGTCAATCATACCTGTAGCTAACACTAGCAGGAGCGACCTCGGAGTAAGAAGGCTCTGGATTTGTCTGTTATTCTGTTTGTTGTCTGAAGTGCGTCCATGTTCAATCAATCAATCAGTCAATCAACGTTTATTTATAGAGCGCTTTACAACACTTAAGGTGACCAAAGTGCTTTCCAGTAAGTTAAAATCATACTAAAACAGTAAAATAGGAGAATAAAATACAATAAAATACATTAATACAACAAAATATAAATAATGATAATGTGTCACAACATTACTAAGTGTTGAAAACCAGTCTGAATAAATATGTTTTAAGCCTTGATTTAAAAAGACCAAAGTGCCGCCACTATGTCCATTTAAAAATACAGTCCATTTACTAGATACTTCACAAAGGGGATTTTGGATATCATATTCAATACTTGAGTACCGTATATTTTACTAAAAGTTCAAATTTTTTCTCATTAAAACTTAAAACTTCCAGCTACAAATTAGATATCAACAAATCTTTCTGTACAATCTGTCAGAAGAGTTTTGCCTTCAGTGTCTCACCTTAACCCTGTTTGGACAATTGGTCCACATTCTCATAAGCCTTTCTTTCTCTCCCACATTTGAACAAGCGGAGATGGGAGCGCTTGTTTTTTTTTTTTTCTTCATGTTACCGCCCGTGTGGCTCCGTCTGAGCACTCAAGCGCGCCCTGCACCACAACAAGCCAACAAGGACCAGGGAACGGAGGCAACACAAGCAGATGCCGTTAATGAAAAAAAGCAGTCAAGCAGGCTAAATGAATAGACACACAAACCAAGGCTACTTTTGATTGCGTTTCAGGAAAAAAAAACAAAACTACGCGCCACGCTGGGCCCTTGTGTCTTTCTCCGCTCTCTCATTTGCATGGGTTGCACTTCACTGGAGCGTCTTTCCGGAATGCAGATTAGTGCCAAGACAAAGGAGACACAAGAACTGTTTGCCAGGCCGGGCGAGTCGTCACTGTTACCCCAGTCTCCCCTTTTCCGAGTTAGATATTTCGCGCGGGTCCCAAGTTTACGTGGTTTTGTTTTTCCAATGTCTACGGCAACTTCGGTTCGCAAATAACGTCTGGGTATTGCGCGAGAGGTGGAAGAAAAAATACTTTGTCAAGTTCTAGGAATGATACTCAAAAGGTCCAATGCATTTATAGGGACAGTTATAAGGATTGGATTTTGAGTGACGCATAAAAGTTCACAAAAAGTCAGTCATCCCATCTGCAATAAAACCGGTGAGCATATAGAACGCCATTATGTATACGTACTGTATTAACTTTAAGACTGTAATTTGAGTTACTGTGTTTTAAAGGCCCTGCACCTGATTTTTTCATGTATTTGAGCAAAATTTGTCTTGCCCAGTAAAATATATATTGTAAAAGCAGCTCTTGAGCTCAAAATAAGTCTGCTGTGTACTGTTTGTCCAAAGTTATTCCTTATTTACCTTATGAATTCCAATCATCCTAAGTACTCCAATCAAACCACAATGAGTTTATCAGCGCTTTTCACTTTTTACACTCAGAGAACAGAGTTACTATTCAATTTGAGATAGTACGGTTTAAATAATACATAAATGCGGACTATAAACAGCATAAATCACAAGAAAATACAGCCTAATGCGTTATTTCCTTTATTTTCTGCGTGTCAAAGTATGTGACCGAGGTGCTTGTGACGATTTGAAAACAGTAAAGGGAGAAATCTGACCAATCAGATCCTCACGTCTTTGGATCCAATACATTTCTGCAGTGTGCTCACGTTTAGTGTTGGGCGGTCAAGTTGACAGCCCATAGTGAACATATTATTGCAGCGCAGCCACTGGACCAGCTCCCACTGTAAACACCTGCAGAGCGTGTCCAAAACCCCCGCGCTCCAGAGTCACACGATGAAGAAAGACTCCACAGGTGAAAGTCTGTCTGCACAAGAAGACGTTTGATGAACTTTTACTGTAGGAGGCTAGTGCTGTTGTAGCATCGTTTGCAAGTTTATCTGAGTCCCTGCTTATAAAAAACGGCATGAGAGTCTGCGCTGGCTTTAAGATGAACTAGGACATGAAACTTACGACAGCAGAAAAAGGGATTACTCGAACACGGATACGTTTGGACATCAGCATGAAAAGCTAACACTGCAGGGACTTCATTCAGAGCAACACCTCTAAAACGCCAGATGAACAATCCAGAAAGTAAATAAGCAAATATGTAAGTTACCACGCTGTTTATAGGTAAATACAGCTGTGCTATACGTTGTTTGAAAGTGTTATTTTTCTACAGAACAAATGCTGTGTTTATATTATTCAAATGCGGTTCTCCATTTAATCCCAAAGTAAATAAACCGAAAACACGCACGCTTTACATTTGGTCTGGCCCAAAACAGACCCATATATAAAAGTATGTCCCAAACATAATAAAAATAGCCTATTCCCTGTTCTGAAAATGAACTTCGACACCATATATAGCAGAATTTGTGGCAAACATTGTCGGCCTTCGCACATCGGTGAGCGTTTCTTGTTATTTTGTACCAATATTTTTAATCTAATAACAAAAAAATGCCTGAAAAATGTCTCTTACGATCCTTATTTATCACCTCCCCCAGTCTTTACATCACCAGCCTCCAGACACAGCGAGAGCTTTACAACCATTTACTGTACGAAACCTAAAAACAAAAACAAAAAAATCCAAACTTTTAATCTGACTTGGCATCGTGGCATTGCTTTCCCTCCCCGTTCTCTCACACGCTTCCCAGAGTTGACTACTGTATAGCGCCAGCCCCCAAACCCACTCGACAGAAGGCCTGCGTACACTTGCAGCTTAGGCATTGTCGCAGCGTGTGAGAGAAAACAACATGCACAGACTCTTTTGATTGCGTTTAATTATCTGACAGAACCGCGGCGTCCGGAGAGCCCAGGTGTAGATGCAGACGTACATAACAATGAGGTGGAAGAAAGCACAGAATTACCTCTCTGACTTGGCGTTCCATTTGGCAGGGCGTATCGAGTTATCTTGCTACAGAAAGTCCCAACAAGTAATGAGACAAATGTCAAGGTGGATTGCAAAAGAAAGTTTAATTCTGTCAACAGGGCAAAAGTTATTGGAGTGAATAGGTTTTGTCGCTCATCCGTGACGCTTCTTCACTTCTGACATTCGGGGTTTTCGAAGTCATTGCTGTGTATCTGTTGGACCGTCTAATGGGAAAGTTGCGCAATACACCTTTTTAAAATATGACTTTTACACAATTTATATCAAGTTTTCTTTGTATGTTCTTACATTCATTCTTTCCTTGTTTCTACCGTCTCCAAACTTTTGCACACAACACAATCCCACGGCATGGTCAGACAGGTCAGAATCTTTCATTTTAACAAGCGCATTCGAACGCGCTTGTTTGTTTGGCCAGACTTCTTCCGACTTCCATTTAATGACACGAACCATATATATCGCGCTCAACTAGCATAGCACGGTTCGGAATTGACGCCAAAAGACGGCGACAGTTCAAATGGGCAGAGCCTCTGTTACTTATAGGTCCCCCCATCAACCGATTCGCTCTGTCAATGTCAACTCGCGCCAACAAGCTCGCGTCGCTATACGAGGAGTGGGAGTGATGGCGAGCGATTCGCGAGAGTCCTGGAACAAGATATATAGCGATGCCATTTGAGTGACAATGATTTCTCCCACTTGTTCCTATTTTAATGAGAAAAGCAACAGGCGAAGTTCAGCAGGGGAAGGCAACCCAGTAGGATCACTTGTCAAGGGTAGACTATTACCAACCGCGCTAGCCCTTCCACACCAAACGCGAAACGGTATTGTTGATTGTTTTGTTGGTAATAATTCTCGCTACTACGGTGATATAAAATGGAGTAATTGAGAAGTAGGAACAAAGACGGGAGAGGGAGAGGAGAGATTGGTGCGTTGATGGCGGCGGCTCGGTTGTTGCTCATATATCAGGTTGTTTACAAGCGACACCTAGCCTGCAGGGCTCCAGCGCGGCTCACCTCCAATTAAATCTGATGCAGCCCAGGCAAGAAGATATGCTTTTTTATGGGGAGGTAAAGTTTCATAGCACAAAGAATCTGTTGGCGTTAAGTAAGATGTGGATATAGGCCTTTTGGTACTAATGGGGAAAGGGTCAAAAGCTCTACTGTAATTGTTTTTCTTGCCCCAGTACAGATATATTGTACAAGTAGCTCTGTTAAGGTCAAAATAAATCCGCTGTGTAATGTCTGCAGCTGACTGTAAAGTGTTTTATGATCCGCGAATCAGGAAGCGCATTGTTAGCATGCTAATTGTGACAGAAGGCCGATTGCGCTTGCGTCTGATGTATAGTTTTAATCTCTGACACCCGTGGAGCATTATGTTAAAATTGTCACATTTTAAATCACAATGTTCATCTGAAACAACTTAATAAAAGAAATAAGTTGACTTTTGCGGTAGAGTGCGGTGCCCAACGGGAGCTGACGTCGCCGTTAAAGTCGTCGCAACAAAGAGCCGTGTAACTATCCGCTCCTCATATGGAAAGCTGCAGATCTTGTGAACGAGTAGCGGATTTTTTTTCATTTGTACCAAAATGACTATCATTGATAATAGAAAACAAGATAATAATAAAATAAAATTGGAGAAGAAAATAATTACAGAAAAGCCTAGAAAATAAGCGATTAAAGATTGCTCAGACATGCACGAATCACTCCAACTCTGAAAGGGTAAATGAGAAAGGGAAACAACTATAACATGGTTAAAAGCTCTGAAAATTTGATTTTGCGTAATAGGTCTGCTTCAACATTACAGCGATGCCAAAGCTCTGCTCTGACCTCTGAAAGTTGTGAAAAACACTTAGAAACTCATTGCAGTGAACATTTAGATTCCTCAGAATGTATAAGGTAAGCGAGGAATAGGTTTGAACCACTGTAAACCTTTAAAATGCACTACTTCTGCTTTATTCACGTTTTTAAGGCAAAGTACCATGACTTTAATCTGTTACTACAAATGTTACCGCCAATACCATTATGATTATAACTAGTACTATTGCTACATGTACTTCTTCTGAGTGGATTCTAATATATTCCCCCTGCATTTAATCTGTAATTGCTTGTACTCCTCGTAATTAAAACACTTCTCTACCTTCTTATTAACACTTTGAAATAATTATACCTCAAAAAGTTCCAAAAGGCAGGAGGCCCTGAGGGAGACCCAGAACACTCTGGAGGGACTATGTCTCTCGAATGACCTGGGAACGCCTTGGGATCCCACCGGAGGAGCTGGAGAAGTGTCTGGGGTGGGGGAAAGTCTGGGAGTCCGTGCTGCCCGTTACCCAGATGGATAGGTTTCAAAAGGCTAGCACGCACTTTACTTTCCTAATTGTTAATGATGAACTTAGGTTTTTCTAATGGAGAATTTTTGTTTTTTTCATTTTTTATTTTTACAACATAATATCAAATCGCAAAGGGAGAAAAAGACGTCCTCCATTCATTTTTTGTTGTATCTCTACCATGGTAAATATAACATAACGTACATTTCCCCCAAAACACCTTAAAACTAATTAAAAAGATACAAAACATAGAATTTCTTTGCACATCTGTCATGTAGTGTTAAACCACAATTGTCACTTAACTATATATAGGAGCATGAGTTCCATCCCAGCAGACAGCACTGTATGATCCGGATCTGCCATCACTTCATCAGACGCCGCCCGGGAGGCTAATTTAGCTTATTCAAATTGGACGGCGGGCTGTCAAGAAGCACCAGACAAAGTTAACGCAGGGATTTCGAGCCTTTTCGCCCTAAACAGGTTGAGCCGGCATCAGGGCGAGGTACGGTGCTGTGAAGGATTTGGTATTTGTTTTATTATTGTTGCTGGAGTTTGTAGTACGCTCTTTTGTACGTGTGTGAAGGTCTAGAGCGACGCACCTGGCGGAGAAGGGAAGGTTCAGGGACTGCGGTGTCATTGGTTTGGTTAAGACAGAGGAAAGAGATTATCAGTGCTCGAGGAAGTACTCCATTTTGTTACTGAAGAAAAAGTATAGATGCCAGAATAAAAAAATAAAAAATACTCATGTAAAACTAAATGTGTCACATGGAAAAATCTGTTTGTTTAAAAAAGTGCTTAAAGAGTAGTAAGTATTTCAAGCCAGTTTCCAGATTTAATAAAGCCTCAAATGTATTCATTTTGATAAAGATTTGTGCTGTATTTTGCTCAGCAGAAACAAATCAATGTTTTTTTTCCTTGCTATTTTTATTTGTATATTTTTATATGCTCAAACTGCGAGCGCACAAAAATATACACATGGACTTGTCAGCAGGTCTCAAACAATAAAAAAAACATACTTTTCAGTCCTGTTGTGTGGAGAATGTAGTGAAGTACTTACTCTCAAATGTACTGTAGTAAGTAAAAGTAAAACGTATCCACTAAATTTACTTAAGTACAGTACTTTACTACGTTTACTTTGTTACTTTCCAACATTGGTGATTACATTGAAGAATATGAGGCAGGTTTATGTATAAAAACTGTTGGAAAAATAAAACTAGCAATGAGTTACTAATAAGACTCTTGTAGTAGGAAGCAGCACCGGATAAACAGAAGAAAATGGATGGATAGTAGGAAGCATGAAGTATATAAAAGTAAGGCATAGGAAGTACAGTAGGCCTAGTAAAGTAAATCCAATATTTTATTGTAGTGCGTCAGTACAAACATGTTATCTGCGTGACTTTTCCTCAAGTTTTATTAAGAATTCCATGTAAAATTTCCTAAATGAGATGCCATTAATTAATTAAAGAAATATTTGTATACGTCATCCGTGCATGTTTGATAACCCCACCCTGGTCATTTTTCATAAACCCACAAGATAGGATACAGGATACAAAACTATTCACTACAACTTCACAAACCTGACGCAAACCCACACTGATTGTGCGGTGAAATCACTCTGAAGGGGGAACGACTATATATATATTTACGTATATAGTGTAATACCCGCTCCATATGGTTCCCTACTATAATTTTCATGCGTTAGTGAGCGATTGGCGCAGATTGGCAGCCTTGCTTTCGTCAGTCTACCCCAGGGCAGCTGTGGCTACAATAATGTCTTACCACCAAGGAATGTGTGGCCAAAGAAAAATGGCAGCTTTATTTTGAGAGGCTTGCATAGACCGTAATATTTAAGACATTATTAGGGATCTAAGAGACTCCAAAGGTGCCTCCAAACATTTCTTGTGAACGAATACTATATTTTAAGGATTTACTCTATAAACTGGCCTTGTTTCTTGTAATGTATTATTGTAATTTGTATGCTGTGTAAAATGAAATGCTGTTTGTTGATCCCAGAGAGGACCACCCTGACCACTACACGATCCCTGCACTCCAGCTCCTTTGGCATTCGTTGAGAGAAGACTTCCAACGTTCTCTTCCATGCACATTCTACTCCCATATGGAATGCAACATGATGGGAATGCTAATGTTGCCAGATGTTGTCTTGCTAATGCAGATATGCTATTAGCTCAACCATGCATGTTGCTGTAAGGGTCCTTAAGGGCTTCGCTTCGCTTGGTTTAATGGTATGGATTTTTTTTTTTTCTTTTTTCGGCAGTCTCCAGAGTAGTGTTGTCACGATACTAAACCTCAAGTGGAAAAAAACCTTGATACTCAATACCTGTTCCAGTAGCACAGTGATAGCGGTTCTTTCTCACTCTCCTCTTGTTGTTATTTTGTCTATCGGGGTTGCCAGAGTGGTTGTGCTCTCAGTTTTCCGGGCAGAATACATTAGCGTGACGAGCCAGCTGAGCCACGGTTGGTCAGCGGATCGGAGCATCCATTGTTCCCATTGAGCACGGGCTGGCGTTTTATCAAAAGAGGTGTTTGGGTTCACGGAAGGGTTAGGAGCAAATGGGAATTGACAATTTTGCTGGGATCATTAACTACTGTCAGAGATGGTTGTTTGTGTGAAGTTGGACCAGCCTAATGGGACTGCTGCTTCCAATCAAGTAATGACGCACCGCTCTACAAAAAAGAAATCTAGGTAAAACTGTTCATTTCAGACTGCTTAATTTTATGTATTTTTTTTGAAGCAATAGTAATCAACTTTTATGACAAAAAATATACAAAAAGCATGTTTCTCTATTATGTTTTTTATTGCACTGAAGAACTTCAGTTTCCATAGTAATGATGTTCCTTTGGCTGTAATATTCCACAGTATGGCTTAAACTGTATCTATTTCCAATGAGAATGTTCCAAAGTCCAAAAACTTACATATTATTGCTTAAAAACTCAAAATAAAAATAAAAATAAATTAAAAAAATACAATATTTTTTAAAATAAAAATAAAATAAATATAGGAAGAAAACATGGGATTTAGTAAAAATTATAATATTAAATCCTGTATTTATTCTTTCACTTTTTGCATTGAAGGGGCACAGTGGGGCACCAGTGGTAAAAACTGTCGTTGTGTCCTTAGGCAAGGCATTTCATCCACATTGCTTAGTATAAAAATGCATGTTGGTCATGATCGGAGGGGTCAATGGTGCAGATTGGCAGCCTCACTTCCGTCAGTCTGCCCCAAGGCGGCTGCGGCTACAATAATAGCTTACCACCACCGATTGTGGAGTGAACGAATAATGCAATGTAAATCGTTTTGGATGTCATGAAAGCTTAATTTTAAGTCGACACCTATAGACATGCCAAATGCTAATGTTAAAATTACTAAACATTATTCTTCAAACCTTGTTATTTTAAGTATAACTAGCCCCTGTAACCAGCACATATCCTTTGTTTCTTTATTTTAACGTGTTTGTTATGTTTGCTGCTCGTTGTAGTCGTCCATATTCCTCTGCATCTCATCAATGCGCTGCACTCTTGGCCTGGTGACACATACAGCTCATTAACCCAGTGATAAATATGGAAAAGTGCTGCAGTCTGAATACATATCGTTCTATACATCTCTGAATCCCATCATTTAGGTCTGTTTTCTAACTAGTATTCTGGTTGTCATGGTTGCACTTGGATGAACTTGATTTTTTTTTTTTCCTCTGTGTTTGAGCAGAATTTGTTTCACCCCGGTACAGCTCTTGAGGTCAAAATGTGTCCGCTGCCTGCCGTCCGCATGGAATCAGAAAGCATTTTATTGTTCGATAATCAGAAAGTGCGCCTTAGCATGCTAGTTGTTGCTGTTAGGTTTACTGTCCCAACAAAACCCCTCTATCTCTAAAAGTTGTGGAAAGCTCTTATAAACACATGATGGTGAAAGTGAGGAATAACTTTTGACTACTGCAAAACTATTTAAAATGAACTACTTATGTTTTTTGTTTTGTTTTGAGTTTTTTAAGTTTTAAAAGTAAAAAACAGATTCAGTGCATTTAAAGAATAGACAAGGAAAAATTACAGCCATACAAGCACATATGGTGAATTGGAATATGCACCAAATCAAATTCTTCAGAGCAAAGAAATATCCAAATTTTGCAGGAAAAAAAGGAAACATTCAGACTCAGAGAAGACTGTTTTGGTTTAATTTAGACGAACAATAAACTGACTCCGTTCAAATTGCTTCTCTCATGCTCCTCATTTCTCTTTTTTTAATCTAGAAGCTCCTGGTCAAGTCTAGGTTCAATTTACCCGACGATAATCAGCCGTCCAGAGTTAATCCTCACTTACTTTCAGTGGTGGAGGAAGTACTCAATTTTGTTAATTAAGTAATAGTACATATACAGAGGTAAAAAGTTATTCAAGTAAAAGTATCACATGGAAAAATCTATGTAAGTAAAAGTATTTAAGTACCCTTTTAAAAATGTACTTAAATTGTAAAAAGTAAAAGTATTTCACGCAGGTGTTGTTAATTTGTTAGTGTTAAATGTAGTGATATGGATGAAAAATTATACATATTTTGGTCACCAGCTGCAATATGAATGAGTATCTTTTTATGAATTTTGTGTATTTATTTTTCTTTGCTCAAAACCGAAACTTGAGCTCAAAAACTTTAGTCAGGATGTTAGCACGAACATGATAAAAATAACAAATCATATGAAAAGCACTTTTTAATTTACATTCCAGTTCAAACATGAACTGGAGGAAAAAATACAGATACTATGCATGTCGGCCATCCTAATCTTTATCACATTTTTAAGTGGTTTGCCATGACGGTAATACTAACAACAAATACCATGCTAATGTGCACTTCCTGATTATTGCTCTATAAATACTATACTTGGATGCAGACGTCACGCAGCAGCCATATTTTGACCTCAAGAGCTGTTAATAGAATATATCTGCACGGTGTCAAGACAAAGTTTACTTTTAATATGTGGGAAAAAATCAGGTTTAGGGCCTTTTTTGTGTTTTTTGTGCTATTTTAACAATGAAACAACACGACATGACAACATATTTTACATATATACAGACATATGTATTTTTTTTTATTTTTTTTTCTGACATGAATACCATTGCGATACTAAATAGTACTATACTAAAACACTGGTATAAAGCATAACAGATCCCCTTTAATCTTACCAATACTTTGCATATCTAATTTATTCTCTACTACTACCACGCTCACCTCACAAATCCAGAATACCTCTATGTATTTATTTTTTTATTTTGTATGCAGATTGATATGAGTCTGGTCCCCACGTCCTCTATTGCGTCTCAAGCCCAGTCGTCTTAGTCAAACGTGATCATGCAATCAGATCCAACGATCCAAACGAAGGAGCTCATTGGCCACCTATGATTTACAAATAAAATCAGACTTATCTCACCTCAGATTAACAGAGTTTACTGGTTTGCTCATTGGTTCTGCAGAAATGATGATGTTTTTCAGCATGTCTCTGATTGGCTAATGCGCATTTGAAACAGTGACCAGACTCACATCTTCATAAAGTACTGAAGAAGCGTGTATTTTAGATCCCAGGCAACTACTTCGCTACTTCATAAACAGCCAGGAGCCCATATCCACCGAAGCACTAACACGTAGATCCATTCTCTCCATTCATATCCTGTCCGGGCCCATCTCATAACGCATGTATCCTCATGTTTACCCTGCATACAGCTATCAGCCCCATCACTGTTATGCTCTCTCCAAGTACTCATTTGTTAGCCCCGGTGTGTTGCTATGACGACCACATAAAAGTTCTCGTGCGTTACCATTGATGAGAAGCCCTTTTACTTCCCCGTACATACACGTAACGGAGCAGGTGACATTTCAGCTCCTTCCTCATAATCAAAACACGCCACCAGTGTTTTTTTTTATTTGTTCATTTTATAAATAAAGTTATGGATATTTGTATTATTCATATATACATAGGTTCCTTTGGTGGTGGAGGTTTTTAATGGTTGTTTGCGACGCTACGCTAGTTTGTCTGTTGTGGGGAAAAACATATGCAGCTAGCTAGTTCGCCCATTAAGTAAAAGAAAACATACATAAGTGGATCCGTACGCGGTGGACGGCGTACATGAAGGCGTAATTGCTAGCGTCAACAACACGGTTAGCTAGATGTGCGGCTATAGAAGTTGTTTTGAAGCGACACAGAGTAAACAAACACCGAACAACTACTGCTTCAGATTCTATTGAACTAAACGTCATTCCCACAACAAAGTAAGATATTGAGATGACTTTTGATGAATTTCCTATCATTTCCCATAATTTTGCGTAGTTGTGTAAAAAGTGTACACATACATCGTAAAAGCAGCTCTTCCGGGCCAAAATAAGACTGCTGTGTGCCGTCTGCATCTGAATATCAAGCATTTTATTGTCTGAGAAGCAGGAAGTGCACTGTTAGCATGCTAATTGTGAACTGAAATTTGTGAAAAGAGCTTATAAACTCATTGTGGTGAGTCTTCGGGGTGCAGGGAATGAGTTAGGAAAGGGAGGAATACGTTTCGACCACTGCAAGATGTTTAGAATGAACTAATTCTGTTTTTCATTGTTTTAAAATAGTAAAAAATCAGTAATAGCGGTGAATTTGGATTGAATTCCGACCCCGAGTATCATACCCACCAAAGAGACAATCCAGAACGAGGCTGATGAAGGTAACGCCTCTTCCCTCCCGCACCGCTGGTTTAGCATGGACCATGTGCTTAGCAACGCTGTCAATCAAACCTGTTGCTAATGCTAGTGGGAGTGACCTCAGGGAAAGAAGGCGTCTGATTTGTCTGTTATTAATGTTCATATCTTGATTTGTGAACACAATAGATTTTAGTGTTGTGTAGAGCGGGTTAATACGAACATTTTAAGACCAAAATGACGAGTCTGACAGCAGCAGTTACAGGGAGAGGGGTGATAGTTTTCAAATGTAAATTGAATTAGAGCCAGATTTCCGCTCTTGAGGTCAAAATGAGCCCGTCGCATACTGTCGTTATCTCATTCTAAAGCATTTTACTGTCTGATAATCAGGAACTGTGTGTTTGTGTGCTAGATATTGTTGCTCGCCAGTACTGTCACTGCAAAACTCCGCATTAGTCTGTCCTGGAGTGTTGTAAAAAGCGCTTATAAACTCATCGCTGTGAATAATTAGGATGTTCAGACTGCATGTAACTGAGAATAACTCACTCACTGTCCTTTTATTGTTTTTCTGCTGTCTTGAGTTTGCTAATACTCACCAATTTCCTGCAGAAAAACAAATTACACTAAGGACAAATTGTACAAATCATTTCAGACCTGGACACAGGGTAGAAAATAAATATCATTTGTATTGCTTTGTGCACAATAATTTTACACCATTCCCTGCTACACGATTTCTTCTTCTGTTGAGTCTAAACTAACCTATTTTGTGTGTTTGCCTGCCTCCTGGTTAATATTAGAACTTGTGCTGCTTGACCAACTGCGTTCAAATGGAATATTCTGTACCCGACAGTGAATGGGCCCTCTCACCGCGTGTTGGTTTTTACCCAGCATGCAATTGTGCCTCCAAGCTTTGTTCAATACCAATCAGGCATGTTGTTAGCGGCAGCCACAACAATTCTAAATCAGTATGCCGTAACAGGGGCTAGCAGTGCCCGAAGAGTAACTGGACAGAGGAGGTGGAAATTAATGAGGGCAATGCATGGTGAGTTAGCATAAGTAGTGTTGTTTTATAGCAGGGTCAAGGATAGAATAGTAATGTGTTTGAGGCTGTTACTGGCTTAAGAATTGCAGAATTAAACCAGGGTTAGAGCTAAACAGCACCAGAGCAGGACCAAGTAAAGAGTAACACCAGGACTAAACACACACTATGCAGTAATATAATACACGAAGCATTTGATTTGACACATAGATACAACATTGAAACTTCAACTTCTACTCCTGCTTAAACGTTAACCTTAAATTGATCCAGGAATTCAATATAAAAACAGATAAACTCATAATATTGTATTTTTTACTTTTTTTTTCTTTTATTAATTTTATGAGACATTTCAAAGAGCGCATGCACAATTTTTTCCATGTATTTGAGCAAAATGTGTCTTGCTCTAGTACAGATATTTTGTATAAGCAGCTCTGCATCTAATTATTTTGCAGTTAGCATGCTAGTTGTTGCTCAGATTGATCGAAGAATTCAATATAAGTGCACATAAACTCATAGAATATTGTATTTTTTAAAAAAAACACTAAATTTTGTCTTTTATTAATTTGAAGATCATTTTTAAAGAGCCTGTACACCATTTTTTCCATGTATTTGAGCAAAATGTGTCCTGCCCTTGTATAGATATATTGTATAAGCAGCTCTTGAGGTCAAAATAAGTCTGCTGCGTGTTGTCTGCATCTAATTACTGTTTGAGTATCAGGAATTGCAATTAGCATGCTAGTTGTTGCTCAGAATACAACAACTAGCATGCTTAAATTGATGGAAGATTTCAATGTAAGTGCACATAAACTCATATAACATTGTATTTAAAAAAAACAACATAAAATTTAGTCTGTTATTAATTTTAAGAGAAAGTTTAAGAGCCTGTAACAATTTTTTTTCCATGTATTTGAGCAAAATGTGTCTTGCCCTAGTACAAATATATTGCTTAAGCAGCTCTTGAGGTCAAAATAAGTCTGCTGCGTGTTGTCTACATCTAATTATTGTTTGAGTATCCGGAAGTGCAGTTAGCATGCTAGTTGTTGCTCAGAACGAGTGAGGAATAACTTCACACCGCTCCAATGAACTATTTCTGTACTTCATGCTTTTAAGACTGTAAAAATGACGTACATTGGCTTTAATTTTGTCTTTATCTTTGCGAGTTAACACATTGTATTTCAATAATCAGACAACTCCCGAAATCTGATCATGACTAGAAACTCGATGTGCATGCAAACGTAGCAACTTTGAACATTTTTATAGAACTATTTGAAAACCACATATTTCCAAATGGTGCTCCATCATTTCAGTCCCTCTCAAACAGTGGATTTGTAGCTCCCTAATGCGCTGCGGACCTATACTGAGGTTTGAAATCGCATTAGTATGGATCATGTCTGCGTCTGCACTTTGATTCTCCACTTCACAAGTCTGAGTGAAACTTTTACCACCTTTTACTAAAGCAAGTCTGCAGCTATTTCGACAGTTAGTCTGTAGAATGACAAAATGTTCATATTGGAATTTGGGGTGTGCTAAAATAACGCGGTATGGATTCACTACCAGGCAAAAGTATGGACACAGCTTCTCAATCAATGCTTTTTCTTGATGTTTACTACTCTGTACATCATAAATACATACTGAATTATGTAGCAAAGAAAAGTTATAACCCTAAATACGTTTTTTTTTTTAATATTAGATTCCTGGTTTGTTGACTGCACTGTGAATCCTTGGCCTTCTCTCAATGAGCTTGTTTATCCTTATGTTTATTTATTACATATGGGACAGTGCACATTAATCAACATGTGTTAGTACAGCGTGTAAATGTGTCAGCCTTAGCCATGCAGGATCATTTTAATCCGCGTCATGATGTAGTCACCTGAAATGGTTTTCACTTCACAGGTGAGTCTCTTCGGTGTTCATTAGTGGAATGCAGGTCCGGCTCTAGCTTTCATGGGGCCCTAAGCTGAATTTGTCTCTGGGGCCCCCGACAGCGGATCCCTCCTGGCTCAGCTATTGATGATTCACATTTGACACATTATGACTCTGCTCTCATCACCTTGACCAGTTGTTTTTGTGTTTATATGACCAACATCAGACTGAAAACATCTACCACAGTCACAAGAACACAAACATATAAGAGGGGACAAGATTTTTGAAATTGTAGATATTTTTTCTTAGTTTCTGGTGGATTTTAATGCGTTGCAATTGGCGACATTTACATTATAAAAGGTCCTTGCACTGGTGTAAACACAGAGCTGCCCTCACCTCTGCCCGACTGAAAAACAAATGTAGCAGCAGCAGATATTGTACTACTACTACAGATATAAAACTAATGTAATTGTTTTAGAGGAATATTTAGGCTGCTGTAAACACACAAGCCCTGTGCCCAGTAAAACTTGATATATCATATTATTTTCAATATAAATGGGCTCTTGGGGGCCCTCTGGTGGCCTCGGGGCCCTCAGCAGCTGCTTAATCTGCTTATAGGCTGGGCCGGCCCTGGTGGAATGCCAAGAGTATGCAAAGTAGTGATCAAAGGAAAAGGGTGGTGATTTTTTGAAGAATCTGAAAGTTATTTCACATATTTTGTTTATTAGATTCCATATATGTTAAGCCATGAAAATAAAATAAAAAAAAAAACATTAAATGAAAACTAGGTCTAAACTTTTGACTGGTGGTGTGTAATGTGATACTAAATGTGGTGGTACAGTATTTATATTGTGAGCAGCTGTATCGATATACCATGAGTATTTTTTTTGTTGGTATATTTCATAAAACTATTTTGAGACAGCGCTGCAGTACATTAATTAATAACCGAAGACACAAAGTTAGAGGCAGGAGTGCTACTTGGATGTATAGAGACTGTGCAAAATCAGTGCTCTTCAGTGTGGGGACCAAGCCTTCAGTTATTACAAAGGTGACAAAAACTGAGGCACTCAACAAGTACAAAATAATTAAAAGCCTTTATTACCACATGGCAGATAAAGTTAAAATCACGCTCCATGAAGTTAACGTACATCTTTCTCACAATCACGCCCCATGTGACTTTTACTTTATCTGCCATGTGGTAATAAAGGCTTTTAATTATTTTGTACGTTTTGAGTACCTCAGTATTTTTCAACCTTGTACTAACTGAAGGCATCTACGTAGAGAATATTTACGAAGAAAGTGATCAGATATCTTTTATACATTCCGATTTAAAGCCCCACTGTGTAATTTTCTTTTGCCAACACATACAGTAAAACTAACTGAAACTCAAAACACCTATTGTTTGCAGTTTCTGTTTGCAGGTCTATTGTGCTACCCTAAATGTGCACTGTACCTGAGTCTGAACAGGCTTGCATCTCCACAAACCTGACTCTTATTTGGCCTGGAGACGACATTCTCCTGCTCGTTTCCATAGAAATGTTGCTCCTTTGGCTTTAACCATTAAAAGAGCAAAATAAAACATATCTATCTCCACAGAAAATGGCCCCACGTATGGTTTTAACTTTCTATTTCCATGAAAACATGCAGATGACATGCCACATCCAGAAAGTGACATGGTATCTCTTTAATAATGCAGCTGTCTTTCTTTTGGCTTGTGTTTGAGAGTCCGTATAGTCCAGTTAAGGATCACGACTCAAAACACACTCATTTTAATGGCTGACTAATCGCAGCTTTTATAATACCCAACGTAATTTTTCCCATCTTTCCTGTCATCTCTCCATCCCAGCTGCGTGTGTATTTCCACGATCTCTGTTCGACTGTTCTGAGACTCACCACTCCTAACCTGATTAGCGTCGACCCTCAGTGGCGCCCCCCGCGGTGCCGTAGCCGAACTCCCACGCTTTCCCCATCTCTCCCCTGACCCTTCCTCCAATCAGCCCGTGACCCGCCGCACCCGACCAACCCAGCCAGCATTTGTCAGGACACAACCGAATCAAAACAACCCCCTCCTCGTTCTCTTTGTCTCCACCAGTTAATTACCGACGAGCTCTTGATGTAATTGTTTGTATGCTGCCCACACGGTTCAATTTGAGCAGGCAGGCTAGGAGACCTCCAGTGTAATATGTTCATTGTTCATCAGGTGGGACAGTTCCAGGCGAGATTGGAGAGACGTTTCATCCTTGGCTGGCCACATGAGCGATGTCGGAAGGGGAGATAATTTTGTGTATGTGTGTGTGTTCCCAACCGGAGTAAACACAATGGTAGGAGCAAATATGAATTGGATCAGGAGAGGGGAGATAAATGAGGGAAATGGTATGATTGGATCTGATTGGATTTTGTTGGTTAGACCTTTTTTTAACATCCTGTATGTAGCTTATGCCATCTTGTTTTAAGTCATTTTTGTTTTTTTGTTCTGGCAATATTTTGTGTATAATTATTTTTAATATTTGCACAAAAGTAACAAGTGTGAGGGGGTGTTATGCTAATTCGACTTTTTGAGCTTTCGGCCTTGTTCTAATCATCATAATATAATCATCAAAAAACATGCCTGATGTGGTTTTATGTCACCCATGTTTGAGTAATATTGCGATCTCTCCCGGGCCCTACGCACAAGCCTACGTCACCCATGCTCCCACATGTCCATTTTTACAAAATATACAAAAACTGGATGCACAACAACACACTACAACAGATCTGGCTTCACATCATATATTGTGTGAATGTAAGTTTTTCTCTCAGTGGCCCCTCTCATTATTCCTCTGTAGTTTCACATATAGTCTGAGTAATAGTGTATTATCTGCTCTTCTTTCATACGAGGATCATCTTAAAGCAGAGACTGCAGATTATAGTGAACAGCAGTGCAGCTGTCAAACATTGAATGTTTATATATAGTCAGTGCTTGATGTTAAACCATTTAGCTCCTTAACTTCACTTTTATCACTGAAACTACAGTCCCTGCCCCTGTCCTCTGTGGGGACACACTATGGAGTGAGTTTACAAAGGTTACTGTGCCTGTTCCTTTTACAGACGCTCCTCTTTGAGCACGTTATAAAACTTCAGTGATTGAAAAAGTCATGGAGGAAGTGAGTGGAACAGCTCTGTGTGGCAGCGTCTGTGTGAGCGTCTTTTTAGTAGAACAAAAATTAGGTTGAATTTAAGCCTCAGATGAGTCCTGGACAGATACTATAGATGTCCCGGGTCACATTCGGTCGGCACAGACCCAGCCTGAGCAGCCTGAGCTCACCCATTGCTCTGCTGTGCACTGCTGAGGGAGAGAGCTGTACAAATGGCTGTAACTTGTCTTAAATAGTAAGCAATTCTGACTGACAAAATTATTTAACTTTTGTGAATTTGTATGCAGTTCAATAAAAAATATTTTTAAAATCCGGCATTTGGTCACAGTCTGGAGCATTGCATGGTGATCTAAATATATTATGTGTTAGCAATTATTACCCCATAGACCTCCTTGGGTTATAGAACGGTTGGACTTTGGCACTTTTAGACCCTGGCTGGTAGAGACATTTGTCATCCATTATTAAAATGTATTTTTGTACACTTGTATGTGCAAATATTCATCCTACCAGAAGAGGCTTAGAAGGACAGACAAACAAGTACAAGTACAAACAAGTAATGCATGGACTTTGGCACTTAAACCCTGGCAGGTAGAGAGAGGCGCAAACTGCTTTTTATATGTAGTTGAAGTCATTCGATATTTTCAGTTTCACAGCGGTAGCGTCAAATTTTAACTGAAACGAGAAGCTAAGAAAGACATAAGCCGCCGTTTAGACCCTGGCAGGAGACGAGAGACAAATCTGTTTCTGCAATAAAAATTTTCCTTTCTGGTTTAATTTATAACCAAAATGAATTTAATCCTACTGCACAGTTTCATAGATATTCTACCACAAAAGAATATGATTACTGAGTCTGTGTATGGGAGGGAAAAAGTACAGAATTAATCAAATTTGTATCATTCATTCAAGAACTTGCATCTTGTCCCCACTCTCCTTCTGTTCTGTTTGTTTGTTTTTCATTAGTTGGCAAAAGTATCTGTACATTTGGTAGTAATCCTGGTACATTACTTTCATTTGTCTTTGGTTGTGAATGTGTGTATTAATACAAATAGCTTGAGAAGTGATTAAGTGAGAAGAACAGAGTTGATTACAAACGGCTGAGAAACAAGTACCACGAGGTAGAAATGAAAATACAGTTTGTTTGTATTTCAATATTTTATCATTGTTATGTTTTACTTAGTTGAAATTGCTACCAGTTTACGGATATTGTTGAGTCGACTTAAAAATACAACCGAAACAAATGTTCAAAAGATGCTCATACAAACTTAAAGCTCAGAAAATAGGGAAAAAAATATCTTGTATCGTGAGGCTCTTTGGTACCTTTGCTTTGGCATTTCATGATTTATAACTTAAAATTATGACTAATAAAAAGAAAAACAAATTGACCTTATTGATCTACTGGCAGCAGAGAGAATTACCACAGACCAAACAATTAAACTATTTAATAAGGAACATGTCTGGATGTTGATGTAAGCACACATTTGAGATTTTACGGACAAAATGCTTAAGTCTTTACCAGTGACTTCACAATCCTGGGAAATTTAAACCCGCATGTTTTTTCACAGCTCAGGTGATTAATGAGAGCGGTGTGAATTATGCGAAATACAACTCCAGGTATGTTTTTAATGATGGGACAATATTCTAACATGGGTAAAATCTCGGAAAATTTGCATAATATGTATTTTTTCAATTCAATTTTATTCATCTAGCGCATTTAAAATACAACTTCAGCTGCCCAAAGTGCTTCACCTAAACAGCAATAAACAAACAACAGATATACATAAAATACGACACATAGGCAAAGAACAGTAAAACAATAAAACACTAAGTTATCCTGCGTAGCTAGAACCAAATACCAGGGAGAAGAAGTGGGCAGTGTGTATTCTTTAACCAATCCATTACACAAAAAAACGCTATATAAAAGATGCTAATGCACAGTATGTCGCTGATCGTCTCGCTAATGCCGCCATCTTTCTGTCTGCATAATCTAATCCACTAGGCACGCAAACACAAAGTAAAAGAAATGAATAAATATAAAAATAATGCCTTGTGTCTTGAGCAAGAAAGCCATCAGCCCATTATAGACCATATTGCAGAAGACACGGCGCTCCAACTCATCAACCAATAAGAAGTTGGTACATTAGCGAAGCCATTCAGATGCAGTCCATTAGAGAACAGTGGGAGCCTTCCATTCCAATATCAATACATGTAATGGGCAGAGGCAGCTAGCCCCGCCCCTCCTGCGGGCTGCTGTCACTGTATATTGGAGGCATGTTTAGCTACGAGGGGAGGGCTGTGGAGATTGGTTCTATTGTGGAACTTAATTTCGAATGGAGGATAGGCAAAGAGTACTCAGAGCGCTGCTAAAGATACTCTATGTAGTTTCTAGGGTTGTCTTCCACTGAAGTTATTCTTGGTTGACGTGTCCTGCCAATCGACTTAAAGGAGACGTGGCAAAAGCTTTCAGACAATTCAATATCTCTATGACCTTTTGTGTAACTGTACTCAAAATACTACAACTGCATGTGAGTTCATGCAACTATTTATGCAGGAAAAGTACTAAGAAAATGGGTATTTGTATTCACTCCCAAAATTGTCAGATAATCCACTCCCTACCTTCTTCTTTTACTACGTTTACTCTTTTTTTGGCCCTAAAGCATTTGCATTGTGGACTATCAGATTATTAAGATGAATAAGACACACATTTGAGGTTGCCATGTCCAGTTGATCACTACCTTATGTACCCACGTATTTGAGCAAAAAGTGTCTTGCTCCAGTACAGATATATCGTATAAGCAGCTCTTGAGGTCAAAATAAGTCTGCTCTGTGCTGTTTGTAACTAATTATAAAATGTTTTATTGGCTGAGAATCAAGAAGTGCACAGTTAGCATGCTAGTTGTTGTTAACATTACCGTGACAGCAAAACTTCATTCTGGTCCCTGTGAAAAGTGCTTATAAACACATCATGGTGAATAATTAGGATATTCCGAATACATAATGTAAATGATGAATAACTCAGGACCACTACAAACTGTTTAAAATGTTTAAAGATTCTGTTTTGCACATTTTTAAGACAGTAAAAAAAAAAATACAAATGTCAAAGTGGATTTTGATTTTATTTTTTATTAATTCATTATTTATTTATTTTTGTATTTATTTTTATTTATTTATTTTTGCATATTTTAATGAATTTGTCTAAAATTCTGTTGACCATTACAGTTGATTTTTTCACATAATTGAATCAGACATGGCTCTACATCCTGAATGCACACGCTGTACCCTTTGTTGGGCTGAGGTTGGTAAGATTATTAGATTGTTCAAAGTTGTGAAAAGTCGGCGAGAAATTTGATTCCCTCATAAAAAAGTTGGAAGGAAGTTTTTGCATTAATTCCAATCTCCATAAAGGAAAACTAACAAATGAGCTCAGGGTTTCTGTTTATAATTGTTTTCATATTAGATTGTATATTTACAAAGATGATTACATTGCATATGCGCATATAGAGCTTTCTTATTGAGAATTTTGTATAAGAGGCCATTTTTATTCTATGCTCTATCAGATTACACTGTCTGATATTGAACTGTTTTGAACCGTCAGATTATTTCATGAATCTATGTGCGTTGTATAGAGGGCTGCAATAGTTCATTAAAAGTGCACCGTGTAACTTTTTCAGTGGGTGTGTTCCATCTCCTTGTCTCCATGGAGATTGCATTGTTTAGAATGGAATATTCTGCCACTTTGCATATATGATGTATCAATGTAGTGTTCATTCAATTAAGGGAGTTTCTATAGGCAAGGTTTATTTGTACAGCACAATTCATACACAAAGTAATTCAAAGTGCATTACAGAAAAACAAAGACATTAAAATCACAATACAAACAAATGAAAATATAAATAATTGTCATAAAATTTACATGAAAAGACAAGAGTGCTGAATAAAACCCTTTAAATCGAATGCACAGCTAAACAGAACCATTCTGAGCCTGGATTTAAACATTGTCAAAGTAGAGGCCTGTCTCACATCTTCAAGAAGTCTGAAAAACACTAAAAAACCCATTTTAAATACATGCATTTTGTAAGTGGGCTCGCCTCTCCACAGCTCTAACATCTTTCTCCATGGATTTTGTGACATACTATGGAATATTCCAGACAAATCAATGATATCTCCACGTCTGACTCTCTACCTGGTTTCATGATGTGCTTTTAAACACTGATTCACAATTCAACATGTGCTATACCTTAAGACTGCAATACAGTAGAAAGTATATTTGGAATAAGAGTTGCCAGAATGCGTTATACTATTCAGAGCTTTGAAATTCAACACTGTAAGGCATAATAAGAGAAATAATGACCTCTTATCTAAGTTTTACAGCCATGTGCAAGACCATTGAAATGTCATCTCATGCATTACGTATAGAAGATGTGCATACTCGTTTTGCAAATGCCAGCGTGCTTACAAATCAACTCGTTTAAGCACCTTTTCGCCAGTTTGTGTAATGTTTTAAAAGTAGAAAATAGTACTAATCGGCATTTTCATGAATTATATGCCCCTTACTGAAATCCCAAAACATTTCAACATCGTAAAATATAAAATGTGAATACTTCTTATACTTTTTCTCATATAATGCTTGGTTATCTTTCATTTGGCACAGTCGCAGTACCAATAGACTGGCCAGTAGTCCAACTCATAACAGGTTTAAGCTAGCAATATGCTATCCAGATTTTTTCCTGTACCCAATTTGTTTCGATGTATTTGAGCAAAATTAGTCTCGCCCCAGTACACATACACAGTATAAGCAGCTCTTGAGGTCAAAATAAGTCGTTTTACTGGCCGTGAATCAAGAAGTGCACAGTTAGCATGCTAGTTGTAGTTAGCATTACCGTGACACCAAAACATTGCTTTGGAGAATTGTGAAAAATGCTTATAAACTCATCATGGTGAATAATTAGGATACTCATTATGCATAAGGCAAGCGTGTATGTATATTGTGTAAGCCTCTAATTATGAATAACAATGTTGTCACGCCTCTTATATCTGTTAAAATCTATTCAAATTTCTTTTATCCCACTAATACCTGCACTGACAAGTAGAAGAAGAAATACAAATTGCAGAGACCACATATTTCTTCCCGTACAAAGACGTTATTGTAGGTTATCAATCAATATATATACACTTGCTAATAGGGCTGCAAGATAAATCGTAATTTGAATGGACACAATTAGCAAATCACAAAGACTGCACTTTTTCAACTATAGTAAAAGAAAAACTGAATTCTGGCTCACAACTTTTTGTCCAGTTCAGCCCTACTTGCTAAGGTATTTCCAAATAGCCTGGAAAACTCAAAATGCGTGTAAGGTTTTAGGACACCAATGGCATTTTCCACAGTACTAAAATCATGCAATTACCCACAATGCACCACTCTTCTTCTGGTGCTTTAATTTCCCATTTAAATTCATTCTCAGAGTTTCTCAAAATCAAATGCAAACAAACGGTCTTACTCTGCATAAAAACTGCTAACGACATAGTTTAGATCTGTACAAACATGTTCTGAAATGTGATTCTTGTGTTAGTTTATATTTTTGTCAGTTCTTCTGGACGAGTTTAAAATGTGAACTTACAGAACTTCCTGTTATTAAAATCGCAAATCGATATTTTTCACGAATCGTTCAGCCGTACTTGCTAAGATATTTTAAAATAGTCTGACTAACTCAAAATTAGTGATGGAATGTTCGGCTCTTTTATGGGATCCGAATCTTTTGGATCCGTTCATTTCAAAGAGCTGGCTCTTTTACTATTTATTTACATGACAGAATCCAATGTGAGAACTAATTTTAACAACAAACTCATCACAGAGAGAAACGACCAAGGCGTAAATGTGTGCTCTGCTTCTCTGCTGATTCTTGTGTTGGTGTTAATCAGTGTTAATCAGTATAAAATTGCACACAAATTAAAAAGAAAAAGATTTGTCTCTTTTAAAAAATGAGATCCAACTGTTCACATTAAAGAACTGTTTAAAAGAACCGACTTGATCATGAATGCCACATCACTACTCAAAGGTTTTAGGAGACCAATGGCATTTTCGACAACACTAAAACCATGCATTTACCCACAATGCACCCTTCTTCTTCTGGTGCTTTAATCCCCATTTAAATCCATTCTCGGAGCTTCTCAAAGTCAAACGCGTTGGCTTTCATCTCCACTTGAAGGTGTTTGCGCTTCGAGTGAAAATGTACGCAAAAACAAAGCCGTCCTTAAAGCGTGAACAAGACAGGAGCCATGTTTCCGGCGACATCAAGAGCCTCCGAGATAAATGCTCCCTGCTAATCCACTTTATTACAGGACTGATGAGGCTGATAAAACACGGAGGCGGCCATATTGAAAGAGATGGGATCCTTGAACATGAGAAGTAGAGGGAAATATTATAAATCAATAAAGGGCATGGGTTGTGTTGAAGTGACAATTTACGGTACACTTCATCAAATCGTGCACACAGATTTACAACAGGCTCTACAAAAACAAAACGTGAAAAAAACTAAGAAGTACTAGTTCATTTTAAACGGTTTGCAGTGGTTCAAAGTTATTCCTCATTTACCTTATGCATTCAGAGCGTCCTGATTATTCATGTAGAGTTTGTTCAGTGATCCGAAGGTTGGCAGTAAGAATCCCACTCTCGACGTAAACATCTTCGGTAGAGCAGTTGCATCCACTGATCCGCAGGTTGGTGGTGTGATTCCAGGTCCAACAGATGAATGCTGACGTTGTGTCCTTGGGCAAGACACTAAACCCACATCACTCCCAGTGTCTGCGTACATTTGTGTATGAATGTGTGAATGTGTGAGTGGTTCCTTGATGTAAAATCGCTATAAAAAATGTGACCATTAACCATTTTCATGCTAACAACAATTAGCAGGCTAACCATGCACTTCCTGTCTGTATGAAATATTATTGGTCTATAGCAGGGGTGTCCAAACTTTTCTCATTAAGGGCCCAATATAAAAACACAGACAAAGATGAGGGCCGATTGAGCCAATACAGTGAATACTTCAAATCTGCGTTATTATTACAAGTTAGACTGAACCACTAGACCTTTATTCATGCTTACATCCTCAGCGGGACACATTAAATATTTGATATGGACTTGTTAAAGTAGATTTTCAGAAATATACATTAAAAAGCACTGTTTAAAGTAATATGGGCCGATTCACCGGGAAGCTTGAGGGCCAAAAAAACTTGGCCTGAGACCTGCATTTGGCCCCAGTGCCACAGTTTGGCCATGCCTGGTCTATAGGATGTGATGTCATCTCAAACCAGCAATATATTAAGAACTCTATTATTTTTTTTTTAATATGCAATTATTTTTCTTATTCTTGTTATAGACAAAGTGATAATAAATACATCTAGTTTGTATTTTCCATTATGGGATTTCATAATACCACACATCTCAACAGAGTATTCATTATTTTCACATTAACCACCTCTCTCCAGGGCCTTGTCCACTCCCGCGCGCTCTACTAGCCTCTCCGTTTGAAAACCATTGAGTGTAAGCTAGCAGCTGTTAGCCTGGACACACAACAGGTTGCCAGATCCACACTTGTGCACGCCGCATGCTTTTCTCTCCCTTCCTTTTCATTATCCGAGCACTGCCGTTGTGCCCTCGAGCCAAGTGTCCAGTAGGGCTCTCCATCTACCAACCTCGCAGGCATGGAGTTAGCAGCGGTCAGCTCCCACACATGTGCCGCTGCGTGCCAACTTAGCTAACGGCTAGCTCGGGTCGAGAAAAGAAGCAGTATTGACTTGATTTGCTTTATTTATTTATTTTTAGAAATGATTTGTCTGTGCCTGAATACTGTGAAGTGAAATGTTGAAAGTTCTTCGGAGACTTGGTGAGTGGGCATAATTGGGAAGTAGGCTGTTTGATCCGTGGGACTAGGAAAACTCTGAGACGCAGATGCATTGCGGGTATCCGAAAATAGCCAGCTTTTAAGTTTTATACAATAAGACTCTCTTTGGACATGGAGTGATAAGTAAAAATGAGTGGAAATGATTTTATAATAATTTTAAATATTTAGTTTTGTTTATTTATTTTGCTAATTGTAAGTCCATCCATCCATTTTCTTCTGCATATCCGGGGCCGAGTTGTGGGGGCAGCAGTCTAAGCAGTCTTCTCTCACCCCAGACACTTCCTCCTGCTCCTCCATAGCCATAGTCCCTTCAACATGTTCAAGGTCCTCCCCGAAAAGTCAAGATCTGCCAAACAAATTAATAACAATAGAAAAAATAAAATAAGATCTCAGTGTAATTATCGTCTTTACATTTTTCAGCTGATAAAATGTATTTTTATTATTATGTCAAATTCTTAATTGCAACATCACAAGTCTAACAAAACACATAACAAACCACTTTTACTTTGAGCCCAATTAAAAAAATAAGTGCTATTTTTTGACAGAAAAACACACTCACAAACAAAGAAAACTCACAATAACTCAGACTAAAACGGGTGGGGAAAAAATGTAAGATTGAAACACTTTCTCATCAGCAATTATTTTCATCTGCAACTTTGAAAATGTATCTTTTTTATTTTTTTTAACTTTTTTTATTTATTTATTTTTTAAATGATGATTTTTACCGTCTTACGAATGCAAAAAAAACACAAAAAAAACAGAACTAGTTTAAATGGTTTGCAGTATAGTCCAAAGTTATTCCCCATTTAGCTTCTGTATTCTGTTTATAATCACTTTTCCGAACTTTCAGAGCCCAGTCACAGTTATGCTAACAATAACAAGCACGCTAACCGCACAATTCCTGATTTTTGGACAGTAAAATAGTTTATTATTAGATGCAGACAGCCTCAGTGCACAGTGGACTTATTTTGAACCTGCTTATACAATACATCTGAGCTGAGGCGAGACACATTTTTGGTACAGGCTGTTTAAGTGTTAGAATGACTTTTTCATTTACAACTTTCTCAAAGCAATCGCATACATTTTTCAATCTCTCACTGCTTTCAAAATGTTATTTACAATTCCATTTCATTCCCTGAAGTTTGCTCTCAATTTATGCTAGTGAGGAGAACGTTTTAGATACCAAGAAAATAATCTGCAACAAACCCACAAATCATCTGAGAGAAACTGATCTACAAGCGCAAGATAGAAAGCTAATTATCCCCAAAAATGTTTCTTAATTGTTAAAAACGTTTGGCAAAATTGGAGTGATTTCTCTTTAATTTTGTTGAAATAGACTCACTTTTCCCAGATGTAATTATACCTGCATAATTCATATATTGCGGCACATAAAAACTAAACCGAAAGTAAGACGAGGATTTATTTATAATCAAAATGAATTTCATGTGTTGATTTGAATAAAAATCCTTCTTACTCTAAGACTTGTTCAATATATAGGATTTTTAAAATGGCCACATAAAATAGATAGTCAACTTTTTAACTATCAGGTTGCAATAGAGAAAAGGCCCCCAAAACTTACATAATGAGCCTGTAAGTAACTCCAAAAAGGTAACAGTAATGTCACCCTCATGTTTTAGTATCTGTCTGAGAATAACCATGCTGCTATGTGTCATTTCAAAATGCTTCACTCTCCACTTTTACCAGCAGAGGGCAGCAGACACTTAAAGAAATAAATAATTATATGTATTTATTTATTTGTTTATTCGATATCTTACCAGCAGACAGATACGACCATAGACTGTATATATAAATGGACATAGCTAACTTGCTAGCCCCCATGTTCCAAATGGGAAGTCAGCTTGGGCGCGCTTCTGACTCCATCGACTCATTTTCTATAGCAAAATTGTCCCCCCCTTCTCTCTGTAACTGCTGCGGTGAGTCTTGTCATTTTGGTCTTAAAATGTTCGTTTTTACCTGCTCTACATGATTCTGGTATTTTTATTTTGCTATTGCATTCGTAAATCAAGATATGAACATTAATAACAGATCAGTCAGACGTCTTCTATCCCTGAGGTTGCTCCCACTAGCGTTAGCAACGGTTTTGATTGACACCGTTGCTAAATGCCCACTCCCTGCCAAAACAGCGGTGTGGGCGGGAAGGGGTGTTACCTCCAACTGCTTGCTCTGGATTGGCTCTTTGGTTGCTATGATACTGTTAACCTCGATGAGCTTCACTGGACTGGAGTCGGACGCTGTGGGTGACGTCACACTCACTTAGTCCACTTCTTTATACAGTCTGTGAAAAGACATATGTACAAGTAATTCCATAATTGTTACCTAGTTAACAATGGGCAAAACTTAACGAAATTGCACAAATGGTATTATTAGACTAATGCAATTAATCTTTTTTTTTACACATGAAGGTTTAAACTGCCTTTGTTGTTGAAAAATGCCTTTGTTGGGCGTAAATTGTCCCTGCATTTTGATGGTATTTCAGTGTTTGATGACATAAATAGAGGTATTATGTTTTAGAACTCACTGCTACTTCCTGTATTTTTTGTACTTTTCTTATCCACTGGAACTTAACTGACGCAGACCTATGCTAAATATTTACGACAGATACTATCCCACCAAACCAACTAATAATTAGGAAAACATCCAAACCTGTCGTGTGCACTTTAAAGCCGTTCTCTCTTGATACTGTCATGCTTGTATTATTCCAGCTGTCAGTCACATCGTCTCTACTCTCATCCTCCTCCTCCACCTACACAGGCCGAAGGCTAAAGATGCCCTCCTCACAGCGACCCCATTTTTAAACACTGTAAACATAGAACAAAACAACAATATGACCTGGAGGTATTTAAACATCAAGGCATATTGCACATAAAAGGTATAATGAGAGTATGGATGGCAGTATGTGATGTGTTTGAACCTGTTATAGAAATACATATGTGCATAGATTTAAAGAGGGAGTATTGTGCAAAATCAACTTTTATCATGTTATAACGGTGTTCTCTCATCAAAAGCGTCCCTGAAGTGGTTTTATATGTCATCTATGCATGTCTCCAAGGCAGTATTTGAATCCTATTTACAGTTAGCAGTACAAGATCTCACCTTCAAAACAGAGGCGAAATATATTCATCCAAAACATTTGTCCAGTTGGCTGAGTTAAATGTTCTTCTGAAACATGTAAATTAAAGAAAAGTTGCTTACTATGGAGAAAAGGTACACAGCTTTGAAAACGTAGTCAGTCGTGCTGTTTCTTTTATGCAAAATGGATTTTTTTTTAGCTACAACGTTCTATCTGAAGAGGTTTTACATATCATCCATGCCTTTTTAAATAATTTAGCAATCTCTCCCGGGCCCTATTTGAACCCTCCTTATGGTTAGCTGTAAAGATTTTGCCCAATGCTCCACCCACAAGCCAACGTCATCCATGTTCCTACGCTACAATGCTCCATAAATATACATAAACACAATACAAAACTATACACTATGACTTCACAGACCTGGCGCGATGTGCAGTTTCATTAGCGGGATGCGTCACACTGAAGGGGGAGTAACTTAGAGGGGAGACTCGCATCGTCAAAAGCGAAAATTAAACTTACAAAACACATTTATATGTTTGTAATGATTATAGCTATTATTTTTTAAAACAATAAAAGGTAACAGGGTAATCAAAATATGTGCATGTGTATTAACAGTTAGTAGTTGTGCGTTAGATGTAAAATACTTCCTCTTTAAGCCAGTTTATATCACTATTGTTATTTACAAAAAACAAAATTGTATAGCTTTAATACTATAGGCCAGAGAAAAAACATACCGTATTATGTCTTCCTGAAGTAGACTATATTTTTCCACGGCGAGCATGACACCTCCACAGACCCGACAGGCCCTGCTAGCCCTCCTGTAATCACACAATTAGCAGCGTTCACTGTGGGGACAGAGGGGAGACAGCTGGAAGTGTCAGCCCACGTCTCCACTCTGTCTATTGCGGTGCGTTTAGGGGGCATGGGACACTATTGTTCTGTGTTCAGGTGCTGTACCGGCTTTTTTCTGTCTTAAAGGGCCATATTACGGTATTTTCTGATCCGTTATGATGTTGTTTCCTCATCACAAACAGACCTGCAGTTGTGTTTTGTTTCATTCACATGTTTAACACAGAAACCCTGCATATTTTGAGTTATTTTCTCAAATGGAAAACACTCTGTTCCACCTTGTGATGTCATCATGTGATAATACAGGAAGTGCTCCACTGTGTTTTCAAACTGCATAAATCTTCACTAGAATCATTTGGATTATTTCAGATCTAGAATTGCCCAAATCTGCTGAACAAAACTTAAAAGGTAGCCGTTAACTTAAAACTACCACTTCGTGACATCACAAGGTGGAACAGAGCATTTTGAGCTTTGTGAGATGTAGACAGAGATTACTCAAACATGTGTGAATGAAACAAAACACAACTCCTGGTAGGTTTTTAATGAGGTAACGTGACTTAAACCTCAAAAGAGTCAATTTTGTTTAATATAGGACCTTTAAAAACATGAAAAGCAGAACTTGTTCATTTTAAACGCTTCACAGTGGTCCAAAGATAACAACTAGCATGCTAACCTTCAGTACCAGATTTTTGGACAATAAAACGCTGTAGAATTAAAAGCAGACAGTACACAGTGGAGTTATTGTGACGTCCACAGCTGCTTGTATGATATATCTGTACTGGGGCGAGATCAGTTTTGCTAAAATACATGGGAAAAGTATAGGGCCTTTAAGTATATTTTAATACTCACTGTCAAAGTATTTACAGTATTCTTACTATTTATTATCTTCACTATGGAGCATGTGTGTTTTTTGCAAATTGTAAAAGGGAAAAAGCAAGAATTACATATTGGTACAAATGTTTACTGTAATAAAAGCGAGTAAAAGTATGCACGGACCTATTGTATTTGCTCAGTGTGTACTCAGGGTGACTCCTCAGCAGCACTAGCAGGAAACATCCATTGGCTCTTCTGCGTAGTTGGAAGTCCAAAGCCGGGCATGGTCCAGGGGGCTCTGTTTAAGACCCTCAGCGTGAGGACACATCAGGATGGCTACTTTAAGCTTGGACAATGTTTGGCTCATTGGTTTAGTCCTGCTGCCAAAAACACTTTCACTTCAAATTCCTCTCGCTCTCTGTGCATTCCCTAAATGCAAAACTGCAATTTCTTTTAACAAATGTGGTACTTTTATTTGATTTACTTTGTTTAGGTCAGTTCGTGTGATGGTGTGGTTTTCTATGTATGAAGGGCATGGAGATAGATACGTTATATGTTATACTGTGGAATATTATAGCTAACGGAACAAAACAAGCAGGGTTAATCCTTCCTGCAGACCAAATAAGAGTCAGGTTTGTGGAGATGCAAGCCCGCCCAGAGTTAGAACACGTGGTTTTTAATGTTTTACAACTGTATGTGCTTGTAGTATTTATCTAAAAAGTGCGGGCTAAAATCTGGGGCCGAAAATATGTCACTGTGACTTGCTTTCCGATATTTAAAAAAGCACTCAAGGCATAATTAGCACACGCAATTAAACAAAACCCCCATTTGCTGCGCATCTGACAGTAATCTATTAATTAGCCGTGTTAATTTGTGTAATCGCTCCCATCGCGTTAGCCTGTTTTGTGCATCCCCGTTTTTAGCTTCCCGCATGCGATGAGAGGACACTGCACCCGCTACACCACCTGCGTGTTAGTGATAAGCTAGCAACAAAGCAACAAAGAACCTTACCTTTTGAACAACTGACGCATTGCTAGCTTGTCCGGCGCGGGCTAGCTCCTCTGGCAGCTAGCCTCGAGTCTGTGTACAATGCGTAAACAGGTGCCACAACAAACCGGGGCTATAAGGCGGAATAGCCGTTTGGCATGGCTAGCGTACGGTCCTCCGCACAATGGCACGGTCGCTAGCTCGTCCAAAAGCGCGGTCCAGCTGGCTTGGCTAATCTATGTTTTGGCACAGAGGAGGCTGGAATGAAAGCATGTGTCGTTCCGGGGACCTGCTCTCAAATTATATCGGAAGTCTGACGGATTTCAAAGGAATGTGGACGGTATTTTATGCATTTTTGTGTGATGTTAGGGTGTCGTTTTGAAGTTAATTATGCCACAAAACGTACGAGTTCAGATTACGCGAGTCATTTGATTGAAAGTGCTTGAAATACTTGATGTCTTTTTGATTTTTTTTTTCTGTAATGGCTCTGTATTTGATTAAAAAAAAAAAATAGAACTAGCGCTACTATTTTTAAAAGGTTTGCAGTCATCCAAAGTTATTCCGAGCACCGTGATCAAGCGTGAACTCTCAAAAACCAGAGTTGAGTTTTGCCATGATGGTAAAGCTAACAACAACTAACATGCAAACGTGCACTTCCTGCTTATTGCACCACAAAACGGTTTCTAATCAGATGCAAACACAACGCAACGGACTTATTTTGACCTGATTAGCTGCTTATACGTTATATCTGTACTGGGGCAAGACATTGTTATCGCACGTAGCTTGAAAGCTTAAATCCATATTCAGTTTTTCTTCGTGTCAATCCAGGGCTCAAATTATCCAGGAATCCTACAAACATCATACCATCGCTTTTTTAAAACAATACCCAAGCCTTTAGATATCCAACCTTGTATATACCATTTGCAACTTCAAAACATCTCCTCCTAGCAGTGCACTTAAATAAGGTTTGCTGACTGAATAATGAATGTGCTACGGCAATCAAACAAAGCGGACGGCGTGTTGCTTGCGTATTGTTTCAAAGGAATGTGAGGAGAGATGAAACGCCCGATAAATCAGCGCTCCCTCCGTGTAAACATCATAAAAGTACAAGTTTAATGCCAGAGTGGAGCAGCCGGATGGGAGTAAATGAGCCGCGTGAGACGATTATTGTTCAAAACTACATATGGTTATAGAGACTGGTAGTGTTTTTAAGGATGAGCGGAGAGGACGCGGCGCAAGGATATGTTAAGGGGGGTGATATGGTTTATGGGGCATTTTTGAATACTTGTGTGCGGCGTAGTATTGGTGTAGTTGATTTTATAGCTGAGAATGGAGGATTAAAAGGTGTCCCCAGATGCAAGATGCGTGTTCAAATTAAATATAGCTTTTACTGGTAACTATTGTAATGCTGATTTATTCTACACACGTCTTCAATACTTTATGAAGATGTGAGTCTGGTCACCGGTGAATCTCCTTGTTTTCAGATGGGCGTGATTGACAGGTGGATTAGCCAATCAGGGACACGCATATTGGTCCGTCCATATTGGAAAAAAATAAAGAAAAAATATATCACGGGGGCTGAAAAACATTGTGGAGTTGTACAGAATCAATGGGCGAAGCACTAGACTCTGTTAATCTGAGGTGAGATAATTAGATTTGTAAATCAGAGGTGATCAATGAGCTCACTGTGTTATGTGTTATTGAAAAGAAATTAATCTGATTGCATTTGACTGTTTGTTTTAAATGTATTTGAGCAGAAAGTGTCTTGCCCTAGTACAGATATATTGTATAAACAGCCCCCGAGGTCAAAATAAGTCAGCTGTGTAATGTCTTATAATAATCATGAAGTGCATGGTTAGCATACTAGTTGTTGATAGCTTCACCGTGACAAAAAAAAAAAAGTGAGGAACAATTTTGAACCAGCACAAACCATTTAAACTTAACTGTTCTGTTTTTCACATTTTTAAAACACGCACACACAAAAAAATCTGAAACATTTCAATAAATACTATTATTATTACATTTATTTTAATTTTACAAATGGTTGAATGTCATGGCACCAGTTTCACAAGATTTTTTTTATTTCCTATTTCAATGCAAATTTAGATCAGTAATTTTTGCACTTGGATTTGCCTTGAGGCACTGCTGCCCACACTGACTGGAAAACCTTTTCTCTGCACTCCTGCCGGTATAATGATTTTATTTTTAATTATCTCTTTTTAAATAGAAAAAGCGAATAGATTCTAAAGAAGAGTGCAATTTCAGAATGTAATTTGAAAAAAATAAATAAATCAGTTTTGTTCACTGTACGGTTTAATCATAGTGTTCTAGTGCTTTTAGTTTTGAAAATGTGTTTGAATGTTTCTCGATCATGTATGTCTTGGTAAATGGTCACATTTTTATATAGCGCTTTTCTACCTTCAAGCCGCTCAAAGTGCTTTATATCAAGAAACCACTTACTCTTTCACACACCAGTGTACGCAGATGAGGAAGGTTAAGGTGGCTCATGGTTAAGGACACAACAACCAGGGTCGTGTGTGGGAGCTGGATGTCTAGACCTTCAGATCAGTGGACAAACACTCAAACCAACAGAGCTACTGTCGCCCCTGTGCGTTGTGTTGTTAAAGGTCTGATGTGGAATGGAAATGTTCCACAGTATAGTATACCTACATGGAGACCCACCAGACCAAGTCACAGATCAGATCCCTGGAGGGGCGACCCCACTCACAGTCAGAATGTATTTTTCTCAATGTATTTGTACAGCAATAAAACACCTGTAAATGAATAAATACAAAATAGAGAAGTTTATACCTCTGCTGTGAAACATTTCAGGCAAAGCAATATCATCTCCATGGAGACGAGCAGGTGGCAGACACTTCACTAGAGAGGTTACATAGTGCGCCTGTATAGCACAAAGCAAAACACATTATTTGTTTATTCATTAAAGGTTCACTATGTAATGTTTCTAGTGGAGTAGGAGTCGGCAACCCGCGGCTCCGGAGCCACATGTGTCTCTTTCATCCTCCAACTGCAGCTCTGCGTGGCTTGGGAAAATAAATTATACATATTTAATTGAAGTGTATTTTATTTGTGTTCTTTTTTTAAATTGTAGTTTAAATTGGAAGATTATAGTGATCTTGAAATATTAAAATACAATTATATATTATTATTTTTCTCACTCAAAATAAGAATCACACTCACGGAACTATGTTAAAAACAAACTCACGCCGCACAGACGACAGCTCACAGTCCTGTGTAAAGATACAGAAGATACAGGTTCAGGAGCAGAAGTCTCTGTAGCACTTCATGGATTTCATAAGCAGCACACTGTAGTTGTTTATACAAAGCATAAAGGAAAAAAAACTAACAATATATACAGTGTTATCTTCATTTTAGATGTCAAAAGGTATTTGCGGCTGCTCCCAGTGTTTTGTTTTGGGGTTTTTTCTCCGTGGAAACCAGGTCCAAATGGCTCTTTGAGTGTTAAAGGTTGCCGAGCTCTGCAGTGGAGCGTCCCACAGTATGCCATTAAACCTCTTTAATGCACATTTATTCAATTACAAGTGTTTTTATTGCTCAAAAATACCTTTAAGGACATACATTCTTGCTGTGAGTGGGGTCAACTCTCCACAGACCTGACTTGTAATTTGCCTGGTGCTGTCTTCCGCTTGTCTACATGGAGTCAGACCATATTGTGGGACATTCCAAGCAAAATAGTAAAACCTTTTTATTATTTTCAATTTAGTTAAAGTTCGTTAGATTCTTCTGCCTAAGTTTGAAAAATAGTCAACAGTTTTTCGTTGATATGTAAATTCTCCATTCTTAAAATTCACTTCAAAACTATTCAAGTGTTACCCCATTCACGTCTTTGTATTGAAAGTTCATCTGGCCGACTATAGCCTGCTAAATGTACAAAGTTATGAATTGGTTTTGAATGAATCCATTGAACCCATTTTGCTCTCCTAATCACCAAACTTCCATGAACCATCCCCGGGCTTATCTCTCGCGAAATTCCTCAAGATGTGTCACTGCTCCCAATACCCTCTTACTCCCTTCCTCTTCTTCGTGAATGGCTCTGTTTCGATTCTTCTAACGGACTCGCCGGGCTGTTTTGTTTAACTACGCCTTATCTCTCTCTCTTCCCTCTCTCTCCGCCTTAACAATGACCAGCTTGATGTGCGAAAACGATCAGTGACCAACTTCCGCAGAGCTCGGACAATGTCGAGATAATTTATGCAGAAGGAAGGCGTCTTTTGTAACAGTTTAAACCTTAACTATTGTGTTGTTTAGACCTTTGTTTGACCCTTGTTTAGGCCTACGTTACGGTTGCTAGGTGACAGCTATGAAATTACCTCTGTTTCTGCCGTTTCTGCAGCCCATGTGCAACAAAAATCCTTAACTTCATCCAAATTTGCTCCACGCACTTGAACTATGCCTTATCTTATCTAGCTTAGATAAATGAGAGGAGAGGGTGCAGTTGACAGAAGAAGGTTTGGGTGATGCGGTCCCCGTTCGAAGCTAATGGCGGAGTTAACGGTGTTCGCCCGCACCCTGGTTCTACACTTCCCATTCATTTTTCCCATAGACTCGCCGAAAGGAAATTCATATTAAAGGTTTTGGAAGCTTGCTCAGGGCTAATTAGCTATTGCCTGGCCAGCCATAACCACTCGCTTTGACAAAACTTTACAGAGGCGTGTGGGTCTGGAATAGTTTCCCGTCTCCCCGATATCATATAGGAGGGATGGACAGGCAAATCAGCCAATCAGAGAAACACGTGTCCCGTTGGTGTGCAAACAAACATGACGGCTTACTATTAAAAAAAGACAGAGGCTTGAGAAAGAGCACAGATTTCTACAGAATCAACAATCGAAGTGCCAAAGTATGTGATTCGTCTCAGGTAAAAGAAGTTATAGATTTTGTTGTGAATGTTATGAGAATTTTCAAGAGGAGATGTCTTCTGCATTTGAGAGTCACATGATACAAATTAGTGGCTGTGATTGGACCATCCTGAGTTAGGACAGTTAAGGACCCTTAAGTTAAGACCCTTTCTCAATTCGAAAAGTATCTAGAAGGTGCAGACAAAATTAGCTATGTGTAACTTGACCTCTTTATTTTATTTTTTAATTTATTATTATTATTATTGTTATTATTATTATTATTATTATTATTATTGTTATTATTATTGTTATTATTTACTATGTATTTTTTATTTATTTATTTAGTTTCTTTTTTTTTCTTTTTTTTATGGGGACAATGCACATTAATCAAAATTTCTGTAAATGCGCCACAACAATACTATTACTACTATAGTTTTATTTAAAGTCTGTTTCTGAAACTTTAGTTAGTTAGTTAAACATTTCACTAAATCTTGCATTATACATGTTCTTTTTGGACTTAAAACAACCCATTATGGATATTAGTTACCACATAGCTCCATATTTGAATTTTTCAGACAGTGTATGGGAAAAATAAATGGCAAATTGACTTCAGAAACAGAGCGGTCTTCGAAGTGGGCGGGACTGTTGAACTCCATAGTGGAGGACCTCTTCACATTGAGTTGTCCGATAATTAGTCCGTGTCTGTTTGTGAAGTCTGGCTGGTTTGGTTCAGTGGTAGTCTGGTAGTTGTTGTGTGTCTGCGGCGTTGAGGAAGATGAGGCAAGAGCATGGAAGCCACCAATTATAGCGAAACAAAGAGAAGAGGGAGAAGAGTCAAAAGCAGTTACTGACAAGATTGTTTCCTTAAAATTGCAGGGCTCTATCTGGTATTTTTGTCAGAATTGAGTTATTTATATATTTTTTGCTCCTGAATACCTTCCATAATAACAATGCATTTTACTTTTAGGAGCCTTTCAAGATTCACAAAATGACCTCAGATTAAAGGAACTGTACAGTATGTCGCCCGTGTTTTTACAATTTTACACCCAAGACCATTCCGAGCGTCCTAATTATTCACTGCAGTGAGTTTATAAGCGCTTTTCATAACTTTCAGAGACCAGAGCAGAGTTTTGCAACAACTAGCATGCCAACGCACACTTCCTGGTTATCAGACAATAAAACGCTTTGTAATTAGATACTTTGACCTTAACAGCTGCTTATACAATATACCTGTAATACAAGGGTGTCAAACTCATTTTCACTGAGGGCCACATCAACAAAATGGCTGCTCTCAAAGGGCCAGATGTAACTGTAAGATAAATGTCACTACGTTTTAATTTTGTTAATTAACCGTTTCTATATTTATTACTTATTCAAGTTACAAATATTGCATATGGATTTGCATCTCCTGATAAACTGACATTTTAAAACAGTCATATCTTTTAATTTACTTTGTCGCGGGCCACATAAAATGACATGGCGGGCCGTATTTGGCCCCCGGGCCTTGAGTTTGTCACATGTGCTGTACTGGGATAAGATCATAAACTGTATATATGAATGGACATAGCTAACCTGCTAGTCGAAGGGATCATGAGTGCGATTCCGGCTCTATTCCGCTCTGGTTTCAATTCATTTCACATTGAAAAATTGTCGGCCCTCTCTCTGTAACTGCTGCTGTCAGGCTTGTCATTTTAGTCTTAAAATGTTCGTATTAACCCGCTCTACATGATCCTGGTGTTTGTATTTAACTATTTTGTCCATAAATCAAGATATGAACATTAATAACAAACCAATCAGGGGGTTCTTTCCTGAGGTCGCACTTGTTAGCGTTAGCAACAGGTTTGATTGACAGACTTGCTAATCCCCCGCTTTCTGTTAAACCAGCAGTGCAGCGGCTCTGGATTGGCTCTTTGGTTGCTATGATACTTCGTGGTCAGAATTCCAAGTATGCTCCAAATTTGCCCCATAACTGCTGGCGTCGATGAGCTTCATTATACTGGAGCCAAACGTCTTTATACAGTCTATGGGCAAGACAGATTATGCTCAAAAACATGGGGAAAAATGGGGTACAGGCCCGTTAGCTTATCACAAAATAATCTTGCTGTCATAATCTTTTAAATTTCTCGTCTTGTCAAAATGAATTGCTCTGTCGGGCCTATTGTTAGTTTGCAAGCTTTCAATGTCTATTAATCTGATAACCGCGTGTGCAATTATGCAAAGATACCGGAGATACGCTTATATACAACCCCATATCAAAAAAATACTGCAATTATCACATTCATCAAGCCATCAAGTTTAATTAGAGTTCACTTTTGCTATCAGCGTTGCATCAAACCCAACCGCAGACAGCAAGCTTAATTCTGTACTTAGCCGTAATTATTCCATGTCCACATAGAATTCCCTCCTAAGCATGGAATGAGCAAAGTTCCGGACAGCAAAGTTAATCGGGGGCTCGTTTCAGGCCGCTGCGCTACGGGTTACACAAGTTTAAGCTTCATTTAAGGCTGTCTTTGAAAGGAAAACTCCGGGGAAATACTTTTAATAAGATGCTTTGGAGAGGGAAAAAAGACGTGTGAGTTTTAATTAATGGCCCTCTTTAAAGTCTGCAAATGATTTCTGCTGTTTTATAACTCAATTACAAGTCCGGCAAAGATTGAATGTCACTGCGACACTTCAGTTTGTTGGAAGCTAATCAAAGTATTGCAAATACATCAAATACTAGAGCTATATTGTGTTTTAAATATACGCTGCTGTGCCAGTAGAATCAATTTAAAGCCTCGTGATGCTAAATGGACCAAAGATGCAATGTGTAACTTTTTTGGTGGATGGTCTGCGACTTCTTTTCTCCATGGACATGTTATTGCTTTGCCCAGAATGTGTCACAATATGAGTTTAAATCTTAGACAAATGGACATAGCTAGCCTTTTAGCCGCTGCCTTCCAAATCGGAAGTGAGCATCGGCGCGGAATGGTTCCTTCAAACTCTGGATCCAATTCACTTTGTATTGAAAAATGGCCGTCGTTCTCTGTGCAACTTTATTTCACTATCGTCCGTAAATCAAGATATCAACATCGATAACAGACCAACCAGGCGCCTTTCCCTGAGGTCGGTCCCGCTAATGTTAGCAACAGGCTTGATTGACAGCAATTTGGCTCGTTGCTAGGATGCTAGGAAGGGGCATGTACCTTGAATTACCCCACTCCTGATTGGATGTTTGGTTACACGCGCGGATTTCCATATATCGATCTTGGTTGCAGATTAGCCGCTATAATCGCTAGCATCGATTGGCCTCATTGGGTTGGAACCGAACGCTGTGGGTGACTTAAACAAACATATATCCGCATGTAGAAAACTTTTTTTTTTGCAGGACTCGGTAAGAAACCCATAGAGACATAACTGGACAGGAAGTAGTGATGCTAACGCTCATCTGGCAGTTTGCCGTCGTACGTTGATCCCGTTGTATGCATAGAACTGCTAGTATTTAAATCCATTTCAATCTGGACAGACTTAAAAGGAGATAATGGAGATAACTGCATTAATGTGTGAGAGAGAATAACATCGCTTTGGGGCTTAGAACTGTATTTGGAGGTGCAAAGTCAGACATGAAATAAGCCTTTTTCCCTGAGTCTGTGTGAACTACCCTAAGAGTATCACGGTTGTTTATGTTTTTTTGTCATTTTATAATAACTGAACATTCATAATTATAATGTTTTTTCTCTCTCTCTCTTTTCTTCCATGCTCCGTCGGTGCTGCCTCTGGATCAGGTGAGTACTATTGTTGTGCTAATTCCTTTCCGCTGTGTTGCATCGAAAAACAACGGCTGGTGCGCTAACGGAGCAAACACGTGATCCGTCAGATGTCTTTATGTTCGGTTGATTGTGGTTGGTACATCGGGACAGTGAATTGAACGTAGCGTGTGGGTTGACCTGGCCGTGGCGCTGTAAACCGTCCCTTTCTCTTTTCTTTTTGTTTTGTGACTTTATGTAACTGGTATTCGAGGTACGAGACACTACAGACAAAATGTAAGATTCGATTTAGAAACAACATTGTTCAATCTGCTGTAGATGTTTTATTATTTCATTTTGCATCCCTGGCAACCAAATTTAAGTTAGCTGTATTTTACTATGTTGGCCTTTCTTATACATAAAATGCTTTTTTTTTTTTTTAATATTGAAAACTATATGATGAAAAATTACATTTACAGTATTTTCTGGACTACAAGTCACACTTTTTTCATAGTTTCCTGGGGTGCGACTTATACTCAGATGCGATTTATATGTGAAATTTCTTCTTTTTTTTTTTTTGCGTCATTACTATGCATTTTTGTTCCTTTTAAAGTCACAGTATCAACTTTTTGCCAAAAATACACTCAAATATAAGCATGTCTTTCATGTTGGTTGTCTTTATTGTCCTAAAAAAGTGATAAAAACGTATGTCCTTACTCTGAGTCCGGTTACATCTCTACAAAACTGACTCTTACTCGGCCTGAAGAAGGACCTCCTGCTGCTTGTCCCCATGGAGATGTTGTTTCTTCGGCTATAACATTATATATAAAACAGTATGACATGAAACTTCTCCAGACCTATCATGCAAACTCGAGTTTTCAGAGCTTTTAACTGTGTTATCGTTACCCTCTCGAAGTTGTATTTGGAGTGATTTGAGCACGCTCGAGCAATCTTAATCACTTATTTTCAAGATGCCATATTGCCGATCAAGTCCCGGTTTCCCTGTTCGCGGTATAAGTCCTCTGCTCTGTACTTACTTCACTCTCCAATTTTCTTTTTTCAATCAGTGATACAGCAGCGTCGTAGACATTTTGGTACAAATAAAAAGGTACAGACTCTTTGTTGTGACGATGTTTATGGCGACATCAGCTCCCATTAGGCACCGCAATTTTCGGACGTGGAAGTTAGCGGACTTTTCTTTTATTTGGTTGTTTTGTCTAAATGTTTATATTCTAACATAATGATCCATGGGTGTCATAGATTATAACTATAGCAGACACAAGCACAATAGGTCTTAACTATTTTCTTTCTCCTGCAGTGTCTTGTCTTAAAGCCGTCTTTCATTTTTAGATGGACGACCAAAGCTCAGTCCATCATTCTTACTTCCAGGTTTTTATGAGAGATAAAATACTTACCAGAGTTCACTGCAGACCAAAGTTAGTCCGGACTTAGTTGGCTTCATGGCAAAATCATTTGGAACAGGCACAAGAAATGCCCTTTACAGTGTTGGCAGCTCTAATTAACTTAGACCCACCACCTCGTCTTTGTGCAGCACCAAAAGTAGTAGGTTATGTACAACTCCACTTCTGTCTTCATTCCAATATATGCACATGGGTCTCACCTATCTCGCACTGAGGAAGAGGAGGTGTGGGAGGAAGGCATACTCTTGACAAATCTACCCTGAGCTTGCTCTGTTGAAACTGGGGGAGAGCTGACAAAATCCAGCAAGTCCTGCACCATCCCATGTATTAAGAATAATATTTTTAAGTAAATTATGCACAAAATGAGTAATTAAATTGTACTTAAACGCGATGTACCTCATTTTTACTGTCTCAAAAAATGTGAAAACAGAAAAAGTTTGAGTTTTACAGTTTGTAGTGGTCCAAAGTTAATCCTCACATACCTTCAGAGCATTCTAATTACTCACCGCAATGAGTTTATAAGCACTTTTCACAACTTTCAGAGACTAAAGCAAAGTTCTGCTCTCACTGTACAGTTAACAGCTAGCTTGCTAACATGCACTTCCTGATTTTCGCACGATAAAACGCTTTACTCATTAGAAACTGCGATAACCAGCGAAGTGGGTGCTCTAGCCACCTGCGCCCCCTATTGATCAAAATAGAGAATGACATTAAAAGGCCTGTACTCAGTTTTTTTCCCTATATATCCCATGTACAGATATATTATATACGCAGCTCTTGAGGATAATACATGAGTCCGCTGTGTGCTGTATGCATCTAATTAGAAAGGATTTTATTGTCTGATAATCAGGAAGCGCTCGTTAGCATGCTCATTGTTGCTCTTGTGAGTGAAAAGTCCTTATAAACTCATCGCAGTGAATAATTAGGATGCTCCGAACGCATAAAGTAAGTGAGGAATAACTTTGAACTACTGCAAACCCTTTAAAATCAACTAGTCGTTTTTTTTTTTTTTTAAAGATGGTAAAAATCAGGTACAGCGCCTTTAAGCTTACATTTACATCTTTAATATTTTAATACTATGAGCATTTTTGCATCATCTTTGTGTAGACATGCTTTTTTCCCAGATTTCCTCTAAAACTTTGAACAGATTGCCAGATTCGCCAGCAGACTTGTTTGTGTGCCCTCCGCTGCCATTCGTATTCCCATGGACCAGAGCTGAGCATGTGTGGGGACGGAGCCAGCTGCATCACATGGCTTTAGCAGAATCACTTACAGGTGGTGTTGCATATGTACACACTGCCCATTTGTACGCAATTGGATAAAAAAAAATATAAATAATCTTTTGAAAGTGATGGTTTTCAGCTATTTTTACACGTTTTGATGCAAGGCTGTAACGATTAATCAACAGACCGCGACAAGCTGATTAAAAAATACTTATAGTCATATTGTTATAATCGTAATCGTTATCAGGACTATACAGAACTAAAACATGTATCAAAAGAGCTTCTTACTATAATGACAGGTATTATTAAATCAAATTGTCAAAAAATAATACATAATTTCAGATTTTTATCAATGATGCACTTTATTAGTTTATGTTCTCTTCAGTCTCTTTATTTTCACCTTTACTTGGTTAAAAATCTAAATTTAGAATAGAAATAATTGTTTGACTTGACTACTAAATAATCGTTAGTTGCAAACCTATTTTGATGAATGTTCTTATTGCTGGGAGTCAGTGGCACAGTGGGTATAGTGCCCTCTAACAAGAGCATCATCAGTTCTGACCTGCTCGTGATCATATTTGTTTGCTCTTTTTAAATTGTTAATTGATGTGGAAAAAAAAAATCAGCTAACCCTGAGGGATGCTTATTGTCCTTGTGACTTTGGACAACACACTCCACCAACATTGACCACTTAAAGCTATAGTGTGTAACTCTTTGTCAAAAAATGTAGTAAATAAAAAACATGTTTTATTCTGTTTATTGTACTGAACATGACGTGTGTTCTTACTGTGAGCAGGGCTGCATCTCTTAACTTTCTATTTTCATAGAATCATGCAGGTGATGAGCTACATCCAGAAAGTTACATACTGTACCTTTTAAGTCATAAAGTGAGCTGCAAGCGGAAGGGCCTTAATAATCTATTTTAAAAATAAAGTAGATTTATTTATTTTTTTTGAACATCCTTGTTACTGTTCCAAAAGTTAGTCACTGTTCTTTTGCAACTGAGTAAAGTGCTTTTGGTGCACGTACGCTTATTTTAGCACCTGGCTTGTCATTCTCTGTCGCTGCTTTAAAAAGGCTTAGCAAAACTATGTTTAAAAGCACACAAGCAGATGTGTGAAAGGGAGTAGCTGGCAAAAGTCTGGCTGCAGATGGCTTTTTGATAACAAATTGTGCGACAGACTGGGACACAACACGTTTCATTTGCACTTTTTCTTGCCTTGATTTAAATGTATTCTTTAGTCACTATTTTCTGGGCGTCTCTCCAATGCTTTAGTTAATATGGACTCATGAGCGTGAGCGCGGTGATTGAGAAATCAGGAGAACTCATTTTACTTCATATGGGGCTATTTGTGGGACAATAATATTGTCTCCTCCAAATTGGATGAGTGGCTACAGCAGATCCCCAAAACATCATATATATATATATATATATATATATATATATATATATATATATATATATATATATATATTTATATATTTTAAAAAATCACAAGCTCAGGTCCTGGGAGCTTGAGGGTTCTGCGCAGTATCTTTGCTGTTCCTAGTACTGCACTTTTCTGGACTGAGATGTCTGATGTTTTTCCTGGGATCTGCTGTAGCCACTCCTTCAGTTTGGGGGTCACTGCCCCGAGTGCTCCGATGACCACGGGCACCACTGATGCCTTCACCTTCCAGCCAGCTCCTCTTTGAGCCCTCAGTGTGTGTTTGTGTGTATATATGTGTGGGTGTGTGTGTGTGTGTGTATATATATATATATATTTTTTTTTTTTTTCCTTTTCTATCAGCAGCAGTATTCAATATGCACAACTGCTTTCATCTTATTATCTCAAATACCCTTATGGCATTATATTTTTGTCCACATAAACAACACTGATATAAATGAAAACCTGTAAATATCTGTTCTACTTCTTGTAATAATAATCTTTTAAATGTTACCCTGCTCATTTCTTCTGCCCTTAGATCAGTCACTTCAGATTCTTCAGAACAAATGAGTGAATTCTGTGTCTAGCTGAGCGTCAGCCTACTTCCTGTGTCATGGCGTGTTCGCTTCAGTGGCGAGCGTCTGCTCCTCGGGGCTGTTTGTTTAAGCATGAATGACGCAACTCTTGGCTTCTTGTTGCTATATTTTTATTAATATAATTTTTTTTGGTCATGTTTTTTGAAGAACACCTCAACTTCTGGTACATGATATAGTACATGCTACAAAATATATCAAACAAAATTCTGTGGTAGGAAGTACTCACATTTAAAGGTACAATATGGAACTTTTTGGTCTGCTCATATCCATGGAGAATTTATTACATATTATTTGTAACTCTCTATTTATTTTTTTTATTTATTTAAGTATTTGTATTCAAGAAAGCTGTAACTTCTGTCTCACCTGTAACATAATCTAGTACATGTTCAACTAAATTCATAAGTGGGTAGTGCTGTAATGTTGCATAGTATGGCATTACAGTAACCTCCATGGAAACGAGGTGAAGCCACTAGGTAAAACTACAGGTCAGATCTGTGAAGAGGCAACTCTGTTCACTGTAAAAATGTCTAATTTCTCAGACTACTCATTTGTTATTTTAAAGTAACTGTACTATTATTTTCGTACAACTTTTTGGCTACACTTCTGATGAAATTATACCGCGGCTCAGAAAGGTGTGAAATCTTTGCAAACCGTAACGCAACGCTAAACACTAATCATGCTAAGGAATCGAAATGCAATGACAAGCTTTGAATGCATATAATTACTTGGCTTTGTTGGCCGAACACCTATGCCGTTCTAATTGTGGAGATTATTAAAACCAAATGAAAAGAGAGAGGAACAATAATCGCTTCTGATAATTGCGCAGACCATGTAAAATTAATCTAGCATGCTAATTCAGGAATAATGAAAACAAAGGAACGGGTAAACAGGAATAAACCGCTTTGAATATCTCACTAGCAACGCAATTGTCACGTGAATTATATATATTACAAAATAACATGTTAAAGGTGCAGTAGGTAACCGTGCATTTCTTCAATTATTTTAGTTTTCTTCTCAAAAGTACCTAGAAAAGCAGGCTTCCTTAGCGTGAGCAGGGTTGCCTCTCCACAGAGCTGACCTGTAACCTAGCCTGGAGGAGTTAGCTTCTTGTCTCCATGGAGATAGATAAACGTGTGTGAGACTAGTATTAAGGTAATGTTTGACTGTTAACTTCAATGCAATCTATCAAATCATGGTTACTAGGAGAGTAAATATGTTCTTGCTTTGTCCAGAATGTTCCACAGTATGGCATTAAACTCATCTAGCTTGTAGGTGGCACTACGCAAGGCAAAGTTACTGGTCAGATCTGAGAAGAGGCGACCCTGTTCATAGTGTAAGAATGTTTTTCAAGGTGTTTTTGAGCTTTCTACCATGTTATAACTTTGTTCCCTCATCAAAAACACGCCTGAAGAGGTTTTTTAGATGTCATCAATGCATGTTTAAGTAATTTAGCGATCTGTCTCGGGCCATATTTCAACGCTCCTTATTTTTTTTAGCTGTAAAATTCTGTCCTATGATGAGGAGACAACATTTAAAGTCACAGTATTTGATTTTTACTGTCTTAAAAACGTGAAAACCTGATTCCGATCCGACCAACCTAATGTCCCTCCTTAATAAGTGCTTTTAACAACGTTCAGAGACGAATTGGGAGTTTCTCTGTCCAAACTAACAACAACTAGCATGCTAACCACACAATTGCTGATTCTGAGATAGTAAAACCCTTATGCAGACTACATGGGGAAAAAAAGTGAGTTCTTAGGCTATTTCTCGGCTAAAACGCTCAAACTTGGACGTATAGCTAATTTATGTACACCGATGTTATTTATTATGTTTCAGTGTGACCAGTTGTTAAAACGACATGATTTTGGAACGGGATGCAGGATTGTAGTGCCATGTTTTGTCAAGAAATCGTCACATTTGGAGTTCATTTTCGGGTTCTGACATGTTCTCGGGCTCTTTTTCATTTCTCAGAGAGCGGCAGAGTGCATTAACATTTTACCAGTCTATCTTAAGGGACTGACAGTTCATGCCTATCCCAGAACTTCACACAATTCTTCTTAAAGCCAGTAGCAATATTCATATGAGTGAATACTGAAGTAGTAGTAGTACTTGGCTTTGACAGGCGCGATGATGAAGTTGGGCAGATTGAACTATTGGTACAATTTGTAAGGTTATTGCAAATTATGAGTGGTATTCAGGGTTTAGTTTGGGAAATAGAAGTTACTGCAAATGAAGTAGTTATGCGTGAAGTGTTACTGCAGAGTTGGAGTTACTTTGAATAGAACTTTTTAGCTCAGTCAGGAGAAAGTTGAGGACCAGACATTCAAATTGCATGCACGTGGAGGGGTCTTTTTGGGCAAAATGTTGTCAAAAGTATAGCAACTATAATACAGCGGTTTGCACTCACTCCCAGGTGGTGTGGGGTCTTTTTGTGCGGTTTGCATGTTCTCCCTGTGTCTGAGAAAGAAATCTAGGCTTAGGTCTATTCAGTCATCGAATCTGACAGAAAACTAAAGTAATTGTTAGTGTTGTAAGGACGTAGGTGTGGAGAATTGCTGGAAAACATTTGTGGTTTTAAGCAATTGTAATTTGTCATCTTTGACTGTGAAAAGTAGCTTTTAGGACAAATTTATTCAGAGAAAGTCATTTCTAAGCAAAACATACTTTTTAATCCATTTTGTAAAGAAATGAATTTAAAGACACTTTGTAAATGGTTAAAATGTTAAATACCTGATAAGACACCATGGAGATATGTAGTTTTTTTTGCAGAGGAAATTATATTGAGTGTGGGTCTGTAGTCTTCAGCGAGGGCCACGTCACCAAAATGGCTGGTATCAAAGGGCCAGATGTAAAATAAATAACTACTTTTAAAACTTGTTAATTAACTGTTTCTGCATTTATTGCTTATTCAAGTTACAAATATTGCACATTCATTTGCCTAGATGTAAAAATGTGGCTGTATAACTGCGTATCTCATGGTGAAATGACATTTTAAGACCATCATACCTTTTAATTTACCCTGTCGAGGGCCACATAAAATGATATAGAGGGCCACTTTTGACCCGTGGGCCTTGAGTTTGACACGTGTGACTTAGACAATTAATCAGTCTTAGTGTCTTAGTTGACCAAAACCATTTTATTTAGATTATAAGGATTTATATGGGTTAGTTAAAGAGTTATTAGTTAGCGTGAGTAGTTGTTTTTGCATGTGTAGTCTTGTGAGTGCAGTTTGGGTCAGATACATAGAGATACATAATCGTTTTGCGACCTTTTGCCACGCCTTTTCAGTTGAGTAACCGACATGTCAGGAATTTCTTAAGTCGACTACAGCAGTACATAATATTTCATCTTACAATTTCATAAAAAATACTTGCCTTTAACATAGGAATCCTTCATATAAACCGGCACCTCCCTCGTCTTACATTATAAATCCTGCACTTCCACATTGCACAGACATTGAAACCACTGCAGACACATGTATTTCTGGCCGTTAATGCGTTCCAGAAGGCACCGGCACTTAAGCACATGTGCATGTTTATATTCCATTACCAGGGATCCGGAGCCCGCAGCAGGTGTGCGCTTGCTATTGGTTTTTACACCGTCAAAAAATCCATGGGACCATCCATCTTGCATAGTACGGACTGTCAGGGAGAGTTAATGTAATACATGACCCGACGTATCATTGAGTGTGAGAGACATGTGAGCAAACAGACGAGCAGAGAGTGCAATGTCAAAGAGTTATAGACTGGAAGAACAACCTATGTAAGGATGGTTAGGAAGGAAAGAGGCAGTCTGAGCAGTCGGGACATGGAAAATTATTGATATTTGGATATATTTATAGTGAGAGGAGCCACTCCGAGACCACCTGTTTCAAGCGTCCTCGGAGTGACCATTTACTGCAAATCGGAGTTCGGCCTTTGGGTTTACACTGGCCCAAACACACCACTGTTGGATTCATAGACTCTATATATAAATGAATATGGCTAACCTGCTAGCTGCTGCCGTCCAAATAGGAATGCAGACGGCACAGGCACACTTATGGCTCTATCAACTCTGGTTCAAATTCACTTTCTATTGAAAAACTGTTGCACTTCTATTTATAACCGCTGCTGTCAGGCTTGTCATTTTGGTCTTAAAATGTTTGTATTAATGCTTACTATATGATCCTAGTGTTTTTATTTGGCTATTTGGTGCGTAAAAGAAGGTATGAACATTAACAACAGGCCAATGAAGCACTTTCTTTCCCCTGAGGTTGCTCCGGCTAGCATTAGCAACAGGTTTGATTGACAGCATGGCAGTGTGACGACAAATGAAGCTCATCAAGGCTAGCAGTTATAGCAGCTAATTTGGAGTCAAGTTTTGTATTTGAGATTCCGAATTCTGTTGAAGGCAACGCCCCTTCCCACCCGCACCACTGGTTTAGCAGGGAGCACGTTCTGTCAATCAAACCTGTTGCTAACGCTAGTGGGAGCAACCTCTGGGATAGAAGGCGCCTGATTGGTCTGTTATTAATGTTCATATCTTGATGTACGAACAAAATAGGCAAAATAAAACCCCCAGAATCTTGTAGTGCGGGTTAAAACCAACATTTTAAGACCAAAATGACGAGCCTGACAGCAGCAGTTAGGTAAAGAGTTGCAAGAGCCAGAGTCAATGGAGCTGGAATTGCGCCCAAGCTCACTTCCTATTTGGAACATGGCAGCCAACAGCTTAGCCATGTCCATTTATATAAACAGTATGATTCTGAGCTTTTCCTCCTGCTCAATTTTGAAATATACTCTAGAATGATGCGATGTGACACGTGAACCCAACCCAGCAGACGAGCAAGCGACAGACCATCTACCAGAAAAAGTTACACAGTGCACCTTTAAACTACTTCAAACCCTATTACAACTTCTCTCCTTAGTGCCAACTTCCTCTAATAGCTGGAACGATCTTACACTCTCATATTAAACACCCTTGATCCCAGGATTGGTAGATATTGTCTTTTGGAGCGGCTACGATTTTGCTAGGATTGTGCAGAGCTTATTAGATAGCGAGGAGCAGGACCTGTCTTCATTTACCTAGTGATGTTGGAGTGCACGGAGCTAGGGGTTGTTAAAAGACATTGAATCTGCTCATTATTGACTGACACCTCCCCTCTGCTCCTGCCAGTCTTATTAAAGCAGAGCCGCCTTCCTTTGTGGTGTGAACTTATTCCAATCGCAACCGCGCTCTCTCTACGGGGAATCTTGTGCACACTTGTTCATCTAATTTGGTTGAGTCCATCTTTTTTTCGGGCTGAATGTCAAATCGATTTGCTTTGCCATTATGTTAACAAAAAGTAATTAGAAAGCAGCGATCGTTGAAAAAGTTGATGAGAATTTGGGGTTTTCAGAGGAAGGTAGACTGTGTTACGTCTGTGTATGTCGCTTGCTTTTCTTCACTGATATGTTATTACTTTGTCTGGAGTATTTCGTAGTTCAAATTCGATTTCGATGCTAAAGAATAGGGTTGATACTCCATGCTGATTCCAATACCAAAGTGATAATAATAAAAAAAAAAAAAACAACAATAATATAATGTAATTTTCACTATTAAATAGTAGTATTTTCTTTCATATTACCATGTGACCTTATATTTGTGTAATCCCTCAGTCGTCCAGGTAGGTTCCATAGTGGTCCAGTGATCCAAGATAATTCTAAAGTTATTCAGCAAAGGTTAATTTCTGTCCTGTGAATGTGGCTTCTTTAGTTTTACTTGCTCAAATGCGTATCTACTTTCAATACTAGTTTTAGTTTTATTGAGTAGAATTTGATTTTCAATACTTTTGACAGCCCTATTTACCTTTAAGTTCATTTTAAACAGTTGGCAGTGATCCAAAGTTATTCCCCACTTACCTTATGCATTCTGAGCATCTTAATTATTCACAGTGATGAGTTTATAAGCACTTTACGCAACATTCAGAGACCAATGTAGTGTTTCGCTGTGGTGGTAAAGCTAAGAACTACCACGCTAATGCACACTTTCACTCATTTCATTCATTCGTTCATTTATTTATTTATTTCGAGCACATGTATCAGGTTCACATAAAGCATGTTTCACAAATTAGTCCTTATATAAGCTCTAAAAGGAGTGGGAAGAAGAAAACTTATTAAATCCCACCCCTGTCTTTATTTAAGACATAAATTAAATGCTTTGTTTAAGCTTCCTATTCAGTTAAAAAAAAGAAAAGAATACACATATACATATACACACATATATACACATACATACATATATATTTCATATACACATATACATACACATATAAGCATACATATACATACACGTAGACTCATTCAATTAAATTCAAATGCAGCAAAAGGCACTGACAATAATTTAGATGTGCAGTGTTACTGTGAGTACTATGGGGCATTTCAACAATAAGAAGAATAATACAGCAATGGAAAGGAAACAATAATCATAAAGTACAACACTGATACAGACAAAGTACAGTATGACTTTATATTTAAACTGGCCTCCCTCTGTATGCAGACCAGACCATGTGTTTATATAAAAACTTCCTCATCATCAGACAATAAAATGTTTTGTAATTAGATGCACACAGCACACAGCAGCCTTATTTTACTTCAAGAGCTGCTTATACACTCTATCTGTACACAGGCATGATGAATTTGCTCATATACACGGGGGACAAAATTGGGTACAGCACCTTTAATAGATTGGAGATATAGTTCCTTGAGAAATGACTGACTGAGAAGCAAATTTAGCAAACGGTTATCATTCCCTGAACCCCTACCTATCTACGAAAGCTAGTCACAGTTGTAACTATAAAAAAACATTAAAAAAAACATTACATTCACGCCTTAAAATGTGTTATTTTCAACCAGGACAATTGCACCGTTCTGCACTGTAATCATCTCCTGATTACTGTGATCATTCTCCATACAACATCCGGACAAGCACCTCGCATTGGCATAACTGTTTGTTACGCGGACTTGGCACACACCCCGCGCTTTTTGTCATAATCGCACCTTCTTTTCTTTCATACAACTATTTAGAGACGCAATCTTCTCCCATTTCAGTACAATTTACTTCTAAGGAAAACGTCAAATACTTCAGTGCGTATTTCATTAGATTCCCGGCTCTGGAGTTGCAGTAAAATATGATTTACACACCTGCGTTTGCTAGTTTATTTGTCCGACCGTTTTACATTGTTATGGTACAATAGTCTTCAAAGCCAAATCCGAGCATGACTAGTTTTTAAAATTAAATGTTTGCTTATGTTGCGGTCTAAACTGGATTGTAAAGTAACTCTGTAATTCTTCGTAATTCTTATTTCCAAATGAGATTTATATAGTGGGATTAGGTTTCACATCTGCCATCTACTGGTAAAAAAAAAACTTAAAAAAAACTTTACTTTGGCATCACATTTTTTGAAATAATGGTTTTAAAACAAGTGTGCTTCTTATACTGGGAATTAGGGTTATCATTACTAAACTTGATTGATAAACAAGTGCAAATTATAAAGTTATTGTTGCATAATACGGATCCTTTAACCCAGATGCCCTTCCTTACCCACAGACAAGACAGTGACTAAATAAACACATCCCAGTTCTAGGGACGCAGTGTCTCTATGTGTGATCGTTTAAATTGGACTTGCGATAAGATATATGTCCACACACTTTCGTTTCCTAGCTTCTTTGTTCATTTTACATTATTGTTACAGTACAATAGGAGGCATGTCCCCAAGTGTCTCGGAGGAAAAGCGGACTATTTCTCGGGAGCGGTATGATCCATTGGTTTCTTTATTACTGTCCCTAAAAATGGCCAGTGACAAATAGCAGATGTAATGGTGCGAAATGCGAGGTATGTGTAAAGGCAATAAAAACACGCGGGGAGCTGAATCGGCCAAATAACAGATAAGCAGTGTGCGTTATCCGCGCGGCGCGACAAAACGAGAGCTAAAACAGGGCTAGCATGTCAGCTTATGTTATTTTGAGGATAGTGTTTCAAATACCACCTGGAGAAAGAGATAGAAAACAAGGAACTGGGCGCTAGAGTGGAATATGCTACAATGAAAATGTCTGCACAAAAAGCCGTTGATGAGGTAACATTTAGAGAATATAATACTGATGAATAAGCAGTAATCTTCCCTATTTTATATCACTAGAGGCACGGTTTAAAGTCTCAAGCATCCAGGTTGAGTTGTTATTACTCATGCCTCACCGTAAGAAGGTTTGAGGTTTGATTCTTCCAAAAAGTCCTGACCAAGACAAGCTCAAGAACTGGAGATGGGTTGGATTGGGCGCCACAGTTTGGAATCTATAAAAAAGACAAACTAAATGAGCAGTCAAACTTTGTGTTTTTATGCATGACAGACAAAAAAACAAGTCAGGAAAAGTATCAGCCATACTCCCAGACAGTTGTTTCTCTATCATGGTTCAACATCAGAGTTAGGGATGCCCCGATACAATACTATTATCGGATATCGGCGACAATATTGAAAATTTTGGTGGATCGGATATCACCCAAAACACCTCGTAATATTTCTTCAAAGTTGTTCTGTATTTACTTTAAATGATAAATAACAGTTACAAACTATTCATCTCCGAAATGTTTGTACCATATGAACCATCTCGGGCTCTGAGGACTTCAGGGACCGGCCTCCTGCTGGTGCCCAGAGTCAGGACTAAACACGGGGAATCAGAGTTTCAGTTTTATGCAGCTAAAACCTGAAACAGTCTTCCTGAAGATGTGAGACAGGCCTCTACTTTGACAATGTTTAAATCCAGGCTCAAAACAGTTCTGTTCAGTTGTGCATATGACTGACTTAAGACTTATTATTTGTGATTATTTATGTTTTGATTTGTGTGATTTTAATGTCTTTGAATTACTTTGTGTTTGTGGTATATGAAAATACATCACATTTTCAGTCTCTGCCCTAGTATCAGTTGAAATCAGGTACCAGCGGACACTTAAAGCCAAAGTGCCAACCTCTAATCTCTCGTCTCTAATCAGAGCGACAGAAAGGACCAAAAGGACATGCCTGACCACTCACTCCGAAACATGTTCTTCAGTCGTGGTTCAAATTTGGTACAGAGCCTTTAATCATTAGTTTCAGTCTCGCCCAATACTCCAACGCCGCCGAATCAGCCCAATGACTGCCAATTAGAGCTAAGGGAATCCCAATTGCACCGAGCTTACGAGGCGTGACACCTGTAGGCTAATGGAAATGGACATAGTTTCTTGGTTCAGTTGGGGATAGCGGTCCTTGGCACAAGACAGTTAGACCAGGGGCAAGGTGGGGAAAGCTAAAATCGAGGGGAAAAGAGGAGGGGATGTCGCTAGCAATTAGCCGGGCCGCGCTGCTAGCCCTCTGTTCGCTCTCCTATTAAAACGTTAATCAAATGGAACAGAAAACCTGCCTGTGGTCAAAAATCCTTGGACCAAGAGCGGCGATGGACAATTTAATTAGAAAAGTGTGTGTGCGTTGTATGGATATGTCTTTCTGATGTGTCTACAAAGAGAGACCAGATGGTGAGTATCAATAGCACTCATGCGACAATGGTATGAAAAGTTAACAGGTTGGTTTTGCATAAAAAGGTGCAGTAGTTGATGACAGGGGCAGTGCAGAGGAGTAAGGTTATTAATGAAGACTGCAGAGAGGACAATGGAGGATAGTTGTACATTTATGATCAGTTTGAATTCAAGCAGGACTGATGTGGAAATATGGCTGAGTTGTTACTTTGGGGCTTTGGCTGTGGTCAAACTTCCTTCTCAAAGCTCTCGTTAAATCTCAGAAGCTAAACATCCACACTGTTCATATGGGAGACCACTGGGAGTACCAGGTGTCACAGTGGGGTAGAGTGGTGGTCTGAGGGTTTGATGGTGCAGATTGGCAGCTTTTCTTCAGCCTACCTCAGGGCAACTGTGGCTACAATAGGAGTGAATAATGACTGTAATTTAAAATACAAATTATAAGACATTGCACGGCCCAAAAAAAAAGTCACCACCTGGATTCAACTAAGCAAATGTAGGCAAAGGTACGAGCCTCCAGCAGTTGATCAGGTCTAGGTTCAGCAACAGTCTGTGCTCAAAGAATGAGGTCAGCTGACACCTGAATATACTGAATGACCAGGTTATTCCATCAATGGATTTTTTTCTTCCTTGATGGCACGGGCATATTCCAAAATGACAATGCCAGGATTCATCGGGCTCAAATTGTGAAAGAGTGGTTCAGGAGCATGAGACATCATTTTCACACATGGATTGTCCACCACAGAGTCCAGACCTTAACCCCATTGAGAATCTTTGGGATGTGCTGGAGAAGCTTTGTGCAGCGGTCAGACTCGACCATCATCAATGCGACATCTTGGTGAAAAATCAATGCAACACTGGATGGAAATAAATCTTGTGACATTGCAGAAGCTTATCAAAACAATGCCACAGTGAATGCATACCGTAATTAAAGCTAAAGGAGGTCCAATGTGATGGTGACTTTTTTTTTTTGGCCAGGCATAGTATAATGATCCTCAGATGTCTTAGATTATACTTGTATAGCAAATGAAAGTGTAATGTCTTCTTTTACGCAAAATGCAGTATCTAAAGCATAATTTTTATCTGAGATTTGTAGTTGTACTTTTAATCCCAGTACTGATATATTCTACTTTTCTTAGCGCTCCGCCTGTCTCTATCCTTTTGCCATAGTTGCTTGGGGCAGAGTGAATAAGGCATAGCTATCTGGAGTTGTTAGCACTCACACTTCACAACGAGAAGGTTCTGGGTTCAGTTGCCTGTGTGGAGTTTGCATGTTTCTCCCTGTGTCTGGCTGGGTTTTCTCCAGGCACTCCAATATCCAACATCAACCCAAAACATGCACAAGAGGTAAATATCCCCCAGCTAAGGCAGTCCTGACCAAGACTAGCTCAAAATCTGAAGATGCCCCAGTGGAATTGAAGGACGGGTCAAATACAGAGGACAAACAATAAAGTGTACCTTCCCTTACCTTTCTGCACGTATCTCCTATTGTACATTATGTCAGCAATCGATAACAATATTACTGTCTTTACTATTTCATGAACAAAACAAAATCTTGTCATGTTTATATTATTAAGCCGTATCTCTTTACAAACTAATATTTTGCCAATGTGCAGAAAAACTAACACATTCAAATATTACACTGGAGAATTGTTTACAAGAAAAGTTTTGTGTATCAGGACCGAGGGCTTGTTTTGTTCATTTTTGTTGTTTTTGTTGCTCATTTTTTCCTCTTATCTTTCTCTCCTCTCCATTCTGTTGTGTAGTCTCAGGGGCCCCTGTGGCTCCTTACTCCACACTGTGCGTAGTCACACCCCCGTCGAGCTGACAATACTGTGAGAATACATAGGCCCGAATACTGCAGCGACATATTGGTACTGTAAACACAAACCGCACATCTCGTTCCATCTACATTTTGGAGGCTGTAAAGTTGTTTATTTATCTAGATATCAGTCTATCTATAATTCATTTTTTTACTGTCTTAAAAACATGAAAAGCAGAACTAGTTATTTTTTAACCAAAGGGAAAGTGGCGTCACCCATAGCGTTTGCTCCAGTCAAATAAAATTCATCGAGGTTATAGGGGTGACTTTGGAGCCGAATTTCATATTTGGAATTCCGGCTGCCAGTATCATAGCAACCAAACAGCCAATCCAGAGCGAGGCTGTTGAAGGTTATGCCCTTTTTTTCTTTCTATCGGACAACAGTTCTGTACAGGCTCATTAAGTACGTAAAGAAGGACAGAAACATAAACCGTACATACAAAATAAAAGATAAATAAAGAAAATAATTAGTATTTTGATTTGGATTGACACATTTCAAGTTGTTGAGTTGTGTCTTATCTCATGTGGTGTCGATTTTTAAATACATCAGGTCCAGGAAGACATAGACCTACTCATACTTTACATGGAGTTGAATGAACAATTCAGGTAACGTATTTGCACTAAACTATTTAAAACATAACATATTGTTTGTAAATTATTTAGACTTAAATCAAGTGACTATGGATAATCTGCTATAAACTTTAAAATTCCTTCCGTCAATTCCAAGGTTAAGGAAAGATATTGCTACATTTTGGTAAGACCGGATGACAACATACTATCCGTGCACCATTCCCATTCGCAGCATGTACATATTTGATTACATCGCTAATTTCTACAAAGGAATCACATCTTTTCATAAGTAACACACGCTGTCTGTGAAATACAGGAAGTGTCAATTGATTCAGAGAGATCCAACTGCCATAGTGTACGCAGGAGTGATAATTGTACACAGAGGAAACAACATCCAACAATAAAACAATATTTCATTTTCAAGTTTTGTGAGAATGACATCTTAAAAGCCCATGTTATACTAAAACACATTTTTGGAGTTTGGCTTTATATCATTTATAATGCGTCAGAATAAGTAGGACTCTTAAGCTGGTAATTTCAATTATTAAAGGGGATGTACACAAATTTTACTTTTTCAAACAGTGAAAAACAGATCTAACCTTTCAGATTTTTGTCAGACACTATTTAAATCCTCCTTATACCAGCAGTACACGCCCACATAAGGCTCACGTACGGCAATTTTCCACAGATATACAAAAGCAGGATACAATACACTACAACTTCACAAACCCGACGCGATGTGCCGTAGTTTCATTAGCTGAATGCACGTTTATTGACTTGTGACGCCGCTGTGAAGGGACAGAAACTCAATATGTTGTTAACAGTTGATACCCCTGAGTGTAATAACCGTCTTTAAAGCCCACGGACAGGTAATGTGTTATTTCCTAAGGAGATTATATCTATCTATCTTTCCATCTTTTTTCTTTCTTTCTTTCCATCTATCTTTCTTTCTATCTTTCCATCTATCTTTCTATCTATCATCCATCTATCTTTTTATCTTTCTTTCCATCTATCTTTCTTTCTAGCTTTCATTCTTTCATCTCTTTCTTTTTCTGTTTGTTTCTTTCTATCGTTCTTTCTTTGTCTTTCTTTGTTTCTTTCTGTCATTCTTTCCATCTATCTTTTTTCTTTCTATCTTTTTATTTTCTTTCCATCTATCTTTCTTTTTTCTATCTTTCTTTTTTTATCTTTCTTTTTTCTATCTTTTCTTTTTCTATCTTTTTTCTTTCTATTTTTGTTTATTTTATTCCACCTATCTCTTTCTTTCTTTCTTTATATCTATCGTTCTTTCTTTATTTCCATCTATCTTTCGTTCGATCATGCTATCTTTCTTTCCATCTCTTTATTTCTTCATTTCTATTTTTGTTTCTTTCTATCATTTTTTCTTTCTTTCCATCTATCTTTTTTCTATCTATCTTTCTTTCTTTCACCTACCACTACAGTCAATATGTTGCTAGGTTACGTGTCTGGTAAACAACAAAATAAAAAACCTGAAAATAACACATTATATTTGTCTTTATTATTTTAAGTAGCATTAATACATTTAGCCTCTTGCTAGCTCGCAGTGAGAGTGAAGCTTTGTTTACGTGCTAACTCTCCACTGCAGTCTCTACCAGCTTTGTGACCGGAAGCTACATGCTAACCCGCGCATAGGAAACATATTGTGACCTAAGTGGGAGCGTTACAGCTAATTTGCGGACACTCCGGTTTAGTGTAACTCCGTGTTGCCCGCAGGCTAGCATGCGTCTACTACAACAATCCCCTTCTCTTCTGCTACAATTCACTGCGAGATAAACAACATCATAATACTCACTGAGCGCTTGGATGGATAGATATTTAGTTATTTATGTATGAGGTACAAAAAAGCAGGCTTACTGCAAAAACTACTATTACTGAAACTACACACTTTACCATAGCATTACTAGCCTTAGTCCTACTGTAACTACCATCAACTACCAATATTATTTATAATTTAAAGCAGACCTATTATGCAAAATAGAGTTGTTATCCATTTTATAGTTGTTTCCTCTCAACATTATACTGACCATAAGTTGTATTTGGAGTGATTCGTGCAAAATAATCGCATATTTTCAAGACGCCATATTTGCCAATCGAGCCCTGTTTTCACCGGTACCGGCCTACGCCCACTGTGACGTACTAAATTTTATTTTGTTAATCGATGATACGTGTAGGAGTGTGATCTGCGCGTGTCCGTCGGAGGTGCCATCTTTTGTGTGTTGCGATGACGTTGTGATGACGTGGTGATGACGTGGTGATGACGTGGTGATGACGTGGTGATGACGTGGTGATGACGTGGTGACGTTGTGATGAGGTTGTGGTGATGTTGTGATGGCGTTGTGGTGACGTAATCATGTTGTGGTGATGTTGTGGCGACGTTGTGATGACATTCTGATGGCGATGAGATGATGTGGTGACGTAATGGCATTGTGATGACGTTGTAATGATGTTGTGATGACGTTTACGCCGACGCCAGCTCCCATTGGGCACCACAGTTTTCTAGTGCAGAAGTTAACAGATTTATTTCTTTTCTTAAATTGTTTTAGTTGAATATTACGATTTAAAATGTGCAAATTATTATTAACATAATTTTCCCCGAGTGTCGTAGATTATAGCTATATAGCAGACACAAGCACAATAGGTCTTGTTTAAAATGATCTAGTTCTGTTTTTCACGTTTTTAAGATGTTCATGTTATAACCAAAACAATTACTACAAATATTAGTACTAAAGTTATTATCGTTGCTTGGTGTAGGTATTACAAAGCAGCAACATCTCTGGAAACAAGCAAGTCGTATCATCCAAATGAAAAACTACATAGTGCACTTTTAAAAATGTACACACATCTTGTACTATAGACTTACAGCTATCGACTGAAGGTACACATATTTAACCATACTTTTTTTTCTTATTATTGATACTTTTACCAGGCCCACATATCTCTTCACACTCATCCAGCGGCAGCACAATAAAGTTCCGGTTCATTCTCCCCGTGCCTCTGCTATCAGCTACATTACACATGACAAACACCGCACATTATGGGATCAATGTGTCGACAAATAGTCCTCCACATGACATAATCCTCCGCTGGACCGCTTCGCACCCGGACATGTACACAGACAGACTGCAGTGAGCGCGCTATATGACTACCATTATTACAAAGAGAATGGCCCTGCTCGTGTTAATGCGATGGTACAAGTGGATTAGCGTATGTTAGATTGGGAGATGGGCAGTTAGTGGTTAAGTTATTATGCTGGGGTTTGGACGCTGCTATTTCATGTTTTTTCACACAGTTAAAGGTGCACTTTTTCTATATATTTTTTTTTTACATTTTTGGTACGCGAAGCCTGAAAAACAAGCAAAAAAAAACACCCTAAAAATAATTTGTTCTTTATGAATTATGTCTTTGTTCATGCTTTATTAAGTCCAATTAAAGTGTAGTTATTTTAAAGTGGTGCTGTAGACTGTATATTTAAATGGACATAGCTAACGTGCTAGCTGCCGTGTTTCAAATAGGAAACGAGCACGGGCACACTTCCAGTTCTGGCTTCACTTTATATAAAAAAAATCCCTCTTGGTGTGTCATTTTGGTATTAAAATGTTCGTATTAACCCGCTCTACTTGATGCTGTTTTTATTTCACTATTCTGTCCATAAATCGTTAAATCGTGAACATTAATAACAGACAAATCAGCCGCCTTCTTTCCCCGAGGTCACTCCCGTTAGCGTTAACAACAGGTTTGATTGACAGCGTTGCTAAGGGCCTACTCCCTCCTAAACCAGCGGTGTGGGCGGGAACCATCAACAGCCTCGCTCCAGATTGGCTCTTTGGTTGCTATGATACTCACGATCGTATTCCTAATATGCAATTTGGCTCCAACTTCGCCCCCAATAGCCGCTAGCCTGGATGAGCTTCATTTGACTGGAGCCAAACGCTGTGGGTAACGTCACACTCACTTATTCCACTTCTTTATACAGTCTCCATTCTGCTTGGAGACAAATTGGCCAAGGCACAGGTCAGCTCTGTGGAGAGACGAGTCTGCTTACCGTTTCTTTAGCAAAAGCAGGGGGAAATGCAAAAAGATTAAGTGAGAAATATATAGATGTCTGGCTCAGTATATAAAAAAAACATCAGCTGAAGGTTATTGTTATGCAAATGTACAGCAATCAACAGCTTGAAAAATACTACTTTGATTGTCTTTTTTAATTAGTAGATTGCAAAAAAAATATCAGTGGAACTTAAAGATTCTATACTCTGATAAACACCTGCTGTTGAAGTTTGTGCATTGTTTTTTGGGCTTTATACTAAATTTCTTTTGTGAAATTTCTCTTGCCCCGATACAGATATATTGTATAAGCAGCTCTCAAGGTCAAAAAGTCTGGATATTATTCTAAAGAGTTTTATTGTGTGATAATCAGGGCGTTAGCATGCTAGTTGTGTTAGTTTTACCATGACCGCAAAACTCCGCTCTGGTTTCTGAATGCTGTGCTTATAAGTTCATCACCGTGAATACTGAGGATGGTCAGAATGCATAAACTAGTCCTGTTTTTTCACGTTACAGCGTCTCGGTTATGCTTACAACAACGTGCGTTTCCTGATTATCGGACAATAAAACGCTTCGTAATCAGCTGCAGACAGTACACAGCAGACGTATTTTGACCTCAAGAGCTGCTTATGAAACATATCTGTACTGGGGCAAGACAAATTTTGCTCAAAAACATGGGTAAAAGTCTAACCTCTCTAAAACAGTAGACAGTAGCAGGTGTGAAATTGCCCTTATTTGAACAATCCAACCCCTTCGGTGCTTCCTTAACTGCATCCTATCACTATTCCAATCCTTATATGGGCAATCAAATCAGATATAGCCACTTTCCTCCTTTCCAAAACCCCATTTCTTCTTTTTCTCGAAATAAAAAAGTCTGAATCAAATGTCCTCGGGTGTTCCTAAGAGGTGACCGATGAGCTGGAGATTAGGTGCGCTTCTGGCTAAAATGGGTTTCGGCTCAAATCTCATATTCACAACTAGATCCTGTCCTCCGGGAACTCGGGTCAGAGCCGGGCTGCCCACCGAGATGAAAGCCCACGCTGAAGATTGCATCAAAAACCTGGCAACCCACATTTACAAAGTGGGGTTAATGCAACACGGATCTGAGGAAGGGAAATACAAAAAGGAAATGTACTACTACTTGTTTTGAAAAGCTCTTCTTACTACTACAAGTGGTTGGCAAATACAAATGCAAGTACTGCAACACATTACTACTAAGTGTCTTTTGGTTACTGATACTATCATAAAGTGCAGTAATGAGAGATTATGAATATATATACTCCTTCGAATTTTGACTGCTACTACTACTACTACTACTACTACTACTACTACTACTACTACTACTACTACTACTACTACTACTACTACTACTACTACTACTACTACTACTACTACTACTACTACTACTACTTGTGTTAACTGGCACTACTTCTACCTTCCCCCTTCTGTCTTGACAATACTATTGCTACTACTACTACTACTACTACTACTACTACTACTACTACTACTACTACTACTACTACTACTACTGTCACTGGCACTACTTCTACCTCTCCCCTTCTTGTCTTGACAATAATACTACTACACTATATATATATATATTCAACTGGTACTACTACTACTACTACTACTACTACTACTACTACTACTACTACTACTACTACTACTACTACTACTACTACTACTACTACTACTACTACTACTACTACTACTACTTCTTGTGTTAACGGTCACTACTTCTACCTTCCCCCTTCTAATCTTGACAATACTACTACTACACTATATATATATTCGACTGGTACTACTACTTCTACTACTACTTCTGCTAATATTTTGACCCTTCTCTTCTTGACTACTACCGCCATTACTACAACTACTACTCTATATACGACTACTACAACCATGATTACAACAACTGCTACTATATGACAACTACTCCTTCTCTTTTTGCTATGAATACTACCACTATATATTTTACTCCTACTACAACAGCAACTACTACTACTACTACATCTTTACATTAGTATTCAATACCACCACCCCCATAACTACTAGTACCTGGCATACACCTCCTGCCAAAACCCACAAGTACACTCCAGTCAAAGCTTTACCACCCGCGGAGATGAAAGCCGAAGATTACATCCAAAACCTGGCAACCCGGCCCCAAAACCTGGCAACCCGGCTCCTCCTGTACACCGCGAATATTCTGAAAGTCATCGCTCACAAAATGGGGTTAAAGCCAAATCAATACGTGACCGCTGCGGAGAGGCAGTACCCAGCGGTGATATTAAGGCATTTCATTATTCGTTAGGTTCGCTTAATTTTTAAATAGCTCCTCCAGGCTAATACGCTAGTTTTACAAGCCCGCGTCCGAAGTTCGTATTAGAGGGTCAGGGCAGAGGGGCTGGGAAGAGAAAAGTGGAATTATAAAAGATGATGTTTAAGACTGGAGGACTGTCAAGCGCATTATGCAGGTAAGGAGTGACTTTGTAGTTATGTGTAACGGCTACCGAGGGCAAAAGGAGCTTAAAGGTGCGATTTAAAGGTCCTGTATGAGCCTGTCTACTTCTCCAAAGCTCAAAATGCTCTGTTCCACCTTGTGATGTCATGAAGTGGTAGTTTTCAAGTTAAGTTTCAAGCTCCTATATTACACAAAATTTACTTGTGAGTTTTAAGCCATGTTATAATGCCGTTACCTCCTCAAAAACACACCTGGAGTTGCGTTTTGTTTCATTCGTGTATGATTTAGCAACCGTTTATTATCAGTCTGTCTACTTCTCCAACTCTCAAAATGCTCTGTTCCACCTTGTGATGTCATGAAGTGGTAGTTTTCAAGTTAGCACCTACTTTTTACCTTTTGTTCAGTAGAGATTGGACATTCCAACGCTGAAATTATCCAAATGATTCTAGCGAAGGTGTATGGAGTTTAAAAACACAGTGGAGCACTTCCTGTATTACTACCTGATGACATCACAAGGTGGAACAGAGCGTTTTCAGTTTGAGAGAAAAACTCAGCCGAAATATGCAGGGTTTGTGTGTTAAACATGTGAAATGAAACAAAACTCAACTCCAGGTGTGTTTTAATAAGGAAACAACATTATAACATAGATTTTAAAAATAGCGTAATATGGGACCTTTAAAAAAAAAAATACATACAATAATGTCATTTGTGTCGAGCTGCTGCAGAACTTTAAAGAACTATTTAAAAGTAGCACCCATAAGTTGCACCCTGGGGCGTCAGAGTGCACTTTCACATCAAACCCATGCTGTTTAAGAAGCCCTTCTGTCTTCACTTAGGTTCTCCACGTAAACATGCATAAGTCTGAGGGCGCTGATGATGCACACGGTGGAAATTAGGTTGGGCAAATATATTCCGTCTCATTTGGCAACAACTGGGCCACTGTGAAGCCCCAGACTGTTATTTACAATTAAAATGTGAGCTTAGATACTACTACGACTATATCCACCTGCTACTACCACAACTATACTGCTGCTGCTGCTACTACTAATTTTGGCTGCTACTAAAACTATTACTACTCCCTCTTGTCTTGACTGCTGCTACTTTTAGTACTACTAGAAATACTATTGTTATTTATAGTCTTGACTGTAACTACTACTTCTGCCTCTCCTCCTTCTAGTCTTGACTGCTATTACTGCCACTCCTGCTAGCTGCTACTACAACTACAATCGTGCCTGCTACTGCTACTACAACTCCCTGTTACTTCTAGTACTACTACTGATACTTCTAGTCTTGATTGTTACTACTACTTATAGCTCTCCCCCTTCTAGTCTTGACTGCTATTATTACTACTACTACTACTGCTACTACTACTACTACTACTGCTACTAACTGCTACTATAACAACTTTACTACTAATCTTGACTTCTACTACTACTATTACTACTCCATCTAGTCTTCACTGCTGCTACTTCTAGCACTACTAGTAATACTACTTTTACTTCTAGTCTACTACTGTCAGTACTTCTGCCTCTCTCCCCGTCTCTTCACCTTCAAGTCTTGACCACTGTTAGTACTACTGCTACTATTGCTAATACTGCTACTGCTACTACTGCTACTGCTGCTGCTACTACTACTACTACTACTACTACTACTACTACTACTACTACTACTAACAGTGGCTGCAGCTACCTACTAATCTTGACTTCAACTACTACTATTACTACTCCCTCTAGTCATCACTGCTGCTACTTCTAGTACTACTAGTAATACTACTGTTACTTCTAGTCTACTACTGTCAGTACTTTCGCCTCTTTCCTGCCTCTTCCCCTTCTAGTCTTGACCACTACTACTACTACTGCTATTACTACTATTGTTACTTCTAGTCTTGATTTTTACTACTACTTCTGCTTCTCCCCCTTCTTGTCTAGACTACTACTAGTACTACTACTACTGCTGCTACTACTACTCCAACTACTCCAACTACTCCAACTACTACTATTACTTCCAGTCTACTACCGTCACTATTTCTGCCTCTCTCCCTGCCACTTTCCCTTCTAGTCTTGACCACTATTACTACTAATACTCCTACTGCTTCTACTACTAATACTACTACTACTACTACTACTACTACTACTACTACCTTTGCTTACTTTCCCCACATGAACATTCATACATTTGGGCCACTGATGATGCACACGGTGTAAATTAGGTTGGGCAAATGTATTCCATCTGACGGTGTAAGAAGTAGGCCATCTTGAAGCCCCTAAATTGTGATGTCGAATGATAACGTGAGCTTAGTTAACATAATAATAAGGCCTGGAGCGGCTTTAAACTCGATTATGGCAGTATTAAAATGTAGGAACAACACATGTAGACTTGTTTGTTGTTTGCATAATTGCCTCCACACAGAGTCCGTATGCATTTTAAACAGAGAGGTTAATCAGACTGCTAGCATGCTGCTACATAAGAGCTGGGTACGTGTCACGCTAGCTACAGATATATAATTGTGTTTCTCATTATCACTAACGTACATACTTCTTGATAATTGCAAAGTTGGAACAAGAAAGTTACTTAAAGAGCCTGATTTTTTTTGTGTGTGTATGCAAAATTTGTCTTGCCTCAGTACAGATATATGGTATTAGCAGCTCTTGAGGAGAAAATATGTCCGCTGTGTGCCGTCTGCGTCTAATTATACAGCATTTTAGTGTTCAGGAAGTGTTTGGTTTGCATGCTAGTTAGGAGTGAGACATAATTTTCTCGATATAGGGTCCACGAGAACGAGACAAGATGAGATTTTGAAATAATTTATATTTACAGAAAATTAATCAGCTCAATTCAGAAGAACAAGAAGACCAAGAAGAAGACCAAGAAGAAGACCAAGAAGAAGACCAAGAAGAAGACCAAGAAGAAGACGACCAAAAAGAAGACCAAAAAGAAGACCAAGAAGAAGACCAAGAAGAACAAGAAGAAGAACAAGAAGAAGAAGAACAAGAAGACCAAGAAGAAGAAGAACAAGAACAAGAAGACGACGAAGAAGAAGAGGAACAACAACAACAACAAGAAGAACAAGGACAATTTCTTTGTAGCTCTTTCAGCTCTGTGAAGAGGCAACCCTGCTTATTCGTGATTTTCCGCTTTCTGTTATGTGCAACGTTTTGAGGACTTTTTACCATATAATTAGTTTATTTCAGAATATTTTGTTTTTAAATATTAATCACTATGGCAACAGTCCTCAGTCAGTCCCTAACCCACGTATGAACAGTAAGTATCCATGTTTTATCAGCCATATTTGAGCAATAAAATCAGTGGTAATTACTGTAAATCAATAGATAACAAATTTCGGTGCCATGCTGTGGAACATTCCAGGAAAAACAATAACATCTCCATGGGGACAAGACAGTACCATCAGAGTTTTGCAATGCTCCTTTAATTGCGTCATATACACTATCACGCCATGCAATTACCAACTCCAAGCCGTCTTTTCTTACACTGTCGCTAAAGCTCGTGCCGATTTTCCCTGCCCTTTAGCCATGTAGCTGCGCACTGGCCAGCAGTTAGCCTAACGCGGCAGTGACAGCCCGTATCATGTCTGTGATCAGCGGCCCCCTGTGCACCACGCAAGCCTCGTGAGCCTAACTACGCATGGCAGAGCTGGTACCTCACTGTCCGCGGGCATCCATCAGCACACACACGCACACACACACGCATTTGTATATATTCATTGGATGTGGGAGTTATGGATTGCGAATGTACCCTGAATGTACCGCTGACATCTGGACAACTGTCTCTCACTCCGAAGGCAGTTAGAAGATGAGAAAAATACATCTAAAAGTGTTACTTAGAAGTATGTGGCGAAAGTGTTGGGAATATATACTGAAATGGGTGTGAATGCAAGTATTTTATAGAGAGAACATGTATGTGGTTGATTTAAAGGTTCACTGCGGGAATTTTATGGAGATATTGTTGCTTAGCCCAAAAAGTCGTACAGTATGGCGTTGTCACTGAACCAGGAATTAAAACTATGAATGATAACTGTAAAATATAAGCCATGCATATATTCATAGAGACAAGCAGGTGTCTATACCAGGCCAAGTTACGGGTCAGATCTGTGGAGACACGACACCTCTCATAGTAAGAATGCATGATATTCAAGTTTTTTTTGTTTTGTTGTCTACTTTCCCTCCAATAACTCCCGTACCTTATTTATACTGTCTTGAAAAGTGAAAGCGCCGGTTCAAAATGTATTCCTCACTTACCTTATGCAGTTTTCCCATGACGGTAAAGCTAACAGCAGCTAGCATGCTAACACAGTAAACTGCTTTCTACTTATTTTGACCTCAAGAGCTGCGTATAAACAATACATCTGTACTTGTAATTGGGTGGAGACCGTTAAGGCCATTGTTTTCTTCACCCCTACAAAAAAAACAAAAACCTTTAATTAGCACCCATCTTAAGTGTAAATTAAATACACTTTGTGTGACTGGACTGAAACAGTGCAACTCTGGGTCGCTAAACCTTTTTAATTAGTGTCACCTTAACATCACCTGCCTATCAAAGCACCACAATTAGCTTCCTTATCCGTTTACGTTAATGTACAGTATCCAAACGTGAATACATTAGCCCCATGTTTTGACAGAATCACGAACCGGCTCGTATTAGCATCTAGCATATGACAAACGTAACCCTAGCCTGTTGAGCTAGCTAATTAAACACCTTCTCCGTTGCCATGACGTTGATGAGGCACTAGTGCAAACATAGCTGATGAAAAATGACCTCTTTTGTCAAAACGGCGAGCACTGAGAGATGTTCCCGGTAAATCAGTGCGGAATGCTAATGGATGAATGGCGCTACCAGAGTTGGGGAAGTGGCCGGAGATTGATGAGACAGCGCTGGTAATGAAAACACAACACAATCAACAATGGCGGCTGCCTGACCTTCCACTCTGCCGCGGTGCCTGCATCGTTTGTCATCGGCCTCTTAGAGCGTACAGGCGCTGTTTAGCAAAGTCTAAATCAGGAAAGGCACTTTTTGACTGGTTAGCGCTTTCATCACGTTAAGGGCCGTTAAAGAGCTCATCAGTGGTGGTACTTTGAAGTGAGGTGGGATTTTATATGTGTAGAGTGGCTAATCAGCAATGTGTCGTCAAAGTGGGACTAAACGTTTAAACTCCGCCCATAACCATATTTCAGATAGAGCTGCTGAACTGGGCCGTGCCTGGAGATCTAAAGAAGACAGTAAGGAGGGATGGGGGCGGAGTCTGGAGGTATAAGGAACACTGTGATTGGTCTAACAGGTATCCACACTTCAGACTCCGCCCCTGCCGCCAAGTGTTTATTATCAGAAACACCTGGCTGTAATCAGGGTAGTCTTTTGTGATGTCACCAACTACTGGAATTTGCATAACTTTCTGGAGGTAGCAAGTCACCTGCATGTTGCCATGGAAATAGAAAGCCAAAACAATACTTTGGAACATTCACCATTGAGATAGATACATTTCACGCTATACTCCGGAATATTACAGCCAAAGAACAGAAAGTAAGAGTGAGGTTTGTGGAGATGCAAGCCCGCTTAGAGTAAGAACGTGTTTTGGTACATTCTTCAGTTCAATAAAAACATCCAAAATGAAAAAAACAAATAGACTTTAGTCTATTTTCTGGCTAAAAAGTTAAGCAGGAGAACTCTTTTTGAACTACTTCTTTGGGAAAACTAAAGCGTCCACCCACTGTTCAGTTGTATTGGTGTTATATTTATGGTTTTGTCCAGGTTTGGATATTATTGGTGGCATAGTAGTTCGTACATATATATATATATATATATATATATATATATATATATATATATATATATATATATATATATATATACACACACACCCACACACCCCCACCCACACACAAGATGGGTCAAATGCAACAAGTACTGAATACATTTTAACATAGGGAGTCAATACAAATAGGACCGTTTAGATTTTTCATAAAACAGCAAATTAGTTTCATTTCACTTAAAGATTATATATTATACAAAATTGGCTGAGCTTTTACCCATGTTATAATGCTGTTACCTCCTCAAAAACAGACCTGGAGTTGTGCTTTGTTTCATTTTCATATGTTTGAGTAACACTTTATTATTAGTCTGTCTGCATCTCCAAAACTCAAAATGCTCTGTTCCACCTTGTGATGTCATGAAGCTGTAGTTTTCAAGTTAACAGCTACTTTTTACCTTTTGGTTTAGTAGAGATTGGCAATTCAAGGGTTGAAATTGTCCAAAATTATTCTAGTGAATATGTATGGAGTTTAAAAACACAGTGGAGCACCTCCTGTATTACCACATGACATCACAAAGTGGAACTGAGTGTTTTCAGTTTGAGAGAAGAACTCAGCCTAAATATGCAGTATTTGTGTGGTAAACGTGTGAATGATGCAAAACACAACTCCAGGTGTGTTTGTGATGAGGAAACAACTTTACAACATAGCTCAGAAAACCTGCACTCACATAGTATTGACACTAGGAGCAACTGGAAGGGCATCTGGTGTAAAAAAATAAAAAATTAAAAAAAAGTCCTCTTTATCATTGTACAACTGGTGCGCTGTGGCAGTTTTGAACAGCCCAACCAAAGACAATTTTACTAAAGCAATCAGCAATGCAGCTATGAGTAATATTATCAATTACCTCTACTGTCAGTCCAACTCGCTGAGCACAACATTTAGTAATCCTGACAAACGGTGCAAGAATTGGTCACATGTGCAGAAGGAGATGACTTATTTCGGGTTTATTTTGCGTTTTAATCATATTTCCAGTGCTGACGTCACCCGGATCAGGGCGAGAGTGGCCAAAAGCTGCAAATCAACAAGCACCCATGGGTGAAATGTGTCACCCGTGAGCCAGAGCCGCTCGGGCACGGCAGAATTACACATGTGACACAGAGAAAGTGCTGAGGGTTGAATAAAAAATAAAAAAAATCACAGGAAATCAGCACACGTGTCAAAACTTGTGCAGTACAGGATCACAAATTAGTCTTTATTATGTAGTTGTAGTTCCTGTCTTAAAACGTGAAAACAAAACTAGTTTATTTTAAAATATTTGCAAGTTATTCCTCACTTCCAGGCTCAAAACGGTCCTGTTTAGCTGTGCATATGACTGAAAGATTTTTATTCTATTCATGTTTTGATTTGTTGTGTTGTGATTTTAATGTTTTTCTCATTCTGTAAAGCACTTTGAATTACTTTGTGTTCGATCGTACTATACAAATAACCTTGCCTTGTCTTGCCTAATTATTCACTGCGATGACTTTATAAGCATTTTTACAACTTTCAGAGGCCAGAGCTGAGTTTACCGTCGCAGTGAAGCTAACAACCATCAGCATGCTTACAACGAACTTCCAGTAAAATGCTTAATGATTAGACGCAGGCATCTGTCTTATTTTCACCCCAAGAGCTGCTCATACAATATATACAGTGTGTACAGGGGCTAAAAGGGTTTTACTTAATTGCATGAAGAGAATGGGACGGCATGCTGCGGGCAATATTGACTTTAAAAAAATATTATGGCGGTAAAATAATGTTGTCTCATTATATATTTTATACTGTGAATTTCTATGCCTTCAGAACTACTATTTTGATATTATTGTTTCATTGCTTTACTCTTAAACCTTGTGTTGAATACTGTGTGTCTTAAACATTGTACTTGTTTCTCAGTACGACACGTGCTTATTTTAAGATGTCTACTCTGGAACCTGCTACTTCCGTTACATGATACGTATATTCATCTTTCGGGAGACACGAGGTCTTGTAATACATCTTTTCAGTGACGACGAGCATCTTTTTAGTGGCGTATTCTACTTTCACGTAAACAGCGAAAGGTATGTCCATTTATGACCTTGTACAGACAGTATGTAAACAGGGCCAGTCTTCTATAGATAGTACCTTTCTTGGGGTATAAGTACTGCACTCTACTGTTTGTACCTACACTCCTCTGACATCACATAAACTTCTTTCAACTCTCTACCTGGTCTGGAGTCGCTTCCTTCACAATTACAAGTGGCGAGTATGGTGTCCTTTTTTTTTACCCCAACGCAGATCTGAGGGGAAAAACTTGCAGAAAAAATGTGTCGTTGAGTAGTTTGACTTTAATTATAGATATAGAGAGATAGATATAGCGTTTTACAAAAGATTGCAACAAGAACTGTTTTTTTGTGGGGGTTTTTCTTGCCAAGAAGTAGGGTCTAAGGACATGGAATGCTCCGGGACAGTTCTGCATTCGCTCGTTTCTAGTGAATCTTGGTTCATCGGTTTGTTTCTTATTAACCAATGAGGTTTCAAAGTTTGATTTTCTAACTTTCTGTAGAATAAATCAACTATTTTGTTCAGTCCTGCTAGCGACTGCTGTTGTGGTTTTGGGCTCTGGCAAAAAATAAACTGAAACTGCCAAATTTTGTAACAATATGTGCGAGCATTTAAATACTAAAACTCCACTTCAGCTAACTTTAGCAGAGGTGCTGTACTTTTATGAGCAGAACATGGTAATTTGGTTTAAAAAATGCAAATCCAGTGAAAAAAACAAAGCTAATGTGTTGATTCAGAAAGCTTCATCTGCGAGAGAATCAAAGTTTGAGCACAGCGTAGCCCCCGGGAGCCAGTCGATGTAGCTATTTCCCATGACTTTCCCAATCTTTTGTTAGGATATCGACTGCGTTATAATTTCGCCGAGCTTTAGTCCCTCCGCAGGAACATCAATGTTGCAATTGTGTTTGGCTTTCTCACATACTCAAGAATGCAACGCTAATTATCATCGCGCAGAGGGAGTGAAAATTAGCATGGGTACAGCTAGCTTGTTGTTTTTACAGATTGGAGGGGAAAAGAACATGACAAATCAACAAGTTAGCGAGGCTTGTCAACAGAGTAATGGTTTCCGCTGTCAAAGGGAGTCTCGTTTTTCACCCTGTTTGTTGAGTGATATTGCGTTTATTAAAATACATGGGAGTTTGAGGTGTATATGACTCGAGTTACTGAGAGTAAAAAGGAATTATATATGCACACACTTGCTTTTTAATGAAAATAATAATAAAAAATAATTTAAAAATGACTTAAATGTCCTGTATTTCAGCAAAATGCATCTTGCCCCAGTAGAGATATATTGTATAACCAGCTCTTGAGGTCAAAATATGTCTGCAGGTAGTTAGAAAGCATTTTGTTGTCCGATAATCAGGAAAGGCAGGTTAGCATGCTAGTTGTTAGATTGGATTTACCATTTTTAACTTATTTGCAGTAGTCCAAACTTATGCCTCACTTACCTTATGCATTTTGAGCATCCAAATTATTCACCGCACTTTCGACAACTAGAACCTGGAGCAGAGTTTTGCCGTCACAGTAATGCTAACAACAATTTTAATGCTAACCATGTACTTCCTGATAATCGTATAATAAAACGCTTTCTAATTAGCTGCAGACAGTACACAGCTTTAGGGCCTTTAATGACCAAAATTCAAACCAACAAAAAACAAAAATCCTCCCAAATCACAATTACATCGTCAACATCACCACATGAAATGAAGTCTCTATATACTTTCGCCTTCCTCTTCCTTGTTTTGCGTACATCCGTTACTCAAATTCCGTAATAAAATATGCAGGAGCATGGGAAGGCGGTGTGGCGTTGGTGTGCTGACAGCTTGGAACGCGTCAGAAACAGCGGGAGGGGAGGTTTGGAGAGCGCGCCGTTCGAGCCCTTGCCTCCAGTCACCAGGTACCCTCCGAACGCTACGCTAGCTGAATGCTTTGAAAGTGGCAGGAGGTAGCGACGCCGGCTCGAAAACAAATGGAAATGAGGCTCGACGCAGCTGCATGCTAATCTGTTGTGGCGCAGTATTGTCTCAGAAGTCAATGGGAGAAAAAAGTTGAGTTATTAAAGATACGGGCTATGGTTTCTTTTAGGTACAAAAAAGAGCGACTTTATTAATGACTTAAATGATATAGCTTGTAAGGGATTTGCCATGGTAAGAGGTCACATTTTTAAATACCGCTTCTACAAATTCAAGGCTGTCAAAGCGATGTACATCAAGGAACCACTCACTCATTCACACACACATTCATACACCAGGGCATGCAGACACTGGGGGTGAGGGGGGTTAAGTGTCTTGCCCAACGACAGTATTCATCTGTGGGAGTTGGAATCAAACTATTTGAACCACCAACCTTTGGATGAATGGACAAACACTCTACCAACTGAGCTACTGTTTCTCATTACCATAGGCTGCTTAAAAATATTTATTCTCATGCTGATAATATTGATACATAAATTTCACTTATATTGTTGTTATTATTATTATTATTATTATTATTTATATATATATTTTATTTATTTATATTTTATTTGTATGTGTTTATTTTTTATCCATTTTTTTTTTATTTATATGTGTCCAAATATTTTTCTGTACCCTATTTTTCCCATGTATTTGAGCAAAATTTGTCTTTGCCCCAGTACAGATTGTGTTTAACCACACAGTGTTTTATTGTATGGTAATCAGGAAGTGCGTGATTAGCATGCTAGCTGTGGTTAGCTTTTCCGTGACATCAAAATCCTTCTTTGGTCTCTGAAAGTTGTGAAAACTGCTTATAAACTCATTGTGGTGAGTAATTAGGCCACTTGGAATGCATAAGGTAAGTGAGGAATAATTCTGGACCTCTGTAAATCGATTAAAATTAACTAGTTCTGTTTTTTGTGGTTTTAAAACAAAATAAATCAGGTACAGTGGCTTTAAATATTAACTTTTGTAAACATGTTTGCTTGTGTGCGATTGTTTTTATTACATAGCTTTAATAACAACTAAGAAATATGCTGACCAAAAAAATCATTATAAGGACCAGTCAAAATCACAGTTTCTTTTATAGACACATTTTTAGTACATTTTTAAGTCAAGTCAACAGGGAGATCATTTGGTGTCTATACCCAAATATCACCTTCCAGAATTAGCCTTCAGAACAATCCTCTCACTCGATTATGTAAAGTAAATTCATTCCGAGATCAAGGAAGCGCCCACAGCGGGAATCCTTTTCGAAATTCATCTCCAAAGTGGGACTATTAATCGCCATTCTATCCTCAGGCTTATCCACAGAACCAAAACCATGACGCAACCGCGCAAAACAGCTCCGAAATATTGATCTGTGCAAAAATGGACTTTGCCAGAAGAGATGCATGATGGGAAAATTGGAGGGTTTCGTTAGGTCTTTATTATGATACAAATCAATGTTTCAAACACAGAAGAAAGGATAAGATTAATATGTTGTTTTCTGTCTGGATGGTGGTGAGGCTCATTCTGCTTTCTGATTGGATAATAACTAAAAATGGATTAACGTTACAGTTGCTATTAGTAAAAGCTATATTTGATTTAAACATGTCGGACATCTGGGGACACAGTCAGGTCATATTTATGGAAATCACAATTAGTTCCTTTAAAGATGTGGGAACTGTTGCAAGAAGTTGACGAATACACAAAAAACTTTACTTAAAACACTTCTTAGTAAAATCCAAATGTAAAATCTGTCAACTGGACAAAAAGTTGTTGGAGTGAAGACGTTTTGCTGCTCGTCCAAGCCACTTCTTCACTTCTGGTCAGATTACTTGTTGTTGACAGATTTTGCTTTTGGCTTTCAGACTTGGACAACTGAGGGATTATACAGAGAAGTTAAACACTCCTTGTAATGTGGTTTGAAGTAACAATATAGAGAAAAAAAAACAAAAAAAACAAAAGCATCCAAGAGACAGTTACTGTATTTTCTGGAGTATAAGTCACACCGGAGTAAAAATTTGCACTGGAGTATAAGTTGCACCAGCCAAAAATGCATAATAATAAAGAAAAAAAACATATATTTCACATATAAATTGCATCTGAGTATAAATCCTACGTCCGGTCAAACTGAAAAAAGTACGAGTTATAGTCCAGAAAATACGGTAATACTTTAATTCTTCAAATTCATTGTTCAAATTTGATATGTATGTTTGTGTACAAAGTCTTTTTTTTTCAGCTTTACTTTAGCATGGAGATGTTATTGCTTTGCCTGCAGTGTTCCACAGTATGGCAGAACATGTATTTGTAAAGTATTTGTTCAGTTACAGACGCTTCTGTTGCTTAAAAAAAAAAAAAAAACGTATAAAAAGATGCATTCTTACTATGAGCAGGGTTGCTATTCTCTGAAAGTTGTAAAACGCTCTTATAAACTCATCGTGGTGAATAATTATGATGCTCAGAATGCATAAGGTAAGTGGTAAGTAACTTTGAATAACCACTGCAAACTGTTTAAAATGAACTACTTCTATTTGCACATATTTAAGACCGTAAAAAACAAGTATAGACTGACTTTAATATTCAGAAATTTTGGAAATATGCCACAAAAATCTGAGGAGCAGCCTAATGGTGGTTTCTGCAGAATGTCATGATGCCTTCTAAAAACAAGGAAAAGCTGTAACTATTTTGTTATTTTTGCCTGAATGACATTGACAAAAGTGGCGTATTAGTAGCTGTCGAGCGTCACAAATAATACATCTGACCGAAATGTGACAGTTACCGATTATCCGCCGTAGATATCACCCATTTGTGTAAATATCCAGAGCTGTTTGTATTGATGCCTGAAATCTAACGCTTTACAATTCGATGCCATATTTTAAGACAGAGTACGCACCCGGTTTGATGAAGCCCAAGATGTTATTACTCCACCCAGAATGTTCCACACTATGGCATTAAACTGTGGAACTTGCATGTGTTATAGTTATTTTTATATATGGTATTTTTATTGGTAAAATTGGAAAATTGTTGTGAGCTGCGTTGCCTTTCCGCAGACTTGGCTTGGTGGCATCCCCTGCTTCTTACCATGAGGATAGATAGACCTTTAATACCATACTGTGGAACATTCCAGGCCAAGCAAGAATTTATCATGGAGACAAGCAGGTGGCAGACCCTCTACATCAGGGGTGTTTAACTCAAATTCACAGTGGATCAAAATTAAAACCTACGACAAATTCACGGCCAGCTCAACATTTATTGAAAAATGTACTGCACCTGACATGTAATGTTTAACATTTTCATATGGAAACAAACTTTAGTTTTGCTTAAAAATAAAATCTGAAACAACTCAAGCTTGATATGACAAACATATGAGAAAATTAAATTTGAAATAAACAAAGACACATCAGTAGTATTAATTTCTTATTTAAATAAATAAAATGAATTATGTCTCTCTCTGTAGCAATTAATATGTCCGAGGTGACCAGTAGCTTGGTTGCTAATGAGTGTCAACAGAAAAGGAGGGCGCTTGCTGATCTCGACTACGCACCAGTGCACTAGTAAAGCACTCTGGGATTTGTAGTATTAGTGGTGCATGCACTATATGCCAGTGGGCCAGCTCTAATGCACATTTGATATAGTCTCACGGGCCAAATATAATTACACCACGGGACAGATTTGGCCCCCGGGCCTGAGTTTGACATATGTGCTTTACATAGTGAGTTTTACTGTCAACTTATAAACACTTTGTATGTTATATTATGAATAAAAAATGTCACCTTAGTTCATTTGTCCATACAGAGAAGACATTCAACTTTGTGCTAGTTCTTGTTTTGATGTGAATATGGTTTGTAATAATAGCAATATTAGCAATAAACTGGCAAAACATCTGCATTTTGATATTTAAAATGCAAACTTCTGCAGCCATTTCTTTATATCCCTGGATAAAGTGGAAGAAAATGGATGGATGGATATTTGATCCAAGTTTATCTTGCTCCACTACAGACATGTTGTATAAGCAGCTCGTGAGGTTAAAATAAGTCGGCTATGTTATAAAGCATTGTGTCTGAGAATCAGGAAGTGTGCGTTTCCATGCTAGTTGTTCGCGTTTCCAGCAAAACTCTTCTCTGGCCTCTGAAAGTAGTGAAAAGCACTTATAAACTTGCGATGAATAGTTAGGATGCTCAGAATGCATAAAGCTGGGGACACACTAACAACTAAAGATAATTTTACCATATACAGAATATCCAGAAAATCCACAAAAACAACGTTATAGTCTATGATAATTGGGCGTGCACTTGAATGCCTCATTTAAGATGTTGTCTTTGCTGATATCTTTGCTAAGTCTAAACCAAGAATAAACCACGTGATAAATAATTTAGTTAAATTTTTTGTGGTTACGCTGTTATGAGCAAACACATGTGACGCTGACTCACTCGGGATTTTCTCAAATGGACATTAAAAGTGGTGACAGGTGAAGTTGGACACGTCCCTGTGTGGATTTTATTAGAAGCATCCCTTTGTCATTTAGAGCTCTCCAAACAGATGAAGCAAATGTCACGAGACGAGGAGAGGAAAAGAGGAGAGGAAAAGAGGAGAGGAAAAGAGGAGAGGAAAGGAGGAGGGGGAATATCACAGTGAACGAGTGCAGTGGTTTTTGTTATCGCTTCAGCTCCGGTTGTGAGTGTAAAAATGCGTGTGCACTTTCCGTGTTATTAATCTGGTGTTTAGGCAGGAGCAATAAGCAAACGCCTCTCTGTTGACAATGTTTGTGCATCTCTGCTGAAAAGGCAAAATGGTAAATTTTTAGCCCAGATGCTTTCCCCGGCGTCTCCTCCGCTTCTTTTCATTGACTGCTGGGCTCGCTCTACCGGAGTGCGTCAGAAATCGGCTTTAAAATTCCAACGTATTTGAATGACTGTGAATGGGGTGTAGTCACGTATTTGCAGTACAGACTCTGATCCACACTACTGCGACTGCCTTCAACTATAGTGACGCCTGGGAGTGACGAAACACGACTCAAAATCACAGGAAAATCAAGCCTCAGCTTAATCACAGTGTTTTATTGTCTGATAGTTAGGAAGTGCGCGGTTAGCATGCCAGCTGTGACATCAAAACTTCTCTTTGGTCTCTAAAAGCTGTGAAAAGTGCTTATAGACTCATTACAGTGAATAATTAGGACACTTGGAATGCATAAGGTAAGTGAGGAATAACTTTGGACCACTGCAAACTGTTTAAAACAAACTAGTTCTGTTTTTCACTTTTTTACAGTAAAAAAATGGTACAGCAGCTTTAACATATGGGTTGTTTTGAATGTTGGGACAAAAGTTAAATGTAACACATATGTTCATGACTTTCTGCTTCTTGTTTATAAGCTCTAACTCAGGCATGCCCAAACTGTGGCCCGGGGGCAAAATGCGGCCCTCAGACATATTTTTCTTGGCCTTCAAGCTTCCAGGTGAATCATCCCATATTATCTTAAACAGTACTTTTTACGGTACATTTCTGAAAATCTACTTTAACAAGCCCATATCAAATATTTAATGTGTCCCGTTGAGGATGTAAGCATGAATAAAGATCTAGTGGTCCAGTCTAACTTGTAATAATAACACAGATTTGAAGTATTCACTGTATTGGTGACCAGTCTATGGTCCTCAATCGGCGCTCAGCTTTGTCTAGCTTTGTGACCCTTAATGAGAAAAGTTTGGACACCGCTGCTCTAACTTCTCATTATTCCAAAGATCTAAGATTTTGCATTTAAAGGTGCTTTACGTCATTTTTACTGTCTCGTTCAGTTTAAACTGTTTGCAGTGGTCCAAAATTATTCCTCACTTACCTTATGCGTTCAGATAATCCTATTATTTACTGCAATGAGTTTATAAGCACTTATCACAACTTCCAGAGGCCAAAGAGGAGTTTTGCTGTCATTTTAAAGCTAACAACTAGCTTAATCAGCGCACTTCCTGATTACCGAACAATAAAACACTTTATAATTAGATGCAGGTAGCACATAGCTTATTATTTTGACCTCAAGAGCTGCTAAAACAATGTATCCGTACTGAAATAAGAATAACAAATTTTGCTGAAATACATGGGAGGTGCCTTTAATCGCTAACTGCCATGGCAACTGCGCTCATTTTTCATCACTTTCAAACCTAGTACAAACGCAGTCTACTCCAAGGCTGTTTCTTCCACTGACAGTGTAGCTTCCCAGTGGAACACACCTACCTGCTCGTACAGCTGACCTGCGCACTCGCTTTGTGGCACAGCACGGAGAAGGCTTGTTTGGGATCAGCGAATCCTGGAGCCGGGGTGGAAATGTCGGGACTCCCTGGGAAGATATTATGCAGTGAAGTCTTACTCTACACAGGCTACTGCTGCGGTGTGGTGGCCTTTAGTGGTCACTTAAACTGGCTTACAGATGAGAGAGGAGATGGAAGGCGGGTGGGGTTTTCTGACACGTGGAAGTTTAGTAAGTGACTGGATGCTGGAGGTAATGAAGCGGTGCGGCTAAAGTGGCTAGCATAGTCTTTGGTTAGTTGTATATTATACGGATCCATGCTTTTTGGAAAATTTTGACGTTTTTTGATTGGGTTAAGTGGTTTTCTCGTCACTTTGTTGCCGCCAAGCACAAATAATAATGTAAGTTGTCCAAAGACGGTGGCACTCTGTTTAAACAGCCAAACTGGGCCCAATAAAATCAACACTGTCTGTATACATTTGTGCTTTCTTTGACTGGACATATTAAACCAATAATTAATCTATAAGGACCACATTGAAGCCATTTCCATTAATTTTTTCCGATTAGGGAAATAGCTTGTTGAGAACTATGTGGAAACAGCTGTTTGCCACTTTATCAGACAGTTGTTTCTCTGTCACGGTTCAACATCAGAGTGAGACAAGAGACTAAGTGGGTGGGGCTAAGAGTTCGTTCAGAAACATGTACTTCACTCAGGGTTCAAAATGGTGCTTTAAGGCCCTGTAGCAGATTTTTTTTGTCCCCGTATATGGACAGGTGTTGAAAATTAGCACTTAAGCTGTAAACACTTAAACAATACATTTGGTCTAATCCAATGTTATTGTTATGTCCACATTAAATAAGTGAATAAAAGTATTTCTGCAAGACTAGAACAGATATATTGTATAAGTAGCTCTGACGGTCAAAATAAGTCTGCTGTGTACTGTTTACATCGAATCATATGTGTATTGTCTGATATTCAGAAAGTGTACGCTTAGCATGCTAGTTGTTGTTAGCTTTATTTTAATACGCTGCCTCTGAAAAGCAATGTATTTGAATGCTGGGAATGCATGAGGTAAGTGAAGAATAATTTTGGACCACTGCAAACTGTAGTTCTGTTTTTAATATTTTCGGCAGTAAAATCTGGGAACAGCGCCTTTTACATTCCAACTTATAAATTAATTTAGACTAAAACACTAGACGTACAAGATGTTACAAGAGTTTATTTGAAAGAAAGCTCATTATGTTCCGGGAATTACCAAAGACGGCAACCAGATTCTCAAGTTATTATTAAACCTAAAATTTCAGAAGCCCTTTATGATGAGTTCTACAACAAGATCAGTTACGTCACATGGATTGGCGTCATTGGGACCGCACCCTGGAGCCTGGCCTGGGATGGGTGAGCGGTTAGACCTTCCCCACGGGGCCCAGCCGGTCACAGTCCAAAGGAGCAATGTCAGGAATCACTGGATCTTGTTCAAGAATGAGAGAAGAATGGAGCGTGAGATTGACAGGCGGATCAGTGCAGCGTCTGCAGTGATACGGCCGTTGTATCGGACTTTTGTGGAAGCTGTGGAGCTGAGTCAAAAGGCAAAGCTCTCAATTTACCAGTCAAGCTACGTTCCTACCCGCACCTATGGTCATGAGTAGATGCCTCCTGGACACCTTGGGAAAGACCCAAGACATTCTGGAGGAACGATGTCTCTCGGCTGGTCTGGGAACACCTTGAGGCCCCTACAGAGGAGCTAGAGGAAGTGTCTGGGGTGGGGGAAGTCTTGGAGTCCCTGCTTAGACTGCTCCCCCCGCAACCCAGCCCCGGATAAGTGGAAGAAGATGAATGGATGGAAATTTTCACATCTCACGGCAGCAAGCTTTGTACTTGTTATCCTTTATTATCCCATTTAATTCCAACACAGTTCTTTTGTACCAACTAAAAACTGTTCACATCTGCAATTGTTTATCCCCAGACTTACTCACAAATTCAGACCTGATCGCTAATTCCACTGGATGTCAATTAGCTTTGATTTACCCAAAGCATTATCTCCTAAGATGTTAGCTAGCTGTATGGGACCATTGTGCCTAGCTCCTTCTGCCTGTTGAGTTGTTAATCACCAAAATTGTGAAGCTAATTTGCTCATTTGCTGCATCCATTAGCATAGCAGCCCTCGCGTCCAAATTAAGGGTTCACCCCCCTAGTCACTAATTCCTCCTTTCATTCGTTTTCTCATCCCCTGTTAGCGATCACTCTTTCACTCTTTCTTTCATCCATTCTTTCCCGTAATTTGACGGAGGGGTAAATTGGCGGTGCAAATTTGGCGTGAACAAATGCGATGAATACACGCCAACTTGCCCACTTTAATAATAGGAGATTTTTCTATGGTCACATTTATTTAATTTAACTATTTTATTTTTTTACATTTAACGATGCTGTAGCTGATTTGTCTTAAACATGTAACATTCTGGAGGTGGAATGTGACGTTACGTTTTAATTAATACTATCTTACGCCGTACCGTGGAAGAGAAGAAAGGAACAACATTTACACGTAAGCAAGGCGTCGTGGTAATGCTAACAACAACTAGCATGGTGATCGGCAACCCGCGGCTCCGGAGCTGCACGCGGCTCTTTCATCCTTATACTGCGGCTCTGCGTGGCTTGGGAAAAGAAATTATACGTATTTAATTGAAGTGTATTTTATTTTTTGTTAGTTCTTATTTTAAGTTGTAGTTCTAAACTGGAAGATTATTGTGATCTTATTTTTCATCACTCAAAATAAGCGTCACATTTGTGGAACTATGTAAAAAAAAAACACCGCTCACGCCTCACAGACGACAGCTACAGTCCTACGTAAAGATACAGTCCTGATTTGCAGATGCCGTGCAGAGGTTCAGGAGCAGAAGCCTTTGTAGCACTTCATGGATTTCATAAGCAACACACTATAGTTGTTTATACAAAGCGTAAATGTATAAAAAGCAATATATACAGTGTTATCTTGATTTTAGATGTCAAAAAGTATTTGCCTCTCCCAGTGTTTTTATTTTTTACCGTGGAATCGGGTCCAAATGGCTCTTTGGGTGTTAAAGGTTGCCGACTTCTGAACTAGCATGCTAAACTCACTACGCACTATGTTCTTGGACATTAATCCTCTGTGTAATTAGATTCTGACAGTACACAGAGGACCTCAAAAGCTGCTGATATATCTGTACTGTGGCAAGACACATTTTGCTCAAATACGGAGAAGCTGGAGGACATACACAAAAATCATGTACAGGCCCTTTAAATCCGGTCTTTTAGCAACAAGAAACGTGCAGAGACCAAACGCTCCGAAGCACCCAAACATGCTGAGAGAAAACAATTAACGAATCACAAATATATTACAGAGATATTATAATGAAAGTATAATTTGGGAGGTAAATACTTTGGGGTCAACACACAATAGCTCAGACTCTACAAAGCGATTCCGTACGTACGTTTGAACTCATTGAGAAACCAATTTTACTCAGAGGAGGCGCAAGGCAATCAAAGCATTACAATGTTACCATGGTTATAATGAAATTGAGTGAATTCATGACGGATGCGAATATTTTGGGATGGAAGATTATCATTTGTTATTTGTTGGAGAATGCAATATTTACTCCAAAGCAGCAGATTATAAAACTCTCCAAGGGAAAACACAGAGGCACACAAGACCAAGAAGACAATTACTAAAATATCAAATATCAAAAATGTGAAAACGAAGTGGCTGCAATTTGTAGTAATGTTTAGAGATTTGACAATTGCATTTGGCCTTGCAGTAATGGAGACAATTTAAAGGCGCCGTACCTGAGTTTTAGTGTCTTAAAACACGGCAAACAGAACTAGTTCATTTTAAACGGTTTGCAATGGTCTAAAGTTATCCTTCGCTTACCGTCTGCATTCAAAATATCCACTGCAATGACTTTACAACACTTTTTAAAAAACTCTGTCACTGTAACGCTAACAACAACTAGCATGATAATGTGCGCTTCCTGATTAGTGGACAATAAAACCTCAAGAGCTACTTATATAATATATCTGGACTGGTACAAGACCATAGACTGTATAAAGAATTGGACTAAGTGAGTTCGACGTCACCCATAGCGTTCGGCTTCAGTCAAGTGAAGCTCATCGAGACTAGCGGTTATACGAGCGAATTTGAAGCTCCATATTTTCGAATTCCGGACAAGATGGCGGAATGAAAACACCAGGATCATGTAGAGCGGGTTAATACAAACATTTTGAGACCAAAATGACGAGGCTGGTATAAGCAGTTACATAGAGAGGGTTGACAACTTTTCAATAGAAAGTGAATTGGAGCCAGAGTTGATGGAGCCGGAAGCGCGTCCATGGTCACTTCCTATTCAGAACACGGCAGCTAGCAGTTTGGCTATGTCCACTTATATATACATGGACACAGACACATTTTGCTTCAAACACATGGGAAAAACACCAACCACTTCACTATAATAAACCTGTTCCAATCCACTGTTCTTGCCACGTCTACTTCCACTGTTAAGATGTGGAGGAGGGCAATTGTTAAGAGATGCAAAACATGCCGATAAATTGCCGAAGCGCAGGAATCCAAAATTGAAATCCAAAAACTCTAAACTCATTTAACGTTTTGGGAAATTACTTTTGCCGAGATCCTCCTCCTGCTTGTAGTTGTGAGGAGCGGGCGGTCTGAAGCTGCGGTCTATCACCCAGGGACTGTGTGTCTGTGGGAGGGAGTTTTACCTCACACATTACACACATGAAACTAATGATTAAACACCCTGTAATCAATTTTTCCACGTTTTTGAGCAAAATACGCCTTGCCTCAGTTCAGATATATTACACAAGCAGGTCTAGAGGTTTAAATAAGTCAGCTGTGTACTGCCTGCATCTGATTAGAAAGCTTTACGATAGTTAGGAAGCGTGTGTTAGCATGCTAGTTGTTGTTAGCTTTACAGTGATGTTGAAAATTGTGGGAAAACTCATTGCGGTGAATAATTACAATGCTCGGAATGTTTAAAATGAGCTAGACGGTAAAAATCACTCTCCATAGAGACATGCAAGAGATGCCGCCAGGCCAAGTTACAGGTCAGATCTATGGAGAGGCATGTTTTTCAAGGATTCATTTTATCAGTAAACAGCTGTAATTCAATAAATGTAAGATAGAGATATGTACTGTGGAACATTCCAGGCACAGCAACAGTATTTGCACTGCGCTCTGACGGGTTTAAAAAAGTTATTACTGTCACAATTAAACCTGTTTTGCCAGAGCCTTAACCTGGAGACAACAAGTTTTTCTCATTCTTAGTAAAAGAGTTCACTCACTAAGCTGAAGAGGCTGCACTAGCACTGTTTAATGATTGGCTGTAGGTGCTGGGGTTTAGGTAGTGACCATTCAGATCAGAGAGAATCTTTTCAGGTTTAAACCAACTGGATTTCAACATTAAATGAGCGACTCAAGTGATGCCCATTCTACTTTCTGATTAAATAATTGTCTGGAGAACAAAAACACCAAAGTATACTTAAATACATGGGATATTTTTTGTAAGTAAGACTAAATCAGCATTACATTTGTTATCTACAAAAGCAATATTTGATTTGAACACGTTTCCCTCATATCTCGGGACATTTGTGAAATTTCCATCAGAATCCTACATACATTTCCTTTAATAGTTATAGAAGCAGCGTGAAGGCAAACACAAAGAGCCATCCCTTTGCTCCTCCTGAAATGTTTTGTTGCGCAATAACCCCGGCTCCTGCACCTCGGAGGGCTGTTTAATGAAGCACGGGGCAGGCTCGCCGACAAGCGCGGTTAGCCGCTAACTGACGAGCAGCGCTATGACGTGCCTTGTCTTATCCTGCTCGCGGGAGGCCGAGGCAAACTGGCTCCTTTCTACCTACCTACCTACCGCCGCATCTTCTGGTGTGCGCACGGGGATGACAAGGAGAGGAGAGAAAAGAAGGGGGAGGTGAGGGAGGAGGAGGAGGGATGGAAAGAGTGCTTACGCGAGTTGACATTTCTATCCACGAAAGGTTGATAATAACTGGTCGGCCATGTCAGGGTGAGAGCAGGTGAGTGGTGGGGTTGGGGGGGTGTGGGTGATGTGGGAGTGGGGAAGGGGGTGTGTGTTATTTAACCTTCCTGAGCGCCCCCGCGGACTCCGGAGCAGCCAAAAGAACACTGGAACGCTTGTCTCAGTACATAGTATAGGAGCTGCAAGTGCTTTGATGGGGTTTGACTATTAAAAGTGGAGATGCAAAGGGCGGTGTACCTGATTTTTACCGTCTTAAAAACGTGAAAAACATAACTAGTTCATTTTGTTTGCAGTGGTCCAAAGTTCTTCCTCACTTACCTTACTAACATCCTAATTAAATGATGAGTTTCTAAGTGTTTTGCATAACTTTCAGAGGCCAGAGCGGAGTTTGCAGTCACGGTAATGCTAACACCAAGTAGCATGCTAACCGTGCACCTCTTGATTATCAACACTTTATAATTAGATGTAGACGGTACACTGTGTAATCTTTTGAACTCTACAGCTGCTTATTTCTGGGTTTCAGCTAACATCACAGCATTTTATAGGTCAATAATATTTAATTCAGATACTATATAAAGCAGCTATAATTAATCTTGTTAAAATGGCTTTTTTTCTGTTGTTGTAATATCGTAAGTTATTTGGTTTAGTCACTAATAAAAATTATCAGGTTCAATATATGAATTTCCCTTTTGGATATTTCGTGGCCAAGTACACTATAGGGATAACTCGCTCTTGCTCCATAGTATGACTAGGCCTGTCACAAAAATTACTGTATTGACTCTAGTTCTGTAAATTATAGATGTAACACTCATTTTTTGGAGTCAGTATTTGTCATGGGGACTTTTTGTTTGCATTAGTGGGGAATTTTTGGTCATTTCTGGCATTATGATAAGATTTGAGCTGTAGAAGATCGAATAAATTCCTTCTATGACTTATTATAGATAGAAACAAACTACTACTACAAACAAGTGTTGCAGTCTGCTGTTTATTTATTGCACCTCCTGTATTTATTTATTTATTTTTACAATATTCTACATTTAGATTTCTTTGTTGTTGTTGTTTTTTTTTTTTGATAATTTTTCTTTAGGGTCATTGTGTCTGTGGCATAAATTAGTTTCAATTGGATATAGGGTCTTTAAATTATTTTCCTCCACACTTTTACTGTGAATTTTCTGCAAAATACCGATGCATGGTGCCAGAAATTTTTGGTTGGAGGAACAAAGAGGGTCTTCAATGTGGATGTTCACTTAACATGTTAATGTAGACCCTTTTAACAATGGAACATACCTCCACACCCCCTACCATGTTTGCTTGGCTGTTTTAAACAAGTTTTAATGTAGCTAGCCCCTATAGTGATTTATTAAAGCTAATATGGAATTCTTTTTTTTTGGTTTTTTAGTAGAGTCTCATTTTGAACAACATTTTTAGTCAAGATTGGATATGTTCTGAAAATGGGGCAAAAATCTTTAAGGGAGCTATGGGTGTGCACTGATCATTCTAGGCGAGCCCCATCCCGGTGCTGCACCTGAAAACACCATAGACTAACACCTCCCATGTACATTTATTACACTAAAACAAAAAGCCAAGCAGAAGTACATTTTGAAGTGTTGATGCAGAAATCACAGAGGAAATCACCGACACAGACTACTTTCACGACGATAAACTGGTGCAATATTGTCGCAGCCATTTGGAGAGGTTCAAATGTTGATCCCGGAACATCCATTTTGATTGCAGTGGGGACAGCCTAATGCGTTTCTGTGAGTTTGTCCACATAACCAGACATGGAAAGTGCTAAGAAGGTTGTTATATGTGCTCCAAGAAGCTTTTAGGGCAAATAACATGAGTGGGTTTGCAGTTAGCTACAGAAGCGTTAGGTATTGGAACTGTTTGTCAGCATTTTGGTATTGGGTGAATAACGATGTTTTTTCCTTGATATTGATATTGTTTTAGTTCAGCTTCCCACAAACTTTTGCAGTCATCTAGCAGTGATTCATAGGAAGTTTGCATGACCAGCTAGTCCCTTCTGCATTGTGTTTGAATCCAGAAGTGTGTGAAATCGGACCAGAGAACATGAAAACCCTGTCCTAACCAAAGAATCTATATGTAAATACACATAGCTAACCTGCTAACCGCCACGTTCCAAATAAGAAGTGGGCATGGACGTGATTCCGGCTCCATCGACTCTGGCTCCATTTCACTTTGCATTGGAAAACTGTCACCCTCCTCTCTGTAACTGCTGCTGTCAACGATTGTCATTTTGGTCTTAAAACGTTTGTATTGACCAGCTCTACATGATTCGCTATTGTGTTTGTAATTCAAGATATGAACATTAATAAGAGATAAGTCAGGCTCTTCTTTCCCCAAGGTCACTTACTTTGATTGACAGCGATGGACAGCGTTGCTAAACCAGCAGCGCGGGAGTGAAGGGAGGTTATCGTCAACGGCCTCGCTCCGGATTGAGTCTTTGGTTGCTGTGATACTTGCGGTTGGACTTCCTACTATGGAACTTGACTCCAACCTGATGAGCTTCGTTTGACTGGAAGTGAACGTTATGGCTGACGTCACTCTCCTTTAGTACACTACTTGGGACAGTCCAACCACAGCAAATTTTTATCACGTATCTCTCAAGGTTTAGTGCTTCAGTTGTTGATTCTGCAGAAATCTCCACTGCTTCTCAGTCCTCTGCGTTTTTGTTTTGTTTTTTTCATTTTTACTCGTAAGCCGCCATGTTTGTTTAGATCCAGATGGACAAACCGTTTCTCTGATTGGTCAATCCGCCTGTCAATCACGGATACGGCTGTTGTAAAGTTTTAGTTAACTCCAATTAGCATGTTAACAATGCACTTTCTGGTTATTGAACAATAAGACGCTTTGTAATTGGTTGCAAACAGCTCACAGCAGACTTATTTTGACCTTAAGAGCTGCATATACGATGTACCTGTACTGGGGAGGACGACTTTTGCTCAAATACATGGAGAAAACTTTGATACAGGCCTTTTAACTGTTCAACATTATCACTTTTAGTTCGGTTTTAAGCTGTTTGTGACATACTGCCCTATAATCCTATGAAATGGAGCCTCTTATGTCACCACAGATCTACAGTATTATCATATGACTTGTAAGGTTCTATATCTAAGATTACAGAGCTCACTTGACAGTCTGGGCTGGTGATACCTTCAAAGGTCACATACGTAGGTCCCCAAGGCAGTAGCATGCGCACACACACACACACACACACGCGCACACACTCGAGTGAACTAGAATGCTAATACACCATAGGCTAGCCTGCGGGCACCCTGACAGCCAATTCTACTGATCTAACCTCCATCCGGTCAGCCATATGAGCATCCTCCTAATGAAATATTAATATGTGTCACTCATGTTAAATATGTGAGGTGCATTTTGTATAAACCTTTTAGCTCAATTTGCTACCTGAATTTGGAATTTGTGATTGCAATTTCACGGTTTGCCAAGCAGAGCAAGTGTTGGACAGCATCTGCAAAAGCTATTACTACAAAGAGGTTTGGATCTGAGTAAACCGTTTAATTGCCAAGTAGATTATATCAATGTGTTGAGTAATCTCATGTTTTCAAACTAGTACATTTTTAAATATCATTTCTGTGACACGCCGGATTTAGTACCTGTTATCTTGGCATACTTCATCAGAGGTATAATACTCCCTACAAAGGAACTATTAGCCGGTAGCAGTAATTGTACAACTGCATTAGTAAAATTACCAAATCGAAAGGTGTACTACGTAACTTTTCTGTTGGAGGGTATCTGCAACCTGCTTTTCTTATATGTCAGAGCTGCGGAGAGGTGACCCTTCCCGGTACAGATGTATTGTATAAGCATGTCTTCAGGTCAGTTTCTTTTCAGGCGTTTTATTGTCCGAGAAAACTCCGCTCTGGACTCTGAAAGTTGCTGAAATGTGCTTATAAACTCATTGTGGTGAGTCATTAGTATGCTCTCAATGCATAAGATAAGAGAGGAATAACTTTGGACCACTGCAAATTGTATAAAATTAACTAGTTCTGTTTTTTTTTTTACATTTTAAAGATGCTTTTAAGATGTAGTTATTATAAAGTGACACTGAAAATACAACCCGATCGAAACAATAATTTTCTTCCTCAAAACGATTGACAGATAAATGCACGTACTTACCGCTAATTCCTCCTTTCATCCAAGTACCACTCCTACCCCACCATCACTGCCGCCCCGCTCCCTCCCCCCTTCCCTTCACTCCGCTGACAGCTAGCTAGCACGTCCGCTCCGCCTCCGCTGCATGCCTAATGGACTTAATCTATGTTGGAAAGGTCGAGTCGGGGAAGATTATGGCCTAGTCTAGTGTGCTCAAAGCCTGACCTTATCCCCGCTAATGGTCATGCGAGATCTGCGTTGTCACCGGACACATCTAGGGACTTGGCGCTGACGTGGGCGTGCGCGAAATGAGGCCCGGAGGTCAAAAAGATCCTAGCAACATTTGTACACAGTGGTGACACGGCGCGTATCACGGGGCATGTGTTATTACAGGACAAGATGGCTGCGCTGGAAGTCATTAGTAAAGGGTATATGGTGATATGGGAACAGGGTAACGCAGGTGGGATACAGGTGTAAGCTGGATGTCCTGTGATGGAATGTGTGTAAGTGTAAAAAGAACTGACAAAACTGGGAATTTTCATGGTTTTTTTTAACAGTGTCAAGGTGATAAAGGTGAAATATGCAACAATAAACGTATCTGAGCTGTTACTGTGGAAGACTGACAACGTAATCACTATGGAGGCAAACACAATACAGTGATAACCTCTCGGCCTTACTTTGCCCCGCCCACTTTTGCCTTTAAATGCTTCAAAACCGCACTTTCTGTGTCGCTGCATTTCCAATGGGTGGGTTCTCAGTTCTTAGTCAGGAACACAGTTAAGTTCAGAGACAAACTGTGATGGAAATTTAAGTATATTCGTGTTGTGACGAAAGTTTTCTTATCGTATGTCTTTAAAAGCGTTTGATCCGTGTCAGTCTGTCAGACCCACACCAGATATTAACATGTGTGAAGGCTCTGTCTCCATCGCACAGGAAACTCGTTGTTCTACCTGTCTAAGTGTAAACGTTCATTATCATATGGGTGTGAAACAAAAGTCACTCTCACTATGTATGTCACATTGTCACTCTGGTGTAAATACCCAGAGCTCAAATGTTCGGGGAAGTAAAGGAACAGAGTAGTGTCTGTATCTACTGTAACAAAGAATAAACCTTTTCTGTGATTCAGAACTCACTGGGGTTCACAAATGGATTACTTTTTATCCAGAATTGTACGTTTTTCCGCAACACAAACGCTTAACACCTAGATTTTAAAGAGGGATATTTACTTCTGTTGGGTATTAACTGCTAACACAACATATTTGGATCACCATGTTACATTTTATTGTTTTGAAAATGCTATATTTGCCAAAAACAACATATTAAAATCGTTCCCCCTTCGGAGCGCTATCACAACACAATCAGCGTGTATTCCGCTAAAGAAAGTACTGCACATCGCATCTGATTTGTGAAGTTGTAGTGTATTCTTTCCTGCTTTTGAATATTTATGAAAAACTGGCATGTGAGAGCGTAACACAGAGAGCTTCCTGGCGACGTAGGCTTGTGAACAGAGCCTTGTACAAGAGGCGTGGGCTCGTACTACTACTACTAAAAGAGTTTGTATAGTTCCCGGGAGAGATCACAAGATTACTCAAACAGGCATGGATGACAAAGAAAGCTCCAAAAAGTCAATTTTGCATAATACCCGCCTCTTAAAAAGATTACAGCTACAATCTATCCACCATCCCATCCCTCCCTTGTACCCCATTTGTAACCTGGCCACACTTCATTTTCCAATTTCATCAATTTCAAGTACCAGGTCCCAGCTTTAAAATGGAAAACAGAATGGCTTAGGAACTGAAATATGTGACTATATGAGATGATTCCGGGGCAATGAAAAACTCCCTGAGCGTTCACAGGCGCAAATAATGAAGTCGCACCAATCGTAGAATGGTCTGCCCCCCCCTCCACCTCACCTCGCCCTCCCTCTCCCCGTACCCCTTCCCCTCCTCTCCCTATACACCTGATGTGATTCACGTGTGACAAAAGCTCCACGCCATTTCCACTGCATCAGCACGAGACGCGCTCCCACTTGATTTCGGAGCGGGCGTTCGTGCACCTGCGTCCCGAGAAACAAGTGGAAAGCCTTGGGGAAAAAAAAATAAAGAATGTGCAAGTGGATTTGTACTACAGGTGCCGTACCAGATTTTTATCCAACGGAACTAGTTCATTTTAAAAGGTTCGCAGCGGTCCAAAGTTATTCCTTGCTTACCTTAAAAATTCTGAGCAATCTAATTATGCACCATGATGAGCTTATAAGCCCTTTTCACAACTTTCAGACGCCAGAGCGGAGTTGCGGTCACGGTAATGCTAATAGCAGCTTGAACGCTAGCCACGCACTTGAATTAACGCCTAAACTTCGCCCACAACCACATTGTACAAGGAGCTGCTTAAGGGAAAAGAGGGGCAGGGACTAAGGGGATAAGAAACAGTGTCATTGGTCCGACAGGTATCCACAAGCCCCGCCCCTGCAGCCAGGTGTTTGTAATCAGAAACACCTGACTGTAATCAGGGCGGTCTTTTGTGATATCAACAACTATTCGAAAAGGCAAAGGCTAATTGACCTAGTTTGCATTAAAGTAGCCAAAAAATGATTAGGAACAGTAAAATTATACTCAAGTGAATCACAACAAACATGGCGACGCCGACAGACAGTGAGTACTTCAGACAATTTTAGCTTCAATATGGAAGATGTTGGTGCTTTTTTCTCAGCTGGACGTAACAAAGGTCTAATTTTTCAGCTTGCTCCGTTGTTGTGACTGTTCAGATTCAAATAATCCTCAAGACGTTTCAGCGAGAGTCATCCCAGATTGATAATGTGTAGTGCAGGGGTGTCCAAACTTTTCACATTAAGGGCCACATATAAAAACACAGGCAGAGCTGAGGGCAGATTGAGGGCCATAGACTGGTCACAAATACAGTGAATACTTCAAATCTGTGTGTTTATTACAAGTTACATAGAACCACTAAACTTTTATTCATGCTTACATCCTCAATGGGACACATTAAATATTTGAGATGGGCAGTAAGTACATTTTCAGAAATGTACAGTAAAAAGTACTGTTTAAGGTAATAAGGGCCAATTCACCTGGAAGCTTGAGGGCCAAGAAAAATTGGTCTGAGGGCTGCACTTGGCTCCCGGGCCACAGTTTGGGCAGGCCTGGTGTAGTGTGTAAACAGAATGCTACACATATCAATCGGGTGTGGGCCAGGTTACAAGAACATAGTAAATATCTTTTTGTTGTTTTTTCATTGCAGTGTGTGAGCTGTGTCCATGTCAGCATTAGGAAACATTACCAAGTATCTGTATCTTGTCTTTTTTAGTTTTGTTAGTATTTATTTATTGTTGCTATTATCTGAAAATGTATTTATTTATTTATTGACATCACCGTAGGAGGTCATATTGTTCCGCTTTCCCGGTGAGTCTTGGAATGGAAAGTCTCTCTCTGATCCGTCTCTCCTGCTCTGCCTTCTCTTCCTGCTCGTGCCGCTGTGACAAAGCAATCCCACATTCCCCCTACCACCGCCGAGACTCCCTTTGCTACTTCGAATTGTGATTTAAAAAAAAAAACAAAAAAAAGGTCAGAGCCGTCATACAAATGCGCTCTGCCAGTCAGAGTCATGTGGAAAGAATTGGGATTTGTTGCCTGAAAAAATGTGTATTTTTCTTTTTTTGGCTTTTTTTTCAGATCTGTGTTGAATCCTTGGTCCTTTTTAAAGCTGCAAACGATGCTAGATGGATCAACAGTTCATGCAACCTATCCTAACTGTTGTTTATTTTGTCTCAGAGTTTTAGAATGTTTTGACTGATAAAATAGTCACGTTTTTTGAGGTGAAAATGGGTAGGTGTGGATACCGATGACAATATAATTATTTACCTTTCTGTCTCCAATACTAATTATGGGAAAAAACTGTTTCTGGGCCACAGTGCCAATCACCAAACAATGGGCCTCATTCATGAAGCGTTCTCACAAACAAATTTGTACTCAAGGCCTTATTAAGAACATTTTTAGGATTCAGTGTTTTCTTAACTGAAAGTGTTCTTTTGGAAGAACAAATTCTACAAACAGTCAGGAGCACTCCTAAGTAATTACGAGTAATTTCTGATTTCTGCTGTTTTAGAATATTATTACTCTGATAATGCAACACGACATTCTAATTCCTCCATGATTGTAAATGATATATTTTCTTAAATTATTTCCTATAAAAATATGATTATGTGATTCAATAATATTCATGAGGTGTTTTGTGAAGCATGTGCTCTATTTGGTCTTGGTCAGACCTTATACAGGCTGCAGCCTCAGTGATCTTCATATGGGCCACTGTTACAGCCCTGCATCTGGTCACTGCTCTGGACTCAACACCCCCACCACCCCCATGACCCCCATCACCCCCCACGACCAGCGCACACTCACATGCCCCACTCACTCACTATTTATCACTGCTTGTGGAAAACGCTGTAAATATGATGGAAGCCTTCACTTATTTCAGTAAGTTGGTGACTTAAATATGTCTTCACTGAGTGTGCTCATGTGTTTGGACATGTTAAATCATCACTGAAGCTGTAAAACAGTGGCAGTCTGTAAACAATCCTCCTGACTCCCTCGTTCACTCTGTCTGTCCCTCTTTCTCATGTAATATGCCAAGCCCGTATTGGCCATATGTGGAGGTTCAGGGGAGTTTCTTACTAAATGCATATACATTTTTCTGTAAATTAAATGCAAATGAGTGTTGTGGTGTTTGTAGCTGGATGTTGGTGAATTAGACGCAGCTCTCAATTAAGGAGGAATTTGAAGAACGTATTGTGAATCTGGCGCAGAGTTCTCTCAGCATCTTCTTAAAGTGGAAGTTATAAACATTTTTTAGAAAACATCCATGAATGAGGCCCAGACACTACACTCAACTGCACGTCGGGAAAACCGGATAACTGTCCTACTCCTATTTAAACAGATTTTTCAAGACACGTGTAAACTCTGGGACTATAATAGACGTGTCCTGGATCACTCAAAGACACACCGGATGCCCACTGCTCTGGTCTCATACCCACACTTGTACCGGCAGCTTGCGTCACAGGGTCGCGTTCTATCCTCCGTGGCATCCCCCCCGCGCTAATTGCCTTCATGGTCGCTTGTCGTCATAGACCTCGAACAACGCTGCCGCTTGCTAACGAGACGCCACTAGCTCGCTGCTCTGCGTACAGAGGTCTCAGCTCGACCCTGGTGTCATAACGGCAATTACCACCTGCCACGCTCCTGCCAAGACAGCTGGCAGTCTCCGTGGATACCCTCCCCTCCGACGCCTCTTCTCCTCCCCTCTCCCCCTTTTTTCTCCTTTCTTTGTCTCTCCGCCCCTCTCCTTGCGTCTCATCTCCACTACTATCCTCTCCTCCCCGCTCTTCCCCTCCCTTGTACCCTCGCCTCTGCTCTTCTCTTTTACTTTTTCATGACTTCCTCTCTCCTTCTTTCTTTTCTCCACCCTCTTCTCCCGACTTCCCTCCTCTTCTCTCCTCCCTTCTCCTCCTTCCCTTCTCCCCTCGCCTCTAGTCTCCTCTGCTACCCTCCCCTCTCCTCCCTTTTTCTCTCTTCCCCCTCCTTTTCTCTCCTTTCCTCTCCTCCCGTCCCTTCTCCCCTTGCCTCTACTCTCCTCTACTATACTCCCTCCCCCTCCCCACCCCCTCTCTTCCTCCCGTCTTCTCTCCTCCTCCCATCTTTTCTCCTCTCTTCTGCTCGCTTCTCCTCCCCTCACCACTTCTCCTTTTCCCTCTTGTTTCTCTGCTCCCCTCTTCTTTTCCTCCCCTCTCCCTCCACCCCACTCCCCCTTCTTCTGTCCTCCCCCTCCACCTTCTCACTTCTCTCCTCCCTTCTCTTCTATTTTGCTCCCCTCTCCCTTCTCCTGTCTCCACCCCTCCTTTGTCCGCTCGCCTCTACTCTCCAATACTACCCTCCCTCCTCTTCCTCTCTCTTCTTCTCTCTTCTCCTACCCTCTCCCTCCACCCCTCTCCCCTTCTTCTCTCCTCTCCTCCTCCTCCACCTCCCCACCGCCCCCTCTCCTGTCTTCCTCTCTTCTCTCCTCCGCTCTTGTTTACATGTCATTCACAGTGAGGAGCGGCGGTGTGGGTTTGAGGTGATGGTGTTGGGCGTATGGGCTGCGAGTGAGGGCCTCTTTGGTGGCGGTGCGGGTGGAGGATGGTGTAGTCTCAGTCTTAGAGCTGAGCAGAGGTGGTGGAGTGCACAGAAATGTGATGAAGTACTTTTACTTTCAAATCATATTACTTAGACGCTGCACCTGAAAAATGTGAAAAACAGAACAAGTTGCTTTTTAATGGTTTGCAGTGGTCCAGGGTTATTCCTCATTTACCTTATGCATTCAGAGCATCCTAATTATTCACAGAGATGAGTTTATAAGTGTGTTTCATTCTTTACCATGTAGTTGAGCAAAATTAGTTTTTCCCTAGTGCAGATATATTATAAACGCAGCTCTTAGGGTCAAAATGAGACCTGCTGCTGTGTTGCAAGAATCAGGAAGAACGCTATTAGCATGCTAGTTGCTGTTAGTATTACCATAGCGACAAAACATTGGTGATAAAAAGTGCTTATAAACTCATCTGGGTGATTACGATGCTAGGAACGTGTCAGGTAAGTGAGGAATAATTTTGGACCACTGCAAACAAACAAAAAAATGGTTCTATTTTTCATGTGTTTTAAGGCCGTAAAGTCGCACTGTGTAGCTTTTCTGGTGGATGATTTTGCAGGGAAAGTCTCAAATCTTGATTCTCAAACAAACTAGCAAAATATAATCACAAGGATCATATAGAGTGGGTCAATACAAACAGTTTAAGGTCAGAATGATGAGCTTAACAGCAGCAGTTATGCAGAGAGAGGTGAAGGTTTTTCAATGAAAAGTGAATTGGAGCCAGAGCCGATTCACGCTCACTCTCACTTGTTACTTGGAACTCGACGGCTAGCAGGTTAGCGCTGCCCACTTATATGTACAGTCTATGCTTTGTCTAACATATACTTCTACTTGTGTGCTACAGTTTAAAAGATGTTGTTTTGTTTTTTTTCTTTCTTTTTTTTACTTCTGACCAGCTCCTAGCAGCACGGTCTAGTCCTGCGTGTTCCAACGTGTCTCTGCTCGCTGTTGTTTCAGAGCAGGGCCATTTCCGCAGCTTTAGGGATAATGGGCGGCCGTAGCCAGGGGAAATGGAAAATGGAGTTTGGTTGAAATGAGTTTAGCCCAGGCCGCTCTTCTGCACACAGGAGGATTTCAGCACCACGGACAGCTCAGTGAATCACGGCGGAGGGACACGGGGCAGTGAGGAGGCTCTGGCACAGGAGATAAACCTGTGGTACAGTCTAGAGTAAAATATAGAGCCACGCAATTTGAGAAAAAAAACATTTTTGTTTTTGGTAACTATTTTGAGTATTCAGATAATATTTTGTTAATTATAAATGTGCTACGTATCTTTGTAGAGTCTGCCAATTGCTTTACCTGCAATGTTTCATAATATGGTTTTAAAGAAGGGGTATTAAGCAAAATCTACTTTCTACCATGTTATAATGTTGTTCCCTCATCAAAAACATGCCTGAAGTGGTTTTATATGTCTCTCCCTGGCCCTATTCCAACCCTTCTTACTGTTATAAGTATGAGTCCACTTGTAATACATTATGTTTTATTATTTAGTGAATACAGCATTTTCAAAACTAAATATCTTGTATGTGTGTTAGCAATTAATACCCCATAGAAGTAAAATACCCCCTCTTTAAAGGTACAGTATGTAACTTTCTGGACATACTGTGACTTTAATGTACAACATATATTAAACAAATGTCATTAATTTAGAATCTTATGTTGGTAAAGCAGAAATAGACGTCCAAATGGCTCTACATGGTCTCCACTGCTTTCTTCTCCATATTGAATTATAATTGCATTGAGTAGGAGCAAAGTAATAAGAAATTGCATTATAGACGCCCTCATTATGTAGAAAAACTCACTATAACTGACAAAATACAATGACCATGACTCTTTATTTTACCATTTAAGTCTAAACATATCATTTATGGCAGTCACCCAGTGTTTTGACTTGAATATGATTTTTCAATGTATTTGAGCAAGTTATTTATAAATGAAGTCAAATAATATCAAAAGGCTGAGTATTAGTCTGTTTGATTATTTTTTAATGTCTACATGCAAATATAGGATTGGAATGAATGTTACGTTGACACTGAAACTTTTTCAAATCTAAAGTCTCTAATCCTGTGGCTGCTCTGTGCTTCTGCTGCTTCTTTCTGCTGCTTCTTTCTGCTGCTTCTTTCTGCTGCTTCTTTCTGCTGCTTCTTTCTGCTGCTTCTTTCTGCTGCTTCTTTCTGCTGCTTCTTTCTGTTCACTCTGAGTCTATAGAGGCTGTGCAGCCGTGGCTTAGTCTGGCTTTAGTCCTGATTCAGGTCTGGTAAAGGTCAGTCCTCCTTTTTAGTCCATGTTTACTCCTGGTTCAGTTCTGGTACAGTCCTGGTTCAAACCAGGTCACTTGTTACTAAACATGTGGGATTTTAATATCTCCATAGTTTTCAGAGTAAATATGATTGACACATGTGGTAAGCGCTGGTCGAGCGCTAATCCTCCACGTGCACATATTGAATCATGTGTTTATTGTTACTCTCGGTTTTCAGACTTTAGTGGCCGTTTCTCCGTGATCACTCACTCTTTTTGGATTGTTTAAAAACTAGTCTCTGCCATGTTCTCTGTACAGCAGGGGTCTCTTCCTCGTGTCCAGAGGCAGACACACTGGACCTGCCCCCTCTGTGTGTGTGTGTGTGTATATATGTATGTGTGTATACTGTATGTGTGGGTGTGTGTATATGTATGTGTGTGTGTATATGTATGTGTGTATACTGTATGTGTGTGTGTGTGTATATGCTAAGCGCTGAGAAAGAGAGGAGCAGGTCTCTGTGATCCAGGTTTATTGACTGTTACACGTGACCTGTGTGAACATTCAATAAAATAATGAATCACAATGATGTATTTTTGAGTTCTGAGTTCCCAGCTGTACTTTTAATCATATGTGCATTGTGTCAAATTGCTATCATTTGTATTCTTTACGCCAGCAAAAGTGAAAGAAGCAATTAAGTAAGTTTGTAAAAATCAATTTGTCAGTTCATTACCAATTCAGAAAACTTTTATTTCGAAGCGATCACGTTTTGAATCAAAGAGAAAAAGGTTGACAATTTGCAATTACCGAGTGAGAAAGTTTTTACAAGCTAATAGAATCTTACAGGTGTAGCTCAGATTTACACAATTTCAGTTTTAATATTTCATTACATTCACCTGTTTGAGCTGCTTAATGCCATACTGTGGAACATCCCGGGCAAAACAGTTATAACTAGAGTAAAGTAATTCTTTGTCTACTAAAAACATGTCCCTCCAAGTGATTAGTTTATTCAAAAGTGGGCACGGCAAAAGCTCTCAAAACTTTTACATATCTCAATGTATCTGACCAAAACTGCTGCTCAGGAGTTCATGCAAAAATAAAAAAACAAAACAACTATGCAGTATTAGGAAACAAAGATAATGAGTTTAATCTCCTTTTTAACATATAAATATCAAAGGCCTAAGTAGCAGCCCTAATAATAACATGAACCCAAGCAAACGGTGTATCCTCCTTTGGTAAAATTACATATTACCAAGAAAAGAACAGTGAAGACCAGTATAAATACGACTTAAAAACTAAAAAATTACATTTTCTTAGCAGATACATTGTCGTAATGGTAGTTAAAACACGGAAATTACCTGTCCCCAACTGTGTCTGACGAAGGTATTTGCACTTCAAAAACATGGACGACTACTTTATACAGATTTGCATTAGTATTTTTGACTTAAAAACATGAAAAACAGAACCAGTTCATTTTAAACGGTCACTTTCCTTATGCATTTTTAATTTATAAACACTTTTTGTTGCTCTTTGAGGCCAGAGCGGAGATTGTCATCACCATAATGCTAACACCAACTAACATGCCAAGCACACACTTCCTGATTCTTGGGTAACAAGTTAAAAAACACTTTATAATTAGATGCAGACAGTACGCAGTGGACTTATTTTGACCTCGAGAGCTGCTTATGCAATATATCTGTACTGGGGCCAGACAAATTTAGCTCAAACACATTGGGTACAGGGGCTTTAAGCTTTCACAAGACCAAAGCATAATTTTGTTTGAACTGTATCGCAAATTTAAAAGCTCAGTCTTGCACAGTGTAAGAATACAAATGATCAAAACCGCAAACAATAGCCAAATGCAACGCTATCTCTTTGGCAAAGTAACTAAAAACACAATGCACGAATGAGTATGCTGGGTAATCCTCGGCGACGGCTTCGACTAGAGGACAAACAAAAGGTACAAACTCTCCGGAGACATCCCAGGATGCACTCCGGCCCCCGCCTTTCTTAGCTAATTGTGCACACGTCACTTCGGATGAGCCACGATCGCACACCGCCCCGCTGCAACGGACAATGCTTCCGCCCAGATCCCAGCCAATCTATGGAGTGGCCTTCAGCGATGCCACCGGCAATCTTCCCCCCTTGAGGGCAGAGAAGTGGGCCCGGGTAGATAAGGAAGCGCCTGGGGAGTGGGGGGAAGAAGGTGGGGAGGTGGGGAAGGGTGGAAAGGTGGAAGGAGGGGCGCCCAGACTCTATACTATACTACCTGGCTTCTCAAAGTGCCTCTGCTCCCAAGTTGACAGCTAAGGTCGGACAAAAGACCCGGCACTAAAGCCCTCCGGCTTCCTCCCAACGCGCGCTGTTCGTCAAAGGAAAAAAAAAATGGCAGAATAAACAAAAACATGAATGAAAAAAGAGAGGAGAGTGCAAATAAGTCAAGGCTTGAGAGGTAAATATGGGAGAGAGGGAGATGTGGGAATGAGTGAGGCAGAAGAGCATCTTAAAGGTCCTGTATTTTGTTGAGGTCTTAAAAAAGTACTTCTAGACACTTGTAGCGTTTGTTTGTCATGGTGTAGAACTTAAAAATGTCCATAAAATTTGAGAATGTCTGCTCCAGTGCAGATTAGAGATCGACCTGTATGGGTTCTTCGATGGCAGATGCTGATACTGATTGTTTAGGATCCAGAGAAACCCATGGCTGATGAGATTTCCTGAAGTTTTTAAGCTAATATGCAAGGGAGATTTGTTAATTTTGCCCATATTTTCCAAGCAATGAGCAGGAAGTGCATGTTAGCATGCTATTTGTTGTTAGCTTGACAGTAAAATGCTGCTCTGGTCTCTGAAAAGTTGTGAAAATGCTTATAAACAAATATAATTAGAATGCTCAGAATGCATAAAGTAAGTGACGAATAGCTTTGGATCACTGCAAACCGTTTCAAATGAAATGTTTTTCACGTTTTAAGACAGTAAAAATCAGGTCCATAGCTGTTAACAATGAAAAAGAGCTTCGAGGATGTGCTTGAGTCAGATGAAAGAACATGAACTTTAAAAACACAGAGGATACAAACGTAGGACTCCACCTTATGACATTTTTTCCCTCGCATTTTGTTGCTAACTATTTTATTCATCAATTGATATTCATCAGTTGAGTTTTATGCTTTAGTACAGGGCTGTCCAAACTACGGCCCAGGGGCCAAATGCGGCCCTCAGATCAATTTTTGCTGGCCCTCATCCCTCCTCCTAAACTGGCCCAATTGATCAGGAAGTATTTTTTTCTACAAATGGAGATTCTACGTCTATAACCTGAATAACATCACATTACATTGTGACACAGACCTAAAAATAATAATCCAAGTCTTATTAAAGGTACAACTCTGTCAAACCTGTGTTAAATCCACCATTTGACTCCCTGTATCGGCACTGGTCTGTGGCCCTCGGCTTCAAATGGTTCAGTATGCGGCCCTCAGTGAAAAAAGTTTGGACACCCCTGCTTTAGTACTGTAACAACACTCATGTAACGTGTGCATAATTTGTTTACCTAAGAATTGTCATCTAAAGTGACTGAATTAGACCCTTTAAAAAACTGTAAACAAAAACTTTCTAAAGGTAAATAAAGGAACATAAAGTGATTTAAATAGAAGAACTAGGACACACAAAATATTTCACATCAAGACAGTTCTGGCAAATGAAAACCACTCAGATACGTGTAAGTAATGCTGGGGAAGTTACTTTTAAATTAGTAATTATTAATGAGTCGCCCATTACTGTGTCTGTGTAATCCCTCAGTCGTCCAGGTCTGATCCATAGCAAAAGAAACATTCTATTCTTCAACTGGTAAGAAGTTTTCGAGTGACGTCAATTCACTGTTCATCCAAGCTGCTTCTTCAGTTCTTTATTACCCATTACTACGTTACTTAAAAATATATTACACTACTTAGTTACTGTGTCAAGAAAGCAACTTAGCTACATTACTTTGAGATTATATGTTTTGCGATAGTGTTTAAAACGAATCAAATTTATGCTTTTATTTCATATTGAAGACATTTGCTTCTCTTTGCGCTGGTGTCTGACAGTAAAAGTCACACCTAACTAAGGAACTACGTATTTTGTTAATAAATGTATTTTAATTTGAAGTATTTTCACAGTAATCAGTTATGTGAAGTTACTTAAAATTGTAATCCAATGACAGTAGCTAAGTATTTGTAACTCTAACAACACAAATATGAGAGCATAATTACAAATGATTCTGACGATATCGGTTTATTAGTGATATATAGACATAAACATGGGAAAAAATACATAAATAAAATAAAAAATGTTCATGAAAAAAACACTTTACATAGAGGCAGGGTCTACTGGAAGCAGCTGTAACAAGTTTTGCAAAGTAAAAAAAACCAAAAAACATTAAACAAACAACAGTCCTAGCAAATAAAAATGTGAAGAATTTCATTTCAAGTCAGTAACAGTTAACTTTTCAATTCCGTCTTTCCCTTAACCAAAAAAACCCCCAAAAACAGCAGCCGGCCAGTAGTACACAAACACTGGGTACACAACAGGTGCAGTCTCGTGGCATCTGCATAGCTCCTGTCAAAAAGTGCATGAAATGAAAACACTAGCCAACCTCGAATAAGCCCCGAATGGAGAAATAGCACTGTTTTTTTTTTATACACAGACAGAAGGGAGATGAAGGAAGACAAAACAAGCGCACCCAAGAGTCGCGAACTGTTTTGGTAATGGCTGACTCCATTAGCCGCCATATGGGGACTGAGCGGGTGAGTTTGATGAAAGCGCAATGTCCCTAAATGAGTTTCTGGGAAGACGCCAATGCATTCTGGCTATTACTTTTTTCTTCTTTTTATATTTCAGAATTTTGATTTTTTTATTTTTTTATTTTTTATTTTTTGTAATGAAAATGTGTTTGTGTATGACTTCTTTTCACAGCTGGGTGAACAAGTAAATAGAGTTAGTGGCAGCAGTCACACAGTAGCAGTTACCTTGAATTTGAATTGGCAATTCTTTTGCATTCTGGCTCTCACAGACTGATAATTGAATGGTGGAAAATATTAAAAGAATATACGAAATAAAAGCCTTTTTAACTCGGAAAGTGAAGGTGTTTTGGTAAAGGCAATACAAATAAAATGAAAAAAAACAACAACTTTGGAATGCAGTAGGGATTTTGTGAAAGGGTTGTGTCTCAATGTTAATGCTAATGCTATGTTTGAGGCATAATAAGTACAAAATAATGCAGCAAAATAGAGCTTTTAAGCACGTTATAGTTGTTTCTCTTTCTCATTTACCTTCTCGAAGTTGTTTTTCCTGTATTCAATTCATAATTTCCCCAATCAACCCCGTTTTCACTGCTCTGTACTTACTTCTAGGGCTGGGACAATAAACAATAATATTATTTATTGTGATAAAAAGGCTTGACAATAATTGTTCGTGTAATCATGATAATCGCCAACAAACATAATCGTCATTGTAGCACCAGAATGTGCAGAAAAACAAAACAAAAAGTTATCCACAGGGGAGTCGACAGGGGGAACAAAGGGGTCTGTTACCCTGGTCACTTTATGTTTACGTTTTAATGAAAGTTAGCATTAGCATCGAGCCTATTGTCACAAATGAGGTAAAGGGCTTGTACTCAATTTTGAACCATGAGTGTAAACATGACTCAGAATGGACTGTTAGCCTCACTCATTATAAAGTTATACCGTGATAAAGAAACAAAAGATTATATATAATTGTCTGTCTTCCTTATGGTTCTCCTCCAACAAAATATAGGCAATTTTATTTGAAAAAATCTCACAGAACCACTAGCTTAACCTCGCAAAGACTTACAACTCCACACTAATTGTAGCTATTTTTAAATCTCAGGATCTGTAAAGCTAGAGTTGAACTGAGAGACCTAATTGAACCCACATCGTCGGCGTTAAGACAAGGGAACGGCCATGTGTTAATTGTTTAGTTACCACAATTTTATGATGTTAAAGCGACTGCCTCTCTGTCTGGCCTATCTACGTCAACTTATCCTTCAGTGGCTTGTCCAGATGTTGGCGCGCGATGACAGCTTGAGGACGATTCTTGTATGACTGAACCATATGCTTACATATACCATAGCATATGCTTTTGTATGGAAATAGAGCGTTATCGACAAAGCAGGGAGCCCAAGACGCGTACAACCCCGTTACTCCTTGGACCATTAAGTAACACGCAACTGGAAGTACGCAGTGTTATTAATGATTTAAGCGACAGTGGAAAATGGCCTGATGTGAGCGACAGTATCTCAGTTGGTAAAGGTTGATCAAAGGTTGGCGGTTCGAATCCCACTCTCGACATAAACATCACTGGTTGAGCGGGCAGATCCACTGACCCACAGGTTGACTGCGCGATCCCAGCTTCCACAGATGAATGCTGTCGTTGTGTCCTTGGGCAAGACACTTAACCCACCTTAGCCCCCCGTGTCTCTGTACACCGGTGTATGAATGTGTGTGTGAATGGTAAACAGGTATATTTTAAAAAAATTAAGACTAGAGCCAATAAAAAACGTCGTTGTGTTTCTGTTCAAAGGGTTAGTGTGTGGAACAACCTTGATGATAAATTAAAAAGCTCCTACACAATAGAAGCATTTAAAAAGAGGTATAAAACATTACTTTGTGAAAATTACAAGACTCAGGAATTTAGTCATATGTTTTGGAACTGATGCTGCTTTTCTTTGAATTCTTGTGTGTTATTATTAATATGGGTTAGGCAAGTATTTTTTTCTTTACTTCAGCCTTAACCCTTTTGGTCACATGTGTCAAACTCAAGGCCCGGGGGCCAAATGCGGCCCGCCATGTCATTTTATTTGGCCCGCGCGTAAATTTTAATGTATGACTGTCTTAAAATGTCAGTTTATCAGAAGTTACGCAGTTACATAGACATGTTTTTTTTTATATCTTTGCAAATTTGAGATGAACCATTTTGCTGATATGGCCCTCGGTGAAATTGCGTTTGACACCCCTGCTTTTCGTCATGATAGAGATGTTATGTACAACCTTATACAAGTTGAATAATGTTTAATTTGAATGTAATGACCGAATAAATCTACATAATCTAAAAAAAATATTAAAAAAATCTAAATCTACATAATCTAAAATGCGTGAGTGGTTCCTTCATGTAAAACGATTTGAGAGTCTTGAAAGTGGAAAAGTGCTATAGAAATGTGCGACCATTTAGCATTTGCCTCATTGCCAGAGGGTTGCGGGTTCTATCCAAGTCACAATTTTTTTTTAAAGTCACATCTCCACAAACCTGACTCATAATTGACCTAGAAGAGGGCCTCCACTTCCATAGATATGTTGTTCCATTGGCTATAATATTCGTCATTTTTTCATAAAGCTAATCTACGTATATCCATGGAGAATGTTCCGAATTATGGTTTAAGTTTTAACCAATGCAGAAGGTTACATAATCTGCCTTTAAAAGAACACGACACATCTGTTCTACAGTTTTTTGTGGTAATCAAATTGCTAAGTATGACCAGAAATTAGCCAGAAATATGGTTAACTTTTTCTTTCTGCATAGCGCATTATCTTTTTACCATGCTATTACAAGTAAATTGTGACCTAAAAATGTTTAAAAAAATATGCCTTTTTTGTTAATTTGTCAGAACTGTTACCTAACACCCATGAGGCATACGAAACAGTATATAATAGATTCATATTTTTCCATCCCTATCCAATGTCAGTCTCCAATCCTTCCATTAGCACATACGCTGAAAACACACCGCTAAAACCCAGCTATCAAGCACCGCTAACGACCAGGCAGCTCCACGTGCCCTCAAACGTCAAGTGTTGTGATTGAAATATGTCCGCCCCGGAATGGCCGCCGCCGCTTGGATTCATGACAGCGGATGAAGGATGGACTATTTGCGGTGGGAGAGGAGAAGAAGCTATCGCGTTGCATCTCCGAGTGTTAGTTTGTCCCGGGATGTGGAGGGGCTCAGCCTACACTTGGCGTTGTTGGCAGGAATGAGGCGATATCAGCTGACAGACAGGGACCGGGACTGCGCACGGTTGTAACTGGAAGAGCTAGCGTTTCAGAGGAGCAGCGGGAGAATCGTGTAGTTGATATAACACGGAGTTTCGAATGGCGCTTGTCCTTGTAGCCGGTGTGTTTATTAATACTTGGGCGATGTCAGAAATCATGCTCAGGCCTCTCAAGCCACTCAAACACTGTGTAGACCTGAAACTAACACTCTCTGCCTATACTGTACTGTATTATCTGTGTAATCCCTCAGTCGTCCAGGTCTGATCCATAGAAAAAGAGAAATAAAATCTATCAACTGGACAAAACGTTGTAGGAGTGAAGACGTTTCGCTGCTCATCCAAGCCGCTTCTTCAGTTCTGGTCAGATCACTCATGGACACTGCTTTATATCTGTCTGAAAGGAGGAGCTAACTACACTGAAACTCAAAACCATATTGTTTATAGTTTCTGTTTGTAGGCTAGGTCTACTGTGCACTGTCTCCGAGTCCTACTTAGCATAGTCATTCAAGCCCCTAATGAGTGCTTTCACAGTACTGCATTGCACTACACTTAATATTAACACTTACATCAAAAAGTTGTTCAGTGGTGGTATATAAAAATAGCATTTCACAATTGTGTCACGCACCGGGTGTTCTTCTACTTTGCTTCAGATCTTTTTCATCCTTTTGCTTAATATTTCACAGTATGCAACTTTTTAGTCAAAAATAGGCTGAAAGCAGAACTAAGTAACTTATTTAATGTCTTTCAAAGTTTCTCTAGTGGTTACAAAGGAGATTTTGGGGTGTTTGAAGGGTCCGTTGGCTCCCTCAGCTGTCTCTGAGGGGAAAAAACTGACATGTAAAGTGCTTTACAGCACTTCAATATGCACGTCATACACAAAGGTAAGTGAGGTAGCGACACACCCCTTACAGGCTTTGCCCACAGTTCACTACAAGGATAAATGTCTGTGGAAAGTGTTTACAACATTTTCAGAAATGACCTATAAGGGGAGTGCTACCGCTAAGGTTACTTAGTTCTGCTTTAAATAAAAACATGCTCTTTTTGGTTAAGTTTATTGCACTGAGAAACTTTGAAAAGCATGTGTCCTTTCTCTGAGCAGGCTCGCATCTCCATAAACCTTTTATTTGGCCTGAAGGAGGCCGTACTTCTGCTTGTTTCAATGGAAATATTGTTCCCTCTATTATAATCTTACACAGTTTGACATAAAGCCTAAGTATCTCTGTGTACTTCCGAAGTATGGTTTTAACTTTCTATTTCTATAGAATCATACAGTGTCAGAAAGTTACATACAGTTCTTTTTCCTTTTTTCTCTATTTCTCTCTAATAATATTTTAACTATAATTTTAGTGCATATAGAATCAACAAAATTCTGTTGAAAATGGTAGAGGATTTTCCCAAACATTCCAGCAAAATGTCTAGATGTTAATGACACTTTACAGAATGGACTGGCCTATTTTCCTTTGTTGCCAAAACAAATATTCTTTACAAGCTACTTCGACTCAGATTAATCTGTTTATGCAGACCATGCGAACCATCAAATCTCTCATCAAGTATAAGTGGCCAACTAAATTTCAGTGCCAGCTCCAACCAGTGCATGTTGCTGTTGTGTCCTTGGGCATGACACTTCACTCTCCTCACCTCCATGTAAATATTGTGTATAAGCAGCTTTGAGTTTTCGCCATAGCAATGCACATTTGAACAATTAAAGCTCCTGTACCCATTTTTTCCTGTGTATTTGAGCAAAAAAAGCCAATATATGTACATTTTGTAGCGTATCGGCTATTGACCTTAAATCTCCAGCAGAGGCCAATACTGACTTTGGCCAACCCACTGCCTCCATCTGCATAAAGAGTATGTGCATAAAACTTTATTTAAACTCTTCGGTCCAGAGAGGGAGCTGTAAAAATGTGACTACCCTGCTCTCTTATCCACTTTGTAGCAAAACCAAACGTGGGTGGATTTGTACTAAATTCAAGTAGGATAATTGACCAAAATCGGCCCTACCTATCAGCCCAAAAATATCGGTTTGTCTGGATGGTTAACAATCAGTATCAGCCATGGAAAAACCCTTATCGGTCGATGTCTAGAATCAAAACTTCATGGCATCTTTGCTTGTGTGTAAACTCTATCATCTGCTCTCTTAACTGACGGCACCACTCCCAATCTGGATCCACGGGGAGGGGAATGAATGAAAAAGCATTGTCACGCATAATAATTGAGGTCTTAAAAAGAGGCTGGCAAAACCTTTCAATTATGAAGCATTCACAACAGCTGCTGAAATATTTGTTTTGACTAACACTCGCCTCTATACATTACTTTTATCTACGGCAAGCCAACTCTCCCAAACTTCCTCTTACAACTTTACATTCAAAGTACTACTGTAAGTGTTCAAAAGTCCAGAGAGAATCACATGTATTAAAGTTCAATATTTTAACATCTGTTCAATTTGCAAAAGAGAATAGTTAATATAAATGTGTTGAGATTTTTGACATGATAATTTTAAGATTGTCAGAAGTGGAGAGAGTAGCTAAAACATTTTCTCAAATAAGAGTCATTTTACTTCAAAACGATGTTACTCCAGTAGAAGTTTGAAGAAGTGGTCCAAAAAGTTACTGGAGTAAGAGTAAATCGTATTTGGGAAAAGTACTGCTCAAGTAAGAGTAACTTAAAACTTAAAACCTGGTATTTTCAAAGAATAAACCATAAGAATTTGAGAAACTAAATCATAACTAAAGGAGCGGTGCAAGAAACAAAAAACACAAATATTCAAATCTTTTAGTATCAACTTAAAGCTTTTCCACTTGTGGGAAGAGCAACCAAAATTTTTCTCAATTAAGAGTACTGTTACTTTTATAAAAATATTACTCAAGTTGGATTAAAAGTATGCTTCTAGAAAAGTGCTCTAAAAAGTAAAATTTATTTTAAAAAAATGACACAATTAAATATAACCAAGTAAATGTAACTGATAAGGCTGGGTATCATTAAGATTTTGCTGTTACAATACACACCTCGATACATAGACCATGATACAATATATATTTCGATACAGTAGTTTTTTCGATTTGATACAATACGATATATTTCAAAAGGATTCAATACGTTAAGGCTTTCGTGAGGCTTAATGATCAGTCCCATTTCCACAAAAAATAAACATTAATGGAGCATTTATCTTCCTTTTACTGCACTTTGTTTACTTCATGTGATTAACTAGAAGGACACAATAGACTGTTTCATTGGTCAATATTATTTATCCACAGCTTAAACAAACTCCACAGGTCTAAAATGCTCTAAAGGATCACAACATATCTACTAAATCACAACTGTGCTACTAAAAGTTTTTGTTAAACCTCTGTCTGTGCAAAGCTAATATGAAATGCAGCTGTTTTAAAAATAAAAACAGTGAATCAAATGTCAAATATTCTGCATAAACAAGTTTCTTTTCTCTAAACAAGCCACACGTAGCAGTGCTGTGACAGAATAACATGGTAAAATATACAAAAAATATATTGATACAGCAGCCCACAATATCGATACAGTATCATTAAATTAAACAATACGATATATCCATATTTAGATATTTTTACACATCCCTAGTAACTGAGCACTACAAAACTCTGGCTGCTGTCAATTTGGAACAATAAGGGATTAAGTTAATGTAAATTTATCACAAAATGGACTGTTTTTAGTAGCAAAACAGGAGGTTGGCGATTTGATGTTAAAAGTATTCTGTTTTGAGCTAGTTTTGAGTCAACTTGAATGAAAAATATCTTATCCTAAAATAACATTGTTTATTCAAATGCTGCTACCAAGAATATAAGGTGAAATATGACGGTTTCTCTCATGTAAAACTCCCCAAAGCTAATTTAAGGTATACTATTTTTGACTTCCCACCTCGCTACAACCCAAAAGTGCACATTGGAAATTGCTAGCATGTAATTATGTGAGATTAGTGTTTTGATGGACTGTCATCCCAAATGGGACACAGCTGGCATGTGGCCCTGTCTTTCCAAAATGTAACATAATCAAAGAGCTTAGGTGAATATTTATGACTTCGCAAGAATCAAAAAGGCTACAACTGGGGGAAATGATACCGAATATGTAGCATGTCTACAAGTCCCAGAGTAATTATGTTAACGGAGCGGAGTTTTACCGTCACTGTAGCACTAACAACGAGCATGCTAACCGCGTACTTCCTGAGTGTGACACAGTAATAGCCATGCTCAAGACCAGAGGTGACAGAGCCTTTTCTATGGGAGTGCCCAGACTATGGAAAAACCTCTCTAGACTGAAAACACACCTCTTCTGCCTGGCATTTAATACACTGAAGTTATAGTAAAATTGCATTGAATTGAATAAAACACTATAATTAGATGCATACAGTAAACAATTCACTTATTTTGACCTCAACTGCTGCTTCTACAATATATCTGTTCTGGGGCAAGACTAATTTTGCTCCAACGTATAGAAAAAAGATGAAAAATAAAAAATCGGGTACAGATCCTTTGAGAAATGCATGTATATTTCTACAGCATCAACTACTACAAATCCCCCATAGTCTTGATGCAGGTAATTGCTGTGAAATACCGCGCACGTGCAGGCCATAGGTACATACACGAGAGGAAATAGGGAGCGTTTAAGGAAGCTACTGACACTCGATAGGGTCCTAGCGAGCTCCTTCACGATGCTTCACGTGCGAGATTAGTTTTTGTCGACCATCTCCTTTGGCGTTCAATCTCAGCCACATTGTTCCATTATATGTGTTGTGGTGCGCTGGGTAAAAGTTGTATGTTAGCGGAACGCGACAGCAAACGCGAGCGGCTCGGGGCGGTGAGTACAGTGGCTGGTCTTTTCCCGTTGTTTAAAGTCGAGATGACACGTTAGACGACTAATTTCACTAAAACATGATTATATTTAAAGGTCCTATGCTACACTATTGTCTGATCTATGTTATAATGTTGTTTCCTCATCAAAAACATACCTGGATACTTTGTGTTTTGTTTCATTTGCGCAAATCCTGCATATTTAAGCTGAGTTCTTCTCTCAAACAGGAAACACTCTGTGCCACCTTGTGATATCATATTGTAATACAGGAAGTGCTCTGCTGTGTTTTTAAACTCCATACACCTTCACTAGAATCATTTGGATGATTTCAGCCCTGGAATTGCCAATCGCGACTGAAATAAAGGTAAAATGCAGCTATTAGCTTGAAAACTATCACCACGTGACATCACAAAGAGGAACAGAGCGGTTGAATTTTTGAGGTATAGCCAGATTTATAAACCTGGATTACTCAAACATGTGTGAATGAAACTGAACACGACTCCAAGTACGACTTTTATAACATGGCTAAAGGCTCACATAAGTCAATTTTGTGTAATATGGGACCTTTAAGATTTAACATAACATTTTGCTTGTTTATTCTTTTAACCTTTTGCTTCCTGGTTGGACATGGTCAATAGATATGACATGGCGTAGGGGTAAATCTATAACTGTTACCTAGCAACCATAATGTTAGTAATGGCTAGAGCTCATCCATACACAATAGTTATGATTAGACTTAGAAAAACATATTCATTTTCATTTAATGATTGTTCCCAGTGTGGATGATATAAGTACAGGTGATCCATTTTTAGAACACTTCCTGCATTTTTGTACTTTTCTTATCAACTTTTTTCCAACAAACTGTCACTTAAGTAAAACTATGATAAATATTTACCACCAGATATGATCCCAGCAGACAAGGAATAATTAGAAAAAAACATAAAAACCTGTCGTATGCACTTAAAGATGATCATAACAAACTGTCGCATTGCATTGTAGATGGATGGTTTTAATCTTTGTACAAGAAAAGTTAGGAGTTTAGATTACTGCAGTTTTAAGAGAATACTCAGAGTACAGCACTGGTACTGTTAAAGCCATTATACTTGAGTTTTAGTCCTAAAAATGTGAAAAACAGAATTAGTTCATTTAAAAAAGTTATTCTTCAAACACTTTATGTATTCTGAACATCCTAATTATTCACCATGATGAGTTTATAAGCACTTTTTCACCACTTTCAGACTCCAGAGCAGAATTTAGCCGTCACTGCAACGCTAGCAACCATTAGCATGCTAACTGTGCACTTCCTGATTCTCAAAAAACACTTGCTTATATCAGTACAAAACTAATTTTGGTCAAATACATGAAAAAAAATAAGTATGGGCCTTAAAAATCAAAGAAAATTCACTGTATTTTAAATGATATTTCAAAAGTACTTCACATAATTTTTTTTTTACGTGTACTGCATATACCACAGTACCGTTTTAATAGCTCTGCGGTGTGAAAAAAATAATGAAACAGGGAGTTTGGAGGATTCAATATCTGCTCTCCATCTGTCAGCTCTCTCTATATAAGCAGCGTAAAACCTGACGCTTTACAGCAATAACTGCCGGTTTGACGACTTCTACACACAAAGTTTGCGTTCCAACACGAGGCTTCCTACCATTCACAAGCGCACGAGTTCGGAAATCAAATTCATTTTCCGATCGCAGCTATTTGCCTTTCCCCCCATACTGCAAAAACATACAAGCGTCTCACACCTCGGGCTTTTGTTCACGAGGAGATCAATGCGGTAATCCAACTTTTTCGAGCTCCGTTTTTGTTTTTTTCTTTTTTTTGCGCACTCCTCCTCAGCTCCTTTGTGAGAGGGAATTTATTTTTCCAATAGCAGAAAGCTCCGGAGACGCACCAAGGACAATTTTCCACATTGTGTCAGTTTTATTCCCAATCCCGGACTCGGTGTTATCTATCAAGGATTGTACAGTAGCAAACAATTTCATTTTTCACACGGAGGCCTGGGGAGTTGATTCCACAGCCATTTGTATTCTGCTGTTCTCATATTCTTTTTTATCATTGCGTAAAGATTGAAAAAGAAAAAAAAAAACTGTATTATTCATTTGACAGTTTAAGGCCAGATGCTCTCCCATTTATCCTGACCATCTCAGATAATGGGAAAGGGAAAATGGTGTGAAAAGCTCAAGATGCAAAATGTAAATGATGTTAAACTGTCAAATATTAAAGGGCCTGTACCAGACTTTTTTTAAACAAAATTTGTCCCGCCCCAGTGCATATTGTATGTGTATGTATTTTTTGTTTTTCTACCTCTAAGTATTTTATTTTATTTTATTTTATTTTAAAGCATATCTTTTTAACTTATTTGTATTTATTCAGCGTTTTTATGTTGCACTTTATCACCAAAGTAAGTTCCTGATTTATGAGCTGTTTTCACTGACAATGGCAATAAAAGTCTGATTCTGATTGTCCATTTTATGATGAATTTAGAAATGCTTTATTTGATGAAATCTTCACCCAGTGCCCTGATAAGTTCTGGTGTATTGATGACAAGATGAAATGGCTGAACGTTAGCATCATTTCTCTGTAAAACCTGGAAGAATTGACATGCGAGTTTATTTAAATGAGTCTATTGATGTTTGTAAGACACATCTGGCAAGTGGACTATTGTATTGTCATTCATTCATTCATTCGTTCATCTATAACCAGCTCAAATAAGTTGGTTTTGTACTGTCTACATCTATTATAAAGCATTGTTTTGTATAAGAAGTGCGGGTTAGCATGGTAGCTGTTATTGGCTTTACAGCGACGGCAAACCTCCGCTCTGGTCTCTAAGAATTGTGAAAAGTGCTTATAAACTTATCGCAGCGAATAATAGGATGCTCTAAATACATACGGTACGTGAGGAATAACTTTGCACTACAAACAGCAAACTGTAAAATGAACTAGTTCTGTTTTTCATGTAAAATTTAGATTAGCAGCTGTACCCGGATTTTGTTCATGTTGTTATGTAAAATTTGTTGCAGCAGTACAGATACAAGGCCGTGGGAAGAGGACCGTGAATCTCTGAAGTTTACATAGCAAAAAACGAAATGTAAATCTGTCAACTGGACAAATTGTTGTAGGAGTGAAGACTTTTCTCTGCTCGTCCAAGCCGCTTCTTCAGTTCTGGTCAGATTGCTTAAGTTTACGACTATTTATTTAATTTGAGCGATGTCTGTTTGGAAATTGCTGCGCCGTTTGTCCCTTTAGAGTTACGGTGTTTATTGTTCTGTGACATTCGAGTGTGACATGAACTAAATTCCCAAATTAATGTTGGGACAAATCTCAGACTTTTTTATGCCACCTACAGTTCTAAGGCCAAATAGTCAAGTTCATGTAGAAGGAGAAAGCAGTAGCACGGCAGCGGGACAACGGGAGAGTGAGACAGAGGAGGAGTTAGCTGGGACTCGGAGCTAGGACTCACTCAGAGACGTGGAAGGGATGTGCAGGAACGGCTAATCCAGGTAGGACGACCCAAAGGGAGCAATGGGCCCACCGGCGCTGCATCTGACACATCCATGCCAGCGCAAATGTTTTAGAAATGAAAATATTCACGCTGTTTTCGACCTCGGTGGCTTGATAAGTGGAGATGGCTGCACTGTGACTCTGAACTGGACTGTGTATTTTGTTTTACGTGTCTGCAGGCTTTGAGGAAAAAGTGAGTGAGTTTAGATAGGTATGGAAGAACAGAAACTCTCCCCATTGGTAAAGAATTTTCTAACTGGCGTAAGACCACAGCAAAGTTTAACTCACACGAGAACTCGCCAGTACACCGTGATGCTACAAGGACACTGTCTGGGCTAAAGTGAATGTCTGTAATTCAGATATAGCAGCAAGAGTTCAACCAACAGTGAGGCATGTTTCGGAGTTATTCTTTTGCTCCATTTCCTTTCTTAGACGTATGATACTTATTACCTTTTAAAAGACATGATGCGTGCGGGGTTCTGCGTGAGTTAATGTTAGAGAGAACATACAGTTTGCTATTTGAAAAGGAGGAGGTGGAGGACAAAAAGGTGGAGGACAAAATGGGGCAACTGGATGAGTAATACCATACAGAATAAAGTTTGTGCAGAGTGTCACTGTGCTTATAAAAGAATCAGCCAAACGAAAGCAGTTTTATGAGTCACTATTTAACTGTGAGGATGTGACTGTGAACATTTGGTGAACACAAAAGCAATCCAGCGCTGTTCCTCTGCATATCCTGTGTTATTGGCCACTTTGGAACAGCTGAAATATGAAAGGAGTTTACACATTGAGACTCGAGCAAAAGTAAAAGTAGGACTCTCTGCCCAGAGCTTTTATTGGAGAAGTGGAAAAAAACAAATCAAACTGTTTGTTCCTGCTCATATCAGTGACAAGCTCTGAGAGAAGCGTTTCCACTCTCAGATGACTCAAAACCTGGCTGAGGAGCACATCTCAGAAGAGGCTTAGAGATCTGGCAGTAATGCACGTGCACACAGACATCACTGAACAACTGGATTTATAGGCCATGATTAAAACTTTTGTCAGTGTGAATCCTGAGCGCAAGAAGACATGGCCATGCAGATCTGGATGTGCGCCCTGTGTGCATCGTTTTTTTGTGTTTTATTTGTTTAGTTTTGATGCAACTGCTGTTTGTGGTTAATGGACATGAAATGATACTGAATCATGAAATATGTGCTTAAAATGCAGGCTCTATGTATTGTAAATGTTTGGCACCATCGTTGTGCATCTTCACCTCAGCGCCCCCTCACCAAAATGTGTTCCCATGGCTATTTGCAGGTATAATCTTGAAGCAGCTCTTGTAGTGTTAAAATGAGAGTAATGCTTGTGCACAGTTAGCAGGCTAGTACATGGATCTATAATAATAACTGGATAAGACACTTCCCTCCGTGTGGTGCAAGATGGTTTAGTGAATTCTCTCATAAAGAAGATTTTTTGGGGTGTTCAATCTGCCTATGTTCAGCTGACACAAAGAGTAAATGTTGTAGGGATTCTTCTGTATTTCACAACATGAACTTTTTACAGTATTTAAATCCTCAAAGTGCCTAAAAGTTAGCTTTGTAAAATGATTGGTCAGAGCTGATCATACAGTGTTTCTCACGTGCTAGTCCCTGCTGAGGAAGTAATTTCTTTTTTGTCATTATGCTCTAATAAGCACAGCCCAATGAAAACAAAACAATGCCACGTTTGGTTCATCTTCCAGATCTTATTATACTTCCGTGGGCTAGTAGCACAAATTCTGCTCGTTTGCTCTAAAGATGTGAAAAGAACTCGTCGCTGTAAATAATTAAGAAGTTAGGATGCATTACAAAAGCAAGCACTAAGCGGAGGAAAATGTGGACTGCAGCAAACGGTTTAACGTGAACATTGTGTTTTCACTTTTAAAACTATTAATTGACCTTGTGAGTAGAATTTTAAAATAATGTAAGAAATAATTGGGAAACTAAAACAGTACAATATCTCACATCTTTTAAACTATTTATTTTATGATTTATTAAAAGCAGCAACTGTATGCGTTTTTACGTAGTGGTAGAAGTAGCAGTAGAAGTTGTAGACGATACACAATCCTTACATTTAAGTCATCTTGTTAACTGTATACATTTACAAAATTAACTTCAGTCGTAAGCTTTATTTAAGCCACAACAACTTTTAGCAACACGACTCGCTTTAAAGCTTGAGACTTTCCAACAGCGGCGTACTCCAGAGACCTGAAAGAAAGGACCATTTTCTACAATATGTCTTTTTCCCCCACTCTTACTGTTATCTATCCCGCCTTGTACAGTAGCAAACAATTCCATTTCTCACTGGGACCCTGGGGAGTTGAGTCCAGAGCAGTTTGTGTTTATTACCTACTATGCTTTTCCTTTTTTTCCTTATCATTTTTTATGTGAGATTAGGGGCGACCTGGCTGTTTTCCGCTTTCCTCCGACTTAGGTCAAAATCCACGGAAGCGGCACTCCACAGCTCACCGCATATGCATACCAATAGCTTCCAATGTTATAATCCCTTTAGGCACACTAGATTATTCCAAAAAAGCAGTTTGTTTTTGTACTTGGATGTTGACTTTCCACTGGCTTTTGTCGCAGCAGATTTTCCGAGTTAGCAAGAGAACGAAGCTAGCACGCGTCCCGGTTTTAACCCAATACGGAATGCTCTTAGCAGGCTCTTAGGGAAGCAATGCGGGATCACTCCATGCGGATTTATGGCGGGTAATGCACTTTATGAATGCTTATGAAAACAGCTTTTATAATGGCGTTTCTTTCAAAGTGGCTTTTTCATGGTGCTGTGTTCTTAACAAGCGAAATAAAATGAAATAAAATCCTAGCAGTTTGCGTATGAATACACCATGCAAGCAAAAACTAGTTATGATTACCTTGCGTTTTGTTTTATTTCATGGTAGGGTTTAGTTATAGGAACTGTATGTAAAAAAGATACTATCATCACAACTGAACCTGGGTTACAAGTGCTTAAACCTGCATATAGAGGACACACACAAGTTTTTTCTCATTCTAAGTGTAAGGAAACGGGCAATGAAACTGGCAACCCAATTGAGAGACTCCTGTGAGGCTCATTCTGCTTTCTGATTGGTTTATCCTCTTGAGAACCAAAACACCTGATTATAACATAAATACTCAGATCTGGGGACACAAATAGGTCAAGTTTATGAAATTTTAAATCAAAATCTTACATACGCTCCCTTTATTTCTGGGTTGGTACATATATTGGTCGTTTTCAGATTATATGATGTCATTATGTCATACTCCCAGAAAGCAGGCAAAATGTTCTAGTGATTACAGTTTTACTTTGACGTGAAATATCCAAAAGGTAAATGCACAAATCTTGAACCTGATCAAATGTTATTGGCCCTATGTCATGTGAAAACCAAAACGTACAATGTTTTTCACGTGGTAAATGCAGGGCCGGTCCAGCTTATAAGCAGAATAAGCAGCTGTTTAGGGCCCCGAGGCCACCAGAGGGCCCCCAAGAGCCCATACATTTATATTAAAAATAGTATAATATATCATGTTTTACTGGGCACAGGGCTTGTGTGTTTACAGCAGCCTAAATATCCTTCTAAAACAATTACATTTGTTTTATACCGATAGTAGTAAAATATCTGCTGCTGCTACATTTGTTTTTGAGTCGGGCAGAGGTGAGGGCAGCTCTGTGTTTACACCGGTGCAAGGACCTTTTATAATGTAAATTTAAGCCCACTGCCGCAAACTGGAACACATTAAAATCCACCAGAAATGAATTAAAAAAAATCTACAATTAAAAAAAAATCTTACTCCCCTTATATATTGGTGTACTGTTCTTGTGACTGTGGTAGTTGTGACATTCTGGATGTTTTCAGTCTGATGTTGGTCATATAAACACAAATACAACTGGTCAAGGTGATGAGAGCAGAGTCAGAATGTGTCAAATGTGAATCACCAATAGCTGAGCCAGGAGGGATCCACTGTCAGGGGCCCCAGAGACAAATTCAGCTTAGGGCCCCCTGAAAGTTGCGCAAATATGTTGCATTTTATGTAGATTCATAGGCTACGTGGCTTGTATACTTATTTAGTGTGGCCATACCTGCTTGTCAATGCCCATGTCCAGTTGATCATTGTATACGAAAGATTAAACGCACACTATCTCTACTACTACCACACTTCTACTGATAAAACTGCCTAGCTCTAACTGGTTACATTATCTATAAGGAATAAGAAAAAAATAGAAGTACCACCATTAGTATGACGACTACAAAGTTTATTGTGTTATTAAGTGTACTAGTTAAAAGGACACACGTTATTTCTGTTCAACACAAACGCTCCTGTCTGTCTTCGATGTGTACTTGTGTTATTTATGTCACACCAATTAACACAGCTACTTGTATGAAACTTCACTTTTCACCTCTGTTCATTTATCATAGTGTTCTGTTGACAACTGACGTTTACATTCCCTTTCTTCATTAGGCGTGAATTGCTAGCCGTGGCAGCTAATTAGACAGCACATAATGTAACTGATTAGAAGTTGTGCCTCTGTTAATATTCAGTTCTGGACAATTTGTACTCAAGTAAAAGTACAGTTATATGGCTAAAACCACTCAATTACAAGTACTGCTTCCAAAATTGTGAAGTAAAAGTAAAACGTATGCGTGATAAATACTACTAAGAGTGGGTACTAGTTATTTTTTAACACAATTTAGATATTGTGATGGAAAATAAATGTATAGGTTGCACTGGTCTATAAGCCGCACAGGACTATTGGTTACACTGGAGTATAAGTCGCACTTGAGTATAAGTCGCGCTTGAGTATAAGTCGCACTTGAGTATAAGTCGCACCAGCCAAAAAATGCATAATAATGAAGAAAAAAAACATATATTTCACATATAAATCACATCTGAGTTTAAGTCACACCCCCAAACTATGAACAAAAGTGTGACTTATACTCTGGAAAATACAGTAATTACATGACATGGGTATTTGTAACTAGTTACTTTCCACCTTCCCCACCTCCTCTTCCACTTTACACTCACCAGTGCCTCTAATATCCTCCTGCATTGATCCAATCTCGCTAGTTAATGTCTCTGTTTTCACGTCTTCCACCTGTACGTTACGTTGGAGTCGATGCATACGATTAAACGCGCACTGCGGAACATTTTTTTCTTCACTAAGGGACCTCTTATGGCTTGACAAACAAATGCTTTTAATTTAAAGAGCCCGCTGCAGCATTGGAGTTCTAGACGGACTACTTAAGCGGACTAATTGTTCCTCTCCGTAGTCTTGTAAGTCTAAATATTCCCGTTGGTGTGGTAGTGTATAACTTATAGCAAAGCACAGCCCGTTCTCCATAGGGCCCTTGTGAAAAGATGGCCCACACAGCTAAAGTGGTTCAAGCCCTGCATTGCTAAATAGATGTGTAAAGAAGACATTTTTTTCTGGCTTCTCAAATATAGACCAGGATACAGTTGTGTTGCTTTGGAATTGTACAGTTTATAGCTCACAATAATGTTTAAGGAAAAGTGTGCTTTGTAATTCATGTAAATGTGAAGATGATACAAACAGATACATTACCATACAAGAATTTGATTGATCTGGATATTTTAAAGAGGGGGAAATATGTAGTATTAGCTTTTTTGGACCTTTCTACCGTGTGATAGTGTTGTTCTCTCATTAAAGTGGATTTATATGTCTCTATCCAATCCAACCTACTTAACCTCCTCGGTCCTGACGTCGACATATTTGGACAACACATTTTGGTTTTTCTAGGCCACAATACAATTTTTTTTCTCTACAAGGTCCTGGTCTCCACATGTGAGGTCATTAAACTGTCACTGAAAGGCGAGTTTAGATTCAGGATGGACTTTGTTAAAGGCATGTGTCTTCCTGCTCCTGTCAGCAGCTCTTCACATGAGCCACATTGTTCCAAGAGGCACAATTGTTGTTTCTTATTTTGTTTTTACACTCAGGAAAAAAGTTGCTGTGTTCAGTTTTTGCAAATCATTATTCAGATGTGACTTTATTTTGCTCTATCAAAATCATTAAAAAGTAGAACGGATACCCTCATATGTGGACATTTTTCATCAGGTCCCATTCAGCCCAAATAACAAAGAGAAATTAATAAAGCAGGTCATGCAAGAGCTCGGGTCTCAGGAGGTTAATTTGTAAAGCTCATTTTATTAACAGTTTCAAAAGTGTTCACCAGAGACAGTTAACAACTATACTAATAAGAAACAAAAATATATATATGAATAAACGCTCAAATGTTTAATCTCACTCGTTCTACAACAGTAAAACCAGTAAAAATCAAACAAAATTCTGTGCAATGCTCGGGATACAAAAAAAACAACACACTACAACTTGACAAACCTGATGAAATGTGCAGTAGTTTCGTTGACGGGATGCACGCTGATTAAGTTGTGATAGCGCTCTGAAGGGGGAGTGATTTAGCGCAGGGAGCAAAGGGATCGAGAACTCAGAGCATCAATAAACAACAACAAAAATAGGAAGTAATTACTTAAATGTTATTTTCAGATAATGCATTATTATAAAACAATAAAAAGTAGCATAACAATCTAAATAGCTATGGGTTAACTATTAAAATCAGACAGAAGTGTAATTACTCCTGTTTTTCTTTTGTTTTTTTTTTGTTTGTTTTTTTTGCAAGAACATTGATAATTTCACCAAAATATAGCATATTTCCTCAGGGATGAAGTAATAATTTGTTTTTTAAAGGTGCACTATATAACTTTTCTGCCGCCTATTCTCCCTGGAAATGTTTTCGGTGTGCCCAGATTATTCCACTGTACGGAAACATATCTCCATGGACACAAGCAGGTAATGCCACCAGACCAAGTTATAAGCCAGATCTGTGGAAAGGTGATCCTGCTCACACTGTAAGAACACATTTATTCAAGGTATTTTTTGAGAAATATCAAAATCTATAATTGAATAAATGAAAATACCTCATACATTATATAAGACAAGTATAATGGACTCTCCACCAGTCACATAGTTGGGTACAAGTTACATAGTACACTTTTAATACTTACTTCCACAACTGCTTCTACTACGAACCTACTGCTTACGCTTCTTCTTTGTTATAAACACAAACCTTTGTCTCAGTGTTCCTGGCAGGTGAGGGAATAAGCGTAATTGTGTTTCAGTAAATCCACGAGCCAATGGAAGGATCGATTGTCCCATCGATGGTTGGCAAATTGAAAGCAGCGTCTTGAGGAGTGAGATGTATATAAAGTGAATTAGGATTTTCCCAATGGGTACTCGTTTCTTAGCATACCCACAAATAACCTTTCTCACAAATAGTCTGATATGTTTATTTTGGGAGCATATTAACTCCAAAAGATGGTAATAGCACGTTATGAGGTAGGTTTGTAAAAGCGCTTTTCTGCTAATTGTTCCGGGAGCGTACTGTGCAAACACCAGTTCCAAATGAAAGTGCTAAAACGTTCAAGAGTTCACAAGGTTTTTGCAGGTTGAGAAGCATCGATGGAGTTTTTAAAATACTGTATATGACGGATACTGAAACTCAAGGATATCGTCTCTGTGTATTGAAAGTCATTTTATTGGAGGAGAAAGGTAATGAAGGAACGTCCATGGATTTTGTCCACTTTGTCCATGTTGGATGAGAACTACGTAGAAACAACTCTCTGTGACCATCCCAGACAGTGGTTTCTCTAACACAATTCCAAACCAGAGTGAAAGACATGACTAAACTCACTGTTGGTTCCGATTCAGGTGCAGGACCTTTTTAAAGAGGCTCTACTTGAGTTTTTCATATAATAAAATGAATTGTTTTGCCCAAGTAAAAAAATATGATAAATAAATATTTGAAATTGTATATAAACATATTGCATTAAGCAGCTCTTACGGTCAAAGTGAGACCTCTGTTCACTGTCTGCATATAATATCTTTCTATTTATTCTCCACAAACCAGTGCGCTGTTAGCATGCTAGTTGTTGTTAGCATTACCGTGACAGCTAAACTCTGCGCTGGTCTCTGTAATGGTGAATAATGATGACACTTTGAATGGGTAGTTATGCTTGGACGACTGCAAATTGTTTAAAATTGACTCGTTTTTAAGTCACTTTTTAAGATTAAATCAATACAGTACCGAATACAGCTATAAGTACTTTATAATACCTTAGCACACAAAAAGTTTGGAATCAAAGCTGGGATTTTCTCACTGTGAGGCGAGTGCTAACAACTATCGACCTTTTTTACTTTCTATTTGTCTATTTATTTGACTCGGAAATCTTGCACTTGGGCTGCTCTGAAGGCTACCAGAGTATGTACTTACTTACTTGATACTTGATAAGTCTACAGATCATCATATCACTTAACCATTGCATTCCATCCCACTCTTCTCAAGTCTCTCTCCTTCTTATCTGTCCATTCCACCTCTCTCTTCCTCCCTTAAGTGACTCTCCGTGCGCCTTCAACCACTTTACCTTCATTTACGCACATCTGAGCTTCTCCGGTATGCAATGACGCTTTTAAGTCTACACCACCTGCATCTAATTATAAACAATGTATCCTCCACGAACTAGGAAGAGAGCTGTTAGCATGCTAGTTGTTGTTAGCATTACCGTGACAGCACAGAGTAACGCTAAACTCCGCATTGGCTTCTCGAAGTTGTGAAAAGAGCTTATAAACTAACTCATTTGGACCACGGCAAAGAGTATTTTTTTGTCTCTTATTAATACAGTAAAATGAATATCTAAATAATGTACTTTGATTATGTTATAATAACCTTAACCCTAGCCAATTTATTTTGATTATTTGATTTGATTTAATATATTTTTTAGAAAGAAAGAAATCAAGTAAGTTCTTATTTACTTACTTAATAAATCTAGAGGTCATTGGGTTACTAAAAGAGTGGGTATTATGCAAAACCGTTCGTTCTTTTTAGCTTTTTACTGTTATAATGTTGTTCCCTCATCAAAAAACATGACTGAAGAGGTTTTAGATGTCAGGTTTAGATGTTCCACACTTATTTAGTCAAGCGTTTTAAAGTGCACTCGTTTTTTGGGGTGTTGCTATGACCGCCATGTTGTTTTATGGACTTTGTTGTAATCATCTCTTAATTTTTCGTGTTTTAACTGCTTGTTTTGAAGCACTTTGTCACTTCCCTGTCTGTGAAAGGTGCTACATAAATAAACTTTACTTTACTTCGCTTTTTATCCATGCATTTGTGACTATTTTAACCATTTCTCCCCGGCCGTATTCAAACTGTTCTTACAGTTAGCACTAAGATTCTGTGCAATACGTCACCCACGCTCCCATGCGACAACAACTCTTTATAAATATGCAAAAACCTGACACACAACTCTACACAGCGACTTGATAAACCTGATGTGATGTGCGGTAGTTTCATTAGCGGGATGCATGCGCTCTGAAGGGGGAGTGACTTAACACGAGGAGCAAAGGGACGGGAATATAGCACTTTGAAAACAATAAACGCTAACACGCTGATCTAAATCTGTTATGTGTTAGCTGTTAATAATGCTAATAGAAGTGTAATACCTTGTCTTTTACCATTGTCTTCCATTCTACTCTTTCTCTTCCACTCTCTCCTCTTCATCGCCTTTTCCACTCCTCTTTCTCTCGCTCTCAGCACCCTTAAGTGACTCTCTTACCCTTCATCCACTTTACCGCCATTTGTGCAACAACCGAGCCTCGTCGATATGCATTGGCGCTTTTAAGTCTACACCACCTTTGCCTTTTAATCTCGGGAACCTCGAAGCAAAGTGAAAGTTACAACAAGAAAAAGATGTTTATTTTGATTTCCATCGGCGGCTGTTGTCTCCTGCCGCGATGCTGGAAGTTTGTAATGATGGCATTCATTTGTTCTATTCATCCCCCCATTAGTGGCTTACCCCGCTGCGCCGGCACACTGCAGAGATCCAAGGCTGGGTTCGACTCTCGCATAACATAGCTCCCCATAGAGAGTGACAAACAGACAAAGAGATGTACGTATATATAGTCAGCCCCCCTTGTCGAAGTTTGCCTCCCTCATCACGGGCTTGATGTCAGCGCTGTTCTGTTAGCGAGGCGTGCTCAGGAGCGAGTTTGATTGGTGCTAATGGTGGGTATTGTGGGTTTTTTTTTCCCTTCGGTTGAATAGGTTGGGATGGTATCGTTTCAGATGGTGGGAAAGGGGCGATGAAATGTCGAGGAGATGCTCTGTTTTGGAATGAAATCAACAAACATATGATCAACGAATGAGACTTCCCATAATTCCAAGGTTTAAAGGGCTCATATCACGCTGTTTTCTTATCTATGTTATAATGTTTCCTCATCATAAACAGACCCGGAGTTGTGTTTTGTTTCATTCACACATGTTTAACACACAAACCCTGCCTGTTTAGGCTGTTCTTCTCTCAAACTGAAAACACTCTGTTCCACCTTGTGATGTCATCATGTGGTAATACAGGAAGTGCTCCACTGTGTTTTTAAACTCCATACACCTTCACTAGAATCATTTGGATCTTTTCAGCCCTGGAATTGCCAAATCAGGAATCTTTATTGAACAAACGGTAAGAGGTAGCTGCTAATTTGACTATTGCTTCATGACATCACAAGGTGGAACAGAGCATTTTGAGTTCAGGAGATTAAGACAATCTAAGGATTACTCAAACTTTTGTGAATGAAACAAAACACAATTCTGGGTATGTTTTTGCTAAAGTTACAGCATTCTAACATTCATTAAACCTCAAAATAATGCAATAATGTAATATAGTACTTTTAAATACCATCAAGTGACAGCTATCAATTTGTATTAAACATAGTATTAAATGTAGTAAACCCAGAAAAAAAAGTAAAAATACATTTGTATTTTGACAGTGTAAAGGGGCCACATGCTTGTCACCATGGAGATGCTATTGTTTTGCCTGTAATGTTCCAGAAAACCGAACAACACCCGGCCAAATTACAGCTCATATCTGTGGAGAGGTGCCCCCGTTCACAATAAAAATGCACGTTTTTCAATGTATTTTAGCAATAAAAATCCCTGCAATCAAATTAACGCAAGCTAGATATGTTTAATGCCATATTGTGGAACATTGCAGGCAAAACAATAACTCCACATATCTCTATGACCTGCAGTCCAACTCCAGTTTAAACTATGGGCAGTTAAAACGTTGTGATGTTTTGTGAACCCAACCTATTATTGGATTATGTAATTTGTAATGTAATTTTGTTTTAATCAAAGCTATTGGAGTCTGAAAATTGTGAAAAGTGCTTATAAGCTCATCATGGTGAATAATTAGGATGCTCGGAATGCATAAGGTAAGTGAGGAATAACTTTGGACCACCGCAAACCGTTTAAAATGAACTACTTCTGTTTTTCATGTTTATAAGACCACAACGACATCACATCTCCATGGGAACAAGCATCTCCCCCACCAGAAAAGTCACACAGTGCGGCTTTAGCTGGTGAGATAGTTCTATAAATTGTCTTCCAATTCAATTTCATTTTTATATTCCCGGGGTCGACTGTTGTGGGGGAGCTTGATTGGAGCTAATGGAGCTTATTGTTGCTTTTTCCCCTCCAATCCAAATGGGAAAAGGAAAAGTGTTTTTGCATGTAGGACAAAGGCGCATATATTAATCAAGTCGACTCAACACTCCGGTAAACAAACACAAAAGTGGTTCATACATCAGCAAATTGTTGTGTAGCGTGACATTAATTTCTCCTGAGAATAAAAACTCCATGGATCTCTTTAGCTTAGCTGTAGAGCGCATTGTGCCGAACGCTCTCCAACAGTCTGTAGGCCTCGGCTGGTTTGGCATTGAAATTCTAAAGTATTTGAAACGCGTGGAGTATGGAGATGTTTTTCTGCTTTTCTGAGAGACGCCGTCGTGGTGTTGTACATTGAGTGGTCTTTGATTGTGGTTAGCTATTGTGTCTAATGCGGATTCTTGCTATTAGTTTGAAGCGCAAGTTTGTTCAGTACAAAAGTTTTGCAGTTGCGAGTTAAAAAGGAAGTATGATTCAAAATAGATTTTCTACAATGTTATAACGAGGAAGAGCTTTTAGATGTCATCCATGCGTGTTTGAGTAATCTAGCGACCTCTCCCCGGCCCTATTTGAACCCTCTTTACGGTTAGCAGTACAGTCCTGTCCAAGACTCAACCCACAACGCTATGTCACCCATGCAATTTTCTGTAAATACACAAAAGTATGATGCAAAACAATACACTACAACTTCACAAATCTGGTATAATGTTCAGTAGTTTCATTAGCAAGATGCAGGTTGATTGTGCTTGGAGGAGTGGCATTCATTACACTATTTTCAAAACAATAAAAGGTAAAATATAAATATAAAAATATCTATAAATATAAATAAATAAACTAATAAATATAAAAACAACAAATAAATACAATAAAATAAATAAATAAAATAATAAGTAAATATAATATACATAAATCATAAATACAAACATAATAAAAATACAATGAAAAATTCTAAATATAATAAAAATATAAATATATTATATATATAACAGTTAATGCCCTATAGAAGTATAATACCTCCTCTTTAAGTAAAAGTTGAAAGAAAGAAAAGCTCTTATTAAGTCACTACGATGACTAGTTAGGATGTGAGGAATAAAGTTGCGAACTGTTTCACATTTTTAAGACATTAAAAGTAGATCAGGTATAGCGCCTTTAATGTTAAGAAAAAGTTGCGCGTTGCACTTGTAACTGGAGTGATAGTCGTATAAATCGTCTTCCAATTCATTATAATTTTAACATTTATATACTCGCATCTAACTTTTATGCAGCGTACCCAAAAAACTTCAAAATGATATCTACAATCTCTCCTCTAATTGGCTTTGTGGTGAATCTGAAAGGAAGCTGCATTGTGTCCAAAAGTTCAGACCCGTGGACACAGTGTTCTGTCGGCGGTAATAACCAGGCCTAAAGTGATGGCGGTAAATAGGAGCGGCGTTCCCTCTCCACCTCTGCCATTGTGCCTTTGTGCCTATTGTCTGCGTTCCCCAGCCGCCGCCGCGCCTCTTCGCGCACTCTCCAGCGCACCGTGAACCTCCGGAACTCTCTGTTCACTTAGGCGAATTTATTTTGTCAAGCTTTTATAGCAGAAGAAGACAACGGGGGCCGTGGTATGATCTGTGGTTTGAAGATGCTTGAGCTGAATGATTATTACTCGAACAGTATTTGCTGTAAAGTGAAAAATAGTATTACAAAATTGATCGCTTATGTCAGAGGAGCTGTAGCTGATTTTTTCCATGTATTTGATCAAAATTTGTCATGCCCCAGTACAGATACAAGCAGCTCTTGAAGTCAAAATAAGTCTGCCTGCATCTAATCTGGGATTTTACTTTTTTCAATCAGGAAGTGCACCGTTAGCATGATAGTTGATGTTAGTATTACTATAACTGGCATTCCTTTGATCACTGTAAACAGTTTAAAATGGACTAGTTCTGTTTTGATCTGTTTTTCACTTTTTTTTTTTTTTTTTTCAAGTTTGCTGCACGTAGATTTGAAATTGGATAAAGGATATTAAAGGTACACTCTGTAACTTTACTGGTGGAGTGTATATCACCTGCTTGTTTCCATGCAGATCTTATTGCGCTCCCTGGAATGTTCTACAATATAGCATTAAACTTATCTTTCTCCATGAAGCAAGATAAGTTAAGAAAGGCAGGTGGCGTACCCTCCTCCAGAATATTTACATCATGCACGTTTAATATCCTTTACCCAATTTCAATGTATTTGCAGCAACCTTGACCCACTTGCACAACTTTACAACTGAAGACAGCATTTCTTATCACGTTAAAACCTCATTAAAACTACTTCCTCGCTGGGTGGCGTGTATCCCAGAATGCACTTGTCCCCACTGAGGCGTTGCATCTGTCACAGCCCCACGCACAGGCAGCCCTGCATACACCATTTGTTATCTTAAGATGTTACAAACACATCTATTATTGGTACAGGCAACCACTCCTCTGTTCACCGTTTCAAAATGGCCGCCCTGAGACCTGCCTGTTCCCCTCAGCGGACTCGACGCACAATGAAAAGAGAACGCTGCGCTAGTTTCACGCTCCGCTTCACGCCCCTTCCATCTGCTGCATGGATAAACTAGCTTGGTTGTGCGTTGCTGTTGCTTAGGACGGCTCTTGGATTACTGTAGGTTGGGGTAATGTGGCTAAATACTAATCTTAAATTTAAGGTGCACTATCTTTTCTGTCTCCATGGAGATGTTACTGTTTTGCTATTTATGTTCCACTGTATGGCATTAAACTTGTCTACCTCCATGATGACAAGCAAGTGACACCACCACCATGTCAAAGTACAGATCAGGTCTACGGACAGGTGACTGCACTCACAATACGAATATTTGTTTTAAATGTACATTTTTGAGCATGATTGATAGTTGAAACTATCATAAGATATCACCAAGTTTGTGGAAAAAAACAAAAAACACTCACTACAAATCACACTCGTGGGCAGGGTTGGTGCAGTGTCTTGCCCAATGACACTGGAGTTAAAAATAGTAAATTAAAAAAGGTTCTAAGTTTCAACATTTATGCAAATTTAATTTTGGTGAAGGCAGTTACATTTATATCTAATATCATTTGCAGGGTTTGATTTATAATCTAATGTTTAATGTCCCATTGAGACTTCATTTAATAATTTGCTTCAATAATTCAACAAAAGTACCGAAGCATTGGCAAGGAATGGCTCATTTTCTTAATCTAATTAATTTTGAGTTCAAATAGCTTAGCCAGCTTCGAAACTATGGTGACAACATCTTAGCCTTATTAACACTGTTTCTTTGTTTGCACACTCTGCTGGCAGCTGTATTTTTATACACAAATGTCGAGACAATTTACTCTCATTTCATTTTCAGTTCATTAATGCTGTTCTAATGTAGTTTAAAGATGCACTGTGTAACTTTCCTGGTCACGTACTCGTCTCCATGAAGATGTAATTTCTTTCCCTGGGATGTTCCACAGTATGGCATTAAACTGATCATTGTAGCATTTATTTGTTAAAGGTGTTTTTACTGCTTGAAAAAACATGCATTCATACTGTGGGCAGATCTGACCTCTACTTGCCTCCAGATAAATTGGTTTAATTTCATATTTTGGTCTTTCTAGCCAAAGCAATAACATTGACATGGAGCAGACCTTTTCCAATGAGGCATTTAGACACTGAAGCTCCCTCTGCTGTCAGCAACAGGAATGAACTATCAGAAAATAAACAAGTGTTTGTGTGAGCAAACCTCCATGTCAAAGCCTGATCTTGCCAGGTCTCAGAAGCTGAGCCAGACCGGGCCTGGTTAGTCTTTGGATGGGAGAGCACAGGGAATACCAGGTGCCACAGTGGGGCACCAGTGGCAAAAACTGTCACTGTGTCCTTAGGCAAGACACTTTATACATATTCTAATATGGTGTATATATTGGTGGTGATCGGAGGGGTTGATGGCGCAGATCAGCAGCCTCACTTCCGTCAATCTGCCCCAGGACAGCTGTGGTTAGAATAACTTCATCACCACCGAGTGGATGTGTAGAGTGAATGAATAATGCATGAAATTGTAAAGACACTTTGAGCATCTGGAAAAGTGCTATATAAGGTCGTTTTCACACGTTGGTGCACTCTGAAGCGACCCCAGTGCGCACTAGATTTAGTTCTGTTTACTTTACTTTTAGGTTGGTCTTGTTCACACACACCACACCTCATTCACCCCAAACACACACCAGGAGCCACGTGAGAGTCCATCAACTAATCGTAGAACTTATTTCTATGCAAGCTGACAGAGCCCTGTGGATACACATGTGCACGCTCGCTTCATTGGTGCTATACGTGGTGGTCTTTTCTTTCACCTGTGGCTAAATATACAGTGAGGGCTATGTGCGCTGGTGACAACAGAGAAAACGACACACAGACAGACCCGGGCTGCGCAGACAGAGGCAGGAGGAGACATGTCGCTGGTATTACGTTGATCCAAACTCATCTGGCGAACATGTCAAACCGCAGCTCTGCAGTGCCCATTCATCCAAATGTAGACTTACAAAATGTGTAGGATAAGTCTATATTTTTACCTATGGCACAACAATCCAGGCAAAACATTAAAGGACAAGGCGACTTTGTATTAATGGCCTAATGAAACTAGTGTGAACGAAGCAAAAAAAGGCAAAACATGGTTAAAAGCTCAAACAAGTAAATTTTGCATGTGTTCTTTAAAGCCTTGAACTTTTCCTCGCTTGGATACTACTTGTTTCTCGGCGTAGCTTTCCTCACACGCCCATATTGCGGAGATAGCAGGTTGGATCTTGTGGGATGCAATTAGACATCTGCGTTATGGCCAGAGTTGCATCACATAGACTTAACTCGAGAGCACATGGAGTTTTTAGTGGGGGATTAGACCAGAATGATGTGCTGATAAACACATTTGGAGCCTGATGGAGCGACTTGGCTGCAATAGTGACCTCACGGAGAGCAAGGCAGATGTGCTATCACCAAACCCATCATTAAAGGGCGTGAAAGTGAGCGGACAGCGCACGCGAGATACGGTACGGCTCTGAAGATAAACAACTGTCTGGATAATTACGTCAGATGAGATTTGAACGAACTGAGATAAAAAAAATCAATAAATAATGCAAGTTGTGTTCACGTTTAGAATTTGATGTTATCGAGATCAGATCGAGGGCCTATGTAACTTGATGGGAGATTTACTGTTTTTGAAAGAAATATCCAAGCTTATGGTCTACAAATGTTGAACCTTATTATTTGTTTGGGATTGGCTCCACAAATTTGCCATATTAATCTTGTGACACAATGCTCTTTTAACAGACAACAATCATCGTCTCTGGTGTTCAATAAGGTCACCACTTTCTGAAGTTAAATTTGATTTATTTATACTGAAAAGACATTTGACTTAAAATTAGTTTGCATTTTAACAGTTAAAAGGCACATTCTTCCATATAATGTACTATAGATCGTTTTGTTCTGTTAACAGTATTGTGGAAAATTTAAATGTTCATTTCTATAGTGTGAAAATGTGTATGAAAAAGAGTTTTTTTGTCCAATACTAAGAGCAAATGTCATTAAATCTGAGTCAAGCCAAGCCATTTTATTATATTGGACATTTTAAAGCCATAATATATAACTTTTTAAACAAGAATATAAAATTATTGCACTGAAAAACATGCGTCCTTACTATGAGCAGGCTTGCATCTCCACAAACCTGACTCTTTAGGCCTGGCGGAGGGCTTGCTCCTGCGTGTTTTTGTGGAAATTATGTTCCTTTGACTATAATCTTCTACAGTATGGCATAAAAGTGATCTATCTCAGTGGAGAATGTTCTGAAGTATGGTTTTAACCTTCTATTTTCCATGGACTCTGCCTCCTCTAGAAAGTTACATACTGTACCTTTCAAACAATTCTGCCAACATTTCAGACAAATATTTTAGATTTCTGTATTATTATTGGTAATAGGTAATAAGTCACTAATTTTTTCATAGTTTCGCCAGGAGTTCGACTTATACTCAGATGTGATTTATATGTGAAATAAATGTTTTTTTCTTCATTATTATGCTTTTTTTTTTGGCTGGGGCGGCTTATGCTATGGAAAATACGGTATATATTATGTCTAGGTAGGTAATGTTCAGCAGTTACCAAGGCGACCCAATGCACACACTAGCAAACATAGCCTGGTGACATTATTACGTGCCTGAAAACTTAATAAAAAATACAAAATGGATTTAAACTACCCATTTTTACCTGATCTAATTCCAGCTAAGTCAGTTCTTTATGGTCAGATTAAAGTCTAACCTGAGTAACAAAGCTTCAGACAGAGCAGTGCATCCAGTTAGCTTCCACACTCAATGTTAATGACCTCAGCTGGAAAATATCAGGAGTGTAAAACTTCCATCTAAAAGCTACAGCACAGGCCTGGGTGGCAGACATCTCCCTCATGTCCACATAATGAGGCTGATATGTGGAGCCTGCAGGGGACAGTGTGCACGCCGGACCAGATGGACTCCAAACATGCTTCATGCATATGCCTCCCAAATGGGGTCATGGGCTGTCAATATCACCCCAGATACACTTGTGCTACACTGCAAACTCATCTCCACAAGCGCACTCTCCTTCAGGGAATGTCATCGCTCAGTGCCGCGTTCCGACAGACAGCGGCATAAATTCAACTCAAAGTGATATACAGTAGTTGTGGTTTAAAATCAACCAGGAAGACAGTCTCACAGCTCGGTGTCTGTCTGTTAGTGTCAGCCAATCACAGCCAGGTATATTTGCTTCTCAGCCAATCACATCAAATATATTATGCAAGAATCCTGGAGTTATGTTAAAATATTAAATACCTCTAACCTTTGGCTTTCTCTCACTGAGCTTCATGATGTAGTCCCCCGGAAATGTTTTTTTTTTTTACTTCATATGTGTCTTGTCAGGGTTCATTTGTGCAAAGTAGTTACCAAAGCGAAGGGTATTTTTAAGAATCAAACCTTCTGTGTGTGCTCATTCATAGTTTTGATGCCTTCAGTGAGAGTCTTATTTAAATAGTCATGAAAATAAAGACAAAAAACATTAACTGTAACTAAACACTAAATCAAATTTTTGCTACTAACCTGTATACATTGTGTTTTAATAGCACTGTCTACTGTTTCTAGTCCTATTTTGGCAATTTTAGCACAATAAAAGTAAATCTACAGCTCCAAAACTGAATGAAAAGCTGACTGTGCGCTGCCTCCAGTGGCCTCTGCAATTTCAAGTATTATGTGACATCACACAGGGTTTCCCAGATTGCAGCCAGGTGTTTCTGAATACAGATACTTGGCTGCAGGGACGTGGCTTGAAATGTGGATGCATCTTAGGCCCATCACACTGTTCCTTATACCCACAGACTCCGCCCTCCCCCTTTACTCTTCCTTTTAGTCCTCCAGATACTGGCCAAGTTAGCAGCTCTTTTTGAAATGTGGTTGTGGAAGGAGTTTAGGTCCCACTTTAAGTTAGTATTAAGATAAGATAAGATAAGAGCCGTTGACAAGCCTTTAAAATTATTTGGCATTTTGAAGTCAATTTCAGTTTTAATCGTCATATTGACCAAAATGTTTTCGCTGAGCATTGTGTCGATCTTCGTCATATTCTTAACATGATTTCTTGTCTTGTGTGTTCCAGGCCGAGCGGCGGTCTTCACACAGCAGCCCACAGACCTGGTGGTAGTAGCGGGGCAGCCTGTGACCCTGCCCTGCTCCATCCCTGGGTTCCAAGGCATGGTCCTCTGGCTCAGAGACGGGATGGCCCTGGGAGTCAACCGTGATCTGTCAGGTAGGACTGTACTGTCTAAGAGATGATATGACAATCCATAAATAAAGATGAAGGAACTGTATGTAAAATTTATATTTTAAATTCCATAAACATGACATATCTGTGTCCCTAGATATGAGGTAACCATGTTCAAATCAAATATAGCTCTCACTGATAAGAATTGTTATGCTGATTTATACTTAATTATAAAAACATTAGACATGATGGCCAAGTTGGTCACGTTTATAATGTGGTGTTCTCAAGATGATGAGCCTCATCAGTTTCAATGCTGAAATCCAGTTGCTTTAAATCTAAAAGGATTGTGGTCTGATCTGAGAGAAGAGTCTGATCTGAATCCTCACCACGTAAACCCCAGCACCTGCACCCAATCATGAATCAGTGCTAGTGCAGCCTCTGGAGCTCAAAGAGTGAATTCTGGAGGTTCTGAGCTTTAACATGGGGCCTGTCCATATACTGAGAATGAGAAAACGTTGTATGTGTCCTCTGTCTACAGGTTAAAACACTGGCAACTCAGTTAAGTTTGTGATTTTAGTACCTTTTTTAAAACGGTAAGAGGCTACATACAGTTCCTTTAAATAATGACCCAAACTGAATATGTAATCTCACAATCCTCAGCTTAGTGTCTTGTGATATGTTTCATGGAACGATGGAGGTTAGCTACTCAGCGATATGGTAACCTACAATCAGTTATTATTATTATTTTTAGCTTCTTTAGTTTATATTTACAGGACAGCTGTAGCATGAAATGGGGAGAGAGAGTGTAGTGACATTCGTAAAAGCTGAGATGCTAAGGTGATAAGAACCAGTAGTTTGTGAGCTAACAGCCTACCACTCCTCTCTGTGTTTCATTAGTTCATTTCCAAAGTATTTTCAGATGTGCGATTAGCATGTAGCTCGCCCCCCCTCACACTGCACAGAGCACAGTTTACTAACAGCTTAATGACTCTAATGACTTGCTAATTGACTCCACTTATTACATAGGCCGGACATGACCCGTGGGTGGTAGGAGTCAATGGACTTTAAGGTCAATTCTCCCTCCCTCCGTCTCTCTCCTTCTCTCACTAGTAGAGACAATCAGTAGTGAATAGCTGCACGGTCCGGATAGATTTGTGGAGTTATTTGAAAGCTTGATTTCTTTTCACTTTAAGTTTTTGAATCCAGGCTCAATGGAATTTTAGACCACTTCCGAGACGCATTTATGGAAGGAGAAGTTGCCTGTTCATTCGCTTTTAAAGTAGAAATATTGTGCTTGTGCTATATATTTATTATCTGTGACAGCCCTGGATCAATATGTTATATTTTGGACATTTTTAAATCACATATTGATCTAAAACAACTTCATAAAAGAAACTAGCCCGCTGACCTCCAGGATAGAAAATTGTGGGCCCAATGAAGAATTAGGACCCAATTCCAACCTGCCCTTTTGCTAGCGAATAGTGTTTGTTTTTTTTGTTTTTTGTTTTCATTTGGCTATGAGATGCTGTCAAATCCAATGCATATCACCAATTAAGAAAATAAAATTAGAGAATGAAGTAAAATAGATATATAGATAGACTGGAGCAAAACGTCTTGAATGCAGGAGACTAAAGATTACTTAAACGTGCATGAACTCAACTTTGAGAGGGTAAATGAGAAGGAGAAATAACTATAACATGGACAATTGCTCTAAAAAGTTGGTCTTATATTGGACAACTAAACAGCCACTCCATTAGAGAATGTAACGCCGTCGTGAGAGCAGCTCGGGACCCCAATCTGCTGTGCATCTCCATCTCAACGCTATGAACCACTCCTTTGAAGATAGTCAGATCTTAGCCAAAGGAAAAAAAAAAGAATGTTTGAGAGGAGAGTTAAAGAGGCAATTTATGTTAGGAAAGACAATCCATATTTGAACATATCATGTTTTTGTATCTTTGGGCAAGATTCTCCACCCACCTTTATGAATGAATGCTGACAGATGTAAAATTTAAATGTATTCTCCCTAGTAAAATAAAAAATATGAAAAAAAATATGATGGTATACTTAAGTTAACAAACAACAAATCAAAATAACTAACTAAAGAAAGCCGAAATGCTGCACAGTACTGCTTCTTCCGCTCTTTACAATACAATATCATATCCCCTTCTCCCTAACTACATTTCCATGTTTAACCCCACAGCAGGGTTAATACCCCGGTGACCACAGTATGGACATCCTGACTTCTAATCCCTTTAAAGTGGACCATAAACCAGCCAGGCCCCAGGTAGACCCCTCCTGCCCCCTGCTCTCGCTCCTGTAATGCAATTCAGAGTTATTGGCTAGGCCCCAGCACTGATGAAAGAAGACATATATCCCTTAGACAGACCCACCCCTCTGGCATGCTGTTCTGTTTCATCCATACCAACAGTCAATGCAGGATAATCAAAGGGGGGGTCGGTGCACATCATTTAAAGTGCACGTAACCTTAGCCAGGCCGGGTCTGGTTTAATACTTGGATGGGAGAATGCTAAGAATACCAGGTCTTATAATGGGACAGCAGTGGCTTTAGTGCAAATTGTAGTGTCCTTAGGCAAAAAACGTTACCCGCTTTGACTAGTATGAATGTAGTGTGTGTTGGTGGTGATCAGAGGGGCTGTTGGGGTAGATTGGCAGCCTCGCTTCTGTCCGTCTACCCCAGGGCAGACGCTGCGACAATCGTTTGCCACCACTGAGTATTGTTGTTTTTCAGATACTATAATGTGATGATGGAATAATCCCAGATGGGGGCAAGAACCAGTATTTTCTATAGATTACATTGCACTCTGCTGTGAAATATCCAAAACGTAAATTTGAAAATGTTGAATCCGATAATTTCTATTACTGATACTTTGCAGCTCATGTCATCAACATTTCCTAGGGGTGTAATGCTACTGTAGGCACTGCTTTGTCTGACGCTCTGTTATTCACGTTAGACTTTAATCTGATATTCATTTCAACACAATCTGATGATAAAGAACTGGCTTAGCTGGAACAAGTGAGCTGATTTGTCCCTCTCAAATAATATTACAGTCATAAGCTAGCTAGCATTAGTTTGTCACTCTCACCTCACTTTTTTTTTTTGGTTGAAAATCAAACCTCTAAACAGGACTGTGAACACTTGCATTGATCACAAGCTGCTGGAAATGTCTTGTTTAAATCAATTCTGTGCTTTTTCTTGAGTTTTCAGACAATCTTAAAGCTTTTTTTGTAGTTAGTGCATTGTGTCGCCATGGTAACTGCTGAACATTCCACCATAGGCACACAGTAAGAGCACCCCCTAGTGTGATGTCACTGCAAAATATCAGTTTAATACTCAGGAACTCATTGGATTAAAACAGAAATGTGTCTTTTAACAATATACATTTTAGCTGACTCCATCTGTATTAAATATTATTGGAGTATCGAGTGGAGAAGGGAGGAGGCCCCAGAGGAGACCCAGGACATGCTGGAGGGGCTATATCTCTCAGCTCCTCCTTGGCGTCCCATCAGAGGAGCTGGAGGAAGTGTCTGAGGTGGGGGAAGTCTGGGAGTCCCTGCTGAGACTGCCGGCCCCAGAAGAAAATCGATGGATGAATGGACTATAGAATGCTGTGATCTCATCTGATCTCGAGCGATGGTTTTAAATTACACAGCTAAAAGTGATAGGCCCGAAATAGAACAAGTAGAAGTCAAGTACAGCTCCCATTAAACGCATTCTTGTTCTGCCTGTTTTCCAAAAGGCTTAAAAAGTAGTTACCCAGTCCGTAAATTCACACATAATTGCCACCGTTTTAAACTCTTCTTATTTGGCCCTTACAGTACAGTAGTTCCCCCTGACACAGTGCCCTGCTGTTTAATAGTGTGGCACTAAAAGCAGTGTACACAGCAGTGAGGACAGATCATACTTAACCCGGCTGGTGGCCTTTGGAACTACAACCCTCTCATTCACCCAGGAGGAGGCCACACCACCAAACAGCCAGTATCAGGCAAGTCTTCTACACAACTGGCTCTCAACCAGGTAGTGACAGTAAAACCATGAAATGGTCAGTCTAAATTGTGTTATATTTTTTCATTTAACGGCACTGTAGCTGATTTTTACTGTCTAAAAAAAACAGAAAAACAGAACTAGTTAATTTTAAACTGCTACTCTAAGCATTGTGTCTGCTCTTGAGTTATATTCTACAACAACCGTGGATCATTGTGTTATAATTTGCACATTTTAAATCACAATATTCATCTAAAATGACTTAATGAAAGAAACAAATATGCTGACTTCCATGTTAGAAAACTGTGGTGTCCAATGGGAGCTGAAGTCACCGTAAACGTCACAACAAAGAGACATGTAGCTGTCGGCGCCTCCTACGGATAACTGCAGATCACATTCGATTTTTAGCAGATTTTTTTAAAGTACAGAGCAGTGGTCGTATGCTGGTGGCAGTGAAATTGATATGGCGCAATATGGTGTCTTGAAAATAAGTGATTAAAGATTTGCTCAAACATGGACAAATCTCTCTAAATGCAACTCTGAGACGGTCAATGAGAAGGGGAAACAACTACTGTATGGTTAAAAGCTCTGAAAAGTCGATTTTATGTAATAGGTATATGCTATAAGTACTTCTCGCAACTCTAAAGTCCAGAGATGTCACAGTAAAGCTAAGAAAGACTAGCATGCCATCACGCACTTTCTGATAATCTGACAATAAAAACACTTTTTTATTAGATGCAGACAGCACACAGTGGACATATTTTGACCTTTTGACCTATATCTGTACTGGGGTAAGACACAACCAAACTGAAAAAACCCCAAAACAAAACAGTTACGTGGTTAAAAAGTTACATACTATGGCTTTAATGTTTTGTCCTTCACATTATAAATCAGATGTGTCCACACAATTACTTTTACTTGAGTAGTTTCTTCCAATACTTGTTTATTCTCACTTGACTAATATCTTGAACTTTCTACAATATTTTGCCTTAACGATACTTTTACTTGTGTACGATCTTCAGCGACTGTTCCAACCTGGATGACGTTGACCAGGGCACAAAGCAGCGTCAGATGCGTGTCCACTCCGCTGATGGTTACAGCGGTCAGGCTGCGGTCAGTGTGGAGTAGATGGTCCACTTGGGATGGTCGCTCAAGTGGAGGTTGATGTTTTCAGGCCGGCAGGAGTCCGTGCATTAGCCGCTAATGCCCGAGCTTGTCCTGTACTGACCCATATGTAACCCTCTGTCCCGTGTGTGCGTGTTACCGTGGCGCTGTCAGTGAGGAATAACATGTCAGACATTTTCAACATATATCATGGTTTAGTGGGTCCAACATTATTTAAAAGCTCACTATGTAACTTTTTCCAACTGTGGAGATGACTTATTTGACATGCATTTATTCTATTTCAAAAGCAAACCGTTTTAAATCATTGGAAATTCATACATTCTCCACAGATATGACCTGTAAATTGGCCTGGCGGTGTCTCCTTTTGGTTTCTATGGAGATAGATCTACAAAGAGACAAGAAAGTGGCAAACTGTCCACCAGAAAAGTTACAAAGTGCACCTTTAACTCAATTGCTTTATGGCCCTGTATCTGATTTTTTCCATGTATTTGAGCAAAATTTGTCTTGCCTTAGTACGGATATATTGTATACGCATCTCTTATAAGTCTGCTTTGTACTGCCTGCATCTAATTATAAAGCATTTTACTGTCCGAGAAGCGGGAAGTGTGCAGTTTGCATGCTAGTTAGCTCTAACATGACACGCAAAGCTTCATTTTAGCCTCTGAAAGTTGTGAAACAAGCTTAAAAATGCATTATTGTGAATAACTAGGATGCTTAGAGTGCATAAGATAAGTTTGGATATCTGCAAACCGTTTAAAATAAATAAGTTATGGAAGTTTTTAAGACTGTAAACATTTTTAAGATTGTAAAATTATGTGCAGTGCCTGAAGTTAACTCTTTTATAATGATGCATAATATAGGTTACATTAGAATAGTCTTTAGTACAAAAATGTAACTCTCAGAGACCAGCGCAGAATTTTGCCGCTAACAACAACCAGCATACTAACACGCACTTCCTGATTATCGGACAATAAAATGGTTACGTTTACAATTGCCATACGTCTACACTGTATTCTTCAATGACACCTTTCAAATGATGTGTCTTCAGTGTGTCCATCACCGCTCTTCTTTCATTTACTCCCTGACAGCTCCTGCAGGTGTTCAGTCCAGTCCGTCTCAATTACCGCGTCCACTGGCCACGTGCTTATTTTCCTGTTCACTCCGCCGCTCCGAACGCCACCTTGTCACCTTTTATTTATTTACTTTTCCAAATGCTGCGCCAACTGTTGAAACTGACGCTCTCGTTCCTGCTTTTTCCCAAAAATTATAGAAATGTCAGATTGTCCAGATGTTACCAAAAAGTCATCGCTGGAGAAGTTGTGATTCGGCATCTGCTCTCTGGCCAGATGGTTAAATATATTTGCTCTTTCGCGGCGCATATGTGATTTGATTTAACCCTGAGTTCCCACAGTCTTTCCTAAGGCTGTTTTTTTGGGTGATGTGGATGCCAAAGGAAAAGCTAGGGTCAAAATGTTGTTTATTAGAGTTGGCATAGCAAGAGCTTTATAGTCACATGTCTGTAGTATCCCTTATCTGCTAATATAATGTGAACAATGTTGCGCTTATTACATTTTAATGAGAAAGTTTGCAATAGCAACCTAGCAAAACACATTTTGAATAGTAAATAGTAATAACAGTTATGGCAGAAGTATGTTCACAGCCTGGTTATGGATTATTAGTTTGTTAGTCTAAGTTTTAATTGTTTTTTTGAGCATTCTATTGCCTAAAAATATCATTAAAGGTGCTGTACCTGACCAAAAAATCAAAAAACTAAACTTAACTAGTTCATTTCAAATGGTTTCTGTTGGTTGGCTTTATTAATTCCCAGCATCCAACTAGCATGCTAACCACACTCTTCCTGATTGTTTGACAGTAAAATGCTTTCTAATTAGATGCAGACACTGCGCTATAAACTTATTTTGACCCCAAGAGCTGCTTCTGCAATATATCTGTACTGAGGCAAAACAAATTTGCTCAAATACACGAAAAAAGTGCACACATGGCCTTTAATGTAAGCAACGTGTCAACAAATTAACATTCTTGCCAAACAGCACTTAAACGCATCAGTACATGTGTCCCACTATGTTAACAGCCGCGCGCAACGCCATGACAACGCCCTTCATTTGACCCCGGCGTGCATCAGACTCCATCCTACCTCCCAATGAGTGCAGTGAAGTCCCATCGCTCGCATGCGCCGTCACCGCGTCATAGCCTAGCATGCTAACGCGATACATGCATTCCCCCGAAGACCGCATCTACATTGGCCTCCTTTTCCGCGCTCCCATTTTGTCATCTCCACTGCACCTCTAATTGGGCCTCGGAGGACAATTCGCCGCCATTACATCTTTTCTATTTCACCCAGGGGCCCTTCCATCGGTGTCACTGAGAACTATAATGACCGGGCTCTCCAGGGGATCCCGGGGAGCCCCAAAAAGAAAAAAAACTTCGCTAGGGACTCAGCGGGAGGTTTTTTTTCTCGATGTGTGGCCGCTCCGTAGATGCGTTTGGTGTATCTGTCAAGGCGTAAACAGCTCTTCATTCGCATTTGCACATCAATGGCAGTCGTATTTATCGTCGGCACTTCGATTGTGAGTGTTTATTGGAGAGGTGACAAGGTAATTGGCCTTTCGCGTCGGCACAAAGCAAGAGAGCCCTCAGATCTGACACGGCGCTGATGTTTAAACAGGTTGTTGAGGTTAATGAAGAAGGAGCGGGTATGCAGGTGCCAGGTGGATTTCAACGGGATGCGAATATAGAGAGTAGAATGGGGAGAAATATACAGTGTTTAGTGCTGGTATTGTTTTGCCTGGACAACTAAGATCACACGCTTTTAAAATACTTTACTAAGACGAACAGAAAACACTTCACGTGGTAAAACAGGAAGTGCTGCACTGTGTTTTTAATCCCAGAAACTTTCATTAAAATCACTTGGATAATTTCAGCCCTGGAATTGCCAATCTGTACTTCAAAATGTGTCAGGATAACACATTTTGAAGGGCGATATAGTGCCACACAGATCTACTGCGATAAACGATAATATTGATATGACTTTATGCCACTGATGCAATAACAATAAAGCAAGATTATGCCAGTAAACGACTATTTAAATATACAGAATGAGTAAAAAGTTTGAGTTGCAACAAATAAATAGCAGAATGAACCAGTAATTAACCATCAACCTTCTACAACTAAGGTTCTTTCGTATTCCAAGGCAAGACTAGTTTATTTGTATAGCACAATTCGTACACAAAGTAATTCAAAGTGCTTTAGAGAATAAGAAAGACATTAAAATCACACAAATCAAAACATAAAAAATCACAAATAATCATTATAAAAATAGCATTAAAACAGAAAAAGTGCAGAATAAAAACCTTTCAGTCGTATGCACAGCTAAACAGAACCGTTTTGAGCCTGGATTTAAACATTGTCAAAGTAGAGGCCTGTCTCACATCTTCAGGAAGACTGTTTCACATTTTAGCTGCATAAAACTGAAACACTGATTCTCCATGTTTAGTCCTGACTCTGGGCACCAGCAGCAGGCCGGTCCCTGAAGTCCTCAGAGTCCGAGATGGTTCATATTAACATGTCGCCCCACAAACCATACACAAGGTACATATTAAGCCCCAACATACATATTGATCCAGCTATCATTTACTGAACAATAAGGCCTAGGTAAAAGGAGCTGTTAACATGAAAACTACAGCTTCATGACATCACAAGGTGGAACAGCATTTTGAGCTTTGGAGATATAGACAGACTAATAATGCAGTAACAATATTGCAACTTAAATGTGGCTTAAATTTGATTTGTGATGAGCGACCCAAAACCAGAAATAAAAGTATCAATTCTGTTGCAAAAAAAAACAAACAAATGAAAAACTTTCTCCAAAAAATGCAGTTTTCTTATAAAATTTAACCTAGTCATTTTAAAAAATACATGGTAAATGTGTTTGCAGTAGAGGAGTTTCACTGCATTTTAATACAAAATGCGTTGGTATCGGTATCGGATCGATATCAGGACTCTTGTCACAGTTATATTTGTCACACACTGGTATCATCCATCACTATCTTGACGTCAAAACATGTTTGCTGCGTCCTGTCTGCATCTAATTATACAGAGTTTCACTGTCCAGTAACCAGGAAATATGTATTAGCATGCTAGTTGTTGTTAGCTTTACCTTGAAAAAACTCTTTTGTCACTTAGAGTTGTAAAAAGAGCGTACAGACTCATCAAAGTGAATAATCCGGGTATTCGGAATGCATAAGGTAAGTGAGGAATAACTTCGGACCACTGCAAACCGTTTTAAAGGGATTGGGTACAGCACCTTTAATGGAATATAGCACTTTTAATTTTGCTCTTAAAACCTGATCACACAGATAGAAGAGTTTAGAGGTAAAAACTTTGTAATAGCCCATATTTTGAGATTGAGTTGGAGTAAGAAATAAAATCAGATTCCATAAATATCCCATTTTTCATTAGGCCTGTCTTGTCTTGTACCATATAGAGCTCCGATCAACCCTCAGCAATAGCATACTTTAAATTGGACTAACCCATCTACCCATCTTCAAATTGCCACACTCCCAGAGCAACTTATCATTTTGGAAATATTCTAACAACATCAGTCTAATGTGAAATAGTAAGCCGTAGGTACGATTTGAATTTTGAATAGATTTAAAATGGTCGCCTCTCGGAACTATTTCTATCTGGGTTGTTCCCGGCTGACCAGATCCTCCCACGGGCCACATTCAGGAGCGTTTTTTGGGTCAGTGCGGACCACAGGTTGGTGAAAAGATGGAGGGTTTTCCATTTCATGAAAATTGCACAGGTGGACTTCCGAGAGACTTCCAGAGAATGGCATTGTGAAAGATTTTAAACTGCTCCAGGATTTGGTACAATACTACACAATGGATGTACTCTTCTTTTTTTTTTTTTTGTCAGAACTTATAGAGTTATTTTAAATATGAAATCAGGTAGGTCTGAAACGCTTTTGTGGTAAAAATAGATGCACACACGGATATTATTTAGCGTTAGTTCATTAGAAGTTTCAGACAAAGCCTCTTTCTGCTGTGTGTGTCCATGGAACTCCAATCTTCAATCTAACACAACGTCTATATAGAAAAAGTTTAAAATATGGATTAAACAAGAAAAAGTAATTGAACTTGAATATAATGGCAGTTTGCAATAAAGAAATCACTAAAGCAAGTTTGCACCCATTAGTGAATGTGTACGAAAGAAACAGTATTTATATATCTGAAACTGAGTGATTCTGCGTGTGAATAAATGTTTTTGTTTAGAAATGGCGTATTTCAGGGGCGAGATCTGTTGTACTAGATGTATATACCATATGTTTACACGTCTTTCATCCACCTACACCAAACTGTTCTTCTTACTTAACACCAGCCTGTCCAGGGACTACAGGTTTGAAATGAGTACTTTTGTTATAACCTGGCACCATACTGTACAACTCTCCTGTTTTTTTAAGGTCAATGTATTGTTGTGCATGGAGCATGGAGTGGGTAATGATGAGAATGTAGTGATTCGAAAGGATATTAAGGTTGGTTAACGTGCAATAGAAGTGCAAAGTATTATTATTATTGAAATAAAATGTTGAATGAGAGTTCTGCTCCAGTAAGGCCTTTTTTTAATTCAAAATTTTCCTAATTGCTTCAATTTTTGTTTTGCTAGAACTAATTCATTTGAAACAGTTTGCAGAGTTATTCTTCACTCAAATTATGTGTTATGAGCATGCTAATTATTCAATGCGATGGTTTTTATAAGAGCTTTTCACAACTTCCAAACAACAACTAGCATGCTAATGAACTTCCGACAGTAAATTTCTTTGTAATCAGATGCAGACAGCACACAGCAGAATTATTTTGACCTCAAGAGCTGTTTATACAATATATCTGTACTGTGGCAAGTCAAATTTTGCACAAATACATGGAATAATACAGGCTTATTAATATATATTAAGCTCTTATTTGACCCAATTTGGCTACGGCGCATTGGTCCAGACAAAACTCCATCCATCAACATGGGACACTGCAGACAACAAAAGTAGTCCATATAAGATGCATTGGCCCAGTGACCAAACTCTCACGCATTAATCCTCTGAACTAACATGCTTTTGCTATAATCCATATTAATAGCTACCGCCGCTATCTCCCGTTAGTGCTAACCCATTCGAATTCCTTTCACTTCCTCTCAAATCATTATTATGCGACCTGCACCTGAATTAATTCCTTGTGGGGCGTTATCAGCAAACCTGCCATGCTCGCATAAATGTCTGAATAACAAATCAATGCAAAACGTTAAATTAACAGGCTAGCTAATTCCCGGCAGCCTACGCACGCTCGCATGTTTTATAGCTCGCGGCATCAAGTGACAATGTAATGTCTAATAATTAATAAAAATCACCTTTGCTTATGGTTGTAATTAATGCGCGGGGTAAGAGGCTCGGCGGCTGCACGCTGGGAAGACATAACACATAGATCATAGTGAAACAGGAAGCTGAGGACTATTTTTCTTCGTTAAATTGCGTCCTGTTATAATGTAAATGGATTCTATTTCTGTTCGCTTTGCTGATGTATGTGATGTATACGTTTCCGGAGATACGTTAAATATTATGTTCCAGTGGATAATACATTTTCTTTATCAGAGGTTTAGCGTGGCGTTAGAAAAAGAAACGTATAAAGTTTAGCAAGTAGAATAAAACAAATGAGTGGAGAGTGAATTTAGGCAGGCTTTTTGTTAAAATGGAATTGTAAGTTATTTAAAAAGTAAAGTTCATGTAAATTACATTTTCTTATTCTTTTAAAATAACTGCTAAAATAAAACCAATTCCTCTTGCTTGTTTCCATAAAATTGTTGTAAAACGCATCTATCTCCATGAAGAAAGTTCTGTGGAATCATAAAGAAAGTGAAAATACTGTGTTTTTTAACAAAGACTTAATTCATAATGAACAAATAGTTAATTAAGCATGATTAGGCTTAGTAACTACTTAAAGCTGTATTATATAACATCTCATGGAGATGTTACTGCTCTGCCTGGAATGTTTCACAGTACGGCATAAAACCTATGTATCTCCATGGAGACAAGCAGATGACATCACCAAGCCCAGTTAAAGTTCATATCTGTGGAGAGGCTACCCCCCGCTCAGAGAAAGAATGCTTATATTTGGGCAGAATTTGTCTTGCCCCAGTACAGATTGTATAAGCAGCTCTTTAGGTTTTGCTGTGAACAGTTTGCATCTAAAAATAAAGTGTAATCAGGAAGTGCGTGTTAGCATGCTAGTCGTTGTTAGCTTAAGAAAGAATGCTTATATTTGGGCAGAATGTGTCTTGCCCCAGTACAGTAGAAGCAGCTCTTGAGGTAAAAATATGTTTGCTGTGGACTCTCTGCATCTAAAGATTAAGTGCAATCAGGAAGTGCGTGTTAGCATGCTAGTCGTCGTTAGCTTATCGTGACAATAAACTCCTCTCTCGTCTCCGAAAGTCGTGAAACTCACTTATAAACTCATCCATGTAAATAATTAGGATGCGCGGAATGGATGTGCAACTTTAGATCACTGCAAACCTCCTTTAATGAACTTTTATGTTTTTAAGACGGTAAAAATCAGGTACAGCACTTTTTGAAACTAGCATTATACTTTGAAACTGTAGCATTTGCATACAATAGTGTCAGAAAGTTGATGCTGGTGGATGAGAGATTGTAAAGCTAAATAAATAAATAAATAAATCATCTCTCGGATATTTAGAATACCATTAACATTATGGTTATAGAATGTGGCATTAACACCCATTACAAAGATGTATGTTGTTTTGTGTTGTCTGCAAAGGGGAGGGGGGTAACTCATTCCACCCAGAGAGAGAAATTACCTCTCAAGTGTATCATCAAGGAGTCCTTATGTCCTAGCCAACTTTCTTGTATGCAGAAAACTCGTAAACACATTTATAACATAAAATTGCTACCATCAGAAGCAATGTTATTTAACAGATGTCTTCAATTGCCATATGCAAATTGCGGCGTTGTGTTGAAAAATGGCAGCACAAGCTAAACTATAAGGCACTGATTTTTACTTTACTTACCATCGTTTACTTGCCCAGCTTTCAGTTTTGACAATTTATTTTGAAAGTTCCTATGCATATGTTATGACAAGATGACATTTAGAGTTCGGCAAAATATTATAATGTTGTTTTCCTTCAATCCGCGCTCTTTAATTTTCAAATATTTTGTCTTGCATAATTAGCCGCACCCCATATATACCAACATCTTGTTTTTATTTCCCATAAGTCATTTTAAAGGCGCTGGAAAAGCACGGGAAACGGGAAAAGTAGAACCAGCTTATTTTAAATTGTTAGTTACTTTATGTATTGTAATTATTTACCATGATGAGTTTATTAGCGCTTTTCAGGATCCAGAGTGGCTGTCACTGTAATGCTAACAGCAACTAGCATGCTATGTGCACTACGTAACTTTTTTGTCGTGGAGGGTTCGCCACCTTCTTGTATCCATGCAGATGTTTTGGTTTGACCTGGAATGTCCGCAGTATGGCACAAACATCTATAGAAACAGCTGAATAAATGCAAAATAAATAAGATTATCAAAAGTAGACAGAATAAGTATATTTTTGAGGGAATAACGACATAATAACATGGCATGAAGCTCATAAGGGTAAATTTGGCATAATACAGGACCTTTAAAGTAGTTAACTATCAAAAACATGTAATAAAAACAACAACTCTTAGTCATTTTGATAATTTAATCAATACCATAGTGTGGAACATCACCATGGAGACGAGCTTGTGACACACCCTACACCAGAAAAGCAGAGTGCACCTTAATCAGACCTATAAAATTCTATCTACTATATTGCGGTTCACCTTTCGTGGTCTCGCTGTTTTGCAGATTTTTTTAGTGTCATTTTGCATGCCTTTTTTTTTTTTTTTTTTTTACAGTGTATGCACGTGCATTGTGTTCTGCATCCTGATTGGCTAAGACACTGTGGGCCATTGTCCATCAGTCTCCTCCGTGCCGTGTCTGTGTGTTTGCAAGTTTTCTCCCCGACAAAACCCAAAGTGTCGATGAAATGTTCTGCACCTATGAAGGTTTGAACTTTGGGAGTGTTTAAACAAGAGAGAAATGTGAGAAAATGTGAATGCCTGTCTGTGTGTAAAGTGTGTGGTGAGGAGTTTTACCGCCTTAAAACATATAGAATAATTGCAAAAAATAAAGCTGACTACTTCGTGCGATAAACGAGAGACCACTGTATCTACTTTTCAGAACTTTTAACCCTGTTGTACTTGTTACTCGTTCTCATTTACCGTCTCGAAGTTGTATTTAGAGTGATTCATATATGTCTGAGTCATTGCTCTGATCAACCCCCGTTTTCAGCGCCACCAGTATACGCCTACTGTACTTCATTCTCCAATTGTATTTTTTAAAATCAATGATACACGTAGGATTTGGCAGCGACGTGTAGCCGTTTTGGCACAAATGAAAAAAATCTGGTGCTATCCGTAGGAGGGGCAGACAGCATACGGCACTTTGTTGTTGACGACGGCGGTATACCGTAAAGGGGCAGGGAGGCAATTTTCCAACCCAGAAGCCAGCAGACTCGTTTCTTTTACCAAGTTGTTTTAGATCAATATTGCTATTTCAGATGTCCAGAATACAACATAATGATCCACGGGTGTCGAGACTCCAACTATATAGCAGACACGAGTACAAAATGTCTTTGTTAGCTCCAAAACCTGCTATAATCTGTTCTGACAATGCTATCCAAGACTACAATAAGATTTTTACACAAAGGATTCTCAGCCAGTTTTGCGTGTGTGTTCAGATGTGTCCAGTGCATAACTTCAAATCCTATAAGGCCCTGACAACCATGAGAATCCATTGGCAAGGCTAGCCCTACCACACCAGAGGGACTACTTTCTCTTCCTCACATCCTTTGTACTGGGCCTATCCCTATGGACCACATGTGTTTGCATCTGAGTAAATAAAAACCATACAACCCCTCAAGGCAGTTTTGCAAGGATTTTTTATTCCTTAGTACTTTGCATGTAATTGGTGCTGCGAAATACCACCCGGAAGCGCCACAGGCAAAACTACGAGTGATTAATAGAATTGTGGGTACAGTAAGTGAAAAATAAATCGGCAAATGAATTTTAGGAGAAGAAATATTGGATCATTTCCAGATGGATGTCGCATGTTACGCTCATAAATGACCCACTTTTGGTGTTTTGTTGCATGGTATTGGAGCGTATTCCCAATCGCAGCGTGTAATGTAGCATGGAGAAATGCCGCGGGGGCAAATTGGATCATCTGTGTTGATACAGTGGCTTGGCAAATACATATTAAAATGGCCTGTTCCCAATTCTGGCCATGTATTTGACCAAAATTTGTCTTGCCCCAGTATTGATATATTGTATAAGCAGCTCTACATCTTTGTAGAATAATCTCCTCTGCGCAGTGTCCCCTGTACAGTACAGAATGCATTCAGCCACATTTACATAAATGTTCAATCGCAGAGTGACTCTGAAGTGCTGTAAGACCACACCCAAAGTCACCTTCTAAATGTAACTGATAATCTTTAATTTTACATGGATTTAGTGCCTTTTGGCCAAATTTTAACTTTTTGCGATGAAAACTCTGCAAGATGATGTTGACTTCTGGTCCTGATATCTATCTTCTATTTTTCATGCCAAGTTTCAGATTTTTTTGTTGATTTTCTTTTCGGGCCGGACTCCCATTGGCCCCCATAAAAATCAAGGTCTGAAGTGGTTCTACTGGGTCGTCTTTCATAATTTTTGCTTGGGGACTCAAAATTAGAGCTCATCAACTGGCACGTCCATTCACGTTTGCTACTTAATTTTTGCCATTTTCTGGGACATTGTTCTCTGCTTGGGCCTAATAATATTCCATCAACAATGTTCCCTATTTTCCCTATAATAAACTATACATTATCAGAAAACACTAGTGCAGTCATACATCATGGCGTCTCTGGTCACTGATGGGCACTTCACTTACATGTTCTTTGCACAGCCTTACTATACTAATAGGACATTCACCAGCTGCTGGCACTGTGGCCTAATTAAACTTGGAGCATGCATGGACATGTTAAAGTAAGCATGTAGCAGTAATGAACGCTATTTAAAGGCAGAATGGCTTAAAAGTGTGCCGATGAGTTATGAAGTTTGCAGGGTCTCGATCTGTGACATCACGATCCTGGGAAATTTCAAACTGTGTGTTTGGTGACTTTTTTACAGAAGATTAATGAAACTAGCATGAATGGCACAAAACACAACTCCAGGTATCTTTTTAATGAGGGAACAATATTCTATCATGGGTTAAAGCTCAGAAAAGTTGATTTTTTATGTTCTCAAAAAATAAATTTGGAAGTATTCAGATTAAGCAAAGCTGATGGTGGTGGCGTTATGTTTTAGTTTATATCCATGACATGCTCTTTCAACAGTCAAGTTATTTCATAAATTTTTAAGAAGAATTTAGCATGATCCCGATATGCAAATTATGCATGCAGCACACATGGCATTAGCAGCCCCCATACTTGTAATTAGTTGATTAAAGGAGCTGTACCTCATTTTTACTGTCTCAAAAATGTGAAAAACAGAACTAAATAAGATCTTTTCACATCAACATAGTCCAGAGTGGAGTTTTCACATGCTAACCTTAAGAGCTGTTTATACAATATATCTCTACTGGGGCAAATTTAGCTCAAATATATGGGGAAAAAAACTGGATGCATGCTGTTTAATAATTGCAGCCCTATAATACACATCCATGACACACATTAATCCAACAGTCCATCTAACCTCACAGCTGCTAAGGACAATAGCAAACATTTTTCTTGCTAATCTTTTGTTTTCCATTGTTCCTCCGCTGGCCTTGCTCTCGTGTGTACATGTAATCATCCAGCCCAGCGGGAGGTGCTCTTGCCCTTGCACAAATGGCTCTCTCGTCACCGCGCTAATGAACCGCTCAGATCCGGTAAACACCAATTTACCCGGCCAAACTTTTGTTCTTTGGGCCCTTAACTTTTCTTGCCTTGTTTACCCCCAGCTCCGTGCAATTATTCGATTTTTAAGTCACCTCAGCTGGAATTTGTAGCTGCTAATGCTACATCTCCAGGCTAATAACAGCACAAATTAGCCTTGATGCTAGCCGTGATAAATTGTTCTTTAAAAATGGGGCCACGGCGATGTATTAGCGACGTATTTGGGTGTAATGAGAGGGCATTTTTCATAAGCGTGATGTTAGCCAGGGACTTCCCAAAGTGGCCCGGCCCATTGATTGTGGGTCAGTAGAATAAATAGCTGTATTTTAGGTGGAATCAATAAGCATTAATGTTATTTACTTTCCCCATTTGGCTGTAATGGACCGCCATCTCTCCTCCTCTCCCGTCTCCAGACTATTCGCTCTATGTCTCTTCTGTCTCTGTGCCAACAAACTGACATGCATGAATACAATGCATGGGCTATAGGTATATTATGTGCAATGTTCAAGTTTGTTAAAGAAGACAGCTTTGTTTTGGGTATTTTGAATCAAGCTATAACATAAGTAGATTGTTATTTTATGGTGTGTTCATTGTAAAACTAAAATGCAGTATTGAATGGAAACAGCTCAATAGTAACCCGTCCATTGGCGTCATAGCAGCGTTTCACTTGGGATCCCGGATGCACAATTCTCCAATATTTTATGAAGATATGAGTGTGATCACGAGTTCTACCCCCACAAGTTTAGGTAAGCGTGATTGACAAGTGGATTAACCAGTCAAGAACATGCATGGTCAGTCCGTATCAAATAAAATGAAAGAAATATTATTGTGTTCTAAAAGAAACATGACCAATAAGCTCCGTCATTTCACATCCTCAAGAAATCCTGGTGAGTCTGCAACATGTTCACTGTGAGCTTGAAGATATTAATGTGGTTTGGGCGGGATATTACATGATTATAATCCCACATATGATTCATAAAACCATTCAAGAGATATGATTTTGTGTTAATGTTTTGCCTGCTTTGGTGCGTTTTGTATCATGTTTTGTTTCATGATTTGAAAATGTAGTGTCCTAATGCTAGCACTAGCTGCTATGCTAATTGATAATATGGTCATTGCCCTAATCTAGGCCTGGTTTAATATTACTTTTGAGAAGGTGTTGTGTAATACTGTGTAATTATTGTTAAAATATCTTTTCATTGTTAATTTTCAATAGCTAGGCCTATATTTAAAAGCCAACAAAGCTAAACATGAAACTAAAAATAAAATAGTACATAATTCATACTGATTTAGGAATTATGGTTATTTTACAATTGCAATTTACCAAAAGTATTAAAAAGTATTTTAAAAAAAAGTATTTCATTACCTTTTTGATGCCGTACTGTGTATTATTGCTAAAAAGAACTTGGTAATTCATCATATCTTCATAAAATAAACTAAAATACATGAGTGCGCAAATGTAAGATCCTTTAATTTGATATATTATTGTTATCAATATTTGAATAGTAAATTCTAATTCTCTTTAGATAATCTTAATGCTAAGAACTGACACAGAATCTTGACTTTCTGCACCCTTTGTGTAGACTGATTTGAAAATGTGATGTTGAGCCCAGCCCACAATGACTGCCAGCGGTGAATGAGCTTCATCGATTATGTCATGACTCAATTAATTTATAAAAAACTCTTAGGCGTACATTGGTCTTTTATATGAGAACTATAAGACCACATGGTAATCTTGCAGAAGAGAAGAAGTCTTTATTATCATTGTGGCATCAAAATCAGTATTGCTTTTGAAACATTTTACCTCTGAAAAAGATTTTTATTTTTTTTGTTCATGTATTTAAATACGATACAACAAGACTTACGCCCTTTAAATGTCTACCTCCACTTTTTTTATTTCTTAGCAGCCTTGCTTTCCATCCATACGGCTTTCATTGACTGGACTTGGGGGTAGAAAGGATAAGAGATAATCCACTTTTCAACGGCGATGTTTTGTCCAGGAGTGGCTGGATCTGTATAGGACAAAACAGCCCACCTGAATGTGTGATGGGGAAAAGAAAGAGGATTCCAGAGGCTTTATGTGTGTGGCGCTTAGCCTATATACCACCATGTATTTGGCATCTCATCGAACAGGAAAAAAACCATGGAGTCTAGAAATAGATTCACACAGGGCCGCTGCGCTAAAATGCAGGTGGTGTTAAATGAAGTGAAACTGGTTCTGTTCTAATCTGATTTAGCTCAGAAAAAGTACATTATTAATGTAAAAATTGTTAGAGAGATCAGTGCTGTCACGATACTAAAATTTTAAACTTGATTTAGAAATTAAGGAAGAGACTCCACACTCGATATCAATTCCGATAGCACGATGATAATAAAAAACGCTCTTTACTTAGAAAATAGTTGTGATTTTTAACATTAAATTGTAGTACTTTCTTAAAGGAGTGTTAATCTTCAAATCCCTGGTGATTCAATTTGATTCTTTGGGGTCCCGATTCGATAAAAAAATGATTCTAAATTCAATTCTGAAGCAATTTTTCACTCAAAAACAAAGAACATTAATTTTACACATTTTAAGTTCCCTGTTGTAATAATCTTAGGCAAACAGTGCATCCATAGCTGCTTTAGCTGTAGTTAGCGCATTAGCTACAACACGGCAAAGCAAACCAGCTAAAGTGATTCAAAGCAGCGCTGATGTCCCGTCCATCTCTGTACTAAGTGAGTGTGACGTCACCCATAGTGTTCAGCTTCAGTCAAATGAAGCTCGTCAAGGCTAGCAGTTATAGGGGCGAATTTGGAGTTAAGTTGCTTATTAGGAAATCCGATGGCAAGTATCATAGCAACAAAGGAGCCGATCCAAAGTGAGCCTGTTGAAGGTAATAGAATAGAATAGAATGCATTTATTGTCACTATACATATGTACAACACCATACCTATGTACAACACCATACACATGCACAGAGAGATTAAAAACAACTCACCCTTCAATACAAACAGACATGGAACAATTAAAACATTAAAGCATTAAAACATTAAAACATTAAAACACCCCAGACTACAACTCTCAACAAGATTTACAGTGAATACTGTAAAGGGTAATGACCCTTCCCACCCACACCGCTGGTTTAGCAGGGAGCGGGCGCTTAACAACGATGTCAATCAAACCTGTTGCTAACACTCGGGGAAAGAACGCGTCTGATTTGTCTGTTATTAGTGTTCATATTTTGACTTACGAACACAATAGTGAAATAAAAATACCAGGATAATGTAGAGCGGGTTAATACGAACATTTTAACATCAAGAAAATTCAGAACTAAAGAAAAGGCTTGGATGAGCGGCGAAATGTCTTCTTTCCTACAACAATTTGTCCAATTGACAGATTTAAATTTTATCTTTTGCCATTTTAAGATCAAAATGACGAGCCTCACAGGAGCAGTTTCAGAGAGTGTGGTCAACGTTTTCCAAACTCAAGTGAATTGGAGCCAATGGAGCTGGAACTGCCCCTATGCTCATTTCCTGTTTCTTATAGAAGTGTGAATCATTAATCTAGCAGGTTAGCTACGTCGATTTATATATTGGTGATTCTGCTGTTCAAACCCATAACATTTTTGGTTTTACACACAATTTAGGGCTATTATAGGAAATCTAGGCATTTTCTTGTTTTGTTTTTGTGAATTTAGATTTTTCTAACAAACTATTTGATGTGTGATTCGATTGATTCAGTTCACAGTCCACCATTTAAATACGCTCTATAAAACATTTATGATGGTAAGAGCTGCCATTTGCTTCTTTCAATATCTATCTTGAATATTCATTACTGGTGTTTTTATTGCTCAAAAATACCTTGCTAACTTTAGCCGAGTCTCCTCTCCACATATATGATCTCTCAGCTTGTCTCCATGGAGATACACAAGTTTAATGTCATACAGCCTTTTTGCCTACTATACCATTACATATGATTTTTTTGGTTTTTCGGCCGACATTAACATATGTCATGGGACTACGGAATAAAAATAGCCGTCTTGCCCAATTCTGGCAGATTTTCAGAAATGTTCATTACTATGCTTGCCTGGGATCCAGAATACACACTTCTTCAATATTTAATGAAGATGTGAGTCTGGTCACTATTGTATCTCCTCGTTTTCAAATGGGCGTGATTGACAGGTGGATTAGCATTAACATTTGACAGTAGACTCCGATAATAACCGCAAAACTAGATCTTATTGGGACTCATACAAAAATCTAAATTGTGATGTCAATTTCAGTCCAATATAATGCGCTGTACAAAAATCTGTAGCCGAGGGGAAGACAATCCACAAGAGGTGACATTAGCTTTGATGGCCCATTACGTGTGCATCTGTGCCGCTGCATGGAGAGGATACAGACAGTGCTGACTTCATACATATGGTGTAAGGGGGTAGAGAGAGAGGAGGGGGTCTGAAATCCAATATGTCTACTCGTGAGGCGCACGGGAGGTGAAGGCTCTGAGTGGGGCCTGAGCCAAGCACAAAATGACAGGAGCGAGAAACTCTACACACATGCGCTTGTGCTGATGAGGGAAGATGGCTACACAAGACACGGAAAAACACGGCTGCTAACTCATCACTGTGCGGGCGAGTTCTAAAGGATAATTAAGCATCTGAAAGGATTGAGGACACGTTTTCCACGTTTTCCAAGTAAATGTTTTCGTGAGCTGTTTTCATCGACTTAAAGTACTCATAATTCTGTTTAATAATAATACATAAAAAAGAACCAATGGAGACTAAAACCAAGCCACTTTTTCAGTCCCAGAGCCTTAAACAAGACCATGAACAAAGCCAACGTCCAAGATCATGTCAGTATGTCCCATGAACCAATGGAATACCATGTAACATGACACGAACAAAACAAAGCAAAAATATCTTGACTAAAGCTATGAATCATTTTTGTCCAATATAAAGGTCCTACATTACGCAAAACTTACCTATGTGAGCTTTAAGCAGTGTTATAATGCTGTTACCCCCTCAAAAACATACCTGAAGTTGCTTTTGAGTAACCCTTTATTATTAGTCTTTCTACATCTCCAAAGCTCAAATTGCTCTGTTCCACCTTGTGATGTCATGAAGCAGTAGTTTTCAAGTTAATAGCTGTTGGTATTAGGTTGTAGGCGTTCATAATAATTCTTAATCAAACAGCTAACATAATGTGATGTGGTGTTGTATGTTGCAGGCTACCCCAGGTATGACATTGTAGGAGACCACAGTAAAGGAGAGTACCACCTGCTGATCCAGAGGACAGACATACAGGACGACGCCTTCTTTGAGTGTCAGGCCATCCAGGCGGCCATTAGGTCCCGACCAGCCCGGCTCACTGTACTGGGTAAGAGAACTTCATTGTGTATTATTTTAAACAGCTTTAGCATTAGACTTGTTGAAACACTGTGCTATGAAATGACACTAGTGGTGGTATATGAGCCTCTTTTGATAGTCTGTGCTCTGTGCCTTTTGCAGTTTTAGTCCAGTTTTATTTAGTCCTGGCCTCATCTTGATTTTATGTGTTTACGTAAAATTTGTTTTGTCCCAGTGCAGATATTTAGTACATTTTTTGGTGAAAATGAGACTACTGTGTGCTGTCTGCTTCTAATTATAAAGCGTTAAAGTAAGTCTGATGAGCTGTTAGCATCGTAGTTGTTAGCATTACGGCGACAACAAAACTCTGCTGTGTCTGAAAATTGTGAAAAGCTCTTATCAACTTAGCACAAAGAATTATTATGGTGCTAGGAACGTGTTACAGAAGTGTTTTGTACAGTTTAAAATAGTTCTGTTTTTCATGTTTAAGACAGTAAAAATCAGGAACGGGTTATTATTATTTTTTTTATTTAACTTTTATTTATCCGGGAAAGCACCCGTTGAGATGGAAATCTGTTTCAAGAGGGACCTGGCGAAGAGGTGAGCAACACACGTCAAGAACTTTTACAAACTAACAATACATAAAACAACCAGTTAAAATTTTAATTACAGCGCGAGAGTCATTTACAGATTTAAAGTGTGGGAATTTGTAAACTCTTGGAGGACAATGTGTGAAGTGTGACATTACAGTTGTATACAGCTGAAACCAGAAATTTACATAATCTACGGTACTTTCCCAGGAAGAAGCCATTACTCTAAAAGAAACATAAAAGACAGATTACAGTTTCCAAATAAACACAGGGAGAAAGACCATCATTTTTAGAGACATGTCCTATCGTCTGACAAAAAAAAACAAAAAACTGTTTGGACATAATGATTGTCATTACCTTTGGAGGAAAAAGGAGGGAGAACACCATCCCAACTGTGAAATACGGGGGTGGCAGCATCGTGTTGTGGGGTAGTTTTGCTGCAGGAGGGACTAGTGCAGCCAAGAAGTTAAAGCTTGGGCACAAATGGGTCTTCCAAATGGACAATGACCTAAACCATACTGCCAGACTGGTTACAAAGTGGCTTAAGGATAACAAAGTCAATGCTTTGCAGTGACAATCACAAAGCCCTAAACTCAATCCTAGTGAAAATTTATGGTCAGAGTTGAAAATGCATGTGTGAACAAGGCGGCCTACAAAATTGGCTTAGTTACACCAATCCTGTCGGTGGAATGAGCCAGAATTCCTGCTAACTATTATGAGAAGCTTGTGGAAGGATATTCAAAATGTGTGACCCAAGACATAGTTTAAAGGCTTATGAAATGTATGTAAACCACTGACTTTAAAGAGAGCAATGAAAAGTTGTCTAAGAAAAATCCTTCCTCTCATTATTCTGGCATTTAGAAACTAGAAAGAATTCTGGTAATCCTAATTGACCTAAAACAGGAAAAGTTTAGTGTGATTTTATGTCATGTTGCATGGTGTATGTAAACTCCTGGTTTCAACTGTAAATCATCATTTTAAAATCACAAGCCCTGACTACTAACTAATGGCTTTTAAGTAAAAAAAACGAAACAAAATAGTGCTTCGACCTGGTTGTGCTACTTTGAAAAGCTGGATATTTGCTTATTTTTCAGAACCAGTGGAATAGTCTTTTATAATTGTTTTTGATTTTTAAAAATTGTGGGGGTACTTTACATCCATCAAAAGTCTTCCCTCACCTGAGACCTCCAGGGAACATGAATGACAGCCAAAATAGAAAAAAAAACTTTTTTCTCCTTGTTTTAAATTGTGCTTTCACTTTCACAAATGAGCTTTGATAATTAAAAATATGTTTCATGTCAAGCAGCCCTCGCATGTACAAAGTGTTTGAGAGAGTGTGCCCCCTGTGGTGTCATTTTGTTCCCTCCACAAATTAGCAGAGAGAGCTGAGGCTGCAGCAGTGTCTTTGTGCAGTGCAAAATGTGCAACCAATGTTTTTCTGTCTCCCCATGGCATCACAACATGCCTGTCAATATTTGTTGATGAATGTAACATTGGGTTAACATTCTCATATTTTACTTAATATTTTATTAAGTAAAATTTTGTGAGGATTGGAGTGCTTGGATTGGATTTTGGACAATTGTATCATAACTATAGATGTGAAGTTCTGTATATTTTTTGATGAAAAGGACAAAACAAAACACTCTTTATTTAGACAATAGTTGTGATTTTTAACATTAAATTGCAGTACTTTCTTATAGGAGTGTTAATCTTCAAGTCCCTGGTGATTCAATTTGATTTCAATGATGGGGGCCCCGATTAGATAAAAAAAAAAAAAAGATTCTTGATTCTAAAATGATTCTTAAGCAATTTTTCATTCAAAAACAAAAAAACATGAATTTTACACATTTTTAGTTCCCTGTTGTAATAATCTTAGGTAAACATCCATACCTGCTGTAGCTGTAGTTAGCGCATTAGCTTTTCTTCATCGCCAACAACAACACGGTAAAGCAAACCAGCTAAAGTGATTCAAAACAGCGCTGATGTTCACCTCTGTACTAAGTGAGTGTGACTTCACCCATAGCGTTCAGCTTCAGTCAGATGAAACTTATCGAGGCTAACAGTTATAGGGGTGAATTTGGAGCAAAGTTTCATATTTGGAATTCTGATTGCAAGTATCATAGCAACCAAAGAGCCAATACGGAGCCATATTGTTGAAGGTAATGCCCCTTCCCATCCACACCGCTTGTTTAGCAGGGAGCAGGCGACACCGTCAGTCAAACCTGTTGCTAACACTAGCATGAGCAACCTTGGGGAAAGAAGGTGCCTGATTTATCTGTTATTAATGTTCATATCTTGATTAAAAAAATAAAAATAAATAGCAAAATAAAAATACCAGGATCATTTCCAGAGAGAGGGGCGACAGTTTTTCAATAGATAGTGACTTGGAGTCGATGGAGCCGGATGCACGCCCATGCCACTGTGGCCACCGTATCCCATCATATGAACCATGAAAAACACATCAGCAAGTTGAACTTGTATATTACCCCAATATTACACAAAACTGACTCTCAACTGGAATTTAAAAACACAGTGGAGCACATATCACCACATGACATCACAAGGTTGAACAGTGTTTTCTGTTTGAGAGAAGAACTCAGCCTAAATATGTAGGATTTGTGTGTTAAACGTGTGAACGAAGCAAAACACAACTCTAGGTATGTGTGTGATGAGGAAACATCATAACATATATCAGAAAATAGAGCAATATGGGTCAGTCAAAATTGTTAGCTTTTATTCAGTACTACAAGCTAATAATTATTGCTAAAATAAATCTGCAACTTCAGGCTTTGACAACATGTGGTTAATACCAGCCAAAGCCCGCTTGATTGTTGATAATTAACAGTTTTTGTAGGTTAATGCTAACGCTGTAGGAAAAAAATACAGGGGGCAAGCTGTAGAATTCTAAAAATCCCAAACAAGTTTAATGGTGACCAATTAATAGCATTAGTATGAAATTCTATATCTCCTTTTTAATGTCTATGGGCATAACCTTCTAGTCATTATAGTTGACTCGTCTTACAGTGACAACCTAAATGCACAGTAGTATTTTAAATTGACTTGGCAATTTCAACTTTATTTTAAAGCAGGCCTATTCTGGAATATCACATTTTTCAGAGCTTTTAAGCGTGTTATTGATATTCCCCCTTCTCTCAAAGTATTTTTTGGAATGATTCATGCATATTTGAGTAATCATTAATTGCATATTTTAAGACGCCATATTAAACCAGTCCCCGTTTTCACCTCCACTGGTATACGCCCACTGCTCTCGACTTAGTTCATTCATTAATTTTATTTTCTTAATGAATGATACGCATAGGATTATTTTGAAGTCATTTAGAAGCAATTTTGGAACAAATGAAATTCAATACTCACTAGTGTGATCTGCATCTGTTCATGCCGTAGGAGGGAACGACGGCTACATGGCTGTTTGTTGTGATGATGTTTACGCCGATACCAGCTCCCATTGGGCACCCCTAACACGGAAGTCAGCGGACAACTTTCTTTATTAAGTCGTTTTAGAATAATATTGTGTTTTTACATGCCCAAATTGTAACATAATGATCCACGCCTGTCATAGATTATAACTATATAGCAGACACGAGCACAATATGTCTTCTTTAATGTTCCATCATCAAAAACATGCTTGGACCTGTGTTTTGTTCAATGCGCGCTTGTTTGAGTAACCCTGGATCTTCAGAAGAGTTGGCCTCAATCCAGAATGTCATCCAGTTGCATGTTGTCCTAAATATTATTTGACATAACAATAAGAATAATTTTGCAATATGTTAATACTTCATTCATTCTACACTTGCATATAAACTGTAGCCTATTCAGTGCTCCTCATATCACACAAAACAGATAGGGCTCTCCAATCAAAAGCTAATCTTATAATGTCCCAATCCCCATGGATCTGTTTTCCATCAGCTTGTCATTTGCCTCTAATCGATCCACAATTCTCAAAAAAGCACCTCCCTTTCTACTGCTGCCGGCTTTGCACAAGCAAATTAGCATTATTGATCGACTGCAGCCTTATTTAAAGCATGATATATTCCAATGCGATCAGTTTATTAGCTCAGAAAGTGAATCAACCTTTTTTTGCTAATCTTGCTTTGAAGAATAGAGAGAAGGACGGAGTCAAGCCTTTGCCAATCGGCTGCTATTAAAATGATTCATTATAGATAGCATCCGCCGCATTTGTTTAGCTTCGCACCCCCTCCAAGTCGGATGTGACGGTCGACAAATCGTGCCGACGTTAGCTTGACATTTAAACCTACTTCCGTTGACGATCGTTTTAGCCGGGAGTGGAAATAAATAAATAAAAATGGCCAACATGAAGCTGTTTGGCATTTCCCCAACAGCGCGGCAAGTTAATAAATTGAGTTAAATGCGTCACAGTCAGAAGATGAGAAAACGGGGGAATCGATGAGGAAGAAGCTGGGAATGTGTAATTGGGAGAAGAATACGGCACAATTTGATGCAATCAGGAGCCAGTGGTTGTCATAGTATTAGCAAGAAAGCGGTGATAAAGAGGTCGATACTAGCCACGTGCTACGCTAAATACGGATTTATTTTCCTGGCGTTAGCTTAGTGAAGAGACAACATGAAATTATTCTTGGACGAAAGATTTGGAGTGATGGAAGAGGCAATTTAAAAGACTTAAGAATGGTGGTGCTATGAGTTTTTAATGAATGTTGAGGCCCTTAAATCCCAAATATAAAAGTGATTGGGAAGCCTTTCTACAATCTCATTCTCTAAATAGTCCCTGAAATTGAATCATAATTTTAAAACCTTAGAACATTACATTTCATACCAATAACTTTTGTCAGTGCAATTAAATGGAGCAAAAGATAAACGTGAGTGTTTCCCAAACTGTGTAACGTGTACTACTGGTGGTACTTGGACAGCTCTTCAGTATGTATGTTTGCCTAATTTAGAGTTGATTTTATCTGTTTTTTTTGTCCTCCTTTAGATAATTCTTCTTTAGAACAACAGTCGTGAAGTGAAAGTCCGTTTAGACCTGGTTTAGGCCTAGATTAGACCTGGAATAGTCATGTCATACCTGATGATACTCGAAAAGCTTCGGTGGTACTTGGTGTGAAAAGTTTAAAAATCCACTCGTCTATGCAGTTGCCTTAAATATTGTTAAAGTTGGCTATAATAACAAGGATGATGTTCTATTTTGTCCTACTAATGCTACTAATTTCTTAAAACTGCTTCATGGGTTTCAAAATCTGTTGACATGGCACTGGTAGATGGCAAAATGTAGGACCGGACCATATGGTGATAAAAATTTAATCTCGTCCTTTTGGCGGTATGCTATTTTAGTGATATTGTCAGATGTGTAATTCTCTATTTATTGTGGATCTAGGCTCAAAAAGGGACACTTTTTACTACCCACTTTTCCCGTTGGTCATACTCTGAGTGAGTGGAATAAATGAATTATAGTGAAGAGTGAACTTTCACACAAGAACAGGATTACCCAAGTTAGCTCTTAAAGGCAATACATACATACAGCATACTACGAAGTCTGCATGGATTGTGATAAAATTGTGATCAGGCTTTAAGAAAATTATGATTTTTTTTTTGTACAATGTCTCTAAATGGGATCCAAAACAGAAAAAAAAGTACTTAAATCAGCACAATTCCTCATGAAGACCATCAAATTTGACCCATAATAGATTAGGTTAGGCCACACTTCATTGTCCCTGTAAGGAAATTTGTCCTCTGCATTTGCCCCAAAATGTCAGGAGCAGTGGGCACACAGTCTCTGAGATCTTGTTGCTAGGCTTAGTCAGGAATAGCTGGAGGATTTGACCCATCGGTGAATGTTTGGGTTGATGGGGTAAACCAGGGTGCCCAGAGAACATGCAGAAACGGAACAGCCTGGACAACCTGGGACTCAAAGCCAGAAGTCCACTCAGCCACCGCACCGTCCTCAAAATCTGCTGTACTTTTATTCTTGTAGATTTCAGAGATAGCCTGTAATTAGTTTTTTTTTTTTTTTTTTTGGTATCACTATTGGATCACAAAAAAATGTATCATACTGAAATTGTTTCCCATGTGTTTTGCTCATTTATTATTGATAAAGTTGTTGTTATTATGTTTGGATATTATGACCGCCATTTTTCAAAATCACTATTACAACACAGTCTTATAGCAGATTATATTTGTCATATTGTAGAAATAGGAGAAAATGACATTTTCTGTTGGTTGTTTTTTTTTTTTTTTTTGTCAAACAGATCAATATTCATAGACTCCAATCCCCCCGTGTCACCAAGTCATATCCACAGCTCACCAGTGAAGCATTAGCATGTAGCCTCACTGCTACGATGGGAATGGCTCGTGACCCTTGACCTCTGTTGTACTGTGGCAGGCTAATCTATGGTGGCCTGTGGAGACCAAGAGACCTGCTGAATAAGACATGAGCTAGCTACAGCAGGTATGTCCAGGCGCTGGGGGGAAGGCGAAAGTTAATGAGACCCTCGGAAGGCAGGACAGTATATGAGTATTGTGTTGTACAGCGTTACTTTTGCTCAGGAATGTTAATTGGAGTTAATTTGGGGGGGAAACAAATCTAGTTTAAGAATAGTTTTTGTGCATCCAACTGTATGTGTACTTGAATGACAATATTTGGGGGAAACAGAACTCCTAATGTCTCACTGTGTAACATTTCTGGTGGTGGACGTGGCACCTGCAATCCATGGTGATAAGGAGTTGAAGCCATACTTTGGAATATACTATAGACATAAGGTTAATGCCGTACTGCGGAATATTTGAAGGCTTTAAGGGCCATAGGGCTTTAAGTACATCTGTAGATAATCTTTCTATTATACAAAGCCTCTGTTGGTTAGTGACAAAAGTTGCATTTTACTACATAAAAAGTTTTGTTTTTCTTTTTTTTTCTTTTAAATTTATGAACATATATATAAATAGTGGAGGGACAATGTCTCTTGGCTGGCCTGGGAACGCCTTGGGGTCCCACTGGAGGAGCTGGAGGATGTGTCTGGGGTGGGGGAAGTCTGGGAGTCTCTGCTTAGACTGCTGCCCCCGCGACACAGCCCAGGATAAGCGGGAAAAAATGAATGGATGGATGATTACACTAATAATATGTATATAGACTATATAGGGCTAACCTGTCCAGAAAACACAAACCTGTCGACTTTTTATTTTACTACAAAATGTGTAATTGTTTTCCTGTACTTGGTATGTCGTCAAGATAGGCCGTGTTCATATGACATCACAACATCCCTAGTTGTAGTAACACTAGGGTCAGATCTGTGGATAAATAGGTTTAATGAAATACTGTGGAACATTCCAGGCAAAACATCTTGATGGAGATAAGCAAAGCAGAAAAGTTACAAAGTTCACCTTTAATTTAATCGTATATTTTTTAATACATTTTACTTATTACACGCCTTTCATGACACTCAAGCTCGACTCGCAACAATATTGTACAAAAGAGTATATAAAAGTTAAAATAGTACAATGAATGCAAAATTAAACGGCCGATATTACACTACTTTTTTATCTATGTTATAATGTTGTGTCCTCATCATAAACAGACCCGGAGTTGTGTTTTGTTACATTCACACATGTTTAATACACAAATCCTGCATATTTAGGCTGAGTTCTTCTCTTAAACAGAAAACACACTGTTTCACCTCGTGATGTCATCATGTGGTAATACAGGAAGTGCTCCACTGTGTTTTTAAACTCCACACACCTTCATTAGAATCATTTGGATGATTACAGAAGGGTAATTAAAGGTAAAAGGTAACTCTTAACTAACATTTTAACCTGGCTATAAGTTCACACAAGTTAATTTTGCGTAATATAGGGCCTTAAACATCATAAATAGTACGTCTTTATAATGGACCTTGACTACATTGATGATGTTACTTTTCAAATCAATTCTTAGCATCTTTGTAATATCCTGTGCATGGCAGAGATAGAGCCCTTTCATTCCGTCTATACAATCCTTTATTCAAACTCATAAAAGTTCTACGCCAACTTAACTTTTCTTTCAAAGTCCTCTTTAGAAATAGCAAATGGTGTGCGCGTTTAGCTTATGTGCATATTATAGCGTGAAGTCAAACAGGATCCCTTTAAATGCATTGGGCTTTTTTCCACTCTCTGGGCAGCTGCACCAAGGCTAGAGAGCGAGCACATTTAGAGTCCCAATTTAAACTGCATTTGCCTCTTTAAAACATGTACAAGGCTATGGAAGTATTGCGTGGTTAAATTGTCAAACATTATTCTGAGCTAATGTGTGTGGAATTGAAGTGGAAATGTATGCAAAAGTCATCCGAGGCTGTTCAATCAGAAATTCGGTTCAAAATATGACGGACATAGGATAAAATCAACATAGACTTTTAAAGGTGTACTCTGTAACAACTTCTGGTCAGGGGCCCGCCATCTGGTTGTTTTTATTGCTCAGAAACGGTTTGAAATACATGTATTCTTACTGTGTGGGCAGCCGACTCTCCACAGACCTGAACTGTAACTTGGCCGATGTTGATTGTTTTCATGAACATGTGTTTCTTGGATGAATCCTTTTAATAGTGTCAAATTGCATCACTTTATAGACCGTTTACCACAACACACTTGTTTTAGTTTATATGTTAGCATTGTCTCTAAAGCAGCTACAGATTTGTTATTTTTTTATATTATTTTAAAAAAGTGAAAAAGCCTAAACCTACACAGCCACGAGAAGAACATGCAAAGTCCACACCATAGACAGTATATAGTAATGGACTAAGTGAGTGTGAAGTCACCCACAGCGTTTGGCTTCTTGATTTATGGACAAAACAGCGAAATAAAAACACCAGGATCATGTAGAGCGGGTTTACACGAACATTTTAAGACCAAAATGACGAGGCTCACTGCAGCAGTTACAGAGAGAGGTGTGAAAATTTTCAGTGTAAAATTAACTGGAGCCGAGTCGATGGAGCCAGAAGCGCGTTCATCAGGTTCAGTTCAGGAGGTTCAGTTCAGCAGGTTAGCTATGTCCGTTTCTGTATACAGACTATGGTCCGCACCGAAACGCCGTACTCAGACTGTAAGACGAGGAGGCTAACCACTGCCGCACCATGCTAAACTTTTAAGTTGCATGTTTCCTCATTTTGTATTCTTATAACCATTGCAGCTGTTTAAATGATCAAAATGCACGTCTGCCCTCGCCAAGGTTCACAAAACTTCCCAACGGTGTATGCAGAAGAATACGCTTTTGGATTTCATATTAAATGTAATGAAAAACACCTCAAAAAGCTCATTATATTGCACGTTAATATTTATCCATTAAAAACATGTCCCATAGAATTCACCTCTGTATGAATTTGGTGCGTTGAAGGCATCACAAAACATTTATTCAGTTCATTTTTTCTGTCTGTTTTTAAGAGCAAATGAATCTGCATTAGCTTTGTGCATACATTAAAAAAACAACCTTACATAACTTTTAAATGGACAACACAATGAACGCAATAATGTACTGGGCGAACTAATGGGCGCTAAGCTTTTGGGGCGATAAAACTCCACAAAACATCCCCCTCACAGTTGCATTTGCTAAATTTTTTTCTTTTTGTTTCGGACGCTGGCAAAAAGGTCATAGTAATCACGAATCATTATCAACTGAATTATGTGTGTTTTTCCCTTTCATTGGCTGTACATTATGGCCACCTATTATTTTCTTTTTAAAATGGTAATACTTTATAATAACTTCACTTTTAATAGCCTTAATAAAACATGAACAAAACTTTAAGGCCTGTACCTGTTTTGGTTTTTTTTTGGTATATATTTTTGCAAAAATTTGCCTTGTCTCATGTAGTACAGAGTATTTAAGTGGCTCTTGAAGTCAAAATAAGTCCGCTGTTTAATCTTTGCATCTAATTATAAAGCGTTTTATTGTCTCAGAATCAGGAGGTTCGCAGTTAGCATGCGAGTTGATTTTAGCATTATCGTGACGCAAACTCAGCTCTTGTCTGTTGTGAAAAGCACTTATAAAGTCATCGCTGTGAATAATTAGGATACTCGGACGTTAACTACCTACCTAAGTGTTGCATTCGGTCATTTACTTCTTGCAGTTCATATTTTTTTACGATATTGTATATTTAGAATGCTTTTTGCGGATGAATTCTGCTTTGTGGTTTGGTTTCAATATTATCGTTTATCGTCTAGACTTACTTCGATATATCACTTTAAATTGTCTTTTCGTGAGAATAAGTGAATAACTTTGGACCACTGCAAACCGTTTAAAATGAACTAGTTCTGTTTTTCGTGTTTTAATATCGTAAAAATCAGGTACAGCCCTTTTAATTAAGATGTGTATTTATGCTCCATTTGATTAAATTAAAGTATCGTTCTTAGATTTGCTTAACCCTATAGCGTTGGATACTATCGCCGCCGATAAACTCGCGGTTGCGGACTTTCCATTACCGTAACTCCGCAACCAATTGTTCCATCATGTAAATTCAAATGGTGTCTCACAACAGAAGCATGGGGCTCTTTAAATATTTTACTGTCATTACGGTAATCTGCTTACGTTGTCCCTCGAAGATGACCAATCAGGTGCCGCGTAGATTTTCCCAGTCAGTTATTCGATGCGTCAAAGGAAAAAAATACGGATGGATATGCAAAATAGACGTAGTTGTGTGAAAAAATGCTGTATATGCTGATACTTCCTTTAACATGATTTCTATGGCTAAAAAGAATAGTCTAGTCTAGGCGAGCGATACTGGTCTATCATGTGCTCAGTCCTTAAAGGGTTAAGCTCCATTTAAACACAAACTAGGAGGGACATCGTCGCCCAGCAACCAAAAACGAGTAATAGAAATAGACCCTTTAAAATCACAATGTTTGGATCAATGTTTTCTTCTCCAAATCCACTTTCTTCCTCTCTATTTGATCTTTTATATACGTTTTCTGGATGTGTTATTTGTGCTATGAATAAGTTGCTCGGGGTTGGTATTTCCATTGCACTTGTGTACTCAAACGGTTGACGGATTGCGCGTTGTCTTTTCAGAGTCGCGGAGGGATCAAATCTCGCGTTCTAAAACTCTTACCATCCAATCTTTTCAGAAATATTTATGTTTTCGTACGCTTGTGTTTTATTGTAACGCTTTTGTTCACATCACGCACAAACGGCGTCGCAAGTCCTCCGTAGCCGTTTGATTTCGGTTCTGCCTTTTTAATGTCTCGTTGACGTGGAAGATGTGTTTGGAGAAAGGAGAGAAAGCAACAAGAGAAGAGAGTTGAGTTTTGAAGAAAAAAAAAGAAATAAAGTTTGTAAGGCGAAAGAGTTGAAGAGTTTATGAAGGGACTAGCAATGAGCGCGTTCTACCATCTGGCTCTCCCTGACACAGAGATTAAACTTCTCATAGGCAGTTATTTAACTCTGAGCCTCCACAAGCCGAGATTCTTTCACTGAAGGCAATTTTCGGAGCTAGTATTAAACCAAGGGCTAACAGAAGAGGACAGGGAGTTTGAGCTAAAGGATAGAACTATAGTGAACATTTGTGTCCTGATAGCGCTGCGTATTTATGCGTCTACGCTGGTTTTAGCAAGGTCAATTTTAGGTAGACGTTTTGTCGTAGTAACACGTTTTTTTCTAAATAGATTTTGTCTTTTAGTGGTTGATTAAGCTTCTGTATAAGGCCAGAAGAAATGCAAATGTATTCAGTTGGGTCAGTGCATTTTATGTTAGTGGGGTAAAAGGCACTAATGTGAAGGGCTGAAGTGTGTCCTTGAGCAAGACATTTTTCTCACCAAGAATGAATGCGGTGTGTGAGTGTTGGCCTACAGCAGATCTACGAAAAGTCACGCATTTGTTCATTTCATTTCCCATAATTTTTCCGTATCCCACTAAACAGCTCGGGGCAGGTACACCGAGGTTTGTTTTGTTTAGCCTTTGTTTAGTTATAGCGCATCTTTAAGTTAAGGTGAACTACGACTAAATACCACATATACGCAAGTTACTCTGAAGATATTTTATTTGGTTAAACCTATTAATTTCAGTTATACAATTACAGTTACATATCCACATTGGCTACTTACCTGAGTCTCCACGTGGTCCAGACAAAAAGGGTCATGCCCAATGTCGGCCATTTTTAAAGCCTTGGGGTGAGATCGTGGGCCGGACCATGTGGAGATCCCTTTTTATTTCTATGTCTTTGTGTATTTTGGTTTCAGTATTTGTTAATAGTTTTATTTTAAACATTTTTGCTATAGGGGCCCTCATAATTAAGCAGTTAGAGTGATTAACTGCTTAAGTTAAAACCTAATCGGCACCTATGGAATCATTTTTCCTTTCCTGGGGGAGGTTCTTCCTGCTGGGAGAGTATAAAGATAGTTTAGTCCATCATCAGTGTCGCCTGGTGCACATGGGGGTTTCCTTTGTTCCAGCTCCGTCGACTCTAGCTCGGATTCACTGTCTCCTGAAAAACTGTCGCCTCTCTCTCTGTAACTGCTGCTGTCAAACTTGTCATTTTGGTTTTAAAATGTTCGTATTAACCCGCTCTACATGATGCTGGTGTTTTTATTTTGCCATTATGTCTGTAAATCAAAATATAAACATTAATAACAGACAAATCAGGCGCTTCTTTCCCTGAGGTCTCCTGCGAGCATTAGCAACAGGTTTGATTGACAGCGTTGCTAATTGTCCGCTCCCTGCTAAACCAGCGATGTGGATGGGAAGGCGTGTTACCTTCAACAGCCTCGCTCCGAATTGGCTCTTTGGTTCCTATCATACTGCCGGAAATTCCAAATATGGAGCCAATAGATGTTTACAGTTTCAGTGTAGTTAACCCCTCCCTTCAGATAGATATAAGGCAGTGATCGCAACTGAAGAAGCGGCTTGGATGATCAGCGAAACATCTTCAGTCTTGCAACGATTTTTCCAGTTGAGAGATTTTAACTTCGTCTTTTGCCAAATATGGAACTATTAGCCTTGATGATCTTCATTTGGCTTTATCCGAATGCTAAGGTGACGTCACACTCCTTTAGTCTACTTTTTCATACAGTCTGTGGTCACATCCTGAGGACAAACACCCTTACAAGGACAATACCTTTTAAGCCAGATTTATATTGCAGTTATAAACAAATTAGCAAGTCCCATGTTAAACTGTAGCCATTAAAAGTTGCAATAAAGTGGTGATTTTGAACAGACCCACAGGCGTAGCAGCACATGGTCTAATCCATATCCCTGACAAAGGCAGTTGCAGAGGTGGCGTACCCACTGCAGTGAGCTAAATCTGGGTTGTCTCCTGAGCTCCTCTCCTCTGTATCCAAAACCTCCATGGTACTTTAATTAAGTCCACAGTATCTCCCCTCTGAAGAGGAAGCAGAGATACTCACTAAAAAACTAATTGCTAATGTTGTTGTAGCGAGACTCTTTTCATCGACATTCAAAAACTCTTGTCTAAAGTCATTTTTAGTCCTCGTATAGATCTTTCTTAGCTGGGATACCTGATTTTCAAACTGGAAATGGAGGTATTAAATCTATCACTGTGGCAGCCTGGACCTTTCTGTGTGGAAGTTGCATGTTCTCTTCATGTCTAAGTCAGTTTCCTCTGGGCACTCTGGTTTCCCCCATGAATCCAAAACAGGTAGGTAGTCGATACACGATAAACGATAATATTGCAATAACCCAAGAGCAGATTTAAACCACAAAACCTATTCTGAATGTACAATATTGTTAAAAAGTCATAAGCTGCAATAAATAAACAGCAGAATAAAACACTTTAGTACAGGGCTCGCATCTGTAATGAGTCAGAGATGTTATTTATTCAACTGTCAATGGGTCAAATCTCATTAATAAGGGACAAATCAGGTGTCTTCTCTCCCAGAGGTTGCTCCCACTTGCGTTAGTAGCAGATATGATTGACAGTGTTGCTAAGCGCCCGCTCCCTACTAAACCAGTGGTGGGAAAAGGCGTTACCTTCAACAGCCTCACTCCTGATTGGCTCTTTGGTTGCTATGATACTCGTGGTCAGAATTCCAAATGTGGAACACGGCAATGTAGTCCACTTCTTTATACAGTCTATGATAGTAGTTAAAATATTTAGCTTCTGAACTTTGGTGCTTCAATGCAAACCTAACCCATGCTCAGGCCAATTATCGGTTTTGCCAGAAGTGAGAAAGTAAAAAAAACAAAAAACACAGAGAGCGAAAGAGAGAAGTTGCTGAATATGCACAAGCTAATGTGGCACCCTCCCTCGCTGACGCCTTAGGGTGCTTATTTGCTCCCTCTCTGTCGCACAGGTTAAATACAAGGGCTGGCTTCGGTGAGCAGGGAGCAGTGACAGAGGTGACTTTTACTGAGGCGGAATAACTTTATTTAAAGAACATGTCTGGATGGAAGGTCAGGGCGCCGATGGAAGACGTGGGTTATTGCGAGAAGAGAGAAGGCTGATGGATGTGAGCAATCAAGGCACTAACGGTATGGAGGTTCGCCCAAGGATATGTGTAGTTGAAAATACTGTATATGACTTTTGCTTATATATTAAATATTTCTTGTCAGCGAAGAAAGCAGTGTTTTTCCACCCACTATTTTCTACAGAACATTTGAGGTAGTACTTTGTAAACGCAGCTGTATCCATAAAGCTCTTTTTTACTGCTGCACGGCTACTACTACTACATAAAAGAATAGTACTATTACTGCTACTACTCCCAATCCTTCCCTCACTGCCACTTCTACTACTTTGGACTACTTTTTCTACAACAACTAGGCTACAACTAGTCAGTATTAATAATGATACAATTCTTATTAGTGTGAGTAATATTGTTGAATGGGTTTGTAATGCCAGAATTCATTTCAAGGTTGAATAGATATTGGTACAAATATTTGGCAAATTTTGTAAAGCCACAATCCAACTAAATCAATTTCTGTCTTTTAAAAAATCTGTTATGAATAAAATCTAGGACTGACTAATCCATGTCCTCCCTTCACCCTTCATCAGTGTTAGCAAACAAAACAAAACAAAAAAAAAATTTAAAAAAATCTAGCTACCTCCCAGCCACCTATCCCACAATCCCACACCCCTCCCTCTCACCTACACATTTGTATTGGTCTTGAGTTTACTACTTTGACTCCATTGAGACTACTCCAGGTCCTGTCCCCTCCCCTTCTTTTCTCTTACTCATTCATCATGCATGACCTGATCTCCGCACACGCCCGCTCATCCAGACAGGAGAAAAATATGCGTGCGTGCCTGGACTCCCCCCACCGTGGGTCAATACATTTGGATTTGTAGCGGCGGCGCACGCACAGCTCTTCCTTCCCAGGGAAATCCACTCCTCTTAACAAGACCTCTCCATCACCAGTGACAAAAGTATTCTGCAGAGAGAGATGCTTGAGCTGAGGGCCACGGCGCGGCGGTAATTTAATCAAACTAAATTCGTGTAATGTCGGACAAAGTGCAGCATGTTCTTTTTGCCATTTAAATACTTTTTTTTTTTTTTCAAATCTCATGGCCAGTGCTGTGCCAAATGTGCCCAATTCAATACTCAAACAGCTGCTCAACCACAGGAGCATCCTTGTAAGTTTAAATGAAAATATGTACACAAGTTTCATAGGGGTACTTAGATTTTATTATTTTTGTTTCTACAATTTTAATACGACCGGCTCCATAAATTACACCAGAAAAATTCAAATAAAAATTTCCCGTTAAAGCAAATTATAATGGAATTTTTGTATTTCTAGTTCCTGTTTATATCCAAGTAACTTCCTCCTTTAGGTATCCCAGCCTGTATTGAAAATCAAATTACAGTCTGTTAAAATCACAGAATGGTAAAAAAAATAAAGACATAATAAATAAATATAAAATAAATAATAAATACACAAACAAATGAATAAATAAATAAATAAATACACATAAATACATAAATGAATAAATAAATATAATAAGAAACATGTGTCCCAATCTAAAACTCTAAATATAAAACAGAAACATTAAAAATCCCAATCAAACAATAAATTCTGAATTGAATAAAGAACCATTTTTTTTCACTAGCACTGCTCTTCAGCTCTCTGCCTTTTGTACACTGGTGTTGGCATAAATCACCCAAAAATCCTGCTACCTCAGGCCAATCTCCCACACTCCTCCCTCTCTCGTACCATTCAGTTTCGCATCATCTCCCACTAAGGTCGCGGTCCATGGTGCTGAAGAATTTTGAGCGCCCTTTGACCCCTATTTCATCCGATCTCCACCTTTGCAACCCTTTCTCGCCATAAACAATAACTCCGAAAATAATGAGAACAGTAAGAAAGCAATAATGTCAGTGTGGCAAGACACATTTGCTTCAATTTCTCCTCTTTCCTTTTTGTGTTGAATAAATAATGAAGCTTCCCGGGCGTCCGAGAGAGTGACAATTTTTAATATCACTAGATCTTTGATGCTGAATCAATGCAGGGTAAAAGCAGCATGCACACAAGTATAGGCACATGGCCAGAGGTGGGTGGTAGTAAAGTCCCATTCACACACACACCAGTCCCAGAACATTGCTGGGTCTGCTCTCTGCGCTCTCTCACATCGTTTAAATTGAAAGACAATGGAACATAACCATGTAGTATGACCATAGACTGTAAATATAAATGGACAGAGCTAACCTGCTAGCCGCGTATCAGATAGGAAGTGAGCATGGACTTTGCCTCCAATACAGTGGTTCCTCGTTTATCGGGTTAAGTTCTAAAAATAACCCCAGCAATAGGCAAAATCGGTGTAGTAGCCAGATTAATTTTTTTGAATTATTACATATGGTTTAACGCTGTAAAACACCTCACCACACACTTTAAACACTTTTCTCAGACAGGCATTTACATCTTCTCACAGTTCTCTCTTGTTTAAACTCCCTCAAAGTTCAAACCTTCATAGGTCCCAGAGCGTTTCATCGTCATTGTAGGTTTTGTCGGGGAGAAAACTTGCAAACACACAGCACTTCAGAGTCACACTGCGATTGAACGTTTATGTAAATTTGACTGAACACATTCTGTACTTTACAAGAGAGGCGCGGAGGAGATTAATTGACAATAGTCTACAGTCTCTTAGCCAATCAGGACGCAGAACACAATGCACGTTCATACGCTGTAGAAAAAAACATACATTACCTTCAACAGCCTCGCTCCAGATTGGCTCTTTGGTCAGGTTGGAATTCCGTATGTGGACGTTTTCTCCAAATTTGCTCCTATAACCATTAGCTTCGATGAGCTTCATTTGACAGGAGCCGAACGCTATAGGTGACGTCACACTCCCTAAGTCCACTTCTTTAGTGTCTATGAGTACAACCAGGAAACCATGCCAGTAACCAAGGAAACCAAGTGGTGGTACTGGCAATTTTCTGGCTTCATTCACACATAAGCTTTACCAGCATATTACCAGTATTTTATCAAGGAAATTGCCAGATCAAAATTGCAAAGAAATCTGTTTTGGCTTTGTTCACACATGATCAAGCTCCATGTGGTAACGAGGCCCAAGAGTATCATTACTTCAAAATATTAGTAACCAAGTAGAAGTAGAAAGTAATGGTGAAAGAAATGATTTAAGTGAGAGTAAAAATTGGATAAGAGTAGCTGTGCACCACCTGCTTGTCCCACATATGTTATTTCTTTACCTGGAATCTTCCATAGAACGATTGAGTCTGTTTATCTCCATGGAAACAAGTTAATAACTTCACCAGTCCACGTTACATGTCAGATCTGTGCAGAGGTGACTCCACTTAAAGGACGAACTCGTGCATCTCAGATTAGCAATAAAAACAACAAAAACAATGATATAACCATGTGGACAAATAAGTGGCATGTCCCCCACCAAAAAGTTACACAATATACACTTGTTTTATTATATAGACCAAATATTATCCCCAATGCAAACTTAACTATAAAGGACTACTCAAACATCCATAAATGAAACTAAACTCCAGGTATATTTGTTCTTTCATAATATCAGACCTTTAGCTGCAAACTTGTATTTCTTGCATTTTCAAACACTGACCATATTATGCATAGTATCTTGTCTCCAGGACGTGCTTGGCCTTGGCTTGGTCCAGACTCAGTCAAACTGTCTACCAAGTGTAGAAACAACCGCGGGCGTGCAACTTAAAGACAAGTGCAGACTAGATAAGTGATACAACGCAATGCTATCTGCGGTTAGCCATGGGTTGTGAAAGATGATATCATATTGGCGGCATTCAAGACTCAGGAAGGCATTATGTTCAAGGTTTAGCGGTATAAATAATATAGAAGACAGTAACTGAGTGATTAAGAACAATTATAGAAGTGGTCATTTTAAAGGCCAGTGTTGTTGTTTTTCTCGCTCGCTCTCTCTGGTCTCATTTTTATATTCCAATTTCAAGGCACTCAAAGCGCTTTACATCATCGCCCATTCACACACCAGTGCACACAGAGATTGGGGGCAAGGTTGGGTTAAATATTTTGCCCAAGGACACTGTGTACATCTGTGGGAGCTGGAATCGCACCGCCAACGTGTGGGTCAATGGATCTGACCTCTTTACCAATGATGTTTATATCAAGAGCAGGATTTGAACCACAAACCTTCAGATCAGTGGACAAACACTCTACCAATTGAGCTACTGTCAGTACTGTAAATGTTTATAACGATTTCATTGCTACACATTTCCTTAAAGTACATATGGTGCACAGGTGTTCATGTTTTTTTAAATTATGACAGTCCTGCGAAAGTAGATAAAACCTGCGGTCATTATTTATCATAGTTTTACATCAGTTAAAAGGCAGTTTGTGGAAAAAAGTTTAGATGGAATGCAAAATAAAAAACTCCAAAAATGCAGGGAAAATTTACATGTCATATCTGCTGCCCATGTCCAAACACGAAGTAAAAGTATACATTTATAACTTATACATAACTTAATCACTTAAATGTCCTCAGATTTTCTACAACTTTTACTAGTGGGGAGTTCGCCACCTGCTTATCTCCCTGGACATGTTCACTGCCACACCACCTTGAAAATGCCCTGATTGGCTTGAAGTTAAGCAGGGTTGAGCTTAGTTGATGCCATAGTGGTGTACCAGTGTTGTCTTGTGGATGCTCTTGTTGTGTTCTTGGGCAAGACACAATGTGGGGTGTGTGTGTGAGAATGAGTTACCACAGAAATCCGCCATCTTTGTAGCAAGTGTGCAAAATGTCCATCGAGATGCCTTAGCCAAAACTAATGAATAATACAATTTAAAATGCCTCAAGGTTCCAAAAAAGCACATTATGAACTTAATAATGTACTATTATTATTAGATGTTATTGCTTCGCCTGGACTGTCTATCTGTCTTGCATTATTCAGTTGTTTCATTACTTCTTGAAAAACATGGTTTCTTACATGGAGCACACTCGCCTCTCCACAGTCCTGACCAGTGACATTCTTTTATAATGTGTAGAAAAACAAACGTTCAAATCTAATTAGAGAGCATACAAAAAACCCAAAACTTTCAATGGGAACTGATGAATGGAAATTAAATAGCAGTGAAGAATATTTGAGGTTTGAAATGAAAAAAATCGGCAAAACTGAGTAAATGCGCAGGATTACTCAAGAGACAAAACACAACTCATGTGTTTTTATATGAGGAAATAACATTGTGGCATGGTTAACTACTTCAAAAAGACAGTTTTGCATAATATAGACCCTTTAAATAAAGCATTGATGTCAAAGTGTGCCACTGTGTACTATAGTGACAGATGGAGCATATGTGGATCCCAGAGCAGATGGAAGTCTATTACCTCCTCAGGCTAAAGCAGGAGATATGAGGTCTGAACCCAGCATCCACATTCAAGATGGCCGCACTGTAAATAAGAACTCCTTTTCAACATAGTTTTTGGATATTTTTTAATAGCTAAGCCACTGCATTCAAACTAGCCTTAACAATTCATTAATCCACAATTTATACTTGTCAGTAAATTTTCCTACTTTGTCCTTGAACTCCACTTAGCATTAGTGAATCTGTTTCGTTCAGTTAACACATTTTGAAGCAAAGATGTCCCTAAAAGCAAAAAATATTAAACCTTGCTGACCCTCGGTAAAGATTTCTATCATTGTCGGAACAAAACAAGATAAGTTTCGCTCCTTTCAAAAACGGTGGTTCGCTGCAACAATATGAAGACATCACACAAATACAAAATAAAGAAAACATTGTCAGAGAAAAAAAGCAAAAGCACTTTCAAAGCCTTTCTGTGAGATCAGCTAAAGACGCTCCTGCTAGCATATCTGCGCGCTGCTGCTAGCTCAATGCATCACACACCCCATGGCCTAAATTAGCGTTTGCATTAGCTTAATTTAGATGAGATGTTATCTTACCCTCCCCGTGAGGAAAAACAGGTCAGCAAAGCACGGCACAATATAGATGTAAGTGGAGACAATTAAACACATTTTAAGCTAGCATAACAAAGCTAGCCAAAAATAGACAGTGCTATAAGTCATACCTTTCGTCCTTGTTTTGTTGTTAAGTATCACTTTTGTTCTACCCCAAGGGCTTTTTCAACAGTGAATACTTGAACTTCTAAATGTAAAATGTTGTATTTTTGTAACAAGCAAGCAGCTTTTTTGTCACGTTCAAAGTCGTGTATGCGCTGGAAGGCCAAGGCAAAAAAATGAAATCAAATAAAAACAGCACCGTGCAACGAGTCAGGTTTTTTTTTAATTTTTTATTCAAGTGATGCTTCAAGTTGTAAATGTAGAATGTGATATTTTTGTAACATGCTGCTTTTTGTTCAGAGTCATGTGTGGGAAAGCCATAAAAACATGTACAGACAGGCTTTTGTTTTGAATAAACTCTGAAGAGAAAATCCAAGTATTTTTGGATTTATGAAATGGTGATGAAGATGATATAATATAGACTGTTTAAACATGTACATGAAAGGATATGAGCTAAATCTCTGCACTTGCAATTTAATTTATGCTAACACTTTCACAATTATGAATCTGGATCCGACAAGTTCAGTACGGCTTTTCTGTTCTAAAAGATAAATGTTTTTGAGGCAGCAGTAGTTCAGTGTTTGGGATAATACATTGCCCACATTGTCTGTCTATAAATGTGCTTCGTGAGGAAGTGTCCGTGTCACGAAATCAGACTAAAAAAATATGTTTATGTGTGTTCCAAAGTGTATAAATGCTCAGCAGGCAAACTTACAGTGATTCTGACACCGGTGGGTAAAACTATAGGGTGTTACCTTTACAAAGACCCCAAACTTGTACATTTACTACTAAGGGTTCAATAATGGTGATCATTTTAATTTGGAGAGGTCAGAACAAAGGCAATTTCACCAAAATGACCCAGAATGCTAAGGGGTTAACAAAAATGGAAGAATTACCAAAAATGAAAAAATGTATTTATTTCTAGTTGGGATTTATTTTACTAGTATTAATTACAGGGCTTTAACTAACGATTATTTTAGGATTTGACTAATCTACGATAATTTTTTCGATTAGTCCACTAGTCATATTATTATTACTATTATTCACTTTTAAATACGTTACCAACTGAAAATGTATTATTTAAATGTATTCTCTTACATTTGTCCAGTGTGTGCAAATAAACTGTGCCCAGGCACGGCACGGTTGGAAGGGGGGGCACGGCACTTGCACGCACACCCACGATTTATGCTTGCAAACCCTGACGTGTGCGGAGAGGATGAAGGATAAGAGGAAAAAGTGAAAGAACTCTGCTGCAAACTCACATGAAACTCACGGCGAATCCCCTCTTACCTTCAATAAGGACTGTGGGCAGACACAGAAGTTTTGAAGCCTCGTCTCCTGTTGTCCTCCCTCCTCCACACTGTTTAATCCATAAACTCACAGAGGAGCGTGTATCATAGGTCTCATAATATATCCCTCACTATTTGACAGATATTTCATGCCGCTGGTCTTATTTTCTCCACTAAAATGATAGAATAGCTGTGCGACATATAAACAAACAGCGCTGAGTGATGACGTCACCGGGCCGTGGCTCGGTTCAGTTGTGCAGGTGTGAGTGTGGGGCCATAGAGCCCTACTCTTAGTTTTTGAGCACGGCACAGTTCAAAAGGCATAGTGTGAGTTTGACCTTAGAATGATGAGTAATTAGAGCTGTTGCTATAACGATGAACAATTTAAAACTAAATATTCAAAAGATGTAAATCTTTTGAATGAGATTAATTCCTCAAAATGTTGCATAGAACATTGCATAGAGAAAACCCAGGAAAAGTCCATATGGCAATTACGATATTAAAATATGAATATGATTATTTTTTATAGTCAGCAAGTCACGATTAGCCAATTATAAGATTTTATTTATTTGTTTATTGTTGACATTGTAGATTCTATATGTATTCTAATGTTGTCATGGCAACAGTCGCTCCAGTTAACAAAGGCTTTGTGATGTCACAAAGTTCAAAACTTTAACTTTCCATTCAGAATTTTGCCTCACAGTCAGTTTTCTTCATACTTCAGTAGAGACAGTTGCATTTCTTTAAATATTCTCTTGATTATTTAAAAAATACAAAACCTATATATAACAAGATGGCAAGCATAGAGAAAAAAATGAATTTGGCGATGAACAGCATAGTTTCTGGCAGTTTTGGCTCGTACCAGATTAAGGAGATTAAAGGAGAAGGCTCCTATGGCTGCGTTGCCCTGTGTACAGACATGTCGACAAACCAAGACGTGGCTATGAAAATATGTCAACGGCAGAAATCTGGAACAAACAGACACGAGGCCAATGTTCTCCGGAAACTTCGATATATGAGCAGTGAAAAAAACCTGGTGAGGTTTCATACAGCTTTCGAATACCAGGACCATTACTGTCTGGTCCTGGAACATTTAGATCAATCCCTGTTTGATCTGATGGAAAGTGAAGATTTCAAGCCTTTTCACGTTTCAGACATCCGCTACATTACCGAGCAGCTCCTGGTAACGTTTAAAGAACTAGCCAAACGCGGATTTATTCATGGAGATCTCAAACCAGACAATATCATGCTCGTCAACCACAGGCTTCAACCATTCAAAATCAAGCTCATTGATTTTGGGCTTTCTATGCCTGTGAGGAGCCTGGTTCCTGGTTATATATTCCAGTCTATTGGATACCGGGCTCCAGAGGTGTCTTTAGGAACAAAAATTAATGAGGCAATTGATATGTGGGGCCTCGGCTGTGTGCTGGCCTTTTTATACCTAGGTCAGAATTTCTTTCCTGTTCATTGCGAGTATGAAATGATGAGGATTATTACACAGACCCGAGGCATGCCTGATATCCAGCAACTCCTTGAAGGCGAGTTCGGGCTCTTGTTCTTTAAGAGAAGTAACGACCACTTTGAGCTGTGCTGTCCACAGGAGTACAGCGCCAAAACAGGCAAATGGGTCAGACCCTGCCAAAACTTGACCAAAGACTTCACCTGTTTGGAGGACATGATGTCATTCCACCCCAAGCCAGTCCTCGAAACAGAAAAGGAAAAGACCAGGCAGTTTTTTGAGTTTTTGAACAAACTTCTGGAGGTAAATCCAGCAAAAAGAATCACCCCAGAAAAAGCTCTGACACACTCCTTTATCACACAGGAGGCCCATACTCAGAAGGCGGCTTGCAACATATCTCTTAAAAGATACCTCCGATCCATAAACTGGTGGGCTACTCCAAAGGAAGATGGAGACACATCATCGGAATCTGAGAAAAAAATATGCACTGCTGGGACCAGCAACAACAAAACAAAGACATTTTGGAAAAATCATGTAAGGCCCAAAGCTCCGGCAAGCACTGGCTTGGTCAAAAGTCAAATGACTCAAAAGGGAGTGTCCCATGTAGTAAAGGCAAACAAAGAGAGCGACAAAAGCCAAACTAAAGGGCCAACAAAAACAGGGGGCAAAGAAAGCAGAGCATGCCAGACAGACCATGTTAAACCTGTTGAACAAAATGCATGGGGCCAAAAAACAACAGGTACACATGTGGACCCAAGCAACGTAACAGGTATGAAGAAGAAGAAATCGCTAATTGAGAGAATTAGGAGATTCTTTAGAAACATATTTGGCTGAATTGGGGACTGTTCTGTAGAAATGCATTAAGAAGGGGAAGAATCCGGATTGGCTTTTTGGTTGCTACGATAATTCCTAATATGTAACTTGACCCCAAATTTTCCCCCACATTTAGACTTTGTAGAGTCTATGTGCAAGGGATAAATGAAAGGTGATCCTGTTGGGGGGGGTGAGTACAAGTCATACCTCACAACAGGGGGGTTGTGTGGGCCCAGGCCGACTAGTTTGTGTGGGCTGAGTTCAGATATCGTCCAAGGACCCGAACTCTTGTGTGTGTATTCATAAACTAATAATAATTCATAACCCTTGTAAGAAATCAAAGGAACATTTGTGCCTGCAACAAACTATCTAAAATCGATTGTGACGGATGAGAAAATTGTAAACATTAGATTAGATAGATTTACTACCACCGTGAAATTAGCCCAGTTGTCCATTAATAATACAGACAAAACTTTGAATGGCAGATCTGACAAGGACCCAACTCCGCCCCACACTGTTCCAACGACTACTGCCACAGCTGTAAATGAGTTTTATGGAGCAGATGGAGCGGAATATGAAAAATCCACAGGCATTAAAGCATCATCTGCAACTGTACCAAAGCAAAGTGCGTCGGAAAACATGCCGCCGTGGTTTCTTTGCTGTAAACTCATTTGGAGGAACAGACTCTGACTTGAGATGTTTGCGAGTCGTAGTCATTAATCACACCAGAGCGTTATTTATTTATTTGTTTACGGGAGGATTCGAGGCAAAGCAGTCTTCCAAATCAATTTCTCTTGTCTTGTTGGAGCTCACGCATACGTTTTAAACCAACATTCCAGCTGTGTGCATAGTTAATGTTCTATTTTAGAGACAAATAGATGTTCATCATCTTCCAAATAGACATAAGAAAAAAAAAACTAACAAAAAACAAAACAAAAACTGCTGTTCTTTTATGGCATCTAAAAAGACACAGTATTGGCAGAAATCTAAGATAACGTACATTTGCGTGCTACATTAAAGATTTACTGTGTAACATTTCTGATTTTGTGTACGCCACCTGCTTGTTTCCATGGAAATGACACTGGACGATATAGATATACTTCATTTAGAAAGATCCAAAGAATACCTTGCATATATTCAGTTTACGACAAAGGTGTTTTTATTTTACTGTGAGCGGTGTTGTCTCTTCACAGATCTGACCTATAACTTGGCCTTTGTTTCCATGTGCAAATTTTCTGACTTTCATTAGGATTTTGGTGGCGCTGTTTTGAACGTATTGTAGTTTTTGAATGTCCTCGGTAGGAATCCCAACAGAAAGTCCATTGCAATAATCCAAACTTGAGGAGGTAAAGGCGTGGACAAGTTTCTCTGCATGTCGTCCTGACGTAGCCAAAATCTGGAGATGGGAATGTCCCAGTATGTCTTGAGAGGCTGTCCCAGTAGCATTGGGGAAGGGTCTAATGGGAGGTATTTCCCTATGGGGCCACAAAATCTGCCATTTTTCTGAAGTAATTATAGCAATTTTCTTCTTCTGAGAGTTTGCATTTCACAGTAATTGGTTAGATCCACCTGTCACTCACTCAAAGCAGGCAGAGGTTGACCAACAGAAGAAGTGGGTGGGTATGTTTTTTATTTATTTATTTAATGCAAGACAGACAAACATAGTGACCAGTCATGTACGGTTGTAACAAGAAGATATTGACCATATTTGGCCCCACCGACTTTTGCCTCTAAACCGGGGGTCTCAAACTCAAATTATCTGCGGGCCGCAGGAGGCAGAGTCTGGGTAAAGCTGGGCTGGATCAAGTACCGGTATTCCACAAAAAAAGCTTTGTTAAAATCTCAAAAGTCATCGCTGTTTTCAACATACAAGAGGAAATATGCCAAATTTTGTGGATTTTATGGATATATATTGTTATTTGTTGAATCTTTTGTGACGGGAGTACACAGTGCGAGTGACAGGCATGTTTGGATTTTACCGATTTGGCAGAACCTTCTACACACAACATGGTAACACCACACTAACATTCATATCGTCCTGCGGGCCACAAAATATCGTCTCGCGGGCCGCAATTGGCCCCTGTGCCGCGAGTTTGAGGCTCCTGCTCTGTTCATTTCAATAGAGAATTTGAGAAAAGTTTTGCTGCTAAAATCTGGCTCTGTAGTCCCTGTAGAACTTATTTACTGTCAAGATCAGCAGTCCCACGCAAAATAAAACAACCTGAAGGACGATGGCGGCGCCCACAGCAACTTCTGGAAAAAAATACATACAAATTTTGGTGTTATGATTGGTGAAGCCCAGTTGTTTTTTGCTTTTTTTCTGTTATTTTTTCCTTCTTCCTCCATCTCCTTCTTTGGGGTAGCCCTTCTAAGGACTTAAAGGCTCAGCTGTTGCCTGACCCTGAGGAGGTATCTAGCCGAGTAGGTGTGTGTCTACGTTTGAACGCGCTAAACATGAAGCACTGAATCAATATGATCACTTAATTAGCATTGCTTCACAGGGATCACATCACAGTTTGATTTGAAATACTGCTCCAATTTTTTTATGTTTGAACATTGTTAATAATTATAAGTTCGCTGGCAATATAATTAGAATTGCCGTCCAAGTTCCTCTGTAAACGAGCCGTCCTGTCCATGTATAGCCAATCACGTAAAAGAAGTGAGCTCTCTGAATTTAGCCTGTGGGACTCGAAAAGTTTAATGGAATTGAAATAGCATTCAAATACGCTGTGAAAACTTTTATTGATAGTTCTGCAGAAATATTTGGCCTTGTGGATGTGTGTTGGCCCTGTGTGATTGGTTTGCTTTTAGACCTTAAAGCACATTTTAAAGTTGTGTAATTTGAAATTTAGGGGAATTGGGACAGAAAGTGGTGTATACAAATGGTTAGGTGTATTGTTGTTGTTGTATTGTATTGATATTTCTTGCTTCAACCACTAAAAACATGCACTTTAGGGTAAGGGTGTGGCAGCAACAATATTTTGGCAGTTCATTAGAAATATGTGTATATTTTCAAACATGAAATTTAGATTAACCACTAAAATGCATGCATATATTTCTGCACATTATTATTATTATTTATTTATTCATTTATTTTAATAATTGACAATATACACTAGTCAACAAAGCGATTCTTTTTAAATGGTTCCTTAACATGAATGGACGGACCTGGATCCAACGCGGATCCAAGTCTTTTTCTTTGTAATTTGTCTGCATCTTTACACTGATTAACAATGAACCAACGCAAGAATCAGCACAAAAGCAGAGCAGGCGACACGAGTGAGAGCTTTGTGCACAAAAAACATATTTGGCCTCTTAATAACAGTTAGTTTTAAAATAATTATTATTGTAGTGCAACATTTTATTTTGATCATGCATAATTTGAAAAGGTAAACACTCCCACTGTCAGTTTGAACCATTTTAAATGCATCTGAGCCTTGAACGTTTCTCTACACCAGACATGCCCGAACTGTGGCCTGGGAGCCAAATGCGGCCAATTTTTCTTGACCCTCAAGCTTACAGGGGAATTGGCCCATTACTTTAAACAGTACTTTTTACTGTACATTTCTGAAAATCTACTTCTCAAGCCTGTATCAAATATTTAATAATTGAGGATGTAAGCATGAATAAAGGTCTAGTGGTTCAGTCTAACCTGTAATAATAATGCAGATTTGAAATATTCACTGTATTCAGTCTATGGCCCTCAGTCGACCCTCAGCTTTGTCTGTGTTTTTATATGTGGCTCTTAATGAGAAAAGTTTGGACACCCCTGTTGTACGTGATAAGTTTGTTGTTAAAATGAGTTTTAACATCGGCTTCTGTCATATAAATAAATAGTAAAAGAGCCAAGTCTTTTCAACGGCTTTTCGAAATAAGAGGTCCAAAACAATAATTTCGATATTGAGTGAATTCTGAGAAGTTCACGGACGAGCTTGACTGAGAGTGACTGATAGCATTATATCCAAGAATTTACAAGATTTTATTTGGCAGAACTACAAATGCCTGAATTGGGGAAGAAAAAGATAATACTGGGTTTCAGATGGCCCCATAACATTCTATAGGCCAATAATATTTAATACAGATGGGGGCAGCTCAAATAAATACTGTTCAAATGTAGATTTTGTTGTAATACAGTGAGTTCTTGAGTCTAGTCACTGATCAAAATGATCAGGTTCAACATTTGTGAATATTTACATTTTGGATATTTCACGGCAGTCTTTGCTAAATTGCTAAAGCTATGGCAACAATCCTAGTTACCATAGCAACTAGTATTCAAAACCTACAGATGGTAAAACGCACCACACTAACATAACCCTAACCGTGCAAATATAGCCCTGGCTGTAATGCGTGACATCTTTTTGCGCACGGGCGTTGAACCGACACCCTCGTCTTCCGCCCCTCGCCGCTCGGGAAGTGCCATCTGCATGTCGCCTCTGATTCAGCCCTGCCCCAGATCTGCTGTCTAATGAGCTGAGTGCTACAAATCAATAATTCACCAGAGTTTGAATCCCATCCAGCCTCATCAGAGTCACTTTCATAATCAAGACCTTTCAGGCGTCCAGACACTGTTCCTTCGGATTATTTTATTATAGATTTTTCTTCTTTTGGTCAACTCTTTGGAATTCCGATGTTATTCTCTCATTTATGGATTAATGTTACTTACGTACTTGCAATTCAAAACCGTATTCAGAAAGCAAAAATTCAAAAGCAAAAGGTTGCAATTCCTTCGTTTTAAATCTATTTGGAAAAGTGGGACTTCGTTTTAATGAAGGTCTCATAGCTTCTGCTTCTAATATTCATTTCTGACGCATCTCATTTCTGTTTCCTTTAGTTATTGTGTGGTTTTCAAAGCGGATTCCATCAACGTCTCCGTCGAAATTATTATTTTTTTTTTAATTTGAAGACTTTTTTCAGGCAACTTTTGCAATGGAATGAGGTTTTAAATCCTTTTCAAGAGCGGAAGGTCGTTTTGAGGTCTTGATAAGTTGGTGATGGATTCAGAAGGTTTAAATGCGCAGCTCGTATCTCTAAAGCGAGAATGGAGCTTTTGATAAAACCTCTTTAAACCAATTCACTTTTGATAATGTGAACTGGTTTAAAGAGGCTACACTATGCTTACATTTACAAAGCCCTAGGATGCAGTATTGTTTGTTTCTTTCCAATCTTTAAAAAACCCTTTAAAAGTTGTTAAGTGAATGACAAGATCTTCTGCATTGACTAATTATATGTCTACGCCTGTTTTCTGCAACATTTTCCCATTCAAAAGATATAATATTTAGCTTTTAATTGTTCGTCGCCATGGCAATCATCCTGCTTTTTTATCATTCTGAAACCCATGGATATGGATGAAACTTCTGCCATTTTCTACTTCACAAGCTGCCACTCGAACGATCAAATTTCGCACAGTAATTATCCCACCAAACTAAGCTAACAATTTAAAAATCATGAAAATCCACCATATGTAGTTCAAATATTGTCCAGCTCTTTTCTGCTTGACTTTGGGTATTTGCTGATATAAAGAGGTGCTTAATAACGACTCTGTGCTGTAGCTTACTGTTAGCTCAAGTGCTAATGAGATTACACAAAGAAAAGTGCGCTTGAGGCTCGGTAGACGCGGCGCATTAGGAGCTTATTACAGAAAAACCCTCAAACCATCCCGAGTGCAGCTGCAGGGAGTGTGAACCCCGAATGGGAAATAAGCACAGCCCATTTAAAATGCTCTCAGATGAAGGAGAACTGAAAAGTCGGCCAAGGATTTGAATGGAGGCTGCTGGTTATAGTAGGTCGAATTGTGCACTGTCTACAACCATGAATGCTCATTTTTGATGGTACAATAAAACATTTAAAAAATCAATTTCGACATAGTTTATACAGACGGAGAATATGTAGGATTTTTTAAATGACACATTCAGAAACATTAACACTACTGCACATTATTCTAATATTGTAAGGATAAGGGATTAAGCGTTAAGAGAAGACACAATCATCACTCATTTACTTTACTGCTTGATTTTGACATTCTACATACTGAATATATTTTATTTCATGAGCATCATAGTGAGTCTAATATGTGTTGACTGTAATGAGTTATACACTGACCAAACAATAAGTAGCCACAGCAGCTGTGGGACAGTCTGACGAAAGCGAGGCTGCCAATCTGCACCATCGGCCCCTCTGTCCTCGACTAACACTCATGCACACACCACTTTCATACTAGGTAAGGTAGGAGTGTCTTGCTTAAGGACAGAATAATAGTTTTTGCCACTGGGGCCCCACTGTGGCCCCTCTTATGCCCAGCAGTCTCTCATCCAAGTACAAGCCAGGCCTCCGTCTGCTGAGATCTGACACGACCAGGCTTTGATGCCGGTATGACATAATCACAGATACAACATCTGAATTTCTGATCGACTGGTACGGATCACATTGGCTTTGATATAGTGATGCAAACATTTTTTTAAAAGTAATAGGATAAGTTAGACCAAATCTCAGTAGCCTAGTTTATATAATATGTAGGATTTTGTTGGCATTTTTAGCCAATAAGGTGCATCTGCCCATGAATGAACCACATGTGTTTATTTAAACAGAACAGAACATGAAAAGGATGTTTAACTGTTTAACCAGTAGAGTTTAATAAGAGGCTTTAGCGACGCTCCTGAAAACACTGTTATCTAAACTAGTAGAGTGTGACTGGTACGTCTGATCTTCGCACTCTGCAGATCAACAAACCATTTATTTTTCAGAGCACCTCTAGAAATTAGTTTTCTGTTTGTAACATAATAATAAATAATACAACTACTTTAATAGTGGTTAGTCAAAGATTTGAAAATACAGCAGAAATGTCCTGTTCCAAGTCTTGTCATGCATCTTAACTGGATACACGACACGTTGAGGGTTTTATTATCTTGTAAGAGACACTTTTCTCCTTTTGACTTTGTTATGATTTAATTTCATAGTATTTTATTCTGTCAGAAGTGCTCAGTAGAGGTCACTCACACAGTAAATCAAGTGAAGTGAATTGTTATGTGTCCATTGTCACTTATACATGTAAACATATCAGTGTTATGTTTGACACTGATATAAATGAAATTAGCCGATATTCACCTGAGTAATTCTACAAGTGACAAAAACAGTGACAGTAAATAAACAATTTTCTTTCACCACTCCTTCAAATATGATTGAGGTAAGACAAGGCGAGTTTAATTGTATCGCCCAATTCGTAGCCAAAGTAAGTCAAAGTAGAGGTCTGTCTCACATCTTCAACAAGACTGTTCCAAGTTTTAGCTGCATAAAACTGAAACGCTGATTCTCCACGTTTAGTCCTGACTCTAGGCACCAGCAGCAGAGAGGCTTTAAAGTCTTTCCTCATTTTTATGGTGTATTATTAGAAAATGCCTTTGTGATTTTATTTAGTTAGTCCTTCAAATCATGGTAACATCTAATTAAAAATCAGAGGTTATGTCCACTGGGGTTGTCAAAAGTACCGAAAATAAGACACTAATCGATACTCAAACTATTATCGAAGCTAGATAATTATTTGAGCAAGCATCGATAAAAATGTCACATGGCACGATAGCACATTTTGAAGTTTGATAATTTGCTGAAGTAAATATAGACACAGAGATAAATGATAATATTGAAACTCATTTAGGGAAAATTGATTGATTATATTGTTACTGTTGAGCACAAATCAGCACAAATCTTTATCAGAATCACTACATTTGAAGTTTTATCATGAAATCTCAAAATCTGTGAAAAATACCTTTACTTTTTACACTTTAAGTACATTTTTAAAGTTTAAAGAATATTACACTTTAATACTTAAATAGATTTTTGCTCTGGTTTTGTAAGGAACAGAATTGAGTACTTCTTCACTGATTTTGAACTAACTGTACTCTTACTTCAGTTCAGTTTTTAGCTGATCTATACCTCCACATTTGAGACCTAAAGACTTTTAATATTTTATGTCTGAGAAAGAATTGTGAAGAAACTGATTAAGCAGAGTGAAACATTCCCGCTTTAGATATGGACTGTCTGTCGCTCAGCTCTGCCCAGCCCATGTAATCATCTGGGCCCGCAAGAGTCAGATGAGATATGGAAATACTTCTATGAATATTTCAGTGGACCAAACTTTCCCTCCTCCAAGTTGTTATAGTTCCTCTTGATTGGGTTTGAAACATTTAAGTCGATTGATGTAGGCTCAGAAATGTCCAAACTAGAAATCTGTAACTTTTACTAATACCAATCTACGACAAACTAAAACACATTAGTAGTGAGATATGTTTTTAAATGGTCACAGTTTTATACAGCGCTTTTCCACCTTCAAGGCACTCACCAGTCACTTATTCACACGCTTTCATACACGAGTGCGCACAGACACGGTGAGAAAGGCCGGGTTAAGTGTCTTGCCCAAGGACACAACGACAGCATTCATCTGTGGGAGCTGGAATCGCACCGGCAAACTGTGGTTCAGTGGATCTGACCGCTCAACCAATGATGTTTATGTCAAAAGCGGGATTCAAACCGCCAACCTTCGTATCAGTGGACAAACGCTCTACCAACTCAGCTACTGTCTTAAAAATATGAAAAAAACCCAAACAGACGTGCTTAATTTATTATTATTTGCAGCGGTCCGAAGTTATTTCTCACTAGCACAACACATTCCTAGCATCCTCATTATTCACCATGATGAGTTTATAAGTGTTTCACAGCTTTCAGTGGTTGGAGTGAATGGGCGATATTGAAAAAATATCTTGATACTACAGAATGTGTAAAGAAGTAGACTAAGTGAGTGTGACGAGTTTCATATTTGGAATTCTGACCGCGAGTATCATAGCAACCAAAGAGCCAATCCAGAGCCAGGCTGTTGAAGGTAACGCCCCTTACCGCCTGCACCGCTGGTTTAGTAGGGAGCGGGCGCTTAGCAATGCTGTCAATCAAACCTCTTGCTAACGCTAACAAGAGTGACCTCAGGGAAAGAAGGCGCCGGATTCGTCTGTTGTTAATGTTCATATCTTGATTTACAGACATGCAGAGCGGGTTGATACGAACATTTTAAGATCAAAAGGACGACTCTCACTGCAGCGGTTACAGAGAGATGGGCGACAACTTTTCAATGTAAAGTGAATTGGAGCCAGAGTCGATGAAGTCAGAAGCACACCCATGATCACTTCCTGTTTGGAACGGGGCAGCTAGCATGTTAGCTATGTCCATTTATATATACAGTCTATGGTTTGAGTCTAACACATAACATAAATGGAACGTACAATTAACCACAACACTGCAGAAATATCACTTCATTCTCCAGACATTTTTATCTTTTTGAGGTCATTTTTTATTGTTCTATTCTATTCTAGCCTATACTGGATATTCAGATTTTGCATATCCAAAACAAAAATTGCAGTATTATCCATTTTTTTTATACATCTCCCACCTCTATGTCACGGTAAAGCTAACACCAACTAGCATGCTAACAGTGCACTGATTCCTGATTCTCAAATGATAAAACTCTTTATAATTAGATGCAGGAAACACAGTAGTCACATTTTGACTCTAAGGGCTGCTTATACGATATATTTGTACAGCGGAAAACCAGCCTTTACTTTACTACACAAGTTGCTGCAGTTGCTCTTGATTGGGTTTGAAACATTTAAAGCAATTGTACGTGATTTTTACTGTCTTATAAAGATGAAAAACAGAACTAGTTCACTTTAAACCGTTTGCAGTGGTCCAAAGTTATTCCTCACTTACCGTGCACATTCCGAGCATCCTAATTTAACACGGCAAAGAGTTTAAAAGTACTTTTCACAAGTTTCAAGGCCAGAGGGGTGTTCGGGCATCACAGTAATCACTAACAGCATGCTAACCACACACTTCCTGATTATCAGACAGTGAAACGCGTCATAATTAGATGAAGAAGTACACAGTTGACTTATTCTGACCTAAACAAATGACTGTAAGCTAAGAAATATCCAAATATCCATTCCTACTATACAAATTTGATCGTTTTTGTTTGTGATTTGCACAGTGCCGCCCGATGATCCGGTGATAGTTGGAGCTCCCGTGGTGAGCCTGAGAGCCGGAGATCACCTGAACCTCACGTGTCACGCCGACAACGCCAAACCGGCCGCCTCCATCATCTGGATACGGAACGGGCTTGTGCTGAGCGGAGCCATGTACTCCAAGGTAAGGCCTGGGCTCCCTGTGGATGGCTGCCGGAGGTGGGTAGAGTAGTAAAACTGGAACAAGTACGAGTCATGTTACTTCAAAATGATGTTACTCAAGTATAAAGTAGTGGCCCGAAACAGTAACAGTAAAAGGTAGAGGTCCGAAACAGTAAAAACATCTGGGAAAACTACTACTTTAGTAAGAGTAACGTAAAAAGTAACTGTTAGAATGTCTGGTTTATAATTTGATGTTAATGTAATTTAAATGACAAAACATTAAAGAATGCACGAAATGTGTTTTGTTCAAAAGGATAGACACAAAAATGAGAAAAACTTTACATAAATGAACATAAATTTTGTCCCTTTTGGAAGAGTAAACAAAACTTTTACTCAACTAAGAGTTCTATTACTTCAATTAAAAAACAAAAAACAAAACGTAAAAGTATATATATATGTTACTCAAATAGGAAATGTAACTGAGTACTATCCACCTCTGACGGCTGCTCGACGGTTTGATAATACGAGTGGTGGAAAAGCCATTAATGTGAAGTATTTGTAGAGTTTAAGTTCAATGTGTAGGAAGCTAATAGTCAGATTATATTGGGGTTTCATAGTTATTGAAAAATCTAAACGTCACAGATACTTGGAACATACGTGAAATCATGATCATTACAACTATATACGGTGTTATGTTCTGCCAAAAGAAATCTGGCCCCTGTTTTTTCAATAACTCCAGGAAAATGCACACGTCCTTATCATTTGATAGTTTTATAGTTAGTACACAGACTTATTTTGAGCTGCTTATACCTTAGATGAGCCTCTTCACTCACCTCATTGGGACAAAGCGCTGAACCTTGGGGGACCGAGCCCTCGCTGCCACCGCACCCGCCCCCCGTCCTGTGCAACTCACTCCCACAATCCATCAGGAACTCGGATTCACTGCAGCACTTCAAACTACTACTACTATTACTAAAAACTCACCTGTTCAATCCGGCATTCCCCCCATGTTTTACACCGTCGTCTGTACTACTTACTGTTTGTAAAGTGTCTTTGAGTGTCCAAAAAAGCACTATATAAATCTGATGTATTATTAATAAAAAAAAAAAATAAATGAAGTAATAGCTGTACTGGGGCAAGGTAAATTTTGATCATATACATAGAAAACAAATCTGGTATAGGCCGTTATTTTTCATGAACTTTGAGCTACACATTTTTTTTATTCATCCTGAATGAACCATACTAATTCAGAGCACTATTGATAAAAAGGTCTATCCAGTTCAACAAAACAGATATTTTTTTTTTCCAACACTTGTAGCAGGTTTGATGCTTTTTGAGGTGACAGTCTTTTGTAAATTTTTCCATTTAAGCTGTATCAGGCTATGCAAAAGACTACATTTGTCACCCTGATAGTCCAACATTCATTCACACCCATTTATTTAAAAAAATACCAATTTGAATGTGCACAATTAGCGCATTACAAAAGCTGCAGTTATTGAAGTACCATCATTTCCTCCACAAACAACAAAATATCCTGTCTTATTCTGCATGAAAACTGCTAACCCTGTAATTTTCTGTACTGGTTTGTCAGTTCATATTTGAGTTTTTTGTCAGTTCGTCTAGACACGTTCAAAATATGAACTTTGAACAAAATCCTGTTATTAAAACATAAATCGCAAATCGAATGGAATCGTAAAGGCTTGTCAGAAGGCTTTGAGGTCACCAGTGTTTGTGGCGATATAAAACAGAATAGTTTGTTAATGCGTCTTTATGTGCTTCAGTGACATCAACGGCTGCTACAAGGACAGCTGCCATTCTGCACAGACAAAGTGGAGAGCAAAAAAAAAAAAACGCTCTTATGTGAAAAACCGAACTAGTACAATTTACACGGTTTGCAGTTGTCCAAAGTCATCACTTACCTTATACAGAGCATCCTAATTACTCACAGGGATGAGTTTATGAGCTTTAGGTAAGAGACAAATGGTCAGATTTTTATATAGCGCTTTGCCACCATCAAGGAACCACTCACCCATTCACACTGGGAGGAAAGTGTCTTGCCCAAGGACACAACAAAAGCAGTCATCTGTGGGAGCTGGAATCGCACCACCGCCAACTTGTGTGTCAGTGACAACCAGTGATGTTTATGTCGAAAGCAGGATTCAAACTGACAACCTTCGGATCAATGGACAAACAATCTACCAACTGAGCTACTGTCGCTGTTTTTCACAGACGCTAGAGTGGAGTTTTGCCGTCACGGTCAAGCTAACAGCAACTAGCATGCTAACACGCGCTTTCTGATGCTTGGACCAAAGATGCAGAGAACACGCAGCAGACATGTAGAGCTGCTTATACGATATATCTGTAATCACGCAGGACAATTTTTTCTCAAAGACGTAGGAAAAACGAGGTACAGGGTCTTTACTTTGTTGATACAGGACTGATCTCATGAGCTGCTGTATCGTTGTATCACCATGAACATTTTTAGTACATTTCACAAAACTGAGTTGTAGAATATCATGTGCAGTATTCTATATCACACGTATCACCATTATTGTATTGTGAGCATGGACTTAGCGTGCTTCCGGCTCCAATTCACCTTACATTGAAAAGTTGTCACTCTTCTCACTGTAACTGCTGCAGTGAGCCTTGTCATTGTCTTAAAATGTTCATATTAACCCGCTCTACATGATCCTGGTGTTTTTATTTCGCTATTGTGTCTGTTAATCAAGATATGAACATTAATAGACAAATCAGGCGCCTTCTTTCCCCGAGGTCACTCCCACTAGTGTTAGCGACAGGTTAGATTAACAGCGCTGTAAGAAGGGATGTTACCTTCAACAACCTGGCTCTGCATTGGCTCTTTGGTTGCTATGATACTTGCAGTTGGAATTTCAAATATTGAACATGGCTTCAAATTCGTCCCTATAACTGCTGAGCTTCATTTGATTGGAGCCACAAGCTATGGGTGACGTCACACTCACTTAGTCCACTTTTTTATACAGTCTAGGATCATGAGCTATGTACTGTATGGAATATACTGTAAAATTGTACATGGTTCATTCATATCTTGAGCCAAAGGTTTTGCCACTTACACACACAGCGGTAAGAATAACAGTGACTGAGGTTAAGAGTACTGGGCTGTATTCATGAATGTTTCTTAAAATATGTTCCTTTCCACTTTAAAATAATGTTGAGAGATGCGTTTTTTTCTCCAATTTATGCATAAAATTTGACTTTTCCCCATTCAAAAGTAATAATATTTTGTTTTAAATTGCTAATTCTCACTCTTCACTCCGAAACATTAATTGAAAAATAATCATAATAATTCTTCTTGGGGCCTCTTAAACTCAGAGAATGGTCTATTGTGGTTACCTTGTTGTCATGTCTATGTGCACTTTTGTCTCGTGTGTGTGTTTCTTTAAATGTTCTGTTTCTGATCTGCCTTAGGAGAACGGATGTAAACTAGCTATTGTGCTAATTCCGGCATATTTACATTGATGCTCTTTGTTGACATGTTGATTAATATGCACTGTCCTAATTAAAATAAATAAATACATAAAATAAAATGAATAAATAAAAATAATTGCTAAGACAACTATGCTATAGAATTTCAACCGATGGACTTAATAGTTGATTGAAAGGGAGAACATGAAAGATTGAAAGACGAAAGAGGCTTGACACTGTTGGTGAGGATAAAGATGAAGTCGAGAGGCTGAATAGGCCAGTGTTTCTGCTGCCGTGGTGGCGTTTGTGCAGCCTGTAGCTAGTAGGATAAAGAGGATTGAGAGAGCGCATCTGTAAAGTTATAATAAGGTTTCGGGTTGTTGAGACTGATTGACTGACATGGCATAAAAAGTAAAAAAAAATACTAAAAAAGAGAGTTATAAAAGACATCCACACTGACATAACACAGCCATCTTTCTCCTTCCACCTCCAACGCAGTGCCTAACCAGCCTGAAAAATGTGTTGAGTAGCTTGCGTTGTCATGTCGAATGAATTGGACACAGACAGGAGTGAGTGGTGTATCTGCGCTGGCGTGGACAGCAGTCATGCAGAGAAATTACCCAGCTTTCCAGCGGGGCCCTTGACTCCCTGCGCAGCATCTGTCTGTGTTTACCTCCGAAAAGGTCTCGTCAAGACATCAGATCGATACGCTGTTGTTAACAAGCAGTCGGCGCTACAGTCCATCCATAAGTACTTAGATGACTAGACAAGGTACAAGAAAGTATGCTTTGTGTTGGAGGAAAAATAGTGCTATGATCTGATTGTCAAGGAGTTGTGAAGTAGTAGTAGTGGGATTAGGGTTGGATTAGGATGTTCAGTATTGAAAATCAGATACTAATTGATACTAAAAACGGTATTGAAACTAGATTTGAACAAGTATAATAGTAAAAAAGTCACATTCACAGGACAGAAATGTACTTTTCCTGAATAGAGCTGCATCAGAACAAGTATAAAACACATAGACCAGTATGGAACCTACATGGACGACTGAGGGATTACACAGATATAAGATCAAATGGTGAAAAAGAAGTACAATTTATTGTTAAAAATCACATTCTATTGTCTAAATAAAGTCTTTTTTTTATCATAGTGGAATCGAAATCGTTATTGAGTATTGATCCTTTTATAACTTTTATGGTAGAGGGTACACAACCTGTTTGTCTCCATGGAAATGTCATTGCTTTACCTGGAATATTTCACAGTATGACATTAAACATAGCATTTAATTTATGTTTTAATTATAGCATTCTGCTCAACATTTACGTTTTAAACAGGTCCAGAAGAATTGACAAAAAGGAAGAGGAAATTAGGAATGAACCAATACCACTTTACCAAAACGAGTACTTCATCTTGAGTACCCGCTGATACTGAGTACCAATAACAGAGGTTTGATCATAGCGGTAAATCAAATTCATTTCATAGGATTTTTACAGTACAACCTACTTTTTCACCTCAGAATACTTATTTGAGAGGCTGTTTTACATTTCTAGTGAAATAACTATAGTTAGGTGTAATAATAATTTATTTATAAGCACCTGGCTTTAATATTTACCACTTCGTCTTTGCCAACTGCACTCCGCACTAACTGCCAAGAAATTGTTTGGCAATTACCATAAATTACAATGCGTGCACAAGTAACGAATCACCAGCGCCACTTAGCAACGTTAGCATGCTACTATCATAAACACAACCACTGCGCTGATATCCTCTGTGGACTATAAAAACCTTTAAGAGTCCTAAATCTGAGCAGAATGTGCGGTTAATGTGCTTCTTTATGGTCACCTCTGCTCACTGCTCAGCTGAGAGGTGAGCTGTGAGCGTCAAATAAGATGCAGCGCAGTTATAATGGTATCGGCTCTTGGTATCTGCAGCCAAGAGTATCAAGTATCGGTATTGTTTCATCACGAGTGGAAATGATGGTACTTCAAAAATTGCAGCCTCTGTGATACACTAATTTTGTCTGTTCAAACTGTGTCAAACCAAGTCATAATTAGAAAAACATGAAATCTGTCAATTTTTTAAGTCGCTTGAGATGTAATTGGTTAACGGGCTAAGCTAGCAGGGTGTGATTGGCTAACAGTGACTGGCACGTGTCAGAATGAGGAAGGAAATAGCTAGCAAAAGTATGAAAGTCTTGTTGTTAGAGATCACCCGATATGGATTTTTTTTTTTTTTCATGGCCGATGTCGATACTGATTGTTTAGAATATGGACAAACCGATGGACAACAAGCTCTGGCGATAATTTTGGGCCAAGATGTAGGTTTGATTTTGATTATTTTCACCAAATCGTATACTTTTAATTCACGATAAACTCACCGACAGTTGCTTTTTACCACAAACCTTCAACAGAGCAGTGTAGTCATATTTTGAGCAGTTATCTTTTTGCATATTAGTGTTCAAATAAAGCTTTGTGTGTATTCTTTAGGCAGCAGGTCGGACAAAACGAAATAACGGCCTGTGCTGGAGATTTAAGACCGATAGTCGAGTCGCTAAAACGTGCTAATATTGGCCTGATATATTGGTCTATTTCCACTCGTTGTTGTAGTAAAAATTGGAGTTGTACCACCACTATTTTAGAATGTAGCCTTAATTATGGTTAAAATGAAAGCGTATTCACCTGACCCTGATCTCAGACTCATTAGATCCTCGTCAGCTCTCCTCTAATTGGGCTTTAAATGATTCCAACTGCAGCGCGGCGCACAACTCGGCGCTGAGGTGATTCAAAGTAATTAGGCCACTACATGCATGCATTTGCCTGTAATTTAAAAGCCTAAATTACACAATAGTTATTATTTGACATATAAAAATACATTCCCAATCTCAGGAACAAGGCAAATTTTCAGTCTCACAGCTCTGCTAACAACAACTAACCTGCTAACAAACAGAACTAGTTTGTGTTAAACGGTTTGCAGTGGTCCAAAGTTTTAAGTTTTATTAGCATTCTGACCATCCTAATTATCCACTGCAATGAGTTCATAAGCACTTTTCACAACTCTTAGAGACCAGAGTGGAATTTTGCTGCAAAAGTAAAGCAAACAACAACTTACATGCTAACAGGCACTTCCTGATTATGATCCTGACAGTACACAGCTGAGTTATTTTGACCTAAAGAGCTGAAGACTAATTTTGTCATAGTTCTGCCTATTGTTTTCGTATGTATCTGTATATATCTTAGTATTTGTATTATTAGTTGACGCGAAAAGTTGTGGAGGCAATCGTCCGAGTTTTAATCCAAAACGATATAAATAGGTTCCAAAAATCAGAATCAGAAGTTGGATAAGTGCACATGGAAGTCAATATTTGTCACCTCGCCATCAAGAGGTGAGTTGGAGGGTTTGGAATGAGAAAAGGTACGTTTTAGTCCGGAAATCCACAAGTTTGTCCTGGACGCCGACCTGAGCATGCCACAGCCACACCTACAGTGAAGAGTGGAGGAAAAGACCAGGAAGTGATCTCGGTGACCCCACAATTTAATGGCAGATGGGATTATGTCAACAGGAAGTAGCATCCATATAATAGGGCTTAGGACGCGGGTTACATATCCCCAGTCCAGCTCCATTTATCAGTCTGTAACTATTGCACATTGCCCAGCCTCTAACACACCGAAGATTCATAGCTTCTGGCGTTGGCCCTTATTATTTCAGTCGCAAATGAATCATCCACTATGCAATTTCTCAGTGCATATCTATAACGTTTCTGTACATTCTATCCACCAGAAACCAGAGACATATTTTCAGGATCTGTATACGAGTTCTGATTAGGTGCAAATGCAGAATCTGACTAACAATGAGCTATGTTTAGTACTGCAGCTGTGGCAGTGGATGTGCCAGCAGAAAACAGGTGTGTGGAAGAAGGACTGGAGCTGTCAAAGGTATTGAAAATCAGGTACTAATTAATATTAAAACTAGAATCGAAATTAGATACTCATTTGAACAAGTATCAATGCTAAAAAAGTCCATTCAGAGGAGACAAATTAACCTTTCCTGAATAGCTTTAGAATGATTTTAAGCTGTATCAGAACAATTATAAGAAACATAGACTAGTATACGCCCATGGACAACTATTGAACCTACATGGACGACTATATAAAAAGAGTTTTCAATTATCATCATAGTATCGGTATTAGCATTGAGTATCGAGTCTGTTTCTTAATATTGAGATCGAGTTTGAAATTTTAGTATCCTGACAACGCTACGAAGAACTAAATGATACACGTCCAATACCAATAGCTGACTCTCTCAAACGTTTTATCTCTCCTTTAACGATGCTCTACGCTTGCTTCCATTGAGATGTTATTGCTTCGCCTGGAATGTTCCACAGTATGGCGTTAAAGGCCTATCTTATTCCATTACAGTTGTTTGTTTGTTTTTTATTATTAAAGAAATTAACTTAAATAAACATTCATTTTTATTGTGCATAGGGTCACCTCTCCACAGATCTGACCTATAATCTGGCAAGTGACAGAGACAGACCCTTCACCAGAAAAGTTACGCATTGGACCTTTAACATAGTCATTCTCTTTAGAGCTGGTAATCGGGGGTATTCATGTAAAGTCTAACCTCAGGAAAAAAAAAAAAAAAGATAATTGGTTGCACCCAAACTTCCATGGAGTTTTGGCAATAATAATCCCTAAAAAAGACTTTTATATACTTTGGGTCCAGCATAAACTGAATTCACTTTATATCTAAAAGGAAAGTACAACTGGAGCCACAATTATACTGCATGTGCATTTAGTGTAAAATCATTTTCCATCTCATGGCGTGTGTCTTGTTAATGGACTGCAAGGTTTTGTGCTTTTGTCCGACCCCATTAGAGCAGTGCAACTACTACATGAGGTGTCTGGAGTACTTTTCCATGTGTTGTGTTAAAGGAGAACAAGGCGGGTTATTTTAGCGCGTAATTATAAAAGATTCTTAGAGAATCCAACTTGAGATGGTCTCGCAGTCTCATTAAAAATGGTGTAGAGGCCTGTCTTTGGTGTTTTAGTGTAGGGTGAGAACAATTAGGGCTTGAGAAACTAGTGATTCGACATGGGCGTTATGAAAAAAATGAAAGAAAACTAGATGGTTTATTTGTATGATTAGTGTGTAAGTTATGGTAATTTGTCCAAGGTTGATGGTTTGATTCCTGCTCTCATGTAGGAATCATAGACTGTATATATTAAAATGTTCATATTAACCTGCTCTATGTGATCGTGGTATTTTCATTTCGCTAATGTGTCCATAAATCAAGATATGAGCATTAATAAGAGACTAATCAGGTGCCTTCTTACTCCAAGGTTGCTCCCGCTAGTGTTAGCAACAGGTTTGAAAAATAAAAAAATAAAAACTACAATTATGTTTATAGTGACTCCAAACCCCAAATAAATATAGGGTATTACTATTATTATTAAGGTTGTGGTGGAGCAATGGGCTAAGCATACAACCACCAACTATAGGTTAGCCGGTTGAAACTCTGTCCAAGTGCTTTGTGTTCTAATGTCCCTGCATGGGCGAGACACATTCCCACATTTGATCTGACAACCCTGAATGAACTCGAGGGTTAATCTGAAAGTCGCCATAGAATTTCAGAAGATTTTTATAAACCCAAATTCACAATGTACATCTGTTTTATTGCCTTCTTGAATGATTTTTCCACAGTATGAAATTAAATGATCCTGTTTTTAATTTATTCAATTACAGGTGTTTTTATTGCAAAAAAACCCCAAAAAAACAACAACTGTCTCCATGGAGGTAGTAAGTTCAATGCCATACTGTGGAATATTCATGTACCCATCATCTGCCAGACGAGTTACACAGTGCAATTTTAAGACACAGCATAGCAAAAGTTATCCAGCTCTTCTGTTGTTAGTTCACAAATCAAATAGCCTGCGAGTAACTATGGTAACCACGTTAAAAATTAGCGGATCATCAAAGGCTCAAATGATGACAGAATCTAAAAATGTTTTACCGCCCACACCTAGCTCTAATTGTAAAAAGTAAAATAATAGTACAAAAAATGTCTGTGTGGGTGGGTATTTGTGGCATTTTGGATACTAAAATCAGTATACAGACTCAATTTATGTGAAGCTGCCTATTATATGGGGACAAGAATCGGGTCCCCATTACGTAAATCCTTTATTTTTACATCAACAACATGATATAATGTTCAGATATGGATTAAAATAGGTTATGTGTAGGGTTTGGTGAAAGGTTTAGTTAAGTTGAGGTTATTTGGGCTTTTTTGATATATATATTTGCTTATATTACATACATACGGCATTACATAGAATCATGTATGACACAAAAGGGCCTTAATCTACCCCTGTTTAGGTTAAGGTTAGAAAAGTAATAATATATGTGGTTAACGGTGTTGTATCAGAGTTTTACTGTCTAAAAACGTGAAAAACAGAACAGTTATTCCTGACTTACCTTATGCATTCTGAGATCCTTACAGGAATGAGTTTATAAGAACTTTTCACAACTCTCAGGGACCAGAGTGGAGTTTTTCTATGACTGTAAAGCTAAAAAAAAAAAACCCAACAAACTAACGCACACTTCTTGATTATGGGGCAGTAAAATTCCTTTTATTCAGTTTATACAATATACTGCTTCCACAATATAACTGTACCGGGACAAGACAAATTTTGATCAAATACATAAAAAAATAACATTGGACCTTTTAAATTAAGGATCATTCTCCAGGAAATGAATGTAAGTCAATGCAATGTCCCTAAAAAGCAGATAAACCCAACTGTGTGTTCGTTTGTGCATGTATCTCTTAATTTAATACAAAAGACATAACCTAGGAACTCTTCAACAGAGCATCCTAACACACACACTTTTGATTGACGAACCCAAATGCATCCCATCCTCTAATTAACTTTTAACGAAGCAAATTTTAATTACGACATAACTCACCCAGGCTGTACCATCCCCTCTCATGCTCCTCTCGTTTAGCCTGCCTTCAAACACCTGCTTTATCCCGCGTGTCTCCCTCGCAACCCCGACTGAGATTTTCAATTTGACAAGCGGCGCTCCAACATGGAACCTCATGCATTTTACATGACGAATAAAAAAAAAAAAAAATCACATAAAATCCCCAATTTGATGAATCATTGATGTCGTCTTTGGCAGTTTGTTCACTTTGTTCAAAACCGGACTCGGAGACCCGGTCCAACTAATCTAGAAACGCTCCCTGCGACATGAGAGAAACGAAACGAAACTACGGCAAGCCAAATAGCCCTTGATTCATTATGCACGCTCATAAATTAGACAGCGGAGTAGTCTCTTAAGCATGTTTATTAACGAGTGACATGGCCTCAGGTATAAATATTGCATTGTGAGTACCATATTACCTTGAACATACCATTAAGATATGCACTTAGGGGGGGAAAAGTTGGCCGTAATTTGTCGGTTCCTCGGAGATGTTACCATGGAATAATGTACGTTCGTTATATATATGTGTGTGTGTGTTTGCTAGCTAGCGTGGATTACATTGACGGCGAATGAATAATTGAAGAAGTGACAGCGTAAAAAAAAAGCTCGCTAGCAAAACGTCCGTTCATTCGTCATCATGGTTTTACACTCAAGAAGAAGTATGCTCGCAAGTGGCAGTCGGAGAGGTCTTTAGTGTCCACGGTGATGTATGGCGTTTGTGAGTGGAGTGTTAACCTACTTGGGGTTATTGTGAAGTGGAGTGCATGGGAAAAAAAAAGGGTAGACGTATGGAGGTGACGGAATGAATGAGAGAGAGGAGGGTTTGTATGTGCGCTTACCTCAGCAACAAGGTCCTGGGTTCAATTCCCTGACCGGACCGGATGATGAACGTGAAAAACAGAGCTATTTCATTTTAAACGGTTTGCAGCGGTCTAAAAAGTTATTCCTCACTTACCGTACGCGTTCCGAGCATCCTGATGACTCACCACAATGAGTTTACAAGTGCTTTTCGCAACTTTGAGAAACCAGAGTGCAGTTTTTGAGATTTTCGGATAATAAAATGCTTTCTAATTAGATGCAGACAGCACACAGCGGACTTATTTAATTTGATTTATTTATCTATTTGTCTTTATTTATACAGGGCGACCCAATGAGAGCACTTGGGTTCTCTTTTTCATGGGCGTTCTGTTTAAAATACAACACGAACCGACAAAACAATCAAAAACAGCTGTAGGTGCATGTATAAAAGTTTGTTATCAGATTATTACATTGCGATTGTGTCACCAACGTGTCCAGTTTTGCTTTTCCTTGGAGTGTATTCCATTTTTGTGAAGCAAAACAGCTAAAGGCCCTCATTCCCGTCTCAGTTCTGGTGCGGCTCGTCTTTAGCCTTATGCAGTCATGTGATCTGGTATTAAATGTTCCGGTATCAATGATTACCAAGCAGGTGAGGTATTCTGGCAGTTTTTGAAGCAGAAATAAAAATATATTGGGTCTGAGGCGTCGATAGGTCAAGATAACCCGGAGGCCGAGACCAAACCGGTAATGATCCTTCCACAGGTTCACCTACGGAAACCTTGTTACGACTTTTACTTCCTGTAGATAGTCAAGTTTGATCGTCTTCTCGAAAGCTGCTCATACATGGGGCAAGTCAACTTTTACGCACATGCATGGGAAAAATCAGTGCCTTATCTGTTTTTTTTATCCAGAAAAGCCTTTTAGCCTCTCAATACACCTGTTATCTTAGTGCATTCTACACTAAGCCCAAGTCCATCTATCCAAATACCCTTGTGGCATTCAACTAACACAATATAGACTGAGACAAGCTATATATAAATACAATATTGACAACTGGCCCAACTAGATACATATGAATTTGCCCTACGTGAGATACATCACCTTATCCATTACCCTGTTTTTGCTTTTACTGCATTTTACGTCCACATCACATTGTCCAGACCCTGCGGCTATTCCGACTATCTCACCTCCCCGTGACTTGTTCAGCAGATGGGCTATCAGTGCTCTTTGGCCGGGCATTGAATTATTAAACATATCGAGTGAGCGAGCGAAGATAATGTTGACTGATTGGTACGTCAAACCGCCGTATCATTTTTAGCTTCAGGTCAGTGGAAACCAAGCCGAGATATATGAAAACGATACGGTGAGTCACGAGTAACTGAAAGAATTTATGTTTGATGGTTGGAAATTGAGAGACGAGTTTGTACAGACCATAATTCACTGGGCTTGTTGGGGAAATGTATTTGATCTATGGTGGAAAAGGATTGAGGTATCGTTTGTCCGTTAGTTTGTATATTGTCTTTTATTGTATATTGACTGCACAGCTTTTTATAGGTTTGTGGTAAAAAAAAATGGGCTTGGGGGAGTTTAGAGTCAATTTAACTGACATAGTTTAAGGAAAATAATCAAAATCAGCCCGGAATATTGGCCCAAATTATCGGCAGAGCTTATTGCCCATCGGTTGCACTGGTTTGTAAATAATCGGTATCAGCATCGGCCTTGAAAAACCCCTCATCAGTCGATCTCTACTAATGTCCCTACATGGGCAAGACACCCACTTAGGACAGGACACAAACGTGACGCCAAATCATCAACCGTTTTGACCTGGCAACCCGAAATGAAATCGAAGAGTGAGTCACAAGTAACTGAAATAATTTACAAATGAAGGTTGGAAATTGAGTGACGTATTTGTACAGACCTTAATTCACTGGGCTTGTTGAGAAATGTATTTGAGCTAAGATGGAAAAAGATAGTTTGTATGTTGAAAAAAGAAAATTGTCTGCAAAAAGAGTTGAGATAAGATAAACTTGCAGGGTAATCTTTATAAATGTTGTTTCTTCACTTTTGTGGTAAATGTTTTGTGCAGTACTTGAAACCTTGAACCTCAGGGAAAGAAGGCTGCTGATTTGTCTGTTATTAATGTTCATATTTTGATTTACTGACACAATAGAGAAATAAAAATACCAGGATCATGTAGAGTGGGTCAATATGAACATTTTAAGACCAAAATGACGAGTCTGACAGCAGCAGTTACAGAGAGAGGGGTGATAGTTTTCGAATCGATGGAGCCGTATGTGTGTCCATGATCACTTCCTATTTGGAATGTAGCTATGCCCACTTATATATACAGTCTATGTTCTCAAACGAATTAAATAATTTCAGTCTTGCAGTGATTTGCTAATTGTGACTGTTCAAATTGCTATTTTGATTTGATTGCAATTAATCCTGAGGCTCTATCTGATTTTGAATTCCAAATGGTGGTGAATTTCTCACATTTTTTAACCATGAAAAAAACATGTTTGAATTCATTTTTTTTTCTGAATTTCAGTTGCTAATTTGGGCAGTAAACCTTTTCAATATTCAGCAGATATATTCTCAGGCCCTCAAATTCAAGAGTCTAAATTCAAAATGTCAAATTTGCAGTCAAAAAATACGCAGCAAAGATTCAAATTGCCAAGGCATCGACCGTTAGTGAGTGAATCGAACTTAGTAACAACCACAAAATATTTTAAAATCTGAGAAATTCACCATCATTTTAAACAAAAAATCTAATGAAACAAATGATATCCTACAGATAATTTGATAATTTTCAGGATTAAATTAGTATAGTTTGCACTCATAGGACTTCTGCGCTTTGTCACATTTCATGCTTTACTTACACTGGCCAAAAAAAAAGTCGCCACCTGGATTTAACTAAGCAAATACGTTGGGGTTGATGCAGTTGGTCAGGTCTAGGTTCAGCAACAGTTTGTGCTCAAAGAATGAGGTCAGCTGACACATGAATATACTGAATGACCAGGTTTTTCCATCAATGGATTTTTTCTTCCCTGATGGCACGGGCATATTCCAAAATGACAATGCCAGGATCCATCAGGCTCAAATTGTGACAGAGTGGTTCAGGAGCATGAGACATCATTTTCACACATGGATTGTCCACCACAGAGTCCAGACCTTAACCCCATTGAGAATCTTTGGGATGTGCTGGAGAAGCTTTGTGCAGCGTCAGACTCTACCATCATCAATGCAACATCTTGGTGAAAAATTAATGGATGGAAATAAATCTTGTGACATTGGAGAAGCAAAATCGAAACAATGCCACAGCGAATGCGAGCTGTAATCAAAGCTGAAGGCGGAACAACCAAATATTAGAGCGTGTGACCTTTTTTTTGGTGGTGACTTTTTTTTTGGCCAGGCAGTGTACTTCCCTAAACATATAACCTTCTATAACTGTCAGCCCGTCGCTACCTGCTTATCCAACCTTTTCCTAAAACAGCGTGCTCCATCTTGTCTTCCCTCTTACTCTAAACTCATCTTTGGCCATACCACCTTGAGAATGTCCTGCTCAAAGTGGCATGGCAACGGTGGCAATGAGAAACGGTAGAGTGTTTGTCCACTGATTCGAAGGTTGCAGGTTCGAATCCTGCTCTCGACATAAACATCATTGGTAGATCCACTGACCCACAGTTTGCCGGGGCGATTCCAGCTCCCACAGATGAGTGCTGCCATTGTGTCCTTGGGCAACACACCTAAACGACCACGCTCCCAGTGCCTGTGTACACTGGTGTATGGATGTGCATGTGAGTGGGTGAGTGGTTCCTTGGTGTAAAACGCCTTTAAGGTGGGGAAAGCGCTATATAAAAATGTGACGTTTACCATTTATTTATACGGTGTGTGAGTGAGTGATGGTCGGAGGGGTCGACGGTGGAGATTGGCAGCCTCACTTCCGTCAATCTGTGGCATTAGTAGCTTATCCTCACCGAGCATGGAGTGAATGCATAATGCTACTTTTTTTTTTTTTTTTTTTTTTTGTAATGTATGCTAATCTCCCACTTACGCACTAAGCCAATAGCAGATAAATAAAGACCTCAACAACACAAGACAACCAATAGCATTCCCATTCATTGTCGATGGCATCGGCTCTGAAAGCATCCATTGTCGACAATAAAGAAGCAGTGGCAGACTACACAATGTAATTCAACCCAAAGGGGCCCGTTCTGATGTGAAAATCCCATTATCACCAAACAGATGTTGGTGGAATTGCAGAAACCAAACATTTATAAGGCTAATTATTTGTAGCAATCTGGGATAATGCAATTGAAATATGTGTCTCAGTCTTTCTGCCAATAGTGAGGCGGATTTATTTGCATAAGGACTTAACAGACAAAACAACAGCCTCATTCGGACCGTTATTTGGCACGCCTCGTAGATCACAACGTGTTCAGATGGCTATGCGGTTCTCAAACTGTGGTGAGCGTATAGTGCTTTTAAAAATGGTTATTTACAGGTTGTTCTTTTTTTTATATAGTTGACATTTGACGTAGTTTATAAAGTGAAGTATTGTATTATACGCAGTGTCTTCGTGTGTGTGAATGGGCGAGTGGTTCCTTGATGTGAAGCGCTTTGAGGGGCGTGAAGGTGGAAAAACGCTGTATAAAAGTGTGACCATTTACCAAGATTTTCAAGTTTATTTCAATTGGAGATAGAGCTGGGTGTTTGCAAGGGAAAACAGCTCTGTCTTTTGGATATAATCTGCTGCAAAATGTTGTGTGTTAAACATTCTTTTTGTCTTAACACACAAAATTTTCCTACTCACTACACTGAAAAGACAGGGCATTAAAAATTCTTCCTTTCTTGACATAGCACCTTTATTTATTTATTGTCTGAACTGAATTGAATTGAATTGAATTTTATTTGAGTATGTTCATAAATCATGTAGTACATGTCATTACGGTCCATAAAATAAAATAAATTATCTTCCACAAAAAACATTGAACATTCTCAAAAGGGATGTGGGAAGAAGTGTAAACTTATTTAACGATTTCAATTTACTCATATACTCATTAATCTAATTCAATGTATCTTCAATAATTTAACTTTTTTCATTTTTATTCACATTTTATTAGGATTCTTCGATTTTAAACATGTCCAGTATCATTAAAGCATCACTATGTAACTTTTCTGATGTTGGGTCCCTCCATGAAAATTCCTGTCACAATAACACATTTTGAAACTTGACAAATATTGCGATAAACGATAATATTGAAACTACTTGATGCCACTGACTGAGATTAAAATGATGCAAAATAATCCCAGTAAACCATGTTAAAATATACATAATCATTAAAAGGCAACAAATTAATAGCAGACTGAACCAATAATTATAATATATAATATTACAACTAAAATAACAGAAATCTCCCCACTTTTGCAAAGAAAATGTATCTACAATAACTACTGAGCCTAAAAATGTATAGTTCGAGTTTTCACATACTGAACGATAAGTCAATATAGTGATTACCGTGACACAGCTACACAGAGAGGTTAAGGTTTTGCCTGGATCGTTCCACAGTATGGCGTCAAATTTATCTTGCGTTTATTCCATTACAGGTGTTGTCACTGCTAGAAATAGTACGTCGACATTCTTACCATAAGTGGGGTCGCTTTGATGGACACACGGGCAAAGAGGGAGCGAGCACAGGAACTTGAACGCAACTTTTGTCATTAAAGTCAATAAATGTTTGAACACAACCGTCGTGGCTAGACTATGGGTTTTAGCGTATCTATCTGGCTTTATACACTCGAAACCATGGGATATTTTTCATTTCACATTCGTGTTGTGCAGGTTGTAGTGCACATGTTTGTTTTATTTTTTATTGCATTTCAACATAGTACAGCCCCCTCACCCCAATCATCACTGATACTTTTTCAGATCACACATTATTTATGCTCTCTACTTCCATTATAAACTTCTGTTATATTAGTTTTCATTATAATTTACTATTATTAATGCTCTAGTTTATATAGTATTATGTCTCTGTTATAACTTTTATTACACTAATAACTTTTATAATCTTCAACATTTTTTACTTTATTATTACTTTGATTTCTGGGGTTGAGTTTGAGGTCAATAAGACATGCTCATAAATCGTTATGTAGGTTCATCTTATGTTTAAATGCATAAGTTTAATACTCTAAATGAGAAATATCTTGGGGGAGTTGTTTAAACCTGCCAAATGTTAGAGGATTGTGCACGTAGTTTGAGTGTGTCAGGACATGATGCTCCTGAATGTGTCTGAATGGTGCACTAATCTAAGCTAAAAACAGTTGGGAAATGGGAAATATTGCTCATTTCCCATTGCAGCTGACCCAGAATGCATTGCGATTTACAATATAGTACAGTTAGACTTTGGTCGTGAATTTACAGCAAAGTCTTGTGCTCAAAGTTAATTTCAAATGAGGAAACTTTTAGACATGTATTGGGGATTTAATCTTTGAAGTGCTGATACGTGCACAAAATAGGAATGAGCTTTATCGTGTTTAATAATATTTAAGAGCGAAATAAGGCGACGACTGATAAAAACTGTCATTAAATCAATTAGAGTAAACTAATGAAAAAGTAGGGACATGTTGATGGAGGTATAACCTGGTGGAGGTCTGGGTAGAGGTCAGAGTTTGTTGAATGCTGGACCTCTCATAGCGGGTTTAGAGACACTAGGGCCTGTGTGACGAGGGGGACAGTGGAGACGGACATCGCCATGACCCTTTATCAACTTTCTGTCCAGCGATTATGACGTGAGCTTGTTCTTGTATAGGTCTAAAACAAAGTAAGCTGACATTTAGTGCGTTCTGTGCATGTGCCCGTTGTGATTCAGTGAATAATATTATTAAAAATGGAAATATACAGTAAATGATATATAGGCCTATTTCATATCTCCATCCCTATCTCATCATACATTAAATACACATTTCTTCAGTCTGGCTCCTCTGCTTCGTCTCTAAAAAGGCTTGTGTTTACGGGCAGGAGCAGACAATCCCACGTCAAGTTGTCTTTTTATAGATCCCAAACCACATAGGTAACATTTCGATCCCATTTTATACGTACACACGCTTTATACATGAGACCCCTGTGACCTGTAACTTGGCCTGGTCACATCGTTTGGCTTGTCTTCACGAGGATGAGACAAGTTTAATGTCATATAGTGAAACATTTCAGGCAAAGAAACGAGTAGGGGGAGGTCCTAACACCAGAATAGTTACCTAGTGTACCTTTAACACACATGTGTCAAACTCAAGGCCCGGGGGCCAAATGCGATCCGCCACTTCATTTTATGTGGCCCGCGGCAAGGTAAATTAAAACGTATGACTGTCTTAAAATGTCAGTTTATCAGGAGATACGCAGTTACAGTCATATTTTTTTACATCTAAACGCATATGCAATGTTTGTAGTCAAGTAATAAGTAAAAAAAAAAACTGTTACGTTTATTTTGCATTACATTCAGTTACATTTATATGGTTTTACAGTTATATCTGGCCCAATTTGCTGATGTGGCCCTCAGTGAAATTGAGTTTGACATTTGAAACTGAAATATGAAATATGAACTGCTAAACTAACACAAGAATCCCGTGCGGTTCAGAAATATTTGGAGAGATCTAAGCTCAAATAAGTATCAGATAGCGATTAATCTTATATAGGCGACACATGAGGACACTATAGATCGAAAGCGTCCCCCCTTTTACCTCGCAGAGTCTGGTCCGCACCCTATATTTTCAAATCATGGCACTAAACTCGTAGCGCTTGATGAAAAGATGCAGTCAGTGTTATAGAGGAGAAGAGGGCTTTTAGCTACAGAAAGTGCTGTTAATGATAATACATGTGCTCTGTGTGCCGGCTATTCATTCATACTGTACTGTCCTTTACTATATCAGGATAAAGATGTAAATAAGGCTACATAAAGTACAAGGTTGAAAGCATTGTGAAGTAATGCATAGAGATATTATGTGCTTGCAGTATATGGACAGGCCAATGCTAAGAAGGAATGGTTATATTATTACAGTGGTGACTATTGCAGTGTTGGGAATACTCAGAAAATACTGAATACCTGATTTAAAATGTTCAATTTCAATTATTTGGCAGCGTATTCTGGCACATGATCCAATTAGAGTACAGTATTTTTATAGTGTACACTGATTGCGCCATGTATTGAGTTGTATTATATTATAGTGTAAACAAAGCAACATAGGATTTAAAAAACGCAGTATGTTCATTACTAATTATAAATGTTACTCAAACATGTGTTAATGAAACAAAACATAACTCCAGGTATGTTTTGGTGAGGTAACAACATTATAACATGGCTCAAAGCTCAAAAGAGTCAACTTTGTGTAATATAAGAGCTTTAAAGTACAGTGGTCCATTGTTTATCGCGGGTTACGTTCTAAAAATAAGCCACAATAGGTGAAATCTGAAAAGTAGCATTATTTTTTACAGTTATTATGTATGTTTTAAGGCTGTAAAACCCCTCACCACACACTTTATACACTTTTCTCAGACAGGCGTTTCTCACATTTCTCTCTTGTTTAAACACTCTCAAAGTTCAAACCTTCATAGATAAAAAAAAATAAATAAGTACAGTATTATAGAATGAAACCAAAGATCAAGACCTGTTTTCAGGGCCAAACATTTGTTTGAGAAATAAAAATATAAACGTTTTCCTATACTGACAATAAAAATTATAGCTTTTAGAAATATTGTAACAAATTAAATTTTAATTATCAGCCTTACGAGGTTGAACACATAACAAATTATTAATGCTGCTCTGCTGTAGTGTCTTTTTCCATCGATTGAACATTTATGTAAATTTGGCAAACAGGGAAAGGTAAACCACGTTATAGCGAGGGACAACTGTATCACAAAACACATCTGTGTATCGATATGTGTACTGCCAAGACGTTTGTCGATATATATTGCCGTATCAATATTTTGAGTGGAGCCCTAGAGTCAAATTATATTTTCATATTTTCTACTGACCAAAAATTTTATAATTGACATCATATATCATCAGATGCTCAGAAATATTTTTAGTGTCACTCACATTTACTTTCATGACACTCACACATAATTGCTGTAGAATACACTGAAGTAAATCCATAGATCCACAATTGTGTTGTTTAGACACTATAAAAACTGTTCTGTCTTTTTCCTATTTTACAGTGCTACGTTATTAGCCCTCAGATATTTAAACTCCAGCATGCATAAAAATATATGTTAATATTTGTGAAAACCCGCTCCTTTTCTCTGTATCTGAAATTGATTTCACTCGACTCACTGTATAGCTTTTTGTGACTTACACTCCTACACTTAAGGGATTCCACAAATTCATTATAATATTGTACTGAATGCGGGAATTAACTTAGCGGAAAGAAAGGCGCTCACCCTTTGCGCTTTGTATCCCTGGTGGCTCGCCGCAACACACGCGCGCCGCTTTTGTGATGAATACCACATGCGAGCGGGCCAGTCCCAAGAGGCTGAGGTAGATGCAGCGTGCAGAGGGGTAAAAGCCAGAACAAACGTTGGCCATCAAACACGACTGGGATGGGGTGCACCAAAGGGAGTGGGTGCCGGGGTCTATCCCTGTCTGTAAGGCATTAAAAGGGTGGGGGTGTTTGGGGGGTCCGGGGGTGTGGGGGGTCTCGGAGGAGCTGGTTCAGTCACTGTGGGGGAAAGGTACCATGATCACATGCAGTACAGTCCCTGTGGTACGACTATGACGACGCTGGCAGCAAGGAATGGCCTGTTTTTATGGGTTTTGGGTTTTTTTTTTGTTTTTTTGTGGGTAATGTACAGAGGTGGGTAAAGTCAAAGTGCTATAAAAAAAAATAGAAAAATCATTGCCATGTTAACCTGTAACAACCAACATCCATGTGAAACATTTTTTTCTTGTGTTTTATCTACCGCCTACTAAACCTACTAAAACATCAGAAAAAAAAGAATGATAATAATTAATTATAGTAAATGGTGTGAAATAATGAATTATTATCCATGATCGGGTCTATATTATATTGTATTGACATTGACATTATTTCTACATAACATATACCAGTGCAATATTTTTAAAGAGTACAACATAATTCGAGTTGAAAGTAGGGATCCACAGGTATTACCATAAACTGTGTATATATAAATGGACATAGCTAACGTGCTAGCAGCTGGATTCCAAATAAGAGGTGTTCATGGGTGTGCTTTTGGCGACTCAGGCTCCAGTTGACTTTACATTAGAAAACTGCTCCTCTCTCTGTCTCTCTTGTTATTTTGGTCTTAAAAAGTTCATATTGATCCGCTCTGCATGATACTGCTATTTTTATTTCGCTATTGTGAGATATGAATGTTAATAATAGACAAAGCAACTGCCTTCAGACAGTCAGAGGTGTTACCTTCAACAGCCTCGCTCCAGATTGGCTCTTTGGTTGCTATGATACTTGCGGTTGGAATTTCAGATATGGAACTCGGCCCCAAATTTGTTCCTATAACTGCTATGGCCTTGATTAGTTTCATTTAAATGGAGTTGAGTGCTATGGATGATGTCACACTCACTTAGTCCACTTCTTTATACAGTCTATGGGTGTTGCTTAAGAGCAGTATTTAGGAACACTATTACCAAAGTAATAATAGTACGAGTAGTAAATATCTTGAAGTGATATCTGTTTTTTTGAACAAGTGGAAATAAAATGAGGCACAGGGCATTTATGCATTTTCCTTGTGCACTTTCCATGTTTATTACCTTAAGGTATCCATTAAATAGTCCTCCATAATTTTTTATTATTTTGAAATATTAACTACTAGTTGTACAATGAAAAAAAATATCAATTTTTTTAGACAATACAATGTCATTTTCAACATAAAATATTAGTAGTTTGTTTAGTATTATCACATGGTCTTATAGCAGTTCTGATACAGATCGTTCTAAAACTATTATGAAAGGCCCACATCTGTCTTATTTTGTCGATAGTTCAAATGAGTATCACTAGTTTTGATACTAGTTTTTCTATTGATTTGTATCTGGGTGTTAATTTAAGATTAATACCTATGCAAAAGTGTTCAAAATACAGTTTAATAAGTCTGTAAAATGTATTGTAGACTAAACTCAAGCCGGCATACTCAAATGATTACGATTATGAAATGAAGATGTGAACATTTATAATAACAGACCAATCAGACGCCCCGTTTCCCCCAGGTCTGCTCTCACTAGTGTTAGCATAGAAACAGGTTTGACTGACAGCTCTTATGTCACCAGCAGTGCGGCAGAAAAGGGCTTCAACAACATTGCTTCTGATTGGCTCTTTAGTTCTCACCTTGATTTCCAAATATGGGACTTAGCTGCAGATTAGCCGCTATAACTGCTAGCCTTGATGGGCTTCATTTAGCTGCAACTAAAGATTATGGATGATGTCTCCGTCAGTCCACGTCTATGTACAGTCTATGAGTCTATCTCAGGAATAACTTTCTAGCCTGAAACAGATACTACATAAAACAGCAATTTGTTGTCAATCCCTAAAGATTCAAAGCATTCCTGTCAGATAAGAACTTCTCAGTATCTCTCTCTAGTCTTGTACACACACTTTTTTGAACTTGAGTTTCAAATTTCTTTTTCATCTCAGCTCTCAAAAACTACTCCCAATTGCATTACCGGCATGATAAGATAATTTGGACTAACAGACTAAGACAAAGCTGTTTTCGATGATGGATCACTTATCTCACTACGTTTAGTCCGTCCTTGCAAGAGAAAAAATACGATAAATCACAGCTTGGATGAAAACAGCTTTTGCTTGTTAGGATCTTTTGAAGCTTGTTGGAGGAACTTTTCTCATGGTAAAGTTGTATTGTCCAAACAGAGCAGAGATCAAAGTGAGAGGTTGTCAAGTCACGTCAAGTCAGTGGATGTAGTAGAAATGTCATGGGTTGTCATTGAGGTTTTGCATTGCTCAGAATTGTATTTTTGTACTTTTATTCTACTGCTGAATAATTCTCGGTTCCAAAAAATTAATATATATAGTGAAAAAAAATCTTAATTCTTTCATCATTTCCATTTTAGAGTTGAATTGATTGTACGTACTATACAATTCAGATTGTTTGACTTGTTTTAATTGAGATATGAAAATATTCCTCCATGGACACACAGTTATTGTTGGCATAATAAAATATAAATATATATATAAAGAAAGAAAATAATTAGTTGACCCATGTTTTCTGCCCAAAAAGTATAATTAAATTTGTCAAAAGCAAAACGTTACCTGAATTTCATTTATTTTCTGACCTGTTGGCCTAAACTTATTCTTTCTTTTGTGTGAAAATTGTAGTTATTTTGAATTGTTTTCAGCCCAGTCTACCAACCTGCAAACAAATCTATTTTTCAACCTTTATGTAAAATCATATCTATTGTTATTACATTTGAATGGAAAACAAAATCAAAGCTACAATTTTGCTCTTACTTTATTGAAAATTGACTTTGTACTTCTGTATTTGTGGAAGCTACTCCTCATTGTAAGAGTAGCTGTCTAGATATAATATTTGATTTATAATTTGAAGTTAGTGAAATTGGAAGAACAATACACTGAATTATGCAAAACATTTGGCATTTTTGTCTGTGTAATCCCTCAATCGTCCAGATATGATCCATAGCAAAACAAAATTCGATTCTGTCAACTGGACAACAATTTTAGAGTAAAGACGTTTTGCCAGTCTATTTCAAACCTACAAATGTTTTAAGACAGGCACAAAATGGTCTATTTCAAACCAGAAACTGGGTCATCCAAAGGACAAAACCCTGAACCACAAACATTCATTGTGTAGTGAAGAGTGCAGTGAGCGTTTCATTGGAGAAACTAAACGGCTACTCCACAAGAGAATGTACCAACACCGTCACAAGAGCTGCTCAGGACCCCAGTCTGCTGTCCATGTCCATCTCAAAGCCGCTAACCATTCTCTTGAAGATAGAGTAATGGTGAAGGAAGCGATTCCAGACCAGGTATCAAGTTGAAAGAACTTTATTTGTTATCAGAGAAGTGTAGGTACAAACAGCAGGCACATGTGTGAGTGAATTACATTACAAAGAAGCCATCCAGTATTTATACCCCAAGAAAGGTACTATCTATAGAAGACTGATCCTATTCACATACTGTCTGTACAAGGTCATAAATGGATATACTGTTAGCTGTTTACAGGAAGGTAGAATGTGTCACTAAAAAGATGCTCGTCATCACTGAAAAGATGTATTACAAGACCTCATGTCACCCGAAAGATGAATATACGTATCATGTAACTGAAGTAGCAGGTTCCAGTGTAGACATCTTAAAATAAGCACGTGTCCCGTTCTTACTGAGAAACAAGTTTAGTGTTTAAGACACGCAGTATTCAACGCAAGGTTTAAGAGTAAAGTAATAAAACAAAAATCATGTTTTCAGATAGTGAGGTTCAGATCTTAGCCAGAAAAAAGAAATGATTTGAGAGGGGAGTTAAAGAAGCAAGTTGGACAATCCATCTTTGAACAGGAATGGAGGCCTTAGACGTCATTGACAGAATTGAATTATTAGAAAAAATAAATCATATCTAAAGGAGCGGTGCAAGGTATACAAATGCTCAAATCATTAAGTACTGTCAACATAAAGCTTGTGTCGCTTATAGACTCACTCACAATTGGAAAAGTAACCAAAACGTTTACTCAGTTAAGAGTACTGTTACACTGTATATTACTTAAGTAGGAGTAAAAGTCTGGTGAAAATTACTCACAGAGGTACAATTGTATGAAAACGTTCTCTTCTTAAAAATGTGAAAACAGAACTAGCTGATTTTAAATAGTTTGTAGTGGTCTTCACTTACCTTATGTATTCTGAGTATCCTAATTATCCATGGTGATGAGTTTAAATAGATGGATCCTTTATTTATTGGGGATGTAACGGTATTGGCGATATGTCACAATATCACGGTACCAAAACTGGATTGATACATGTTGTGGTCTCTTTTCCGTATTAAAAGTTGTGTGCAAAAGAATAGTGTTAAATTTGTGTCAGTAGAAAAAACTAAAATGACTACATATACCATGATCCTTTGTGCCACGTCACCCGTCAGATCCACTGTTTGTGCAGTGTGTGGAAGTGCACTCACGTTAACAACAACAACACAGAGACATGTGGATGGTGAAGTTTGCAAAGAAGGAGAATAAATAAAGGAAAACTGAGCAGAGACGCTGCATGCCCTCGCTCCTTTTAAGTCCCAGATGCATTTTGGTATCACCGAGACCACAAGCGTAAAAGAAGACAGACGAACATTGTAGTAGCATTACCTCTGCTGAGACACAGTGTATGTATCCTCTGCAAATACAAGCGTCATGAGGACTCGCTTGGCAAAATGATACTCGGAAAAGACCTCCAAATTCATCAAAAATAGTCCAGTCTAAAAGATTTCAGAGCAACAACGCAAAGTACGCAGCAAAACGCACAGCCAGTGATTCAGATGTGTTATTTAATGTTGACAAAAAGAAACTAGAACATAAACTTTACAGATATTTTGTGTTGACTTCAATGTTTGACATCATTTCTTGCTCTGTTATGTGCTGTTGTTAACGTAAAACCTTTAAGACGGCCTGAAAATGTAAGAAAAAATACAAAATGGATTTAAACAGCACATTTTCAGGAGCCTATGATCAATACGAGGATTAATGGTCCTATTAATGTGTTTGATTTTCAACAAACACAAGAGTGACTAACTGAAAAACTGTTGACTGTCATGTTATTCGAAATGGACTTGTTTAACAGCACAAATCAGCTCACTTGTAGTTCCAGCTAAGTCAGATTTAAGTCTGATAAAGCCTCAGACAGAGCATGCCTACAGTTAGCAACACAAAGTTAGACCTTATTCAAAGTGATTTACAGAACAAGAAAGTGTTAAAACTATAGATTTGCAACGTAATAAAACTGTTTAGTTTTGTTTGGACATTATTTTTTGCTACTCCACCAGGCTCTTCACATTGTAGTCACTATTAGACAAATTACACTAATATGACTTTACGTTTATTATTGTAAAATTAAGCCCAATATCACGAGCTCTTCCATCCACCTTATTCAGGAAGTTGTCGTGGGCGCCTCCATTGTTATTCGGGTGGTATTATTTGGCGTGGGGCTGCTGATCTTGACAGGAAATAAGTTCTATACAGACTATAGAGCCGTTTTAAAGCCTATCAGAGAATTAATGCAGTATTTACTTGTTGTTGCACTTAAACGACATAAACATTTGACGCAAATCAACCTACTTTATATCAGATTTTAGGGGCTAAATTTTTCCCAAATTTTCAGTTGAAATAAATAGGATTCCTACAGAGGTGCCACCACAAAGAACATGGCGTTTAATCGCTTTTACGGCAAAAGTGAGGTTCATACTGACATTATATAATACCGTGAGATTTGGATATCATTACATTCAAACGAATTTATGTTGCTTTCTCGTAATAAAGTTGTTATTCTCAACCTTAACCCAAAATGACGGTAGATTTTCTGTCTCCAAATCGCACAATCTACCACCTCTTTTTAACTATCACTTCCAGCTTAATTCTTAGATAAGGTCATCTGGCTGTTGGAGTTCCCAGGTCTGTTACCATTTCCCTCTAAGTACGGTTTGAAATGTCAGGCGAATACGATGTGGAAATTGAATGATTGGCTGATGAAAAGGTGAAGCGTATCAAAACAAAACAACTCCAAAGAATCATTATAGCAGGGAGCCTGTTGTGCTTTTTACGCCCTCAACAATAGCAAACACTTTTCCGCTAATCGAATAAAAATCTTAACACAACTGATTGCACTTGTCAATACGCTATTATCACGAGGGCGCTTTAAAATATTCTTTTTTGTGCTGCCTGACAAACTAGTTTTCATGTCTTAAGGCTGTGAAGTGTGCCTCTGCGATGGAAATGGTTTGGGCAGTATTGATATTAGATAAAGAGTACAGGGGAGAATCGTATCCAAAGTGCCTCAAGCTGACATTGACCCGTGCTTAGTACGGGATATATGTGAATTAATAAGTGAGTTTTGGACATTGTATAGAGTTGTACAGTATAGAGATGTGCTGAGCAAACAGACTCAAGCAAACTATCAAAAGTACATTGCAACGAGAAGTGAAATCAACGATAAACCGACTTGAGTACAGCTGGTTTCTTAAAGGATCGATACTGGATGACGAGTACTGGCAGCTGTAGCCTGACTGATTACAAACCATAGACCGTATAAAGAACAAGACTAAGGAAGTGTGATGTCACCCACAGCGTTTGGCTCCAGTCAAATGAAGCTCATCGAGGCTAACAGTTACAGAGCGAATTTAGAGCCGAATTGCATATTAGAAATTCCGACCACGAGTCTCAAAGCAACCAAAGAACCAAATCCAGGGTGAGGTGGTTGAAGGTAACGCAGCTTTCCACCTGCACCGATGGTTTAGAAGGGAGCGGACGCTTAGCAACGCTGTCAATCAAACCTGTTGCTAACGCTAGCGGGTGCAACCTCATAGAAAGAAGGCGCCTGAGTCGTCTGTTATTAATGTTCATATCTTCAGTTAAGGACACAATGCCAAAATCACCAGGATCATCTAAAGTGGATTTATACGAACATTATAAAACTAACCCTGACAGCAGCAGTTATACGGACAGAGGGTCGACAGTTGCACAATGTAAAGTGAATTGGAGCCAGAGTTGATGGAACGCGGCGGCTAGCAAGTTAACAAAGTATTTATATATATATATATATATATATATATATATATATATATATATATATATATATACAGTCTATGTTACAAATGCATTGAACATTGATTGAACATTGAACAGACAATAACAAACATAGGAAAGGACTAAAAGGACTATATCTGGGTATATTTCATTTTTACTTCAATACAATAATTCAATACTTATTTTTCAAAAAGTGTTGTCATGTCCTCTACCTCGGGCTCCTATACATATCTAGAACTAGGCCTGTCACAATTATTACTATATTGATTTATCATTCAGTGTATGAAAGCTCAGACAATATATTTTGGGGCTTAATATTTATGAGAGGTACTTTATTTTGCAAAAGAGGAGAGATTTTTATTTTTGAGCTTCAGCGGGTTGGATAAGTCACTCTTTTGGCTGATTATTGGCTCATTCCACTATTTATTTGTTGCAGCTCAGGCCTTTTAATGATGCTGTCTATTTATTTTAATTATTTATTTTAATCTTAGTCAGTGGCATAAAGTAGCTTCAATATTATCATTTATCGCAATATTGATTTATCATTCTTCAAAATTTGTTATCGTGACAGGCTGACCTAGAACTGTCTAATCTGCCCTAAGAGGGGAATTATTTCAGCTATTCTGCAGTTTTTATAATTTATGTTTTTACAATACAAATTAAAACAAAAAATATTCTGAGTGTTCTATATATAAATAACTCCAAAGCTTCAAAAGACTTAAACACAAACCTCAACAGCCTGAGAGACTTGGGCCACATGTCAATCCTCTCTACATGTAGTACATATAATACTTTGATTCATATCGGAGAGACCAAAGGCATTCCCATAGAGCATTTATCAAAGTACCTGTGATATTCTGTCAATACCAATTTTATTGAGCCTTGACTGTGTGAAATAATACCATTGAGAATTTTGTATGAATAAATGAATCATTTATTGTAAAGAGGCCAATGACCCTGACACGTGCCATACAAATGCTGCTTGTTAAGAAATTACTTGGTGAGTAAAACTTGCAGCTAATATTATGTCAGTGTTAGCTTTACAAACTACAGTATTGTAATGTAACAAATTATCAGTATAAACAAACACTATACTACTATACTAGCAGAATTCTGAACTCTGATGGCATTGCTAACACATTTGAGTAAAGACAGAACAGGTTAATATCATAGACTGTATATATAAATGGACATAGCTAATCTGCAAGTCACAGTCGCAGGAAGTGAGCATGAGTGCACTTTAGGCTCCATCGACTCTGACCCCAATTCACATTCTTTTGAAAAACTGTTGCCCGACAGTTTTTGGAGCTGTGGCCCTGACTCGGAGCTTTGCTGTTTACTTGTTTAAAGCTCTGAGTCAGGGCCACATCATGTCTCTCACATGCCCTCGCGTTTCACGTTTTACTTAAATTTGCACAATTTGACCAGAAGTCCAGCTTTTTCTCCTCTGTTTCTGTCCTCTGGTTCTTCTTCTTATAATCCAATTTATGGAAAGTAAACAACTCTTTTCTCACCATTTATAAGTGAAGCTTAAGACCTCATTTAGCACATGGACATCGAGTTTCTGTCGCTAGCAGTAGCATATATGCTTTTAGGCTTTAGGCACATGCTTTTTTTAAAATTTTAAATGTGGATTTCTGTGGAATTATAGGTCCTATCAACATGAAATAAAAAACAAAAACTACACTTGAAGTCCATCTGTCTATGTTTTCAGTAAGATGCAAGCAGATAAAATTGAAAATCGTGAAAAATCGTGATTCTAATTAAAGCCATTTTAACTTAGAGGGATAGGTTTTGGTGTTATTGACTAGAGATTAACTCTTCAGCCCAGGTCGATATTTTGTTTTGGCCATTCTGCTGCCTAAAGAATACAAAGCTTTATTTGAACACTACAAGATAACTGCTCAACACTAAACTACACTGCTCATTTGGAGGCTTTTGGTATAAAAGGGACTATCTGTGAGTTTGTCATAGATTAAAAGTACATAATTTGGCGAAAATAATCAAAATCAGCCCTAAATATTGGTCCAAAAATATCAGCAGAGCTCATCGTCTATCGGTTTCTCCATATTCTAAACAATCGATGTCGGCATCGGCCATGAAAAACTCCATATCGGTCAATCTCTATTACTGACTTTTCAGTTTTGAGGTTCTTGAATTTTACAAAAAGTGAATGGATTGTAAAATTAAATACAGATTGCATATTTTGTTTCAAGTTCACATTTGCCTGACCACTCAAATAAATCCAAGACTATGAGAGTTATGCAGGAACATTTTCTAAGTGTATGTTGACAAAATGTATAGACCAATGTAAAAACGAGACGTGTTAAGACCTGGGCATTTTCTATAAGATTGAACCTTGTTGCGATGATGCTGTGTGTTCCACTTGAAATATTGAAGTCCAATGATTTCTCCTTGAACACATGAGAGGAGTAGAATACAGGATTTACACTGGACGTCAAGGAAGCTGTGGAAAATATAAGTTAAATTACATCATGTTCCAAATAGAAAGGACGAAAAGGGTAAATTCAATTGTTATCAGTTTAAATTTAAAGATGAACAATAATGATAATGGAATAGTGTTTATAATAGAGTGTAGGAGGCACATCATTCTAATAGAAAATATTGTAAAAATAAGGTCTGAAATGTCAATAGTTATAATGGTAGTTTGAAGACTTAATCAAGCAGTGAACTCTGTCACTGAATTTTGAAAAGATAAAATGAATGTGGATGTGTGGGTTTTCTATGTTCCTACCCTCATCTATGGTCGGGAGTTTTGGAAACAAGCGGGTTTGAGTGAGCTTCCTCCGCAGGGTCGCTGGGATAGGATAAAATGAGGAGCTCAGTCACATGGGAGGAGTTCAGAGTAGAGTAGTAGTGTCTCTCAGCTGTCCTGGCAATGCCTTGGAGTTCCCCCCGGAGGAGCTGGAGGAAGACTGCTGATAAGCGGAAGAAGATGGATGGAGATGTAGAAAATTCCTCAAGCTTTATTTATGCATTGTTGATAAAAGTATTGTAAAATGATTTTGCCACATGCAGAGTAGTGGCACAGTTGGTGGCACTATCAGTAAGAAGCTTGTAGGTTAGATTCCTGAACTATGTGTGCAGAGTCAAAAAGTCCCTCATACACAAATGCACACACAAATGCACACGTATGCAAAAAGTCCCTGCACACATTGTCTCCCCCATGAACCTAAAACCATCACAGTAAAATAATCCTCTAAAGATAATCCAGCTAGGTACTCCTGACCACCCGCAGCCACTGAGCTTTCCATAGTGCATTGAAGGCTCGGTCAAATGTAAATCCAGAGGACAAATTTAAATTTCTACCAGACTTAATCTTAACCAATTCAGTTTTAATATAGTAATTTTCTGTCTACAAAACCTGGTGATAGTAAAGAATCAAGAATACGACTTTTTCTCGTCCTTTATTGACACCTGGTTGTTATTTTCACTTACTTTCACTTACTATTATCTATAGAAATCATACATTCATGTTCCCCAAGTGGCATGCTTTCAATCTCAACTCCTCCATCCTTTCTTTACTTAAGATTTTTATTACTTGGATGTGGGCCACTGTTTATGCACGGTTCTCCCAAATGGAAAAGTTATGGTAAAAAATTCATAGCTCTATCTATCAAAACTACTCCCTACTTACCTCAAGGTCGAAGTTCCCATTACTGCTCTGTTTTTAAATAAGTATGGATAAAACATGGCGTGTTCTGTCCCATAGACACTGCTACGGGACGGGAAGAGGGAGAGCACCGTGAGCACCCTGTACCTGTCGCCCTCCAACATCGAGTCGGGTCAGCACATCACCTGCAGGGCCTCCAACAAGGCAGCGCCCAACGGCAAGGACGCCACCGTCACCATAGACATCCAACGTAAGTCCCGCCCAAACACTGACCACTATTGATACTTTGCAGTGACATCGTGGGAGGGGGGGGTTCTACATGTGTGTCTGTGATGGAATATTAACCAGTTACCATGGTGACACAATGCACACAGCCCCATTTTCAGGAGCCAGTGATCAATAGGAGCAATCATGGTCCCATTAGGTGTTTGACTTTCAACAAAAAAGGTGAGAGTGACAAAATATTGCTCCTCGCTGGCTTTAGACTAAAATGTTCATTGAGAGGGACTCCTTTAACAGCACAAATAATAATTGTTTTATAATTGTTTTGTTTTTTTCTTCTTTTTGGATATATATAATGCTTTTGGCTGTTGGGCATGATTTTGTATATTTATTATTATTATTATTATTATTATTATTATTATTATTATTACATTTTATGTATACCCATCAAAGGGGGATCTTGGGGAAAACAGGTGGTAGTTGTGGGGTTTAAAAAAAAAAGTAATCTAATTGTAACTTGTATAACAGCAGATGATATCAACACTTGATAAAAAATAAAGAAAAAATTATCACAAAAAACAGCACAAAATCAGATCAGATTTATAATAACAATTTTTTTTCTTTTTTTTCTTTTTTAAATATATTAATTGCTTTTGTCTGTTGGGCACGATTTAGTATATTTATTATTATTATTATTATTATTATTATTATTATTATTATTATTATTATTATTATTATTATTATATTTTATATATGCCCATGAAAGGGGGATGTTGGGGGAAAACAGGTGGGGGGTGTGGGGTTCAAAAAAGAAGTAATCAAATTGTAACTTGTATAAAAGCAGATGATATCGACACATAAGTAAAAAGAAAAATCACGAACGCACAAAAACGCACAAAATCAGCCCACCAGTCTGTTGTAGTTCCAGCTGAATCACTTCTTTATGGTCAGATTGTGTTAAAATAAAGACCAGATTAAAGTCTACCTTGAGTAACAGAGCTTCAGACAGAGCAGTACCTCCAGTTTGCTGACAGTGCGAGCAGACTGAGCTGAGACTGAGGTCAGGCTGCTCAGGCTGGGTCTGTATGCCTACAGCAGCGCTCAGAGCCAAGTGTGACCCGGGACATCTCTAGTATCTGTTCAGAACTCGTCTGAGGCTTAAATTCAACCACATTTTGTTCTAATAAAAAGACGCTCACACAGACGCCACGACACAGAACTGTTCCACTCACTTTCTCCGTGACTTTTTCAATCACTGAAGTTTTATAACGTACTCAAAGAGGAGCTTCTGTAAAAGGAACAGGCACAGTAGCCTTTGTAAACTCACTCCACGCTGTGTCTCTGCAGAGGACAGGGCAGGGACTGTAGTGTCAATGATAAAAATTAAGATAAGGAGCTAGGTGTGTTTGCATCAAGCACTGCCTGTATAATGACTGCTGTGCTGCTATTCAGTACAATCTGCAGCTTCTGTGTTACTTTCATCTGGTCTTCAAATGAAAGAAGAGTAGACAATACACTCAACTCAGACTATATAAAGTGAATCGACATATGAATCATAATAGGGGCTTTGGCATTGGGAGAAATTGAGAAAATCTTATCCAATTCAGAATATGATTTATCCTTAAGTCTACATTACATTTTAATGCTAATAAAGCACATCCACACAGGTAGATAATTTTAACCCGAAAAAATTGTTATTTATATCAATGTATACTCGTTAAATGTTCTGTTTGTGCTCCTAAAGGACTTCAGTGAGGGGCTACTACTAGTACTCCTGGAAAAAAAAAGTCTGGAGCCCTGCACTAGATCGTACACATATACATGGGATACTATTAGTGTTCTCAAAAGTATTTATTTCTAGATACTAATCGATACTAAAACTAGTATCGAAATAATCACTATTGTTATGAATACTAAAACAAAAAAATCACATAAACTGATAAAACTGCACCTTTCCTGTATGTTATAGAATGGTCTTCATATCAGAACTAGTGTGTATGGTAATATTAATGGAAGTATAGTGTTGTGTATTTCTACTGTCAAAAAATAGTGCTATTATTATCAAAATGGTATCAAAATAAGTGTTGAGTATCAAACCGTTTTTGTATTGTGACAACCCAACACATATATACATATACACTTAGAGTTCCTGTTCATACCTTGAAATACGGACCTTTCCCATCTGCAAAATTGTGACTCAGTACGGTGCGCTATTTCTTCTGTATTTTGGCCTGTGACATAGACAGCTGGTATGCCTGCAGCAGACCTGAGCCTTGGACTAAAAGGAGAGTTTTGTTCAGCATTTATTTTTATAACTGGATTTTACACATTGTGAATTTAGTGAATTTTAAGGACACTATTTCCCAGGCCACACTCCCTGATTGGTTTTACCACTTGTCGATCTTCTGTCCATTAAAACTTGGTAGCAAAGGTGCAAGACGGAAAGCAAAAGTGAAAGTTTTTTCTCTTCTAAAAGACATTCAGACTAAAAACAAGGACCATGCACATTTACCTTTATTACATCTGTGTGTCTGTGAGAACTGATCAGCTACAGGCTGGACGTGGGCCAAGAGGAGACAACACCGCTGAGATGGACGGACTGGTCAGGTGAAAGTTTGAGCAGTGAATATGTTCACTCTGTTTGGCTGTTGTTCAGATTTTGAAGTACTTTTGCAGTGTTTTTTAACGATTGTTTACATGTTTGCCAATAAATTTAAATTCATAGTTGGATTTACATGCTTGTGATGTGAGGAGCATGTATGTGCCAAACTAATGAGGCGTAGCTTGAACAGCCCAGCTCTTACAAAAGCAACAAAAACATTAGTTCAGATCTCCATGTAGAATATTTTTCAGAGGCCGCTGTACACGCTGCAGTGCAGTATCGTAAAACTTATAAGCAGTGAATATCCTACTTAAGTAGAATAAAAAAGATTCAAACATTGACCAAAAAGTAAAGGGTTAGACTTTGTTCAGAGTCTTATTACTCTTAAGGAGGATACTACTACTGTGAGAGTCGAAACTGTAGTAAAGTAGGTTAATAGTAAATGGCTACTGTATTGTCTTTTTTATAGTCCTGCTAAAATAAAACTCCCAGTTTATTCCTAAACTAATGCAAGTGAATTGCATTGATTTTGTTCAAAATTTCCTAGGATAATATTCCCCCAGACACCATTTTTGTCCCACTTGTGTTAATATCAACTATAATGTAAATTGCAGAGACATTCTCAAGTGAGCGGTTTTATGAAATTCACACTTCTGTGGCCAAAAATCTAACAGCAGTAACGTGCAATTCAAATAATAGCCACAGAATTTTGAGCAGAGCGGACGTTTGATTATGTGCCGCACATGGCACTTTAGACTGTCACCTTTTCCACTATTGCCCACTCTGCAGCCCTGAGCACAGGGGCTGAGTGGCTCGCACTCACAGCAAGAAGGTTTGTATGTTTCTCCCTGTGTCTGGCTGAGTTTCCTCTGGGCACTCTGGTTTCCCCCATCAACAAAAGCATGCACAACAGGTAAAATGCCCCAGCTCCAGCTCTGAGTAAGAGTAGTTCAGTCTCTCAGTATAAGTCCCCAGGTGCTACACTGTGGCACCCACTGCTCCTAACAATCCTTAAGTTGCCCCAGTGGCATTGCAGGATGGGTCAAATGCAGAGGATACATTTCCTTATGGGGACAATTGAGTGTACCTTACCTCAGTTAGATCAAATTTTATGTTAAATACTTATACATTTTCAAGTTTCTTGCTTAAGGACACAACAACAGAACTAGTTGTTCATTTGCAAACAACTGAGATATTGAATTTTTCTATTTAAAATTGATCCTGTAATTGTTATATTTTAAAAAGGAATTTAACATTTTAGAGATATAAGGGCAGCTGCGTCGGTTAAAGCATATGACAGGTTAGATTGCTCATTTCAATAGTTTTCTAGACTCATAAAATACAGATGTAAAACTCTAACACTCACTGGCTGGTTGTGTGTTAATCTTTATCAAGGCAACCCCAATAATTAAGAACATAAAAGATTGAATCAATTGTATAATCTCAGGCCAGATTAATTACTTTGTTATTGATTTATGAGTTAAGATAAGAAAGTCTTTCTTTGTCCCATAATGAGGAAAATTCAGTGTTCCAAGTACAAGAACTTCATCCAACGAGATGGGACGAATTCCAGAATAAATGAATAATCTCTTAGATGAAAATAACAGATTAAAACAAATGAAGCAGGCACAAAAACATGATCTTTTGCACTTGGTTCACAGCATCCAATTGAATAGAGCTGTAATTGTAGAGCCCGGCAATGGTGAGAAGGGAAATAAGTGAGTTTGAAGTTTTGTCCAGTTGACAGAATAAAATTTCCTTCTGAAATGGAACCTGAATGACTGAGGGTTTACACTGTTTTTATGTTATAATGATGTTTTAAGTCAGTGGTTCATTAGATAAAGTCCAAGTCCAATTATCAAAATATTAAAGGGGAAATTAAAATAAAAAGTCCAGCTCCTTAGTCGTTTGCATGAGTTTTGGAGTAGAATCCTACACACACAACACGTCTGCTGGAACTGAACACTATAGTTAACCATCGTTCTAATCCCTTGTTATAGCTCATTGGTAATGCAACTATGAAGAGACGGGACCTATAATTTCTGCAGCTTTAAACAGAAAATCAATAGAGTTGTTGCTATTACTAAGCTGTTGCATGTCGATATTGTCGTTTACAATGAAGAAAATGTTAAAATAATGATTGATATATGTTACAGTTTATTACCGAATACCCAAAAAACAATATCTTTCTGAAGAAGACTGATAATTAGTTATAATCTGAGCCTGAGTGAAGTGTGCGACTGTGCTGCATCGTGTTCATGAAAGTGGTACTGCTGTGAGCTTGACTTTATCCCCAGTCTGGGAAGTGGAGTGTATCTCGGATCCCCGGGAATTTGTCCCAGTTTACCCGAACTAAACCATGTCCAGGACTAAACCTGCTGATTTGCTTTCAAAGTATTTGCTTTTCAAAGGCAAAATGATTCTGTTCGGTCTCCAAGGCCAAGCAACACCACGGCCACAGGAGCAGATCTTCCTCAAAACTCACACCCTTTAGATATATCGGTTGGCCTGCTATATTGGGACGATATTTATACATTTTACCGCATCGGCTATCTGCGTTAAATCTCCAACACAGGCCCGTATTTACTTGTGGCTGACCTGCTGCCTAAAGAATACACATCGTAAAGACTGAGGGACCAAAGATACAGACTCGGGAAACAGTTCAACAGAGTTTATTTGCAGATACAGGAATGTGAATGAAAGTAGACAGAGCAGACAGTTGGGAGCGGTGTCGTATGAAGTATCGTTGGAGCAGGTCGTGGGTCGCAGGGTCAGAGGCTGGGGTGTTCGTACCGGTTGCGGTGAGCTGGATCTGAGGCTGAGGTGATCGTACCGGTCGTGGAAAGCTGGGTCGAAGACGGAGGTGCAGAGTGGTTCCAGGGAGCGGGATCATGGTGGATACACAAACAAATAAACCGGAGCATGACATGAAGAAAAACCAGAAGATGACAAGAAAATGCTGTAAGGCGACAAGACGATCTGGCCCCAGGTGTCGGGTCCTCAGTCCTTTTATCCTCATATGTGCAGCTTGATTGCTTGATCAGAAGCAGGTGTGCGGAAGTGGTGCCAAGAGTCTCCGCCCAGCTCCAGAAGGGAGGTGGGAAACAGCACAGAACACACAAAAAAACCCAAATCCTGACAACACATTAAGCTTTATTTGAACACTTGTGCAAAGAGATAAGTGCACTAAGTGTGACTACAGCTCCCTTATAGGTTTGTAACAGAAAAAGGGACTGTGGTGACATAATTTGGGGAAAATAATCAAAATCGGCCTACATATTGGCCCAAAGAATATCGGCAGAGCTTGTCGAGCATCAGTTTCTCTGTATTCTTAACAATTGTATCGGCATCGACCATAAAAAACGCCCTTAACGGTCGTTTTCTACTGTACTGGGCATCACTGTTCTTAAAGAGTCCGAAATCAAGTTATTGCCTTTGTTTTCTGTCCAATGTACGTTACACCTCTAATTAAAGACACGAAGACACGCATTTTAAGAAGCTGCATAATACTGATATGATTAAACATTATAAACATTAACCATGGGGCAGCGTAAACTCTCATAAAGCCCTGAACTTGTTTTGCCTTCTTTTCGAAAATGCTGATTCTACCAGCGCACCCCCTAGATCCCAACCCAGCCCCTGAAATTTCCCAGCATGCCTTGAGCTCGCCGCACTCCAGATCGAGAGTGCTGTTGTGCGCCTCCGACAGCTGCCTGCCATCAATATTAAGAGGCAGTGCTTAACATGGCCAACCCCAGCATTGAGGCGCGGGGGCTGGTATAGGCACCTCAGGGAGAGTGCGCTCTGGCTCCACCTTGACAGTGCCATCATCACTTATTCATTCAACACCTGTCATTCCCCCTTACCCCCAAACACTCCCACCCCCCCAGCCCCAGACCCTCCACCGAGTCTCCTGTCTGCCAAAGCCCGGCCTCATGAGCTCATAGCTGCTTACCTAAATGTGCTGAGTTGTCTCTTCTGCGTCTGTGTGCGCGCCTCATGTATCATAACTCGGATAGCTGCAGTTGATGTTTGACTCACTGTTGGAGAGGGCTGGGTAAAAAAAATCTAATCGTGAGCTTGTCCCCCACAATGATATGTTGTGGAATATAACGTCTTGCAGTTCTTTTTTCTAAAACACTTTCACCAGTTTATGAGACAGAGCTAAGAAAGGAAACAGCTGTTGCTATCGTGGAATAGCTTTGTTTTGTGAAGTATGTTGGCTCAACACCATCACTGTACATACATTGGAGACCGAGGAGAGAATTGATTATTTTCTAGTCTAGTTTTTGAGTCTGTGTTCTCTCCTATCTAACCATCTCGCTCTTTGAGTACTTTGAGTAGTATTTTTCATACTTTTACTTACAATTTTGGCAACAGTACTTAATTACAATTTGCCTGGGATCAAGAACACATACTTCTTCAATACTTTACAGAGATGTGAATCTGGGCACCGGTGAATCTCCTCGTTTTCAAATGGGAGTTATTGACATGTGGATTAGCCAGTCAGGGGCAGGTATGGTCCATCCTTATCTGAAATAATACAAGAAAAAATAAATATCACTGTGGCTGAAACACACTGCCGATTTCTGCAGAATCAATGAGCAAAGCACTAAACTGAGGTGAGATGAATTAGATTTTGTTTGTAAATGATAGGTGACCAATGAGCTTCCTTAATAATCATCACTATCAAAACATATGTGTAGGAGCCATATGGGTGACTGGTTGCTATGGTTATGCATAAGGGGCGGTTTACGTGGGCAAAGGTGACGTGCCGGTAGTTTAAAAGGCACTGCTGTCCGGAGGTGAGTAGGGGAGATGCCGGAAAGCTGCATTTTTCGTTGACCGCTTTGTTTTGCTTGTTACCGAACTATTTTTTGTAGACCTACGTTTTACCATCTGTGAGTGTCACCTGCTTAAGCCGCCGTTTCATTAAACCACCAGAAAATACATTATGCGACTAAGTCTACCTCTTACAAACGACAGCGCGTCAGACAGAAGTACTAGACCTGATCTCCTCTCTAAGCGACAAAGGCTCACGGTTGCTGCAATATGTATGAAATTATGTTTAAAAGATGTAAAGATCTCTCTCTCAACATTGACATTAAGAGTTTGATTTTGGATTTGAAATGTGTCCATGGGTTGGCCTTTCTCTCTCTCTCTCTCTCTCTCTCTGAGCTTCTGTCTGCCCATGTTCCCAGTAGATTGTTGAGATCAGCTGAACAGATGATTTTGAATGTTCCAAGGACCCGGCTAAAATTTCAAAGGGACTGGTCGTTTGCTGTAGCTGGTCCCAGACTCTTAAACAGTTTTCCTCTGGGTATTAGAACCTCTCAATCGTTAAATATTTCAAAATCTTTACTGAAAACTCATTTGTTTGCACTGGCTTTTAACACAAGCTGAGCGGGACTCTTGTGTTGTATTGTATTTGTTGTGTTCTATTGTATTCTTGTTTTGTTTTATAAGATTGCACTTTATATTGTACATCACTTTGGTCAGCGGTGGTTGTTTTTAAATGCGCTTTATAACTTTACTCCCTCTCATACTGTGCTTATACTTTTTCATTGCTCAAAAATCATAATCCGGCCAGTGTTAATATTATTATTACAAAACACAGGCAAGTTAAAGTGGGTTGAAACACAAAAAGTATACAGGCATTAAAACTACCACACCGTTCCACACACAGAAACCATTGGAGAGATGAATAGTTACAGTTTTGGTGCTCTTTCAGTTCTTTTTTAGTTCAATCTTAACACCTTTGATTGTGACACATGACTTTCTCGAGTCAGGCAGCACTGTGTCACTGTCACTGAAAAAGCCCATTGTCCAAAGGTGGAGTGACGGAGAGGTATTATACAGTCATGCAGAGAGGCTATTCTTGTCCTTCAAACAGTCAAGAGCCGGGCCATTTAGAATCTCGAAAGCCGGACACAGACTTGAAAAGAGTTTGCAAGTTTCAAGACTACAAAGATTAGATTTTGCCAAGATGTTACAGTGATGGTGCATTAGAGGCTTTTTTTTTTAATCAAACATCATTAAGACTTGTTTATACACTGATTTTAAAGGTCTAATAGCAATTTCTCGAGCCTGTCCCCAGCGAGTGATTCAATAGGGCAAGTGGGAAAAAATAAGGGAGTGCATAAATGTCCTTTTTGCTTCCAAAGTCTAATATGTTTGAAGTCAGTCATGCTGTATAATTTTGATTTGAGTGTTTGTCATGCTCTTTATATGTTTTTTCAAATTTAGGTTTGAGTCTATGGTGACCCCAAGATATTTAAATAGTAAAAGGTCATACTTTTATATAACGCTTGTTCATCTTGTCTATGTAATCCCTCAGTCATTCAGGTCTGATCCATAGCAAAAGGCGAAATTTAAATCTGTCAACTGGACAAATCGTTGCAGGAGTGAAGATGTTTCTCTGCTCACCCAAGCCACTTCTTCAGTTCTGGTCACATCAATCTATCTGAAGGGAGGGGCTAACTGCACTGAAACCGTGAACAGCTATTGTCTCCAGTTTCAGCCCCCTATTGTTCTTTTTTATTCCTGTTTGCTGTGGGTCTGTGGATGGAGTTATAGATCGGTGCAAGATTATGTCTCATTCCTGGTTAAGGAGGGACTGTCTTTCCTAAAAAATAAAAAATAAAAAAAAATAAAAATCTTCTTTAACTCCCCTCTCAAACAATTTCTTTTCTCTGGCTAAGATCTGAACCTCACTATCTTCAAAGGAGTGGTTAATGGCTTTGAGATGGAGATGCACGGCGGACTGGAGTCCCGAGGAGCTCTTGCGCTGGTGTTGGTACATGGGAGTGGCTGTTTAGTTTCTCCACTCACTGCACTCTTCACTACACTGAATGGAGTAGATCACATTACTTTGTTTATGGATTGAGGTTTTGTCCTTTGGGTGAGTAAGGGTTTCTGTCTTAAAGTGTTTGTAGGTTTGAAATAGTCAAAGATAGACAATAGACATCTCATACTGTCTGAAAATTCTCTGAAGTTTTCACTCACACACCAGTGTACGCAGACACTGGTGGGTGAGGTGGGTTAAGTGTCTTGCCCAAGGACACAGTGAAAGCATTCATCTGTGAGAGCTGGAATCGCACCACCAACCTATGGGTTAGTGGATCTGAGTGCTCTAACAATGATGTCGATGTCATGGGGATTTGAACCTCCAACTTCCGTATCAGTGGACAAACACTCTACCAACTGAGCTGCTCTTGCCCTTATGTAAATATTTATAAAACAGCTGTGACTCTTTTAAAATACTGCTTTTGCTAATGATTCAAGGGGGGGCCGTGCACACGCAATTACAAGCCGGCTAATATGAAACTTTGTCATCACTAAAGTAAACCAAAGGTGTGATGGCATGCCTCATACATATTCACACCTGTGTTATTTGAAAGAAAAATGACAACACATCGCAATTAACTATACACTGATCCAGGTCTCCGTAATTAAAAAAAGTTTGTTGTTTAGCTCAGGTCTCCTCCTGGTGCCTCCGTCCCTTGGTATTAGTACAAAGGAGAGGAAAGAATCTTAGGAAGTAATTGCGCAAAAAAGCCATAGTGTGATCTAAATAATGCATTTTTCCATCGTAATTAATAGCCAAATAGATGCAGAGAGTCCGTAAAGAAAGGTCCCCGCGGGCGCTAACAGTGAATATGCTAATGCTCATAGCTCCGGTGCAGTGGAGGGCTCCCAGGGGCCGGTGACAGGGACCTATTTTTTCGCTGCTTTCTTTGTTGTGTCTGTGTGAGCCGATGTAAGGGCTCGCAGGTTGTGCCCAGCTCCAGCTAATTGCACAGGGCACTTGCATAAGGCTATTCAAACTCCACACTCAAGCCCCATTCACATGTGCAGCCACACTTGGGAATTTACCAGGATTTGGCCAGACACAGTCATGTGTGCACAAAGCTACCTGTATTTTTGATCTGAGGATTTAAATGACCAGGAATATGCAGGGAATATGTGTGTGTGTGTGTGTGTGTGTGTGAGTAAAGCCAGTAACTTTCCAGTACCGCCACTTGGTTACGAGCTTGATTTCCTTGGTTACCACAATGCGTTCAAGCTTTGAGAGAGAATGCACTTTATTGTCACCACTTGGAAATTTGTCCTCTGCATTTGACCCATCCTTCAACTACCAAAATGTGTCGTGTTCCAGTACAAATATATTGTATACGCAGCTCTTGAGGTCAAAATAAGTAGGCTGTGTGCTGTCTGCATCTAATAAGAAAGCATTGTATTGTCTGATAATCAGGAAGTGTGTGTTAGCATGCTCGTTGTTAGCTTAGTGTCATGGGAGAGTAAACAGTATATAGTGAAAGTATAAGGTAAGAGGAATAATTTTGGACCAGTGCAAACCGTTTAAAAGTAAAAATCAGGCATAGCATCTTAATGATGATTTCACACTGTCTTTTGCCGTTATTGGACAGAACAGTTGTAGCATGAAATGGGGAGAGAGAGCAGGTGGAGGCACTCGGGAACAACCACCAGCGCTCTACTCCTCATTCCCACCGCGCCGGCTCCTGGAGTGGGTGAGCATGTGAAGCCCCCGCAGCTGTACTCGTTTGCTCCGCCCTGGGCTAAGACCCCAGTTAGCTTGGGGCGTACACGGCTCATAGCCCCAGGGTCAGACGAGCAAACCACATGCTAGTGCTAATGTCTCCTCGCTTCACCCCTCCAAACACCTCCAGTTTTGCAAATATACAGAGAGGAGAATAGGTAAAAGGGGTCGTCCTCTATGGCAGTGGAACATTTTTTTCATTTGTAAACTTTTCATTGTGATATAGAACAAAATCACAAAATGTCGCAAACGTATTATTCTTGCTTATCAACTTAAAATCTGCTCAGAATTGGCTCATTAATTTTACATTTATAGTGCATATAGCAATAAGTAAATATCACAGTAAGGTTAAAAGTGAGGTTATTTAACAGAAATCCACTTTTTCACACCTTGTACAGCCTAAAATAAAATGTGTTTGAAATGCAACAATTATAATAATAAAAAAATGACTGTTATTAAGATGATAAATATGTTTTTTTGTGCACAAAACTCTCACTCGTGTCGCCTGCTCTGCTTCTGTGCTGATTCTTGTGTTGGTTCAACTTTAATCAGGTTAAAAATGCATAAAAATGAGAAAGAAAAAGATTTTGTTCTTTTAAATAAATTAGATCCACAAACATCATATCACTAGTAAATTCAATATTTTGTTTTACTTGAAGTGGTCTTACTGTACCGTTATGGCCCCGCCCACTCCAAATGTACAACAGTTTATACAGTGATTCCCAATAACAGCCCCCACAAACAAAACACCACGGCAAATATTAGTCCGTTAATTTATTTTCATAGATTATTTTTCCAGACCAAAGTTTAGTTTGTTTTCATACCTGACAGTTTCGATTGCTCACTAGCGCAACTGAGACGAGGGGGCTTTTTTACTCTCACACACCTAAGATTCTGTCCTGAAGAAGTCGGACTGCAGGTGGCGCTGTCATCCTTCCTCCACCGGTAGGACCACAGCACCAAAAACCTGTTTAAACCAGCTGACCGGACAAGTCGCAGCAACATCACGTGACCACTTTGAGGAAACGGATAGAAATGTAGAGATCATTGTATAAAAGCACAATGTCAACATGACTTTCAGTACTGTACGTTATCGCTAGTGAGGATTTGCATTGCACCATTACTGCTAATCATAATGTTTACAAATTCCGCCTGACCACCAGATTTAACAGATGGTAATTAAACGTATAATTAAATATATTTCTCACTCCGGACTCCACTTGCGTTGCTAATATCACTATTTATCGCTAGCATCTAATCTCATTTAAGTCATGATGTTGCTCTGTGAATACGGCGCAGTTTAAAGATGAAAAAAGGTTTAAAGATGAAATGCACGGTGCAAGTTTTCCACCACCTGCTTGTCTCATGGAGATGTTGTTGCCTTGGCAGGAATGTTTCACAGTGCGGCATTAAACTCCTTAAAAATTACCTTGAAAAACATGTAATCTTACTGTGAGCGGTGTTGCTTTTACATAGATCTGACCAGTAATTAAACATACAAACCTCATCTGCATGTTTCTTTAAAGATGGGTGAGTTTTAAGCCAGTCTGTGAAAGCCAAGTTACAGGTCAGATCTGTGGAGGGGCGAACCCATGTGTTTTTCAAAGCACTTTTTGAGAAATAGAAACATCTGTGAATTCCTTGGACCAATTCTGAACATTTGGAGTATTGCTTTAAAAAAAAAAAAAACACCATGCAAACAAACCAACAAACAAAAGGATAATTTGAAGTTTGTTTCTTAAACTTTTAAAGAAGTGTCTTATTCATTTAATCATATGCCATTATAGCAGGGCCCAGAAGCTACGGGCAAATTAAGTTTCACAATCAGTCAGGCCTTCATTTTAAAGTTATTCCAGAGTTGGCCTAATTGTTAATCCATTACTCTACACAGCTATTATAAATGCTATGGAGCTGAAGTTATGGGTTTAGTCACACCATTTCTTCTAGTCATTCCATATTGATCATCCAGCACCCTCAATTTATTCAGCAGGAGAGGTGCATTGTGGGAAGTTTGAGTCTAATCCTGGACTGTAGCCAATTGCTGCATAACTCAAATAATTACAATATAAACAGATATAGATAGATCATGGTATAGATTAATGGCTACAAAATAATAACTGAATACAATATGTCACAGCAGCTTTCCCTGATCATGATCTACAATATGGAAAACTCATATCAAGCAAATTCTGCAAGCAGGCCATTTTATAGGTCAGATCTGTGGATAGGTGACCCGCGCACAGTAAGAATATATGTTTATCAAGATATTATTGGGCAGGAAGAAACACTTAAACCCACTGTATCTACTTTTAGTGAAAAAATGTAAAATTATAAAAGACAAATCAGCTGGCTTCTTTCCCAAATTTCGCTCCCGTTAACGTTAGCAACAGGTTTGATTGACAGCGATTGGCTCTGGTTGCTATGATACTTGAGGTCGCAGTTCCAACTATGGAACATATACAAAGACAAAAAATCATCATCAAAAACATGCATCCTTATTTTGAGTGGGCTTACATCTCCTCAAAGCTAACTCTTGTTTGGCATAAGGAAGGGCCTCCTCCTGCTTGTTTCCATGGAAATTTTGTTCCTTTGGTTACAATATTCCACAGTACGGCATGGAAAAATGGAGAATGTTCCAAAGAATGGAACTTTCCGATTTGTATGGAATCATGCAGGTACCTGGTTTAATGTCATTGAGTGGGACATTCTAGGCAAAGTAATAACATGGACGTGATTGGAGACAAGGAGAAAAACGTTCTTTAAGCTTATCTGTATGGCACTTTTTCATTTTTATGTTAATTCCAAACATTTATATTTTTACATATCTTCTTGAAATGTCTTTTTCAATTAACATTCTAAATATTTTTTGGGGAAAACAACATTTCTATGCACATGAACCAAGGCATCTTATTTGTGACTAACCCTATGCATTTGGCTCAACACCACAAATTACATAGTCGCACAAGATCTCACATTAATCCTAGCGCCTTCTGCATAGTAAATATAGCCTAGCCCATAATATTTTAACATAATGTAGAGCTTTTAATTCCTCCCTAGTGCGTACCTGAACTCACCGCACATAACCTAACCACCGGGCTGTTTAATTAATTCTCTAGTAAATCTTCTGGGCCTTTTCGTAGCCCTTTAGCTGCAGCGTACGGCATGCATTCAGATGTAGTGTTGTACTCGGCTAATAGCGCACCAGCTGTACGCGCACCTGCTATACGGACTCTATTGGCTTTTAGCATACGGGCTAATGTGTCTATGCTCGGGAAAGTTAAGGTGGATATTGGTCAGGGAAAGTTAGGGAGAAGTTGGAAGAGGTGGGAGAGTAGCAAGAATGGTATGAAGTTTTTGAAAAAGAACAGATTAAAACGGTAAGTCTTGTAATGGTGGTAGTATTGGGTGCTATTGTAAAAGAAGAGTGTGAGGAAGGAAAAGAGAACAAGTAATAGCAAGTAGAATGAGTTATAACCTTTAATTTAAAACTAAAATGTACTAACCTAACCTGCTAGCCACACATTCCAAATAGGAAGTGAACACTGGCACGGATCGACTCTGGCTCCAATTCACTTTACATTAAAAAACTGTCGCCTCTCTCTCCGACTGCTGGTGTCAGACTCGTCATTTTAGTCTTAAAATGTTTGTATTTACCTGCTCTACACGATCCTGGTATTTTTATTTCACTATTGTGTCTGTAACTCAGGATATGAACATTAATAACAGACAAATCATTTGCCTTCTTTCCCCAAAGTTGCTAGCGTTAACAACAGGTTTGATTGACAGTGTTGCTAAGCGTCTGCCCCAGCCAAACCAGTGCTGTGGGTGGGAAAAGGCGTTACCTTCAACAGTTTCACTCCAGAATGGCTCTTTGGTTGCTATGATACTTCTAATTTAAACTATTTTGAAACTGCAAAATGTTATTGCATAGTGAAAATAATGCAAGTGTGTAAATCTATCACATTTGCTTTGATAATTTATAAACTATAGGCGACACTAGGTCAGTTGGTAGAGTGTTTGTCCACTAATCCAAAGGTTGGTGGTTCGAATCCCACTGTCGGTCAGATCCACTGGCCCACAGGTTGGAGGTGCGATTCCAGCTCCCACAGATGAATACTGTTGTTGCATCCTTGGGCAAGACACTTAACCCCCAGTGTCTGCATGCACTGGTGTATGAGTGTGTGTGTAAATGGGTGAGTGGTGAGTGGTTCCTTAATGTAAAGTGCCTTGAAGGTAGAAAAGCGCTATATAAAAGTTTGGCTATTTACCATATGCATTTTACAAAAAACAGACTCATTTGTGAGCTCCAAAAAAAAAAAAAGAAAAAAAAAAGTTGTATCTGAAAGGGCATGTACCCAATCTGAGCAAAATGTGTCTCCTCCAGTACAGATATATTGTATGAGCAGCTTTAGCAGTAAAAAATAAGACTGCTGTGTACTGTCTGAATCTAATTATAAAGAATTTTAACGCTAGACTATACAGGAAGTGTGCAATTAGCATGTTAGTTATTATTTGCTTTACTATGATGGCAACGCTCCTCTCTGGCGTCGGAGGTCTGTGAAAAGCACTTATAAACTCTAATTATGATATTCTGAATTTGTAAAGGTAAATGAGGACTAAGTTTGGACCACTGCGATCCGTTTAAAATGAACTAGTTCTGTTTTTCACTTTATTAAGACAGTCAAAATCAGGCACAGCATCTTTAAAGGTGAAGTCAAGTGTTCTAATAGCTGATAAAGACCAGTAATGATTATTTGAGGGTCTGTATACTGTCTGACAGCTCTGACGGGCCTGTGCTTTAAGCCTTACTGTGTGCTGTCTGTGTCTGTGCTGAACACCTCTCCACATTATGATTGATGGACACTGAAGTTTGTGCAAAGTTTGGCCATGGGGCATGAGGGGTGGATACATGTCAGAAGAGAGACAGAGCTTCTATGAGATATAGGACAGGAGAAGGTTTATTCTGTATTTCAGTATTTAAACTTCAAATTGAAGGAGATGTGCCTTTACAGAAATAAAGGCTGTATAGGCTGCACAGTATATTGGAAAACTATATTCTTTTACTTTTTGAAAAGCCAGGTGATGAGACTAATCGATATATTTCCCTCATGATCCGCTATAAGTCAGTCACTTTAAGTAAACTGAATGGTAGTTGTAGTTTTGGTGCAAGCAACAAGTGAAGCTTTAAAATAAAAGTCAAAGCAAAAGTATTCTGTTGTGCTCATGTGTAATCACTTTCTGATTCTTAATCTCATCCAGGGCCTCGACACAAAAAAATCATTGTACTGAATCAAAATATTGTTTTAAAGGAGCTGTATCAAATTGCCTCGTTCCATTTGCCCATATATCAGTGTGCATCATATCATCACACCCTTACTAACAATAGTTGCTAGCATAATTTCAGTTTTTGGCTAGTGATATTTTGTTATAAAGTCGTTTGAAATGAAGGACACGGCCTTACCCCGTGCTCAGACTGCAAGCGGTGCAGTGGCCACAGGAATACCACATAATTAAAAGTAACGAGAGGAGTTCAGGCTTGGCATGGTGGAGTCACCTTCCTGTTGTTTACATGGAGAGAAGTTATATATATAACAGTTAATACCATACTGAGGAACATTTGCAAACTCTTCACCAGAAAAGTTACATAGTGCACTTTTATAATAGGCATTTTTGAATAAACAAGGCCATGCTGCAGTTACAAATTGTCACTTAGCCCCAAGTGGTTCTGAATAAAGTGTATCGTTGAGGAAGTTATCAGCCCTCCACATTTGACACAACAGAGGCAAGTACAGTCTCTAGGGGTGTAGTGGCTCAGACCGGCCTCTTTCTGAGCCAAAATGTTCTATAATCTGGACTCACTGCACAGTTTACAATTTATAAGTACTTATGCACTTATAGAGAGGTGGAGTTAAAGGGTCTGATAATGTCTACTGCTCTGTCTGTTTTTTGCCTGTATATTTTATTAATGACATCTTGAGTGGAACACATTTAATGTTCCCATTCTGTAAATGAACATATTATTGGACCCTCAAAAGAATGTGCAAACTAACCATGTAGCTTTCAGCAATGTTACACCGTGTTTTCTTATCAGAATATATACCTGCGTAGTGTTTGGCTTCATTCAGTTCTCGAAACACTAGCTGCTCACTCGCCTCAGGTCGACATTCTCTGGAGATAATGTTTTTAAACTCCATGCATCTTTACCACAGTGTTAAGTTTGACAAGACATTTAAATCTAGTACTGTTCTTAAACCGACCACACTACAGCATTTTTGAGTCTTAAAAGATTTTAAAACGTGCAACAAAAAGTGCAGATTCCAGGCACGAGAGAAACAAATGAGATTTTAAATCTCCAAATGCAAAGGGTGGAAGAGTTTGCACACCACAAGCTAAAAGTTGGGGGCACACCTCATGTCAGCTGTTCCTGTCTACAGTAAAACAACTCGCTGATTAAAAGATCAGACCATCGCACTTCTAGTTTATTTGCAAGTCAAAACTGTGATATTATTAATTGTGTAATGTGGTGCAATAATTTTGTCATGGACAGCAGGCTGACAATAAATTACACAGGAAGGCGCTATCACTAATCTCTCACCTTTTTACTTTTTAAAGAGCTCTCCAAACTGGATTAATAGTGCTTTTTTATGGACTAGATGTCATTATATGAGGAGGACAAATTCTAATGGGATAATATGGATGAGAACACTGCAGTTTAACTAACAACTTTACGAGAGTTGAATAAAAGTCGTCTTTAAATTATTTTCTTGAGTTTGTATTTTGCACTTCCATCAGTCTATCTGCCCCTGATGCTCTGTTTTATTGGCTGGCTCAGTGGTGGTGAGTGTTTGTGGTCACGATACAACAGAGCAGCTCAGAATCACGCTGACACCACACACGAGGAGCTCAGTGAATTAAAAATCACACACACAAAGACCCAAAGTCAGGCAGATGCAAATGGCGACAGTGTTGTCTAGTTGTGTGTGGTGAGCTTTGTTTTAGTGTAGTTTCAGTCAACAAAATCTCATGGCAATTATTACCCAAGTAAATAAATAGTTCCAGTCAACCAGAATTTATTTTTAAACTATGATAAACTGTTTTGCATTGCATCACGGGACTTTGAGTTTGGTTTGGTCTGGGGCTCTAAAGCTGAAGAGTGGAACTTGGATCTAGTTTGCACTCATCCCATTAAACACAAATCCTGCAAGTGGTAATACAGGATGTCTCAAATGTTCCATACGCCTTCAATAGAATCATTTTGATAATTTCAGCCTTGGATTTGCCTAACTTTAAGGTTTAAGTTATTGTTTTAGCCTCACTGAAACTGCTTCTCTCCTCATTCCACCATCAGATATTACTGTACAAAAGGTAAAGGGGCGTCTGTGTACCCCCTCATTCGCCCCCAGGTGTGCTCATCCAAGCCGTTTCTTCAGTTCTGGTCAGATTACTGCTGGACACTGCCTTATATCTGTCTGAAGGGAGGAGCTAACTACACTGAAACTAACACATCTATTTGTAAACTGTTTGTTTGTTGGATAGCTATCCAACTACACTAACTGTGAACTATGCCTGAGTCATATTTAGCATAATCAATCGGGCTCCTAATGGATGTTCTCACACCTATTAGCATTCTGGCTAGCACTATTGTTTTTCTTGTTTTGATTTAGGCCTGAGGATGGACTTATAAATAGGAGATCAATTATGTCTAACCTTGAACAGGAATGGGGACCTCAGACATAATTTAATTCGCCCTCACTATGTCGATGACTTAAACATCGTTTGTAGCTCAGTTTAGATTCCTTCACTTCACTGTGCATCAGCAGACATAGTTCTTACGCCCTCTGCTGGCATTTGTGCGTCATAATTCCATATGGGAGTTGATTTGATTTGACTCGTTCTGTCGTCATTACAAAAAATACCAATTGTCCCAGTTGCCAGGGGGAACATATTTTCAAGACATGGTGTTTTAAAGTTCAAATTTGCCATACACACAAGAAATCTTTTGAAAGGACCCTTGAGTGTTAAGTGTTGGCTTAAGACATGGTACATTTACCTTTTTACTTGTGAGTCGGCCTTGAACGTAACAAAAGAGAGCTAATTGATACAAGAGCTCCTGGCACTGATGAGGCGGAATTAACATCTCAAAGGTGTGTATTGTTTGTAAAAAGAACAAGTACAAAGGAGTCCACTCAAGTGTCCTTGGATGGTCCCTCCGTAATGAAAAGGCTCCACTGAACTGTCTCCAAAAGCCAAAGAATTAAGAGCTGAGCGGTGAAAGCTAGAATGAACTGCTAATAATGGTTTATGTTCATTTTTATGGATTAGAACATTAAAGAGTGACATGATTTGAACTATACTGCACACAAGACAGTATTTTATTTTACTTAAAGGCACTGTACCTGATTTTACAAATGTGAAAAACAGAACTAGTTAATTTTAAATGGTTTACAGGAGTCCAAATCTTTTCTTCACTTATGCATTCAGAGCACCCTAAATATTCATCGCTCTGAGTTTACATGCGCTTTTCAGACAGTTAAGCTAACGACAACTAGCAGGCTAATAGACACTTCCTGGTTATTGAACTAGAAAACGCTTTATAATTAGCTGCAGATAGTACACAGCTGATTTTGACACATTTTGTTCAAATACATGGTGGTCATATTGTGCATTATTGTGCCTTTACTTTTTTTAAACTTACGCTTACCTTGGCATCAGTATTTCACGTTACATGTCTTCATTTGGAAAGCAATCTCTAAAAAATACCTACATTTTCAGTGTGCTGCTAATGCATTTGTAGTGAACGCAGTTTGAATGATACAACTCAGCTTTTTTTGAGATTTTAACCACCTTATATGTTGTTTCCCAACAAAAACACTATTTTAAAATGATTCATGTGATCCCTCCACGGACTGGACCAGACTGCCATGTGGAAGCTTTACTCAATCTGAAGGTACTTACCTGAGTAAATTAGAATTTGTACTGCCCACATTGGTCACCTGCAAGTATTAGAGTTTACAGTTATCCAATACTCGACTAGCTGTGCGGGAAAAACCAACAGAGAACAACCCATAACAAGGCCAGCATTTAAACAGAGCAGTTTCAGGTTAAAATCAGACCAGAGTTGCCAAGTTCACTTCTTTATAGTGGCATTTTTTATGTTTGCTCTTGAGCGCCACTTTCACGTCATAAAATACATGCTTTCCAGTCTTTTTCAGGCCTGTTTCATGACAGTAGACCAGGTAAAGACTAAAATACAGGCCGTTAAGCAGTTTTTGATGTTAAACGTGCTATTAAAATATGCACATTTCATTTGCGCTTGTTCAGTGGCGACACACAGCGTTCAACTTTTAGCCAGCTTTTATTTTGCACTTATGTGAGTGAAGCTCGGATCACTTGTTTCGGGCTTTTTTTTTTTCAAAGGCTTGGTCACGAGTAATATCAGACCAGTACCTCAAACCAGTACCCTCAGACTAGTACCCTCAGACCAGTACCTCAGCCCACTGCCCTTAGACCAGCACCCTCAAACCAGTATCCTCAGACCAGTAGCCCCAGACCAGTACCCCCAGACCAGTACCCCCAGACCAGTTCCTCAGACCAGTACCCTCAGACCAGTACCCTCAGACCTATGACTATGTTTTCCCCATAACTAACTAATGTTCCTAATCTAATCTTTAAATTACTGACTGATTTGAAACTTGGCCCGTCTAATTTTAGCCAACCACAAACTGCCCGTTGTTGTTGTTGTTCAAGCTATTTGTACTAAAATATTTTCACTCTCGCCAACGCCTTTATTCCAAACTTGTTTTTTTCTTGATTAAATCCCAGTTTACAACAAGTTCTCATATCCAAAGTTGTCTATCTTCAGTATTTGGCCCTAAGCGACTTTAAGCATTTGTTACACGGGTCATATCTTCGTCTAATTTGATTTGAAGTGCCATATACTCAGCGTTAGCGCTTCCACACCTCCCACGTAACGACATCCGTTTTCTCCCGGGTCCCACTCGAGCTGTGGACCTGCTCCAGACCTATCCATCCATCAAGAAAAACACACTCTTATCTGCTCCGTATAAAAAAAAATAAAAATTAATAAAAATAGATTTGTCTTTGTGCAAACCCTGAGAGGACAAACTTTTAGTAAACTTTTTAAAATAGATACATTACTTGCTTCAAAAGAGTTTGATCATTAAATACACAGTACACATGGTAAGTTTGTAGGATCCTTGCCTCAGCCCTATAAGGTTTGAGGTTCAATTTCTAGAAAAATACTGTGTAATACTCAAGTTATGCGTTCCTATTGTGCAACCAAACTAATCTAAAATAAAGCGATAATAAAAATGAGCACCAATAAAATCAATTTCTATCATATATTTATTCATTTGGGATGTATCACAATAGCAGATTTATATTTTTATTCAATTTATTTTATTCAATTTCACCTCACCACATTTGTGCAGTTGAGTTTTCCGATGTACAATTTCCATAAAAAAGTCATTCAAATAGTACTTTTCTGTGTCTAGCAGTATTTTCAAATATTCAGCTTATTTTAGTCCAATAAAACTATTATTCCATCCCGTCTCGCACAAATGCTTTTAACTATACTGTAATTAATAATATGTATAAAAGATAGTATCTAGTATCTATCAAAAAGAAAAAATCCATAATGTCTTGGCACCGCTGATCCAAGCTTGAATTGACTTGAACTACGGTGAACCTTACAATATGAGATCTTTGCTGTTGAAATCTCATTCCATCTTTCATCTAACTTTTTTATTTTTTGTAGCATTGATTTTTCAGTTTGTATCCATTGTCCTCTCAAATTTTGACTCTTTCAACTGTGTTTTACTCAGATCTGCCCATTGTGAACCTGACAGTGGAGCCTCAGCCTGTCCTGGAGGGAAACCTGGTGAGATTTCACTGCGGAGCCAAGGCCAACCCTCCAGTCATCTACTACAGGTAAGTCCCCATCAGCTTTTACACTGTCTGTGGTGTTTGAATGGGATCTGTGCAAACAAGTCAATGCCAATAGTCTCAGAATGCATAACGTTATTTGACCTAAAGTAAAATTTATGTGTTTTGTCACAATCAATTCACCTGGATAGTCCAATGAAGTACAGTGTTCCCTCGCTATATCGCGGTTCACCTTTTGTGGTTTATCTGTTTTGTGGATTTTTAAAAAAAAAAAAAATTTGGGGGGGGGGGGGGCAATTTCGCATGCTTTTTTTTACAGTATGTGAATGTGCATTGTGTTCTGCGTCCTGATTGGCCAAGGGATGTGCCGTGTCTCCTGTACAGTACAGAATGTGTTCAGCCAAATTTACATAAATGTTCCATCTCAGTGTGACTCTGAAGTGCTGGATGTTTGCAAGTTTTCTCCCCGACAAAACCCACAATGTCGATGAAACGTTCTGCAATGACAAAGGCACCTGCCCAAAAGGCCGAGGAAGATACTAACCATTGTAGAAAAAGTTGGACCTCGTGGGTTGATCATTAATGTTAAGTTTCTTACAGTATTTCTAAAAGCTGTCATTTTTATTTACAGTACAGTATTGGTTTCGTTTTATAATACTGTGCTTATTTTTTTAAATCTACGAAGGTTTGAACTTTGAGAGAGTTTAAGCAAGAGAGAAATGTGAGAAAATGTTAATGCCTGTGTGAGAAAAGTGTATAAAGTCTGTGGTGAGGGGTTTTACAGCCTTAAAATATTTATAATAATTGTAAAAAATAAGGCTTTCTACTTTGCGGATTTCGCCTATTGTGGGTTATTTTTGGAACGTAACCCCCGCGATGAACGAGGGATCACTGTACATCTTTTTTTTCAAAGTTTAAGTTCAAAGTTTAGTTTGTCTTCATACCTGACACTCGCACATGATGTTGCTGTGATGTCTCTGTCCAGCTGATTTACACCGGTTCATCGTGCTGGATTAAAAAAGGTAATTGAGATATGAAAATGTGCCCATGGGACTGTAAAGCGGGACGAGGGGGCTTTCTTACTCTTTCACACCTGGGATACTGTCCTGAAGTAGTTGGACTGCAGATGGCGCTGTGATGCTCCACGGGTAGGAAAACAGTGCCAAAGCCTGTTTAAATCAGCGGACCGGACACGTCACAGTAACATCACATGACCGCTCTGAGGAAGACGCTAGTGAGGAGTCCAAACTGTCAGGCAGGAAAACAAACAAAATTTTGGCCTGAAAAAATAATCTCTCTGTTTACTGATATTCTGTAAATTGCCGTGGGGGCCGCCATCGTCATTTGGGTTGTATTATTTTACATGGAGCTGCTGATCTTGACAGCAAATTAGTTCTACAGGGACTCCACAGTCGTTTTAAAGCCTCCCAGAGAATCGGTGCAGCGTTGACTTGTTGGTGCACATGAACACTGAACATTTTACACAAAGGAATCTACTTTATATCATATTTTAGCGGCAAAACCTTTTCCAAATTGTCAAGGTCAAGGTCAGTAGCGGCAGAGAATGTCATTTTGGTTGAAACTTGAAATCTTATATTTGTTCTCATTTTATTTTGGGTAGATTCTGAGTTGAAGATGTGATGTACCTGAAGTGATGAAGTCAAAGTGGCATTTCACTGCGGCATTGTAGCTTTTCATTTACGTGTTTTATGATTGAAACAAGTAAATGAAAAGACATGAAAAGATAGATATGAGATTGTTGAACTCTCTGACCTGGAAACTAGGGATGGGATAATAAACAGTAATATTGTATATTGTGATAAAAAGGGTAGACAAATCGTGATAATCGCTAAAAAGATAATCGCCATTAGATCATGAGAATGTGCAGAAAAAAACTACTTCTCCATGATGATCTCTTTTGGATCATTGTTGCTTCCTCTTATAACAAAGTACAATACTATAACAGTGGTTTAAATATGGAGCTTGTTCATAATATTCTAATTATAATTATTCATATCCATAACATTTTTGGAAGCAACTTTAATAATTATCGTGATATAATCGTTAATCGCAGTTACGTTTCAGTTTTATGCAGCTAAAATCTGGAACAGTCTTCCTGAAGATGTGAGATTATTTATGTGTTGATTTGTTTGTCTTGTGATTTCAATGTCTTTCTTATTCTGTAAACAATTTTGAATTATTTTATGTACAAATTGGGCTTTATAATAGTATCGTAACACAAAATTTCACTGTCATCCCATACCTACTGGAGACGTTTTTTTTGTAAACAACTGCAACTGTAAACACTGCTTCACCGCTTGAGAAACAGCCTTTGTGATTGGCTTCCACATCTGTCAATCATCTGAAATAACAGGGTACAAAACTAACCTCTCTGTAGAACGGAAAAGCAAACCCAATCGCTGCAGGTACCAGATGGAAAGTGACAAAAGTGACAAAGCTTGTATTGCACATCACTACTACCGCAGCCCTGTCCGCCTCTATGACAAATGTCCTTTACACCGCGGTTAAGAGGACAGCCGCTCACGCTCTCCGCCTCCTCTGCTCCTGTCTCAAACGCTGTAAATGAGCCTAACCTTGGGCTGTTAACAGAGCTCGGCAGCTGGCACCTGGTATGGAACAGAAGGACAAGTGGCCCCACGCAACCACCCTCGCCCACCATCCCCACAAACCATCTCTCTGGCGCTTCAGAGGTCTCAGAACACAGACCCTTTATAATATGTTTCTGTATTATGTTTCTTCTACATACTTTATGAAAATGTGAGTCTGGATCTCTGTTGAATCTCCCCGAATTCAGATGGATGTGATTGACAGGTGAATTAGTCAATCAGGGACAACCATGGTTCTGTTCGTGTCAAAACAAATATGGCTGCTCATAAGGAAGAAAAGCAAGAAAGCAAAATATCACAGGGGATTGAAGAACATCGACGATTTCGGCAGAATCAATGAGTGAAGCTCTAAACATCACAAGGTGGAACAGAGCATTTTGAGCTTTGAAGATGTAGACAGAGTAATAAACCAGGATTATCATTATTCAAACATGTGTGAATGAAGCAAAACACAACTCCACACATGATTTTTGATGAGGTAATGATATTTTAATATGGCTTAAAGAGTCAATTTTGTGTAATATAGGACCTTTAAAATTGAAGTTGTACTATACATGTGTAATCTCTCAGTCGTCCAGGTCTGATCCATAGCAAAAGAAGAAATTCAGTGTAGTGAAGAGTGCAGTGAGCGTTACACTGGAGAAACTAAACAGCCACTGAGAGAGCTCCTCTGGACCCCAGTCTGCCGTACATCTCTATCTCAAAGTCACTACCCACTCCTTTGAAGATAGTGAAGTTCAGATCTTGGCCAGAGAAAAGAAATGGTTTGAGAGGGGAGTTAAAGAAGCTATTTTTGTTAGGAAAGACAGTCCTTCCTTAAACAGGAATGGAGGTCTGAGACATAATCTCGCATCGATCTACAACTCTATCCTTACACCCAAAAGAAACAGAAACAAAGAGAACAATAGGTGGCCATTACAGGCTGAAACTGGAGACAATAGCTGTTTACGGTTTCAGTGTTCAGCTCCTCCCTTCAGATAGATATAAGGCAGTGTCCACCAGTAATCTGACCAGAACTGAAGAAGTGGCTTGGATGAGCAGCGAAATGTCTTCACTCCTACAACGTTTTGTCCAGTTGACAGATTTGATTTCTTCTTTTGCTTATATTATACATATGTTTCCCCACATAGTTACAAATGAAAATACAATAAAAAATCTCCCAAATCCCCCTGTTTTTGCAAAGAAAAAGTACTCGCGATAAATCTTAAGCCACAAAATATATTTTTCCAGCTTTCATATATTCAAAATCGATATAATGATCATCGTGAAAGGCCTATCTGTGGCAGTAAAACTTGTGACAGCTTCGTAACTGAATGAATAACAGACTAATGGCAAACAATCATAAATATAATCTATTATTAGTTACAAGTCATTCTTCAATATAACCCCACACATTTATTCCGCAGCAGTCTGGTTCAGCTCATTTGGTTTGGCGATTTTGACAGCACCGTGATGTGAAATTATGCACCTCCAAATGAAACGCTCCTTGTATATGACGGCTGGATGTTTATAATGCCGGTTTCTAATCAGCAGACTTTATATTTGACAAGTTGACGAGGAAGTGAAAATTACACTGTCTGTTAGTCATTGTCCCCAAAGAGAGGTCGCAGTGTAAACACATCTTTGCGTCGACGCTTTGCAAACAAACGGAAGAATGTAGGAATAATTATGAAAAAAGTTATTGTACTGACTGATGTGGAGATCAAAGAATGTGTTACATAAATACAAGTGGATTCATATTAATAAGAACTGTGTGAACCCCCATATACTGTAGAGCTATATAATTAAAAACAATTCAAGAACCCAGTATATTTACTTTATAGCTTGTCTTTCCTGACAAAAAATACTTCTTTAACTCCCCTCTCAAACCATTTCTTTTCTCTGGCTAAGATCTGAACCTCACTATCTTCAAAGGTTAGTGGCTTTGACATGGAGGTGTACGGCGGACTGGGGGTCCAGAGGAGCTCTCACGCCGGTGTTGGTACATTATCTTATGAAGTGGCTGTTTTTCTAATTACATCTCCAAAGCTCAAAATGCTGTGTTCCACCTCTTGATGTCATGAAGTGGTAATTTAGAAGTTAACAGCTGCCTTTTCCCATTTCATATCTGATATCAGCCAAATGATTCTAGTGAAGGTGTATGGAGTTTAAAAACACAGTGGAGAACGTGGCGTCACAAGGTGCAGCAGAGTGTTTTTTGGCTTGAGAGACGAACTTTGCCTAAATATGCAGGGTTTGTGTGTTAAACATGTGTGAATGAAACAACACATCATTTTAACATTGATTTAAAACATAACATAATACAGGTCTATAAATATGACATAACAATTTTTCAACAAAACTGTATACACTAAAATCTGACATTTGCGGCAGGCCGGTTCTGCAGTTTTAAACAGTGAGTCAGTAAACCCATTTCTATTATTAAACTGTTTTAGAGCTATATCTCGTACAATGATCTCCACAATTTTATGTCATATCTTTAGTATGAAATGTATAGAACGCATTTCCAGACACAGCATCACAATTTGCCGTGGATGGATTCTGTGTGTTGTATGTCTTTGTTTCGCCTCCATTACCAAAGTAAAACTCCAAAAACTAAAATATTAAAAGTAAAGAGATATCGATAGAGCCCACATGCACCATCTGCCCAACTGACCCGCTCGCTCCACTTAATACATCTACAGTCTGTACCAACAGCCGCTATGTGATGGGACAAACTTTTTTATCGAGTTTAAACATGTATTAAGTCATTTTACAGGATTAAAAGGCGCTCTATCTAATTTTCTGCTATCCTCGCATCCGAATTATTCACGGTGATGAGTTTATAAGCGAGTTTTAAGCAACAACAACACTTGAAATTGATTAAATGCAAGATGGACACATGTAATGCTTTACTGTGGAACGTTTCAGGCAAAGCAATAAACTCGTGAGTGAAAGAAGCAGGTAGCTGGACCCTTTACCAGAAAAGTTCTGTAGTACATCTTTAGAAGTTAAGTGCAAGCTAAGTGTTAGCTACACTTTCCTGTTTAGATTAATTTTATTATCAAGTTTATTTTATGCATCAGATTCTTTTTTTTTTTTTTTTCTTGCAACATTGCAACTGAGGTGAAACTAGAGCTGAGGTGACACAGTGTTATATTATATTCATCGCCAGCACTTGAAGCTAAAGGCTATGTCCTTGGTGAAATATTCAAACCACACACTTAGCAGCTTAGATATAACAAACGGTAATGTTTTTGCATAAATATAGATTGTAGCGTGCCATTTTAAGCCTGTGTGTGAGTGGAAATCCAGGATGTACGGCAGCAAAGTGATTAACACTGTTGACACCGAGAGCATGTTCATAAATGTTATTGATTGTGTTAATTTGTCTGCACTCTATGGGTCCTCTTTAGGTGACGGAGTTACTGCAGCTCAGACTATGCAGACTATGGAACAGTGCCCCCTGCCTGTCAGATCCTCTCAGTTTTTAACGCAGTTTAAGACTATACTGAAAACCCACCTCTTCTCCCTGGCATTTAATACTATCTAGACAGTACATCTTGGTGTGTTATTGTTCTTTGCCTATGTATTCTATTATTTCTATATTTTATTAACTTTTTATGTGACGCACTTTGAGCAGCTGTAGTTGTTTTTAAATGTGCTATATAAATAAAAATGTAATTGAATAGTTGTTGTTAGCTTTATCGTCACAGCTAAACTCCGCTCTGGTCTCTGAAAGTTATAAAAAGTGCTTATAAACTCATCAAGGTGAATAATTAGCATGCTCGTAATACAGACGATAAGTGAGGAGTAACTTTGGACCACGTCACACTGTTTTGTTTGCCATATTCTTTCAAAATATTGCGATAAACGATAATATTGAAACTACTTTATAAGATAATCCCAGGAAACCATTTTTAAATAAACTGTTCCATTAAAAAAACAAAAAAAAAACAAAAAACAAACTTGAGCTGCAACAAATAAACAGCAGAATGAACCAATAATTAGCCATAAAAGGGGCTTATTCATCCTTCTACAGCTCAGTTGCCAATATCTACTGAATAAAAGGTAACCGTTAACTTGTAAACCACTACACTACCACTTCATGACATCACAAGGTGAAACAGAGCATTTTGAGCTTTGGAGATGTAGAAAGACTAATAAACCAGGATTATTCAAACATGTGTGAATGAAGTAAAACACAACTCCAGGTTTGATTTTGAGGCACTGACATTTTAACATGGCTTAAATCTCACAAGAGTCAATTCTGTGTAATATACTGTATGACCTTTAAAATTGAACTGCTGCTATACATGCGTTTCCCACATAGCTGCAAACTTAATTACAACAAAAAATACCCCCACTTTTGCAAAGAAAAAGTACTCGCGGCAAATATTTAGCCCCAAAATATATTGTTCCAGCTTTCATACATGGAAAATCGATATAATGATTATCGCGAAAGGCCGACCTGTGGCAGTAAAACCTTTGACAGCTTCGTATGACGGCTGGATGTTTATAATGCCTGTTTGCTAATCAGCAGACTTCATATTTGATTTAAGACGGTAAAAATCAGGTACAGCGCCTTTAATTTATGAACTTTATTGTAACTTTACAGAAGTCTGAGGGCCTTTCTATGGATACATTTATGTTTAATTGCGGATATCAAATGCATTACTTACTGTTCTCGATCAGGAGTACCTAGCTGGAGCATTAGCCTTTTAGTTACAGTGCTGCTATTTGCATGCATTTCTATGTTTATTGCCACGTCGAGACTAGCTAAGTGCTTTAGTCAGTTTGCTTGCAGCGTGATACAACCGAAATAGGCTTTTAATTTATGGACATGAGAAAAGTTGTCAGAACACTGAATTGCAAATGACACAGATGAGTAGCATGGCATGGCATCATTAGCGGTTGGAAAATGACTGAAATGCATACATCCAGGCAAATTTGAATTAGCCCTGTTACAAACAAGCCTTTGATCTCAAATATGATAATGTGACAAACGTGGAGAGAAACAGTAGCAACGGCATGGGAAAAGGGACGAGTGAGAGGTGGCTCCAGAAATAGACGAGTTCATTTATATACAAAAAGGAAAAAAACAAAGCTGGAGTGTGTCTGTAATTGGACTTTTAAGTATATATTCAACTGTACATTTGTCACGTTGAATGAAAATCAGTATATAGTAGTCCCTCGCTATATCGTGGTTCACCTTTTGCGGTGTCGCTGTTTCGCAGATTTTTAAATTTTTTTTTTGTGCACTTTTGCATGCTTTTTTACCGTGTATTCAGTAAACGTGCATTGTGTTCTGCGTCCTGATTGGCTAAGGGACTGTAGACCGTTGTCAATCAGTCTCCTCCGTGCCGTGTCTCCTGTACAGTACAGAATGCGTTCAGCCAAATTTAACATAAAGTGGAGCGGTGCCGGAATGAAAAAACATGGTCAGAGGAACTGTGAAATACGTGTAATTCATTATTAAGTAATTAAACAAGAAAGAAATGTAAGAAAATGTTAATGCCTGTCTGAGAAAAGTGTATAAAGTGTGTGGTGAGGGGTTTTACAGCAAAAAACATATAGAATAACTGTAAATAAAATAAAGCTTTCTACTTCGCGGCTTATTTTTAGAACGTAACTCCCGCAATAAATGAGGTACAACTGTAATTTTACTACGTCATGATAGCCAAGTGTCTAATATGTGAAATATTTAGTTACTTTTCTGGTTGGGTTTACTATCAGCTTGTCTCCATAGAGGTGCTTTGGTTTTTGTTTTTTTGTTCTTTTCTCCATGCCATGTTGTCCCCAAACTCCTCCCAACACCAGCTTTTCCCTCTGTCATCCGTCAGCTTCCTCAGGAGTCCCACAAACTCCATAGAACTCTTTCTTCAGCTCGACGGTGTCCCTTATTTCTTATTTCAGGGTTTGCCGCCGCGACAAGCACCGCAGACCTTACAAGAGGCGAACTTTCAGTAATGATGAAATGAATTATGCAATTTTATGTAATAATATAAATCTTGCACGTTAAAGTACAAAGTATTGAATTGTAAGCAGCAAATAGACCAATTAAGTCAATACAAGGTCCATGAATATTTTTAATAATCTTTCCGAGCGTATTGTACTGATTATGCAGCATAAGAACCAACTCCCACCATTAGTTACCATGAAATAATAAGAAACAATTATATGCAGACTATCCATGCATAAAAACACTTTTCTAGCCACCCTCCCCAGACGCTTCCCCTTCCTCGTCGATCATCGGAGAGAGTGAGGGGGAAGGGGGGGGAAAAGGAAACATCTGGAGCCTAAGCGATAAGGAGGGGTGACTTCAGAGGGAATTTCACCTACTATCACCACGGCTAAGCACTGACAGTTTGCCTTAACATTTCCTCATTCCACAGCTAGAGGAGTCAGGTGATCACTGGGATCTGAGCTGAGAGGGCACCAGGGGGTCTCTGAGGGATTAGTCTGTAGTGAGGATGGAAGACTGGTAAGAAGGGTTATTAATGTATATTTATTGTGGGTTAAGACGCTTCTGCATCGGTAACTTAGAATAATTTTAAGTGTGCCTCTAAAGGAACCGTATGTAAGATTTTGACTTTAAATTTCACAAACATGGTCTGTCCGAGTACCGTGATACAAGGCGTTCAAATCAAATACAGCCTTTACTGATGACTGTGGTGCTGATTTGGGGTTTTGCTTCTCAACATCAGAAAGTAAACCAAAAAAGCCTTTCTCTGGTCTAAACTGTCACTACACCAGCACCTACAGCCAAGCATGAATCAGTGCTAGTGCAGCCTTTGCAGCTCAGGGAGTGAATTCTGAGTGAGGTTCTGCGCTTTCACATTAGTATTGGCCTGTACATATATTGTGGTGTTGATAACATAAGTAGAGATATTACATCTTAGAACCCACTGCTACTTTCCTTCTCAACTATTTTTCAACAAACTGCCACTTAACTAATGTGAGAAAAAAAGAAAAATTATAAATATTAACATAGATACTATCCCACCAAAACAAGTTAAAAAAAATAATAAAATAAAAAATAAATATTAACATAGATACTATCCCACCAAAACAAGTAAAAAAAAGAAATTATAAATATTAACACAGGTACTATCCCACCAAAACAAATAAAAATAAATAAATACAAATAATAATAATATTAGCACAGATAGTATCCCACCAAAACAAGTAATAAAACATTTTTTAAAAAAGCTGTCAAATGCACTTTAATTTTTAATCATTAGAACTGAACTAATAATAATAACGATTCAATATATTCCCATCTTTAACACAAAAAAGTTACATTTTCTATTGTTTATGTCTTTCTTTCATTGCTCCTACTACTACACAACTTTCCTGCGTAATACTGTATCTGATTTCTTATTCAGATAGTCACAGACGCATTCTTACATTCACCTTGGCTCGCACCGCGCCTCCATATCCCTCCCATATCTCTCCACATGCATTTGGCTCGCCCTGTAGATGTTGTGGATGAAGGCATGGCACCGGCAGATTAATGCAGAGAGGGGGGTCGGCGAGGGGGGATACGGAGTGACGATTTATCTGTGCAACGACACACACGCACACATCCACAAGTCTACCCCTATACAGCTGTACGGTGGGCCCCCATGTGCAAGACGAGTTGTTATTGCCGCATTGCTTTGGAAGAGAAAGCAGAGAGGCGTTTGATGGATAGAGGAGAAGAGAGGAAGAATGTAAAGGATGATGCGAGAGGGAGGGAAAGCAGATGAATTGAATTGTAAAGTAAGAGAGAGACAGACAGAGAGAGAGAGAGAGAGAGAGAGAGAGTGGATGGATGCGGTAAACCAGACTCAAAGAACTGGAGTTACACACAAAAGGTTGCGTAGAAATGGAATGATAGTATGGAACAATAATTGGGGATAATTTATCAAAAAGCTAGGTTAAAGTATGAGTGAATACATCTAAGGAACGATTAATTGTTGCTTGTAATGGGTTGTTCCAAGAATAACTTTAAAAAACTTCTTTTAAAAATCATTACGTGCTCTTCTTTACGAACAACGGTCACATGGTTTGGTTCACATACCCTTGTTAGGCCTTTTTTTAAGAGATTTGCATATTCTTCTTGTGTCTGGGCACTACAATTTACATCAACACAATGCAAGTACAGTATCGATAATCCACCTGCCCTAGAGAACACATCTCAGTGACACTTTAAAGCACCGATATTACGCTAGGTTCTGATCCATGTTATAAAGTTTTTTTCCTCATCAAAAACATACCTGGAGTTGTGTTTTGTTTCATTCACACATGTTTAACGCACATATGCATAGTTGCGCAGTTCCTCTCTCAAACTGAAAACACTCTGTTCCACTTTGTGATGTCATGTGCTAATACAGGAAGTGCTCCACTGTGGTTTTAATCTCCACACATCTTCAGTGGAATCATTTGGATAATTTCAGCCCTGGAATTGACAATCTGTACTGAACTAAAGGTAAAAGGTAGCTGTTAATTTGAAAACTACCACTACATGACATCACAAGGTGGAACAGAGCATTTTGAGATTTGGAGATACAGACAGACTAATAATAAAGGGTTATTCAAACATGAGGGAATGAAATAAAAAACAACTCCAGGTATGTTTTTGATGAGATAACATTCTAACATGGCTAAAAACTCACAAAAGTATTTTTTTTCCCATTAATCTAGGACCTTAATAAACTTAAAGAAATACTTAATTCATAATTAACAAATAGTTTATTAAGAATAACTCAGGCTTAGTAATTAATTAATATCCTACCTCCAAACTCTTGCTTAGTAGTTGCCACGCTTTAATCAATTTTAATAATCTATTTTATTATTAATTAAGACTGTCATGCTTTATTAAGGCTAATGTTAATGTTAAGTGTAACCCACATTTACTCTACGGGACAAAATAAAGCTTTTTTCCATTGTGATGTGTGTAGAAAAGTACATGTATGCAACTTGGAACGATCATATTCAGAACTTTCAGCATGTACTCACAGCCTCATAAAACAAGCAGTGGAACAAGGCTTCTCTTGTTTCACGAAAGATAAACTGCAAGTTGAAACACGATGAACATCACAGTAGAAGCACCAGTAAATGAGTTGTCGTTGTACACAAATCAAGTGCTCCTCCTGCTCCAGTACCGTTTTCCTTTAGGGAGGAGGCTTCTCTTTCTTTGTAGACTGCCTGAGCCTCCGTCCCCGCCCGGCCCGTTCCGCTTGGTTCCGAAACGCAGCTGTCATCCCGGCTCCTCTTCACTCGTCACTTTAGCGGCGCCTAATGAGATAGCGAGTCGTGCCGGTTAAGCTAGGCCCGTCATGCGTTTGATTAGAACACAAGGGCGCCCGATCTTGCTGTCTGAATTTGCGGACAAAAAGCTGTTTGACTGTTTTGGCACGCAAGCGGTCTCTTGGGAGCTTGCGCCGCGTGTTTGTCGAGAAGGTCGTCATTTCCACATCAAACAGTCTGTGTGGGGATTGCGAGGCCCGTTAGATGTACCCAAACATTTATGCTTCTGGTGCTGCTGCTGTCGGAGGGTAGAAAAAGAGGAGTGTACTGGCAACCACGGGAGGGACGGTATTCCCCATTGTGATTAAAGGTAAAGAGTGGGATTCATGTCGAAAACAGTGCGCCTCGGGCAAAGAGTCACTCATCGGCAATTGTGCATTTAAGGTTTTACAAATATGCTCTCTCCGGTGAGGAAACACAATCCAAATGCATGTTGTTTGGAGTAGTGTCGACTAAAGTGAAATTATAATTATCTGAACGACTGCTTTTTTCTTTTGCTTTTTGGAAATAATTGCTGGCAGTGTAAATATTGCATGTAATGGATTAGACTCACTTCTGTCCAACAAACACAAAAATGTTAATGGTGACAGGGTTTCGAGCTTCTAACCTCGACTTAAAAAAAACAACGGCAGACCGGGGTGGTGGTCCCTCTGTATAAGAAGGGGGACCGGAGGGTGTGTTCCAATTACAGGGGAATCACACTCCTCAGCCTTCCCGGTAAGGTCTATTCCAGGGTGCTGGAGAGGAGAATCCGACCGATAGTCGAACCTCGGATTCAGGAGGAGCAGTGTGGTTTTCGTCCTGGTCGTGGAACACTGGACCAGCTCTATACTCTCCATCAGGTCCTCGAGGGCTCATGGGAGCATGCCCAACCAGTCCACATGTGTTTTGTGGATCTGGAGAAGGCATTTGACCGTGTCCCTCGTGGTGTCCTTTGGGGGGTGCTCTGGGAGTATGGGGTCCGGGGCTCTTTGCTAAGGGCTGTCCGGTCCCTGTATGACCGGAGCAGGAGCTGTGTTCGCATTGCCGGCAGTAAGTCAGACCTGTTCCAGGTGCATGTTGGACTCCACCAGGGCTGCCCTTTGTCACCGGTTCTGTTCATTATATTTATGGACAGAATTTCTAGGCACAGCCAGGGGCCGGAGGGGGCCGGGTTTGGGAACCACAGGATTTCATCTCTGCTGTTTGCAGATGATGTTGTCCTGATGGCTTCTTCGAGCCAGGACCTGCAGCAGGCACTGGGGCGGTTTGCAGCCGAGTGTGAAGCGGCTGGGATGAGAATCAGCTCCTCCAAATCCGAGGCCATGGTTCTCGACCGGAAAAAGGTGGTTTGCTCTCTCCGGGTGGGTGGTGAGTCTCTGCCCCAAGTGGAGGAGTTCAAGTATCTCGGGGTCTTGTTCACGAGTGAGGGAAGGATGGAGCGGGAGATTGACAGGCGGATCGGTGCAGCGTCTGCAGTGATGCGGTCGCTGTATCGGTCCGTTGTGGTAAAGAAGGAGCTGAGCCGGAAGGCGAAGCTCTCGATTTACCGGTCAATCTACGTTCCTACCCTCACCTATGGTCATGAGCTCTGGGTAATGACCGAAAGGACAAGATCGCGGATACAAGCGGCTGAAATGGGTTTCCTCCGCAGAGTGGCCGGGCGCACCCTTAGGGATAGGGTGAGGAGCTCGGTCACACGGGAGGAGCTCGGAGTAGAGCCGCTGCTCCTACACGTTGAGAGGAACCAGCTGAGGTGGCTCGGGCATCTGCTCAGGATGCCTCCTGGACGCCTCCCTAGGGAGGTGTTCTGGGCATGTCCCACCGGGAGGAGGCCCCGGGGAAGACCCAGGACACGCTGGAGGGACTATGTCTCTCGGCTGGCCTGGGAACGCCTTGGGGTCCCACCGGAGGAGCTGGAGGACGTGTCCGGGGTGAGGGAAGTCTGGGAGTCCCTGCTTAGACTGCTGCCCCCGTGACCCGGCTCCGGATAAAGCGGAAGAAGATGGATGGATGGATGGATGAAAATCACAATACAAACAAATCAAAACATAAATAATCATCTTAAATTGAATGTTAAAAGAGAAGAATGTCATATGCACACCTAAACAGAACCATTTCGAGCTTGGATTTAAACATTGTCAGCGTAGAGGCCTGTCTCACATCTTCATGAAGACTGCTCCACGTTTAGCTGCATAAAACTAAAACGCTGATTCCCCATGTTTAGTCCTGACTCTATGCACCAGCAGGGGGCCGGTCCCTGAAGTCCTCAGAGTGCGGGATGGCAAGATATTAGATTGTTATGGTCCAAATGAAGGAAGCATTCCACATGGGAAGTATAGGTTCCTTTATGTCTGCTTACACTATCAGTACTGCATCCAATTTGATGAGTTAAGTGAAAATGTGTTACTAGCTTGCAAGATGTTGTCAAGGTTACTGGTCCCAAACAGACTGCTTTAATAATCTTTACATGATTTTACCAAGAGCCAACACTCAAACAAATACTGCATTTGTAAGATAAACGACTTTGATTTTTAATAACTGTTTGGTTTGCTTTAATAAACCTTTTTTTTATTGTCGCTCTTGCGTAACCAGCCAATAATACTCCAATACTTATGAAGATGTGTAATCTGTGGACAACATTTTTATCTCCTTGAATTCAGATGGGCGTGATTGACAGGTAGATTAGCCAATCAGGGACAAGCATGGTCCATCCATATGAAAACAAATATGGCTGCTTACGGGGAAAAAACATCACGAGTTCTGCAGAATAAATGAGCAAAGTTGAGAGAAATTCGATTTTTATTTTGCTCGGATTTGTCCGTGTTGATCTGAGACACAGCGGGGGATGTGGTGATCAGACTGAGAGATCTTTTGTCGAGAATATACAGAAAGAAAACCAGTCTGGATCCCAGGCTAATCCAATCCCACACCTTACTTTTATTCTAGCGCTTAAAACAGATAACCAACTTTTTAAGCTCTCAGCTAAAATAAGAAACCAACGCTACCAAAAACAGCCCACTTGAGTGCTCTGCTGCAGATAGATTTTGTGCATGTATAATATCCCAAATGTATAGGTTAACATTGCATTCATTTCTGAGGGCATGTCAGACAGATGCTCTCAACCAAAGCTACACCTTTTAGGCAGATGTTATGCATAATTAAAACCCAAGATGGTGGCAGGCGCACATTAGCTATTCACTTATTCTTAACATTACATGGCACCAGAGAATTTAAAATTACTGCGTTGGTACAAATAAGACAGCTTTTTATGGAAGTAAAGACAATAGTGGAAGAACTGTAGCCCATCTTAAATTCATATTTAAAGGTGCAACTTTTTTGGTAGGGAGTCCAGCACTATCTTGAGCCCATGGGGATGTTATTATTGTGCCTGGAAGTGGGAGCTAGAACTGAACTGCCAGCCGGGGGGTCAGTGGATTCAAACCACCAACGTTGAGATCGGTAGACAATCTGACAGATGAAGGTGGTAGGAAATCTTCACTGAAATTACACTTCAGTGCTAGTATGTATTTACACTCCTCATAGTTAAACAGTGATGCTTAGTAAAATATAACATGTATTCCTTTGTTGCCTTTATCTTATAACACATTCTTAAAGCAGCAAAATAAACTTTTCAGAGCTTTAAACCATTATAGTTATCTTCCCTCGCCATTTACTCACCTGAAGTTGTATTTGGAGTGATTCGTTCATGTTTGAGCAATCTTTAATCGCGTATTTTCCAGATGCCATATTGCGATCAGTCCCCGTTTTCACCACCACCAGGACACGCCCACCGCTTTACTTCGTTCTTCAAATTTATTTTCTTAATCGGTGATATGTGCAGGATTCGGCAGCATCGCACAGTCATTTTGGTACAAATGACCAAAAAAATCTGTTGTTCGCTAGCCTGATCTGCAGGTATCCACTGGAGATACCTCTTGTGTGATGACGTTTGCGGCGACGTCAGCTCCCATTTGGCACCGCAGTTTTGTAAGGTGGAAGTGAGCGGACTTGTTTCTTTTATTAAGTCGTTAAAGATGAATATTATTATTTAAAATGTGCAAATTATATCATAATGATCCACGGGTATCATAGATTTTAAGTATACAGCAGACACAAGCACAATATGTCTTCTTTAACACCACACTTTACTCTAGTTTTGATCTTTGTTCCACTCCTCCATCTCTCCTGTCATGCAGACTTTTCAATTTAACAGACAGCATTCAAATCCATACAATATTTGACCATAAAGCAGAAATAATCCTTGTGAGACTCCAGTGTCCCATTTTGAATTATTCAGAGATCACTAGAAGAGGATTTGGTTAGCGTCAAGACGTTTTCTTATCCCCCGAAGTCCCAAAGTAAACAATATGTTCATTAGAATGTTCGCTGTGTTGACAACTCTATTACTGATCCTATTTCCATGCCCCAGTGGTGAACAACCCCTTTGTTCTATAACTTAAATGCACAAAAGCAGTTATCATACTTTCTATTGCATCGAGCCGCATAGTGTTAGAGGCAAAGTGGATGAAGTGTCTTTACAATGGACACAACTGTAGAGTCAACTCATAGATTGGAAAGATTTGAAACAGGTACATTCTAGTTAAGAGGCAAAAGTTTAATCCAATTAAGCAAGTTTTAAAAATATGAACACTTGCAATATAGTGGTTGTGATGAATCCCATTCTAATATAAGCTTACATGGCTCCCTAGGGCGCCCATTTCACAGCATCACTTATATATCGGCACACATATGTAAATGAAAAATGTATGTGTACAATAAAATAATTTAGAAAAATAAATTTAATTTAATTGAGCAGTTACAATTTTTTTTTAAATATCAACTAATATTTTGCTCCATGGAAAAATCTATTAAGGGCAATCTGGCTTAGTAGCAGGTGGCTCACAGTAAGAAGGTCTTGGGTAGAGATAGACTGATATATCGATATATCAAGCCAATATTTCGATTTTTTTAGGGTATCAGCTATCGGCCTTAAATCTCCTGCACAAACCGATATTAAGTTTTGGTCGATTTGCCGCCTTAAACATACACACAAAGCTTTTTATTAACACTTTAATACAAAGAACAACTGCACTAAATGTGACACTGCTCTCTTATAGGTTTGTGTTAAAAAAAAGGACGTGAGCGAGTTTGTAGTAAATTTAAATGATGCAATTTGAGAAAAATAATCAAAATTGGCCCTATATATCGGCCTTGAAATATCAGCAGAGCATATCTTCCATCGGTTGCTCTTGACTCTAAACGCTCAGAATACCTCCAGAAACCTCCACAATTCACTCACTGCAGGTGCTGGGGTTCAGGTGGTGACGATTCAGATACACTTTCTGATTGGATAATAAAAGAACACCTATACGATAAAAAATGGGACACCTCCAATGCTTTTGTAATTAAGAATAAATCTACTTGGCAGCACGTCTACCTCATAAAAATGGGGACAGAGTTAAGTCACGTTTATGGAATTTAAAATCACAATCTTACTTATGAATCCTTTATGTCTTATATTGCAAAAACAACATATTGCAATCTAAACCTCTGCTTGGGAACCATACCTCGATGCCAACCCTTTCCGTCTAGACCTCCAGTGACTCTTCTGTTATTCTGGGCAGACTTTTAGACTTTTTGGATTAATGACATCTTGCTGGCCCATGCCCCTCTCCGTGGCACAGTCTTTGGCCACATTGCCGGCAGATTAATTATTGCAACCACTACGGAGCCTACAGCTTTCTCAACACAAGAACAGATAGAGCCCGAACGCTATAAGATAAATCATCTCTCGCGAACTTTTTGGCCAACAACTCAGAGCTAGATTGATGAGGATCCACAAAGGGTAATGTTGTCCGGGACTGCGCTTGTGTTTTAAGTTAATAAGATAGTCTTCCATCCTTCTCATTCATATTAATAAAATGCGATGGGTACAGGGGTAGACAATTTGGACATTGCACTAAGGGAATGAGCTCTCCATACTAATTGGCTATGACTGGTTGAAATGCATCTCAGTGTCGTCCCCCCATCTGGAGCCAATGTACAAATGTGCCCTATGTGTAAAATAGTACGTGTTATTTCATGTTTATATATATTTATTTTTACTTATACAGAGAAAGCACCCTCAGACTCTCCTTTTCATGGGCGCCCAGTGCAAATACTAAATACAAACACAAAAACAAATAGTAATGCATAAGTCCATTTAAAACATTAAAACTGGAGCAGGTGGGAGTATAAATGTCCATCACTAGATTATTAAATTGCTTTTGTGGCACCAAAGTATCCAATTTTTCTTGTCCTTGAAATATATTCCATTTTCAGGAAGCAAAACAGCCAAAAGCCCTTTTTTCTCGTCTCAGTTCTGGTGTGGCCAGATCACAGTCATGAGATCTTGTATCAATGATTAACAAGCAAGTGAGAAATTCAGGCAGTCTATGACGTAGTCTCTTATAAATACATTTCATACTGTGTTGTTCTCTTCTGACAGATAGCGATGGCCAACCTACTTTTTCATAGAATGTACAGTGATAGGTTTTAAGTTCATCCTCTGTTATGAAACAAAGGGCTGAGAGAAAGAGTGTATCCAAAGGTTTCAGAGTAGAGGCTGAAGTCTGCTTGTATATTGTACATTGTTTAAATTAAGGCTGGCACAATAATAGAATATGGAATACTGCCTGGCCAAAAAAAAATCGCCACCAAAAAAAAGCTCACACACTCTAATATTTCATTGTTCCGCCTTTAGCTTTGATTACGGCTCGCATTCGCTGTGGCATTGTTTCGATTTCACTTCTGCAATGTCACAAGATTTATTTCCATCCAGTGTTGCATTAATTTTTCACCAAGATGTTGCATTGATGATGGTAGAGTCTGACCGCTGCACAAAGCTTCTCCAGCACATCCTAAAGATTCTCAATGGGGTTAAGGTCTGGACTCTGTGGTGGACAATCCATGTGTGAAAATGATGTCTGATGTCCTGAATCACTCTTTCACAATTTGAGCCTGATGAATCCTGGCATTGTCATCTTGGAATATGCCCGTGCCATCAGGGAAGAAAAAATCCATTGATGGAATAACCTGGTCATTCAGTATATTCAGGTGTCAGCTGACCTCACTCTTTGAGCACAGATTGTTACTGAACCTAGACCTGAACAACTGCAGCAACACCAAACTATTTGCTTAGTTAAATCCAGATGGCAACCTTTTTTTTTGGCCAGTGTAAATATGTCACAATAACACCAAGGTTCTCCATCTAACAAAAACATGCTGTCTTTCTTTAATGAAACTGTGTTTTGAAATGAAAAAGACAATTGTTTTTTCCGAATAAATCCTAAATTAAAATTAATTTAATCTTTGTGTGTGTCTGTTAAGATTTATGTGTGACTTGCAAAATCAGGCACGCACAAATAAACTTAATTCTTATTATTGTCTATATATTAAAATATCACAATAATCTCGATTTTGCAGGTCTTAGCAGTTCTTATTGTAATTTTTTCCAAGCCTAGGTTAAATATGTAAGGCTAGTGTGCTTGTGCATTATTTAGGAACTGCTATGTCCTAAATCCAATCAGAAAAGGTTGCTGTGCTGTGCCAAGATGTCGGAGTAGGACGTTTCCAAGCTGAGACTTTTCCATGTTTGTTCCAAAAACCAAGGTCTTTTCTAACTCTAAGCCACTCAGAAAGGAGCTTACATCTTATGAACATCTCCTTTGTCATATGCTGCACACTCATTCTAAAGCAAAAAAGACTAAGAAGCAAATGGATTCATGGCACTCATCAGGGCCTGCCTCAAATCCACGATAAGGAAGTCAGGAGAAAATCTTCAAGAATACTTTATATCAGTGGTTCGCAACCTTTTTCTCTCAGCGACCCAGTGCATATTTTGGTGATGCAAACATCCTTCTACTACCAGAGAAGTTATTGTCTTACAGCCAAAGTATAATTATTTAACCGATTGTGTTATAGATCATTAAGAAGTCTGTGTAATCAGTCATCCAGGTCTGATCCATATATATAAGAAAATTTCAAGTCTGACCTCTTTTCTAAGTTTCCCTGGGCACCCCCTGAGCATTTTTTACTAAATTTCAGTGTAAAATTTAGCATAGCATCCATTAAAGCTCAAGATCGGCCCTTGCTGTACAAACCTGTGCACTACAGGTACAACGTCTTATTGTTTACATGTAGACCCTATATGGCATTTGATAAACCATTGCAATTAAGCATTTTACTTATTTACAAATAACATACACCTCCTCCATATTATGTCAAAAGGAAAAAAAAAAACAAAGACTTGTGTCATTCTGTTCAAACATCTGACAGGTGTTCCTCTACCCACAATGCTTTAGCAGTGCTGTCAGGTCACATAATATTGGTAATGCATTCCGCTGTGTTTGCTCAGAGGCAACATTCCAGCACAACAGTCTGCTAATGCCAGTGTAACCACAGAACAGCTGTGGGCCAAGGCGAAAAACAGCTCTATATGTAATAATACTCAATTAGCACAAACGAGGTTACGGCGCGCGGCGCACATGAGCTGTCAGTCACAGCTGTCAGACGCCCACTCGGCTAACGCTTCAGAAAGCTAAAATACATAAATGAGATGGGTTTTTACAATCTAATGAAGTTTTAAATGAAAAGAAATTGACCCTACCGCAGTGCTGTTATTGTCAATCATGTTTAATATGTCGGATATGCATTCAGCTCAACACTGGAATCAGATTTCAAAACAATATGGTGTGTTTTTGTAGCTTTTGTTGTCATTATAGAGCTAAAAAAAAGTTGTATATTAAAAGTTCAAAAGCTTCTTCTGCGATAATCCGCTACCTAATAATTTAATTTAAATTCTGTTTCTGAAACTTATTTAAACATTAAGTTACTAAGACATTTCACAGAATCTTGCATTTTAAACCTTGTATTTGTGGATAGCAAAAGAACACTGCCTTATATCTATCTGGAGGGAGGAGTTTCAGCACAGTTAACTCCTCCCCCCCAGCAAAACGACACATTTAACTTCGTTGTTTGCTATTCACTCCTACAACTTTCTGTCCAGTTCACAGATTTGAATGTTTCTTTTTCTACCAGTCATACCTGGATAACTGAGGGATTACACAGATGCGATGCCTTTGAACTCATATTATTTTAAATTTCCAAAAAGCTTATGGGAAAAATGAATGGAAAATTGACTTCTAGAACCTGAGCAAGCTGTCACTGTTGAACTCCACTGGATTTGCTTCAGAAACAACGCAATGACGTAGACAGGACACATGTTAATAAGACACATAGGCTGCAGCACCGTGGGAGAGGAGCCGCTTCTGTCACTGTCTCCTTCAAACTTTCCAGTCTAGTCTCGACCCGCTCGGCCCTCTGCCTCTGTCCCTTTTACTTTCACTTTCACGGCACAGACACAAGCTGCCAGCCAATATCCAGCCTCATTGTCCCCTATGTGAGAATGGTCAGTCTGCTTTTGTCATCACAGCGTCTCATGTGAACGAATGAGCCAGAGACGGGAAGCAGACAGAGAGAGAGGACCTCCGAGCCTCTGGTCTGTTGTTACCTGCTTGTCTCCATGGAGATGTTTTGTGTGTGTGTGTCTGAAATCTTCCACAGTATGGCATTCAATTTGTGAGTCAGATGATGGAAATCCGCATTTCTGTTGAGATAAATATTCTTTACATCATGCATCGTATGGTAAAAGCTGCTAAATAAGAAATAATTAAGATGGTGAAATATAATCAGTCGTGGTTGAAGTACTCAGTTTTGTTACTAGTAAAAGTACAGATACAGAGGCAAAAGGTTACTCAAGTAAGTAAAAGTATCACATGAAAAAAATCAGCTTAAGTAATAGTATTTAAGTACCTGTTTAAAAATGTAAAAGTATTTCACACAAGTGTTAATTTGTAGTTATATAGATAAAAAAAAAATACATATTTTGGTCAACACGAGCAATACGAATCCATTTCCTAATTTTTCTCATGAATTTTGTGTATTTATTTTTGTTTGATCAAAGCCGAAGTTTGAACTCGAAAACCTTAGTCAGAATGTTTCCACGAACATGGTAAAAATAACTCAAGCTCAAATCACATGAAATGTACTTTTTACTTTTCACTCTAGTTAAAAAATGTAGTGGAGTAGAAAGTAGATACCTGCTCTCAAATGTAGTGAAGTAAAAGTAAAAAGTAGCCACTATAAAATGTACTTAAGTGTAAAGTACAGATACCTAAAACTTTGACCTTCCATCACTGAATATGATCATTTTACAAGAATCATTACTTGTTACATGGGAAACCGACGGCTAAACTTTACCCCAGACTCCAGTGCATGGGAGGGGCTAAAAGTTCAAACTAAAACATGTTCCTGACTCTTGGTTTGAAATCAGGTACGGGCCATTTAACATCAAAACACGGCTGAACGCACATGTCAACTTCAAACTTTCTCACAGCGGTTTCCCTGTCGCGTGTCGGGATAGAGGACGGTTAGGTAAGCTCTCCGCGGGTTCCCGAGCGAACAACAAACAAAATGGCTGACCCCGGTAGACCTCCCACGGGTTAGAGAAGACATGATAGGAGCGCGATACGTGGGGCGTGTGATGGTTAGCTCTACAGGGGGTAAGAGATGACATACTGTTAGCTGTTCAAGTGTGTGCTGTGATGGAGGTGAGTTATACAGCGCACAGCACACGAGGCTTTGTCTCAGGTCAAAATGAGCCACCGTTGTCTTTTTAGTGGTAAGTGGATTTGGTCATTTCATCGTGCTGTCAGAATTATTGTTTGATAAAATATTTTGGTATTCCAGCTGCACAATATATTGCAAAAATATTGATCTCAGCGCAATCGATATTCCAAGAAAATAAATATATCGGAACAACCTGTTTTTGGAAAGTAGGGCAGATTTTATTCATGATTTTCCTTATTAAGACTTGGGTTGGTCTTGGTTTTATCTTTGTTATTTTTTTTATTTTAACCCAGTTTGACTCATAAATGAAAGCATTTTTAAATATTTTTTTATTAAATGAATGGCTAGACAAAAAATCCATTAAATTAATGAATCAAATTTGAAGTTAAAATCAATTTGTTGTTTGTTATTTTCCCCACTTTCTTTCATTGAATTGCATTAAAAATGCAAGAAAGGCTGCTCACTGCAGTCACAGGGACCAAAGTTAGGCACAGGACACACACAGGGCCGAGCACAGGGCCGCGCAACACTAGCTGCACTAACCCCTCCCCCCGCGTCATGTCTGAGCACCCCCCACAGTGGAGTGTTTTAAGTCCAGTCTTAAGACCCACTTCTATTCTCTAGCTTTAAACACAGTGATTTGTGTTTTTGTTTTTTTTCCCCTTTTTTTCCTTCCTGACTTTATACAAGTATACAAAGTAATCAAGAGTGAAAACTGACTCAAGCCCTAAGACTGTAATGACTTTGAGTGTATTTTATCTAGAGATGGTTTAATGTTGTTTTGTTTTTTTATCTGCTGTTGCGGCTGATAACCCATATCTGCTGATATAACTTATTTTTAGTTTTTTGGTAGTTTTTTTAGTTTGGTACAATTGTCTGACATCCAGAATACACTTTTCTCCAATACTTTACAAAGATGTGAGTCTGGTCAGCGTTAAGTCTCCCCAAGTTCAGATGGGCATGATTGACAGGTTGATCAACCAATCAGCGACACGGATGGTCCGTTCGTATCAAAACAAATATGGCCGCTTATGAGGATAAAAGAAAGGGGAAGTATATCACAGGGGACTGAAAAACATCACTGATTTGTGCAGTGAAGCACTAAACTCTGTTAATCTGAGGTCAAAGAAATGGTTAAGGAGCAATTTACTTCATCCCCTCCTCCTAATGCTCCTCCACACTGTTTGCTGCATCTCCTCTTCATCAAACCAGTGCCCTGTCTGAACTATTTAAATCCCCATTGCAGACGCACGGCCACTTCTTCTCAATGTTTTCTTCCGGGGTCTGAGCACCAATCAGTGAGCTCTTTTGTTGAACACGTGTCACTGAAAAAAAAAAAACTTGTGATGGGCCTATATATACAGAGACATTCTGGATTTGCCAAGCAATTGATACACCATCTGAAGCAAGTGGTGAAGTTCCCATAGTTATTAATTCACTTTTTGTCTTTGTTAAAATCTTTTTAAATGTATTTTTCCGTATAATTTAATTTGTAGTACCTTTTTGTGAGGATTATATAAACATACAGCATCTAGTTTTTAGTTTTCTTGCTCATTTATTGTAATTAGAAATGGAAAAACATCATCTGGGTGCATATTGGAGAAAGCTGAGTTAATTATGGCTGTATTGTTTATAAATAAATAAATATGTCAGTATTTAAGACTTTTACATTTATAAATAATATCATTTTAGTCTTGTCATTTTCATTTCGGTCTTTTCACAAAAGGTAGATTTAGAAATGTTTACTATGAGACGTGGAAGTAATATCCTAATGGAGAAAAGTGAGCCCAGAGAATTCAAACATCTGGCAACGCAGGTAATGAGACATCAAGCAATCTGGGAAACGCAGTTGCAATAGGAATAAAAATAAGTCATTTTCAGCAATATGCTAAAATATTTGTCCAACATGCCAGGGACAAAAAGAAATGAGCAGTTGTAGAGCTCTGATATTCTAAAGTGAATTAATGGGTTTTGGTTCAACTTCCTACACAGTGTATTCTGCACATATTATTATTATTATTATTATTATTATTATTATTATTATTATTATTATTATTATTATTATTATTATTATTATTATTATTATTATGCTAAAATGACCTTTTTTGAGCTTTTAACCATGTTATACTGTTGTCCTTCATCAAAAATGTGAGTTGAATCTAGTTTCATTCATGCTTGTTTCATTAATCCATTAATCCAAAGTTGTCTTCTCTGAACACTTGCATTTGCCTGTTTAGTTGCGTCATAGATAAATCTCTGGACTTCTCTTACACAGTTTTTAAGCCCATAAACCATCACCGGACACATGCCATGGTCAAATTGTGTTTACAATGAACGTATGACTCTAATGGCAAGTGGATAAGGACTTAATTTGTTTATTTTCTACATGTTCATTCAAGTTGTTGACAGTAGAGGGCGCTCCACTGTCTAAATGCTACATTGGAAACAGGTTATAAAATACATTTTCCAAATGCAGACAGCATTATAAGTTAGAAACTGTGTAATACTTCGCCCAAGGTGGCCAAACGGTGGCATGGGTGGAATGTTTAAATGAGAATTTAAAAAGTGAACCAAGAGTGTGACATTGAGCGGGAGTCTTAAAACCTTTCAGTCAAGTGCCTCTCCTCCAACGAACCTGTCGCTCAGTCAGTGCAGTGTCTACACAGAAATGAGTGGAAGAGATGAAAGCCACAAGAATGCATAATATGTGTCCTTTAATACTCCCCATAGTCATCAAGACGAGGACTAAGAGCAAGAATTTAAATAAATATTCATTAAAAGTGACATTTAGTCTGAAGGCCATAGATTTAAGTTTATTACATTTATTAGGATAATTTAATTCAATTTATTTTTGTAAAGCATGTTCAGCGCCTTTTAGTGCTGAACATGAGAATTTATTTAACCAACAGAAAGTTAGAAAGTCAACAATGAAACAGAAACAGACAAGCTTATTAATCAACATAAAGGAAGATGGTATTACTTCTGTATGTAATGGTCAACACGACAACATAGCAAGAAGGTTCAGGGTTTGATTCCCCAGATCAGTGCAGTTCTTCTGTTTGGAGTTTGCACGCTCTCTCTGTGTCTGCACTTTTCTGGTTGCTCTGGTCTCACTTACTGCTAATTTTAATAATAAAAGGATAAAAGGGTCGCATTAAATGAGATTTCAATTGCAGTGGGAATGAAAGTATTTGAAAAAATCCCAAATTTATTTTAAAATGATGTAACAGAATTAAAAGGAAATATTGAAAAGACAATATCAAGGTTGCCCCATGGCTAGTGTCACAGGATGGAGTGTTATTAAAAAGCAGGATTATTGCATCTAGTTGTTGTGGCCAATTAAAATGATCACGCAATAAAAGCAGGTGTGGACAATAAATCCAAGGAAAAAAACAATTGAACGGTTACGCGATTTATTAAGTTCTAGGATAATATGAATGAATAAAAGATTAAAAATGCTAAAAAATCTAAAAGCGGCAGTCAGTTTACCAGTGTTCCAATGTTCCTCCAGTCTCGGGTGACAAGGCTTGGCTATTCCAACTCCTCCGATACCGCTCCCAGGTGAGGTTCCATGTGCCATCTGAATCCTCCACTCCGCATGCACTACATAAACAAAGCCAGCACATCCCCAAACCGGCACGAATCTTGGACCATACGACTTTTAACTAGGGCGCCACTTCAAGCACTGCACACTAACACATCTTCTGGTGTTCTCCGCGTCACGGTGCCCTCTCCACCCGAGTCATGCGTGGGCGCTCCTTTCGTGTTGGTCGGCTTTTATTTCATCTGGGACCTTTCAGTCTCTTCATCCACAATCGCACCGTCTGCAGATCCACTTGCCAGCCGCCCTGCCTCCATCACCGCCGCCAACCCCGTTTCCGTCCCCCAACATCCCGGTGTACTAATTGCCGGGCCTTCAGAGGGGAAAGTCTTGTGGCTCGTTGGCAGCGAAACAAGCTGGAAAGTGGGATAAAACCATGCAATAAAAGCAATATATCGAACAATACATAGGATAAAATGGTCAAGCAATTTCCCAAGTCCTTAGGCAAGACGCTTCGCTACCTTTTTTGTGTGAATATAGTGTATTGAGGTGACTATATCTTAGCTATTTTTTCAGTTTTTTTCTGATTTTCTGGTTGGACAAGGCCAGCAGATGTGACACACCTAGAAGTAAATTCATAGCTGTCATCTAGCAACCTGTGAATAAAATTATGCTTCTATTTTATCATCTAATAATCATCTTTGTCATCTGTATGCTTGAAGCCTGAGGAACTAAAAAACGGGAAACGAGGATGCGAGTGGAAAGACCAGAAACCTGTGGAATTGAATTGAAAAATGGGAAATGGGAGGCCCGGGGTGACAGGTCATATAACAAGTTTAGTTCTGATAAGCATGATAAAATAATGATGATTTGTGTCGGTGTGTTTAATTAAAAGGCTGCTGTGATTAAGGGAGAGTGGAGAAGGTACAGAGAAGGCATCGCAGAAGCAAAGACTGCGCCGCTCTTTGCCTGTGCTCTCTCCCCTCTGATCATAGTAGAAGAAAAGTCTAACGCTTGTCTTGAGTCTTTTTGGTAAACAGTGTGTCGAGAACAGCGTTTTCTTGACACTAACATAGATACAATCCCATCAAACCGAGTCATAATTTAAAAAAAAAACCACAAAAACTTTGCACAAAATAGAAAACTAATATTTGCCAGCAGTTGTTGTAAATCATTTTTGATGCACGAAAACCTCATAGAATACACACTTGTTTTTGTACTTGAGATATAATAGTAGTGCCGTCGAAAATTATGCTTGTACGCAAATGTTCGAGTTGACAAAGCCGTTCGCATTTTTCCATCAAGCACCTCTCACTCGAGGTATTTCTATTTTCCAGTCTTTATTTTGTTAAACTATTGCTAACATTCTTGTGTATTTAGTCGTGAATCGGGTGACCTTCAGTTATAACTATGGTGGTAATCTTTTCACATTTTCCCCCATTTAGTTTGTTTCATTTTGCACTAAACAAGACCACTATCGCACAGTCGCAGTTCGATTTATCTAGTAGTTTTTTGTTTGTTTTTTTTTCCCCTTGGAGTCTTTGAACGCAAACTGAGTGGTTCTCTTAACATGTTTCGCCTTGAAAAAGTTTTCTTTTTGGACTCTATAACCTAACATAGAAAATCAAAGAGCATTACAGATTGCAGACAGCAACTTAATCTTCTTTCCAATAATCTTGTCCGTGCAGTTGAAAGAGGCATATTATGGTTTGTGTTGCTTTCTGAAACACTTCGGGCCACTGCGTCAGTATTTTATGTTTTGTAACTTAAAGGTTTTATAATAGATTCTTCTAAACTGATTTTTTTTTTATTTTTATCTATGCTCATTTGGAGTTCTCATTGATAACATACCTGCAGTTGTGTTACGTTTGCCGGTGTGTTCTGTTTGAGTAGTATCGCATATATTCCGGCTGCCTCTAGGTTTGTCATAATAATACATTTTGAAGTGCAGTATATTGCCACAGAATATCTAACCTAGGTCTCTGCAGATTGATATGCGTAGCCCTATAAATTGAGTTTTACACATCAATCTGGAACAACTCTCACTGAATCACAGCCACTGAGCGAAACATTCAAACAAATCAAACTTTAGTTAAATCCAGTTGATAGAGAAGTATATGTCTTACCAGTCGCGTCCCTCTGCATGTTTTTCAAATCTAAAATAGTCCTTATTTCTGCTCAAATAGACCAAAGTACATTTTTATCGTTATCGCCATGTTTATTTTGGTCCAGTGCTGGTTTCTACCAAATCACAATACTGCCCTGTGATTGGTCAGTCGTGCGGGACCAGTCACACGCGAACTCTTCCGCCAGAGTGTAACAAGATGGATTCTCAAGAGTTGGTGAACTCACAAAACTTGCGAGGCAAAGTTACAGAATATCACCATAAACTATAATATTGAAACTAATTTATGCCACTGACGCAATGACTCTAAAGCCAGATAATCCCAGTAAGTTTCTAATTGGTCAGTATCAATAGAAAACAGGAGGTGCGTTAAATATAGAGCAGAAAGTGTGGTCTTAAGGTTTTTGTCCAATCATTAGGGCTCATTAAGAAGTAGCCGTTATGATACATACAGTACCTCTATACACAGGTCATGATATCTTGATAGAGTGCACTTTTGATTTTATGCATTATATTTCAAATCCATTCAATACGGTTCAGTAAAAAATAAAGACCGTCTGTCCTTTACTTAATGATCAACACCATTTTCACACAAAAAATTAATTACTGGTGCTTTTATCTTCCATTTAATAAAGATAAATGAACATATAAGTACATTTTCTTTACAGCGTGTTACTAACTTGAAGAATACAACTGTTGCAAAGGTCGTTGCATATACATTCCTGTCTTATACAAGCTCAACATTTACCTGCACAAAGGGACATACACAGTTTATCTGCTTTAAAGGCTTTGTTAAACCTCTACCTGTGCAAAGTTTATATGAAATACGTCAGAAAAGTGAATATATCAGATATATTTCTTAAACAAGCTTTGCCACCATGTTCATACTGTATCATCAAATTAAAGATACGTTATAACAGTTGGAGATTAAAAATAAAAAAATAAGATTGCTGTGTGCTATCTGCATCTAATTACAGGGCGATTTATCATTCGAGAACCAGGAAGTGCGCTGTGTTAGCATGCTGGTTGTTGTTACCTTTACTGTGACGACGAAACTCAGATCTGTCCTCTGAAAGTTGTGAAAAGCGCTTATAAACTCATCGCAGTGTGAATAATTTGCAAAGAAATGCATCAGGAAAGTGAGGAATACTTTGGACCGCTGCAAACAGTTTAAAATGAACTTGTTTTGTTTTTCAAGTTTCAGCACCTTTGAGCTATCAGACGAACATTGACGCAATCTGCCAGGCGCCGATTGTCCTTGCCCCAGTACAGTGCTGCTGTGGGGGTAGCGGTGGGAGGAGTGGTGGAGGAGAAGGAGGGGGAAAAGGGAAGGCTTTGATTGAACAGGAGGTCAGATATGGAGACAGTGGCCAACACAGCGATGATCTACTGCCCAAGATGCTGCTGACCAAACCAGTAAATGACCTCCATCCATCAACAACGAAAAACCTCACAGCAAATTGCCAAACAAGCCTGGCCAACCCTACGGAAAAACACAGAATAGTTTGAGCCATTTTGTAACATATTGGATTTTTTGGTAAAAGCTAAATTGGAAACACATGATTGATTTAGAAGTTTTTGGGGCGATATAGCTTCTTCATAGACTTGGCAGAAAATGGCCAAAACCTGTTCGCGAATCATTTCCAAAACGCACGACAGGCCAATTCATTTATGTGATGTAGCGCCAGCGTTTAAACAACCAAGATGGCACATTTAGCTAGGAAACAGTCCAATAAGTATGCCATAGTATTGTGAAGTAGTGCTGGGATGTAGTAAAATACAGAAGCTTATAGGGGGGCAATAGTAGTTGGATCGTTGACCTGGTCTGAGAAGGTTAGAAATTCAAATCCCATGAAGTGGCAAGACAAAAAGCTGGTTTAGGTTTATGTTTGGATGGGTGTCCCTGAAGCTAGCGAAGTTATTAAATGAAAAGTGAATCAATAATGGTCAGAATTACTATCTTAAAAGCGCAATATGGAACTTTTACATGTTTTTATTGCTCAAAAATGCATTGAAAAACGTGCTTTCTAATCGTGAATAGTGTTGTTTCGCCATAAATTTTCTCCAAAACCTGGTCTGGTGCAGTCACCGTGGATGTTCTTGTCTCCGTGGATGTTGATAAGTTTAATGTCATACTGAGCAGAAAAATTACACAGTTCACCTTAAAAAAATACAGATTTCAATTGTATATGTACCCAAACCTCACCAATTGTCAGGGTAAGAAAAAGGTAAAAAAGAAAAGATTGCTAAAGAAATTGCTAAGAAGATCTCCCATTTGTCTCTTATATAATCCAACATTTCAGAATGATGAAAAAGTTGCACCATTGCCATAGTAATACAAAATTTAAAATAGAACATCTATTGAATGGGAAAAAGTCCTTTAAATGTTGCATGTAACAGGAAGCGCTGAGACCCACCTACACGACCTGACATCTTGGGTTAGCAAACCAAATCCATACTGAATAATTCCATCCTTCCACCAAGCGCATCGCCAAAAAACACGTCCATTTGGGATTAAAGTGACGGATTCTGCAGTAACTATATTATTTACACCATTCACAAATCCACCATTAAAACCACCATGCATTGTTTACTCAATACTTGGCAATATATACAGTAAGTTGAACTCTCTATAAAAATGCTCTCAGGATAACAATTTCTATTTAGCATTTTCTACCTGCGCCCAAACCTCACCAATCCGCGTGAGGTGTCAGGGCCGACGATTTATATAACGAAGGCCTGCCTGCGACTTAATCAAGTGAATGCCCGAGTATTCGCCAATTACAGCTGCAATAAACACATCCATTAGGGAGAAGGCTCGACTTGACACCTGGCGAACTGTTATCACACCAATTTACAACCCAGGAGATCAGCGGCGGTTAGCTAACTTTAGCACCATTACCGTGACGACCTTTGTGGCGGCGGGGAGGGGCAGTGGGGAGGGGGGGGATGTGTGAATGGGAATGCGCTAATAGGCCACTTGGATTCCAGTCACTATCCGGCGCAATCGATGCAAAGCTGGTCTAGGTCGTGCATCATTCAACGCAAGGAGCAGATTGGTGCTTTGTGGAAGGAGTAATTGTGGCAGGTGAAAGGAAGTGGGCGGGGCTTCGTTGTCGGCAGAAAATGAGCGGTTGACGTAGTGTTGACAATGCTCCTGTGAGTATTATCAGAATGGTTGTTGTTCTTGTTATTTTAGTGTGTTAAATGGCGTATAGGACTGGATTAGGATTCAGACTCCAGGATTAGCGGTATGTTGTTTTGTCGCATGTTGAATATTTCAGTTTTAAGTCATATCTTAATTCCCTGTGACATGAAAACTTTTTTTTTTTTTCAAATTGAATCAAAACAATATTATCTGTCAGGAAAAGATACAAAAAATAAAGGAAATTGAGACTATTGTTATTTCAATTAAAAACATGGACATAGCTAACTTCTAGCACCATCGACTCTGGCTCCAATTCGTTTTCTATTGATAAACTGTCACCCCTCTTTCTGTAACTGCTGCTGTCAGACTTGTCATTTTGGTCTTAAAAATATTCGTATTAACCTTCTCTACACAATACTGGTATTTTTATTTCGCTATTGTGTCTGTAAATCAAGATATGAACATTAATAACAGATAAATCACTCTTTTTCTTTCCCCAAGTTTGCCCCCGCTGACGTTAGCAACTGGTTTGATTGACAGCGTTACTAAGCTCTCACTCCCTGCTAAACCAGTGTTGTGGGCAGGAAGAGGCATTAACTTCAACAGCCTCACTCTGGATTGGCTCTTTGGTTGCTATGATACTCGCAGTCGGAATTCCAAACATGGAACTCAGCTCTAAGCTTACCAATGACACGCTTCATTTGACTGGATCCGAACGCTATGGAAGACGTCACACTCACTTAGTCGACTTCTTTATACAGTCTATGGGTGTACTTCAATCTTAACCTTAGCTGAAACCCTTGTACTACGTGTGCATCCACTGGAATACAAAGCGAAAATTCTTCACAAATCTTGACAGTCATGATCATATTATACTGCAACAAACTATACCTCGTGGTTTCTTTCGGAGATCAGTTGTTTGCTAGTTGGTTGGTTGTTTAGACAAAGTAATTCATTTGTATTGATTTGGAAATGTATAGTGTAGTGAATAGTATAGTGTAATTTCTAGAAATCATTTACCCTTAAAGTAAAAAAAGAATATATATATAAAAAATGTAAATATTTAGTATGTTATTTTATTATGTGTCTGTCCCCTGATCCAAAAGTTGGCGGTTCGATTCCCACTTTCGACATAAACATCAATAGTAGAGTGATCAGATCCACTGACTTACGGTGCGATTCCAGCTCCCACAGATGAACACTGTCATTGAGTCCTTGGGCAAGACACTTAATCCCCCTCACCCTCACTGTCTGCGCACACTGGTGTATGAATATGAGTGTGACTGGGTGAGTGTTTCCTTGATGTAAAGCGCTTTTAATTGAGCGTTATATAAAAATGTGACAGTTTACCATGACGTGTGTTCCCTTAAAACAAAACCACAGTGGTAAGAGTCAAGATGGAACCAGCAATCTTTGGGTTTGTGGGCTTACACTCTCCCATTATCATTTCACTCTAACTTATTATGATGACTTCTGTTTTTACACAAAGCTGTTACATCCAATCTATTGCACGATCAGTATTGTCGCTGTTTCCATATCCGGAATGTGTCGATAAATATGACAGCACCATTAGCCTCAAGTCAATATGTTTCAGGGTCGGTATTATTAATCTGACATATATGGATAATTAGTCCAAACATGTATGGGTCATCGGAGTCAGTGGACAATACACTGCAGTTGTAACCATCTGGAATATGCCAATACGTGTTTGCTCAGTGTTATTAGGACGCGATCGATGTTTAATTATTATGGGGATACGGCATGAATGATACCAGGAAACAATAAGAATATGTCCAGCAGGAGCGATAGATAAAGAGTGGACCAATAGGTATCGACTACACGAGTGCTCTGGCAAAGCAGCGGAAATGAAGGGTGAATAAGACAAGACAAGTGCAAAGTGTGTCAGATTGTGCTTTGTATTTGTGAATTTTTGAATCACAAATACAAATATACAACATACATACAAATATAAATATATAACATACATACAAATATATAACATACATACAAATACATATAAATACAAATATATAACATACATACAAATGCAAATATACAGCATACATACAAATATTTAACATACATACAAATACATATAAATACAAATATACAACATACATACAAATACAAATATATAACATACATACAAATACATATACATACAAGTATACAGCATACATATACATACAAATATACAGCATACATATACATACAAATATATAACATACATTCAAATACATACATACAAATACAAATATGCAACATACATACAAATACAAATATACAACATACATATAAATACATACATACAAATACAAATATACAACATACATACAAATACATACATACAAAGTCGCAGTCGTACCGATTTTTATTAGAGATATATTTATGGTATATTTAGTCGCTGGGAAAATCCTGCAGTTTGTGAAATAGTGACGCAATTACAATTATAGCAAATTATTAAAAAAAAAACAAAAAACTGTGAATTGATTTAAAGCTATTGTAAGCAGGATTTATATAAAAATAAGATCAATAAAAATAAAATAAAACGTGCTTTTGTGTAACATATAATTTAACACCGTACTGATCCAGCTGCGACTCCAGTGTCAGACCAGACCACACTGCGGGGCATCAGATCTGAGCTCCTTTTGTTATTTAAATTATATGAAAAACTTGCAGCCTCACATAAGTCTATCAGCACTGAACCGAGGACCAAACTAGAAATAGACAAGCCTAAATAACGAATCGATTATTTAAGTAAACTATGTCCAAAAAAATAGTAACTGATGGGTAATAGGACTCCGGGTGCACCTGTGGTAGACGTTGGTGTAACAGTTTTGAGCACAGGAATATGCAGGATTACTGAAACGTGTGCACATTTTAAAAACAGAACCAAAATTATCCATAACATTTTGATGAAGAAACAATGTTAAAAGAGGTGGTCAGTCTAGCGTAATATAGGCTCTTTAAACCATTGGCTGTGTCTGGATTAGCTCACAGTATGTTGTAAATCTTCAGTATGTGTTAATGAGGGCGGAGCTATTTTTAGACTTAAGAGTAACTGATCGATATAGTTAAACAATTTGTCTTACTCCAGTCCAGATATATTGTATAGGAGGTTTTCAGATTGTGGATGTGATGATGTTAAACTCTCAGATGAGGAGCAAGAGCCAGATTTCTCTATCGATTACATTGTACTTTCCCATGAAATATCCCGTCTATACCTTCACACATATTGAACCAGATCATTTCTATTAGTGAGTATACTCTAGAACTCACTACTTTTTTTCTAGAGTTTTACTTTCGAAACATAAAAAAACAACTTCAAACAGTAAACAAAAGAAACAAAAAGTGGGTGTACAGTTACAATCTCACATAAGCAGTCACAGGATCAGACGAATTCTGGTCTTCTAAGCAGAATATAAGATTTCCATTTCTCCCATATCTTGTCAAATTTGTCCTTTTGGAGTCTGTTGTACATGGTAATCCGTTCCATGACAAAGACTGAGTATACCAGGTTGTGCCGATCGCCCAGGGTGGGGAGGTCCGCCTTTAAGTAGAACTCGCTATTTAACAACAAGGAACTTCATTTGAGCAATATTAATTTTAGCCGTCCCCCATCTGTATTAAATATTATTGACCTATACAATGTTGTGATGTCATCTGAAACCCAGGTCTGTCATCTGAAACAATAAGTATGAAGCATTTTGTTGTCTGATAATCTGGAAGTGCGAATTAGCATGATATTTGCTCTTGGCTTCATAGCAAAACTGAATAATTAAGACACTTGGAATGCATAAGTAAGGAATAATGTTGGACCACTTCAAACTGTTTAAAATTAACTACTTCTGTTTAACATGTTTTTAAGAAAGTAAAAACCAGGTACAGCTCCTTTAAATCTACTGCTTTGTACATGTGGTAGAAAGTCCATGAAATACAGCTATATTTTGGTATATGGATTTGATTTGGAGGATAAAAAGTGTTGCAGATGTTGTCAACAAAATTAGCATTTTATTGAGTGAAAAGAGCTCTACTCCTGTTTGCCATTTTATTTTACCTTTATTTTATCTGGAAAATCCGATCATCACTTTAATCCAAACACCTCGACTATAACCAAATCTGAACTAGTCAATGAAATGAACATAAACTGCCACTACCTTTACGTTACTACTATGTTAATACTATAAATTAAAGGCCATGTACATGATCCGTTTAAATTTTTTTCTTAAAAATTTAAATGGAGCTAGTTATTTTAAACGGTTTACAGTGGTCTAAAGTTGCACCTGGATTCCGAACATCCTACTTATTCACCATGATGAGTTTATAAGAGCTTTTCACAGATTTCAGAGACCTGAGCGGAGTTTTGCCATCAACAACTAGCATGCTCACAACAAAACACTTTATAATTGGATACGGACAGCACACAGTGGACATATTTTGACCTCAAGAGCTGCTTATACAATCAATCTGTGCGGAGGCAGGACAGATTTTGCTCAGATATATGGGAAAAAAGAAGGTACAGGGCTTTTAAACGCTCAAATGCACTCAGTATCTCGACCATGCAGTTACCAGCAGCACAGCAGTTTATCAGATGGCCACCTTGTCAAATGAGTTTCTCCACAAACACCAGGCAGGTATCACATATGCGCTCATTTTATGTGGACCAGACGTCAGAATCTCAAAAAACATCTGATTATGTTCACTGGGCGCGCTCCACCTGGTGACACCGGCCGCTTCCCGTCTGCGCTCTTATCAACGTTCCGTATTGATTCATCGCAGCTTGTCAAAAACATGGATTCCATTCTTCTTTCCTGCCATGAAAGCCCATCGTATCAGGTCTCCAAATCTTTTTCAGGGCACCGTATGTTTATTATTGTCTGCGGGATCTGCAGAGGAAAGAGAAACACTTGAGGGGCTTTTGTCAGAAGAAACCTCGGGTGTTTGATGTGCGGAGAATAGGGTGTAGGGCTCAGTTGTGCTATATCCGAGCGCGGTTACAGAAATCCAATGTATTGATGTATTTCTGGAAAAGAGCATGACGGAAATATAAAGGCTGTAGAGGAAATAGATGGATCAGATTGTGTCACAGATGTATTCTTAGATGCATTTTGAGCTGTTGTTCCAAGAAAACGCTTTGGCACTATCAAAACAAGATTTGAAGGCAGTTTTGGTGGTTGGAAATATGTTATATAAATAAATGTGACTTTGGGATGACCTTATGGGGCAAACACCTAAAGAATGTTTTTAGGGAGCTATAGATTCCGCATGGCAACTTTAACTTTGACTTTATTGTCCAACATGCTAGAAATTTGCCTTTGGTTCACTATCAAATGAGCACATGAACCATCATTCTATCACAGTTTAAAAGTCAATAATCAATAAATAGATCAAATGTTCGCTCCATTTAAAAGAGACACACACACAATCCGACAGCATTTAGCACAGGACTCTCAAACTCGTGGAGATGATATTTTGTGGCAGGACAATATGAAAGTTTAAGTTTAATAAAGCTTCTTCCAAATCTGTAAACTCCACGTGTCACCCACGCTGAAAAGATTCAACAAATAACGATGTACCGTAAATTTCGGACTACAGAGCACACCTTGATATAAGCCGCACCAGCTAAATTTGAAGAGAAAATCAATTTTGTACATATATAAGCCGCACCTGAATAAAAGCCGCAGGTTTTCATATTGTAACATGAGATATTTACACAGAAAGACGGTGCACCGACACGCTTTTTTTTAAACTGTGCCTGAAAATTGGCACCAACACGACAACAACACGGGATGAACACATCTGCAGGTTTAGAAAATAAAGCTGCACCAACACGGAAAATCTGCTTTTATTTCCTCTGAAAACTTTTGTCGTCTTTTTACATTGACCAAGTTGGATTCATTGATGTCGAGCTTACGTGCAGTGGCTCTATTTCAGGGGTCGGCAACTCGCGGCTCCGGAGCCGCATGCGCCTCTTTCCGCCTCATACTGCGGCTCTGCGTGGCTTGGGAACTGACACAGACACAGCTCACAGTCCTGCGTAAAGAGCCCTGATTTTCAGACGCTGTGCGCACAGGGGTCAGGAGCAACTTTGGCCCGTCCCTAATGACGCACTAATAAGCTCGTCCGTAGATGTATCATGAAAATCCTGCTGGAAATCGCCACAGAAATCTATTTGATGTAGTAGCAAGTATATTATCTGCTCTTGTCTCCGCGGTGACGTATCACGTATAACACATCAGACACGACGCACAAAAGTAGAGCCACAAGCGCGTGAAAATGAGCCAAAACAAAAGTCTTTGGAGATCTTTTTAACAAAGGGGAAAAGGACAACTGAGGAGCCAGAAGAAGAGACTACGACCTCCAAGAAAAAGAAAGATAAATTTAACAGACAATGCCTACTTAAAATTTGGGTTTGTCGCTACAGGTGACTCACGCACAGTCCGCTCTGCGTAACATACGGGAAAAGCAAATAAGGCAATGAAACCTTCAAAACTGCTTTGGCACATGGAGAATAAGCACCTGGGATTAAACGATACGCTACGAGTTTTTTTGTTGTTGTTTTTTTAAAGAAACTGCGGAGCAGAGTAGACATAATCACATAATCAGCGCGATGCATGATGCAGCGGTTTGGTGAGTTGTATTTTTTTAATGCACTTAAGTTATTTTTGCCATATTTATCTGCCACGTGTAGAAGGCTTGTCCGTGAAAGTAAAACCTACATTATTCCGTTACGTTATTGTTATTATACACAGTGTTATCTTCATTTTAGATGTCAAAAAGTATTTGCGGCTCCCAGTGTTTTATTTTATGTGGAAAGTGGGTCCAAATGGCTCTTTGCGTGTTAAAGGCCGACCCCTGCTCTGTTTCCTTTCTGTTTCTTTATCTTAAAAACTGCATCATATCCATTTCATGATGCGCAAAATGATCGTTCAAAATCAAAACTAGTGAATTCTTCAGAGCAGAATCTTTCCCCACGTCTGTCTCACTTTTACGTTTACAGCTAGAGAGCGCCCCCCAGGGTCCGTTATCCAGTAAAATTCCATATATAAGCCGCACTGCTGTAAAAGCCGCAGGGTTCAAAGCGTGGAAAAAAAGTAGCGGCTTATAATCCGAAATTTACGGTATATCCATAAAATCCACAAGAATTGACACATTTCCTCATGTATGATGAAAACAGCGATGACGTTTGAGAAGATTTTAACAAAGATTTTTTTTGTCGAATACCTGATGTTCCCCAGCTTCACCCAGACTCTGCCTCTTGCGGCCCCCAGATATTTTTGAGTTTGAGACCCCTGATTTAGCACAACTGATGCTTTGAACACCTTCTCTGTTGCTGAAGTCATTTTGTACCGATGTCCTGAAGGTGTCAACTTCCTGATGGTGTCAACATCTCGACACAGCTGATTGGTAAAGCTCCCATTGCTTCTGCTCTTTGACATTGTCCTTCCCTTTATTCTATATTATTCTGTTGAGCTTGTTTTTGTCAGCTACTGTCAGAAAACCAAAGCAAAAAGAGATGTTAAAAACAAGAAGACTTTCAACCAGGCTCATAGATCATCTCCAGAATCTGTGAGCTTGATCCAAAACTCTTGAGCTTTCAGATCATATAAAGTCCCTGGATACATTTCTTTTACATTTCTCATCCCATTTTGTGTGAAGTTTTGCTTGTCATCTTGTAGAAGTGTTCATTTTGTCAATTTGCATATTTATTTATATTTCGCGTCAATGTAAAAAGCAGGACTGGACACATTAACGCATTTTATCGCAGAGAGCGCGCTCGAGGCAAGTCCAGGCTCCGTCTGAGTTTTTAAACTATTCAAAGAGAGTCAGTGATCATGGAGAAATGTTTATTTGAATGTAGATATTAGAAAAAGCAACTTGGTCCCAGATACACTGAAAAAAAATATTAAAGTCAAAATAGCACAACACTGGGTGAATACTACAGTATATTTAGGCCTACATTATTGTTATTATTATTATTATTATTAATTAATTAATTTATTTGTTTTTTCTTCTTTCTTCCCATCTATATTCTTTAAACCTTCCTTCCTCACTTACAAATGATTAGTACTAGCACTCTTCTCTCCCATCTTCACCTTACCCCCGTCCAAAATCACAGAAATGTCACACACACAGGTACCCCCCCCCCCCCCCCCCCCACACACACACACACACACACAACACAACACACACACACACACAACACAGACTTGTCACATACAAGTGTAAATAGCTGTTACATTCACAAACCATGTTATGTCTTGCTATGTCTTGCTATGTCTTGTATGTCGTATCACCACTTGTCACTATTGTATATGTATGGTCACTATGTATGTATGTTTTGTATTCAATAAATACAAAAAAAATACAATAAAGAGCCATTTAGGAACCGAAAAACTAATTATATTGTTTTTTGACCTTCGCACGCAACATACGATTAATACATGTATTTTAAAAAGTTTGATTTCTCGGCTTGTGATGCTTTGACAGATCAAATTCACATATTTGTCATCAATCTCTGGTTAGTATATAGTTACAGAATCCTGAAAACTTGCTTTAAAATGTGTTTTATAACATTCTGTTCCATGGTCTTATCAGAGTACTGTTTTCTGAATACATTCACACTGAGTTGCATTATCTTATAGTGTAAAAAAAACACACAACATAGGATTAAAGCAGCATTATGTTTGTTGCAATGTTTGTTCTGAATACCACCAAATGAAACAGTAACAGCACCGAAATACAGCTACTCAAAATGTTCTGAATACCTCCTTTGGGCTCATGCATGTAGTTACTTCCCAACACTGCATAATGATACATGTCAGGAAAAAAAAAAAACACCTTTAGAGTAATTCAGCACATCTACAGTCAACTCTACATACTGTACTTTTCCCCAGAGCGGGTCGACATATCCTTTCTGACGCGGTACACTGTGTCACCATTAAGCTCACACGCGATACTTTTGTGATGCCATTGAAGAAATCTGACAAGGTGATCGCCCTGTATTTTTGTGGGAGGAGGTGTCAGGGGAGAGGGAAGGCAGACAGCAGAGTGACAGAGACAGGGAGAACATCAAGAGGGATCCGCGGAGAGCTCGCTGTCTGGTCAGGTTTTTAGGGAGGAGGAGGAGGAGGAGGAGGAGTGACAGGCGAGTGATGGGAGTCAGCACAAGTGCCATTGAGACGCACGGGGCTGATAGATTGACAGCGAGGAGGTCAGTGCACTCGCCAGATCTGTACACAGGGGAGCTTTGTACTGTGAGCTCAGTTTAAAATTTAAAGCTACGGTGTGTAATGTTTGCCGTAAATAGGTTGTGTCGGGTTTGTGCTTCTTCACAAACCTGACTCTTATTTGGCTGAGCTTGTTTCCGTAGAAATGTTGTTCTTTTGGCTAACATTTATGACATAAATTTCCAAGGAGATTGTTACGAGGTGTCGTTTTAACTTTGTATTTCCGTGGAATCGTGTAAGTGATGTGCCATCTCCAGAAAGTTACATACTGTACCTTTAAATAAAATAAATAAATAATTCAGATACATTTTCTAATGCTGAACATAAGCGAAGATGTTTCTTGGGAAAAGGGTAGGCATTAATAGGTTGTAGCCACAGACTTGATATATAAATGAACATAGCTAACCTGCTCCAAATAGGAAGTGCTCAATCGACTCTGGCTCCAATTGACTTTACATTGGAATTACCACTCTCTCCGTTGCTAATGCTGTCAGGCTTATCATTTTTGGTCTTGAAATGTTGGTATTAGCCCGCTCTACATGATCCTGTTTTTTTTGTTTTTTTTTCGCTATTATGTCTGTAACTCAAGATATGAACATTAACCCTTTAAGGACTGAGCACACTACAGACCATCATTGCTCTCCTAGACGTTTATTAATTTTTTAGCCATAAAAATAAAGGAAGTTTAGGGAAGTTAAAGGAAGTATCATCGTGTACTGCATTTTGTCACACAACTTCCTCTATTTTATATATCCATCCATTTCTTTGACATATCGAATAAGTGACTGGGAAAGTCCCTGCGGCCCTTGCGCTCTGATTGGTCATCTTTGAGGGACAATGGAGGCAGATTACCGTAATGATAGTGAAATATCTATCTTTGTGTTATGTTGTTATTGACCTACCCAACTGATTTCCCGTCAGCTGAAGCGGGCCAGCGAAATGTACATATTTGCGCTTGTACCAACTTTCAATTAACTTTTCTTCTGCGTGTTTGTCAGTGTTCGTACGGGCTCGGGGACGTGCTCCACTGCACTTCTGCGCTCATCTTTGCTTAACCAATTCATTAAAGTGATGGTATACTGGACTTTGAGGCAGTGCTGTGGTTTAGAGAGGGTTAGAGCAAAGCTAGAAGTAAAAGAATAAAAGAAAGCTATTTTCTCAACAACAATCAGTCTCCCAAAAGTGGACCTTTTTGAACATCACTGTGGATATTACACATATCTTCTGAATATACCATTTCAGTCTGAGAATGTTTGAATCGATTAAAGCTCTCGCGGTTGTTGTGTTTTATTCAGAGTCGGTCTTGAGAGGCTGTGGAATTATCCATTTACATTCCATCCTTTTCACAGAACTGTTTCCGCTCGTGACTCTTGACTGTGTTGTTGGGTGAAAAAGAGGAGGGTGAATCAAAAGAGACATTTTATCAAAATGACAAGAGAATTAGACAAGGATGAGCTTTTTTTTTATTCCATTAGAACAGATGGGACACTTTTCTTTTTAGTAATAGTCCTCTTAGACGAGCAAATATGATGTAAATTTATAGCAAATTTGAAAAAAGAGCTATACAAAGTCCACGTTTTTTGGCGTTAAAAGTGAGCTGTGGTCAGGGTTCATTTCTTGGGGCCTTTGGACTCTGTGAAATGATGCTATGACGAGGTGGAAGTGGCAGCTGAGGATCACTTCTGCTAAAATAATGATTTGATGATGCGATTGTTTATATTTTAGTTTCAGAATTTTGTCACCTTTGAAGCAGAAATAACATTTTACCTCACTAAACGTCCCTGTGATAGTTACATATGTTTTTTCGGCGTGTTAGAAGAGCTCATCGTCTCTCTCTACCGTCTCTCGGCAGAAAACCAGCCTTGTAACATGGCCGAGACTGACCCGAAACCCTGGGTCTTTTTTAAATTTCAATCAAAATATCGAACTAAGGCCAAGTTCAGAAAGCCCCTAAAGTGCAGTCCATTTGTCCAGTGTGAGTGCAAACGTTCCATGCTCCAGAACGGCACATTTTGGACTTTGGCTCAGTTGGAGGTGGTGGGCCAAACACAACACGGTATCTTCTGTACACGTAGGTAGACCTGTCACGATAATTACTACACTGACTTATCATTCAATATATGAAAGCTGGATCAATATATGTTTAGGGTCAGTCTTTATCGTGTGTACATTTTCTATGCACTACTGGGACACTGGCTAAATGAGAAGGTTTGAGCTGTAGAAGCCATTGAATTAATAATTCTGTGACTCACTATAGATACAAACTAAGTACGAAAGTGTTACATTCTGACATTTATTTATTGAAGCTCATGATTTTTTTTAACAGTATTGTAGATTTAGTTTTTGTGGTTTAAATTAGCTTTTGTTTTTTAATCAACCCCCATTTTCATCACCACCAGCATACTCCCACTGCTCTGTGCTTACTTAGTTCTTCTATTTTATTTTCTTAATTGGTGATATATGTAGGACTCGCAATGTGTAGTCATTTTGGTAAAAAACTTCACGTCTCTTTGTTGTGGTGACGTTTACAGTGACGTGTGATCCCATTGGGCACCGAAGGTTTCTAACGCAGAAGTCAGCAAACTTAAGTTGTTTTAGATGAATATTGCGATCTAAAATGTGCAAATTCTAACATACTGATTCCCGTGTGTCATTGATCCTAACTATACAGCAGGCTCATGCAAACTATGTCTTCTTTAACCTTTTTTGTTTTGCGTGTTTTACTCAGATGGGCCAAAGGGGGCAGTGTGATCCCGGATGTGACTGGAGAAACTTATGAGGCGGTGGTGGATCACTCTTTCTTCACGGAGCCTGTTTCCTGTGAGGTCACCAACGCTCTAGGCCACACCAACATCAGCCGCAATGTGGACGTCTACTGTGAGTACTACATAACTCACATATTCCATGGTTTTGTAATTGGTGTTATTAGTGACTGATTATTATTATTACTGCCAAGAATATGCTACTTTATCATAGAATAAGCCAGGATGGTGGGGTGGTGCTATGCCAATCTGCTTTTTATGTCATCAAGCATGTGGAAGAACCCCTCCTTTTTCTGTTTCCCTCTTCTCAGCATTTTGCTTATAAAATATTTTAGAATTGTTCCCCATTGCTGTATAAGTGCAGTAATGATCGCAGAACACAAGACTGGCCATCCCAGTATCACCTGCATAAGCCAAAAGAAAAAAAACAAAAAAAAAAAACCAAAACTGAGCGAATATTATTACACATAGGGATTTATTTCTATAGGAAGTTGTGATATTGTAGTACAGATAATGAGCAACAAAAGCCCAGTTGTAGAGTGTCCACTGATCCAAAGGTTCGAAACCCGCTCTCGACATCATCGTCACTGGTTAAGCGGTCAGATCCATTGACCCACAGGTTGGCGGTGTGATTCCAGCCCACACAGATGAATGCTGTTGTTATGTCCTTGGGCAAGACACTTAACCCATCTTCCCTCCAGTGTCTGCACACACTGGTTTATGAATGTGTGTGTGAATGGGTGAGTGGTTCCTGGATGTAAAGCGCTTCGAGTGCCATGAAGGTGGAAAAGTGCTGTATAAAAATCTGACCATTTACCATAATACTTGAAATAAAAATGCAAGTTTTATGCCATACTCATCATTTTGGTCTTAAAATGTTCATATTGACCCACTCTACATGATCCTGGTTTTATTATTTCACTATTTTGTCCATGAATCAAGACATGAACATTAATAACTGGCAAATCAGGCGCCTTCTTCAGCTAGCAACTGGTTTGATTGACAACGTGGCTAAGCAGTGTGGGCAGGAAGGGGCGTTACCTTCAACAGCTTCGCTCCGGATTGGCTCTTTGGTTGCTATGACACTCGCAGAATTGCAAATATGGAACTTGGCTCCAGATTCGAACCTATAACTTCTGTCACACTCACTCCACTTCTTTATGTAGCCTACGTTTCCAAGTAGCTCCACCAAAAAAAACTAAATAGTGCACCTGTAAAACATGACAAGTGGAAAAACAACCTGTTTTTTTTAAATTAGAAAAATGTTTTGTGTAAAGATATTAAATAATATGTAAGTAATGGAGACATTTATAAATACATTTTCCAAATTCACTAATGTTCTGAAAAAATGTAAACTATTTTAAGAACTATAAATATTATCTGCAATGGTAAACGTCATATGATACTGTCAGAAAGTCGCTGGCTAAATACCCAATACCAAACTGCGTAGAATAAAATTTATAACATAACAAAATTCTCAAAGGATTCCAGTCTCGTGCCATTTTGAATTTTACACCAAATGGATAACTTCGAACAGCAGCATGGCATCTTAAACCCAAATGAAGACATGCTGTGTCAGGTTGTAATTATTTCTCTTCACAATCCAAATCAACCTCAAATGAACTGTGTCATACGCTTGTGCATTTGTGCGTTTGACAAATGAGACACTTCCTCCCGCCACAACCGCAGAGCTAAAGCTGCCCCTGTCAGCTCTGCACATGGGACTTGCACCTGTCAGCATCTAAAGATAAAGAAATGTTCCAAATCAATGAGTCGTAAAAATGAGAATGTGTTTATTTACGTGTGGATCTGTTTCAGTTACAGTGATGATAGTTAAGGTTCTAAAAGATACCTAAGAGGATGCGTTATCTTATTACACATGGCTTCTTTGACTATATATCACATATTATACAGCGCTTTTCCATCTTCACGGCACTCAAAGGACTTTACATCAACGAACTACTGACCCATTCACACACACATTCACACACCAGTATATGTAGACGCTGTGAGTGAGGACGTGAAGTGTTTTGCGCAAGGACACAACAGCAGTATACACTTGTGAGAGCTGGAATCGTACGCACTTTACCGACAGCGCTATTGCCGCACAGTTACGTTATATAGAAGCATAACCTTATCTTGGCTAAAAGTAGGCTAATATAAGATTAAAAAAAACAATGTATTTTTGATTTATTATTATTATTTTTTTAATCTAACCATATTAATGTGTACTATATAACTTCTCTGCTTGGAATGTTCCACAGAGTGACATTAAACTTTGTCTTAAAAACATGAAAAACAACATTTTAAAAGACTTGCAGTGATCCAAAGATATCCTTCACTTACCTCATGCGTTCTGAGCATCTTAATTATTCACTGCGATGCATTTCCAAGCACTTTTCACAACTCTCAGAGACCAGAGCAGAGGTAAAGCTAACAACAACTAGCATGCTAATGAGCACATCCTGATTATCGGACAATAAAATGCTTAGACAGACATATGTTGGCCTCAAGAGCTGCTTATACAATATATCTGTTCTGCCGCAAGACAAATTTAGCTCAAATATATGGGAAGAACTTATGTACAGAGTCTTTAACTTGTATGTTTAATTAAAAACATGTTTATTTCTTTTTTACTCGTCCAGTTGGTCCCAGGATGGCGGCCGAACCCCAGTCTCTGCAGGTGGATCTGGGCTCTGACGCAGTCTTCAGCTGCGCCTGGTCCGGGAACCCCTCGCTCACTATAGTGTGGATGAAGAAGGGCTCAGGAGTGGTAAGTTTATCGCTCTTACCCACAATGCAACGGGCACAGCAGCATTTGTTTTAGGGCTGAATTATTTGGGAAAAATATGTAATTGTGATTTATGTTTCAATGATAAGGAAATTGACAAACTAACTCAAGGATCACATTTCAAAACATGTTTGTACAGATCTAAACTACAGGACTAGCAGTTTTTATGTAGAAAAACTGGATATTTTGTTTGTGGAGGAAAATTTGGAGCATTAAAAATCGGAGCTTTTACGATTTCTTAATTACGTCCATTCAAATCGTAATTTTGATTAGATTCTGATGAGTCTTGCAGCCTTACTTTGCTGATGTGACGTCAGTTAAATGGAGACATAAATTCCTCATTGCACTGCATTTCTTTTCTCATATTTAAAGTCAGGAGTAAGAAAATTTGTCAATAAATGATCCCATAACCTCACCAAGTCAGCAAACTCAACTTAATGTCCTTCCATTTTTTATGCATCAACATTCAAACCCTGTAGAGCACTTCTCAAACTTTTTTTTGGAAACCCACTTTCTCTAACTGGTCACCTCTCGCGACCCAGTACTTATATATATATATATATATATATATATATATATAGATAGATAGATATATAGATATATAGATATATAGATATATATAGATATATATATAGATAGATAGATAGATAGATAGATAGATATAGATGAGCTACTAAAAATAGACATGTATAAATAATTAAATATTACGATTTTTTATTTTAATTTTATTTGCACATTTAAGTGACTCTCATGCTGTTAGTGGTAGACAAGTGTTTGACTTGGTGTCGGTCTCATGAGTTACCCGCGGGTCGAGGCCTGTCACAAGAATTATTATATCGACTTATCGTTCAATACCTGAAAGCTGGAACAATATATTTTTAGGGGTCAATATTTATGATAGGTACATTTTCTTTGTATTACGGGATGATTTTAGTTTTGTTTTTTTTGACTATATGACAATATTTAAGCCGTAGAAGGTTGAATTAATAACTTCTGTGGCTCATGACAGATACAAACTAAGTACTAAAGTGTTTCATTCTGCTATTTACATATTGCAGCTGATGATTTTCTTACAATATTACACATTTAGAATATTTTTTGTGGTTTAAATCTGCTCTTGGGTCATCGTGTCAGTGGCATAAATTAGTTTCAGTATTATCGTTTATCTCACACTTCAAAATGTATAATCGTGACAGGCCTACGCAGGTCGGGTTTGGCCAAGAAATGATCAGTGGCCTACGTGGCGGGGCGGCAGTGGTGGAAGAAGTACACAGTTTTGTTATTAATTATTATTATCATTTGTTATTGTTAATTAAAAGTACAGACACCAGAGCAAAAGTAGTAAATAGTAAGTAAAAGTGAAAGTATTACATGAAAAACTCTAAGTAAAAGTATTAAAGTACCTGTTTAAAAATGTGCTTAAAGAGTAAAAAGTAAAAGTATTTCTTGCAGATTTTGAGATTTGATAAAGCTTCAAATGTAGTGATGCAACTGTATTTTTTTATTTTCTGCTGCCGCTTGGCCAGGACTCCCTTGAAAAAGAGGTTTTTAATCTCAATGGGACCTTCCTGGTAAAATAAAGGTTGAATAAAATAAAAATAAAATTTTGAAACAGATTTGTGCTGAATTTTGTTCAACAGAAAAAAAATGAATCAGTTATTTTTTTCCAGCTGTTTTAATTGTTTATTTGTTGCTATATTTGTTTGCCCCCCAGACTTTTCAGCAGATCTCAGACAATAATAAGAAATACTTTTACTTTTCAGTCCAGTTCAAAATGCAGTGTAGAGTAGAAAGTACAGATACCTGCTCTCAAATGTAGTTACGTAAAAGTAAAAAGTATCCTCTTTAAAATGTAGTTAAGTAAAGTATACCTAAAATGTATACTTAAGAACAGTACTTCACTACTTTTACTTTTTTATGTTCCACCACTCTGGGACGGGTCAGGGGAGTGTTGTGAAATACTGACCGTCGTCTCCTATCTCCTGAGAACATGAAACACGAATCACGAACATGAATCTTTGCATTTAGGCGCTTCAAAATTCATTTCCTCATTAGGCTCATTCTCTAGATATAAACACACATCATTTTACAGCTTCACAAGTGTCTCCCCAATCATCACTGTCCCTTCTGTCCCTGATGTGCTCCTGGACCTTTTCCTCTGTGTTACACCGGCAAGATCGATCAAGGAGGATAAGATCTGCAGGAAAAGACTCAAACTCCCAGCTGATTTTAAATGATTACGTATTAGTCTCTTAGGTGAATTCATTTGTTAAAAAGCACCAGTTTAGCAGGCCTACTTTCAGAAACTTTTCAGACTAAATCAAAACCATGACCACAAAGCGCCCACGAATTTTAAGTCGTGAATGTGAGGGGTGGGCAAGAGAGAGGAGGTAACAGGGAGCGTGTGTACTGAGCTGCAGCAGTTTTATTACTCAAAAAAGACTTTCTGCATTAAGAGTTTTGAGAGGAGGCGTTGTATCTGGATGCACAAGAGAGACTGTATAAAGAAGTGGACTGAGTGAGTGTAGGGCGGGTTAATACGAACATTTTAAGACCAGAATGACGAGACTCACTGCAGCGGTTACAGAGAGAGGGGTTACAGCTTTTCAATGTAAAGTGAATTGGAGCCAGAGTCAATGAAGCCAGACGCGCTCCCACGATGCACTTCCCATTTGGAACGTGCCAGATAGCATGTTAGCTATGTCCATTTACATATACAGTCTATGATGCAGAAGGACAGGACAGTTTTTTAGCATCAGGCGACTGTCCAGACTTTCATTCGCTTCAACGTGATCCAACAAAAATGTCTCATGACGCACTTTTGTGTTGTGACCCCAAGTTTGAGGACCAATGCAATAGACTTCACAGAGTATGCAATTATTTAGTTGTTTGTTTTTTACGTCTTCTGGGTCTCAAATAGCATCACAACAATAGGTCTATATGGGTCTATATCTATATATATTTCGGTATTAAAACCAGAAAAACAAAACTAGTTCATTTTAAATAGTTTGCAGCTGTCCAAACATATTCCTAACTTTCCTAACACATTCCCAGCATCCTAATTATTCAGCACAGTGAGTCTATAAGCACTTTTCACAACTTTCAGAGCTCAGAGCAGAGTTTTGCCATCACGGTAAAGCTAACAACAACTAACATGCTAACAGCGCACCATTGTTACTTCCTGGGTTGTTGAGGAAAAGTACGTTTTATGATTAGATCGATCACACAGCAAGTTCTTTTGTACCTTAAGAGCTGCATTTCCAATATATCTGGGCTACATCATAACAAATTTGACTTTGTAAACAAAAAATCGGCTACAGTTTTTATTTAATTTAGATAAAGGACAGACATCATCATAGTTATATTATTGTATTACGATGTTTGTCCCTTTTATATAGTATCTATTTCATTAGCCAGTACTGCTACATCGTACTTAGCCCTAATAAGACTTGAAGAACTAGTTTAGCCAAGGGAAGTTTATTTGTATAGCACATTTTGTACATCAAAACATAAATAATGATCATAAAATTAACATTGAAAGAGAAGACCATCCATCCATCCAGAGAAGAGTGCAGAATAAAAACTTTTCAGTCACATGCACAGCTAAACAGAACAGTTTTGAGCCTGGATTTAAACATTGTAAAAGTAGAGGCCTGTCTCACATCTTCAGGAAGATTGTTCCAAGTTTTAGCTGCATAAAAACTGAAACACTGATTCTCCATGTTTAGTCCTGACTCTGAGGACTTCAGGGACCGGCCTCCTGCTGGTGCCCAGAGTGTGAGATGGTTTATATGGCACTAACATGTCAGAGATGTCGTTTATTGAGAATTCCTAACGTAATTAAGAAGTTAGGAATTAGGGTATTAAGTAGTATTCATTAAGTGGTGACTAAGACTAATTCATTCTTAATAAACCATTTGTTCATTATAAAGTAAGTCTCGGTTTATTAAGGCTATTAGAAGTGTATTATTTTATTATGAAGTACAACCCATCATCCAAAAAGTCCCAACATTTTCTCAATACACTGATACACACTTCAAATCCATCCATCAAATCTGGAAACAATATTGTCTTCCATAGCCAATATCTTCTGGAACAAAAGTCAAGTATCTCTGCAGGGGTCCATACATCTCCAGCAGCTTTCAGACATGACTCATAGCATACAACGATGTCTTTTCTGCCACATACAGATATAACCACTGTCAGTTTGAAAATCTCCAAACTTTCTGAGCATCGCTGGTAAAGAATATTTCACAAAGACTTCACCGTTGATCACTTGTTGAATGTCCACACTGTCAGCTGCGTTATACAGTCCTGTAGTGTCCACTGTAAGGCCCCAACTCTTCCAAAAGTTTAAAGAAAAAAGTTTGGGGAAAAAAGTTATTGAATTGAATGTCAGTGATTCTTAAGACTTTGGTCCAAACATTTTCTCTCCACAGCAATTTATACAATTATTTATAAAACACCTGAATAAAATAAGGCCCAATTCAAACTGAATCTATGTCTGAAGCCTCTGGAGTCCAGACAAATGACTGGGCTCTTTGTGAAACTCAGAGTTTGTAGTTTTGGCTGATTTGTCTGATTTTACTCTCTGCACAGATTTTTGGATAAATATAGGAGTACGTATAGCTGTGTCTGGGGGGATCGTCTGATAGACAGCAGATTGAACATTTGTTGGGTTCTGACAGCGTCAAAGCTGAAGCATATATCACTAAAAATGAGATTTAAGGACTAAAAAAGAGGAAATTGAGCATACTTTCATCAAATAGAACTGCATATACCTGAGGTGTGTATACAGTTTTGCTTGAAATTACTACGCAAAATATATAGAAAATTGTTGGAAATATACTGGCAATAGCAGGGATTAAAGTCTAAACAATGCCATGAGTTTGCCCTTTTTGCATAATTTTTCTTGTCAAAACCTGCACTGGTGTGGAAAAAAAAAGATTAGTCACGTTAAATATAACTGTGTACATGATATTTCAATAATCTGATCAGAAATCGTTGAGCTGATTTTTGGGGATGCAGGAAAACATTGCAAATGACATGTAGCCAGTGTCATTTCATTATACATGATTCCCTTCGTGTTTGATCTAATATCTTTTGGCTTGTATTTCAGCGGTGGACATCTCTAATGGCATTTCCCTTTTACTAACTTCATTATGATAGAATCTAATTACATTACACTATTGTTGATTACATGATTACTGTTAAATACTCCGCTCTCTCTGTCTCCGCTTTTAGACTGACACTGCCCTCCGTCGTGGACCTTGTAGCTCCAACAGTCTGTAATTTAGTCTTTGAGTGTTTCGAGCCAGTGTCTCTCTCAACAACTGAAAAATTGTTCAGCAGTGAAAGCCTCCCTTGTGTCCACTGGATATAATTCCAAGGACGTTTTTGATTCTATTGGACTTTATATTTCTAATGTTGTGAACTTTTTTCCTACTGTCCTGTCATGAAATAGCCAAATATTGACCCAAATATTCTTTCTAACTTTTTGTTTTAGAAAAGGTTGCATATAACCAACTGCAGGCTTACCTTAATCTTAATAAGATCTGGTTTTAAATCCCAGCAAAGTACCGAAACAGCTCTTTTAATAGTTTTGAATGACCTGCTTTTAACTGTTGACCTCGGTAAATCTGCAGTTCTTTTGTTTTTATACTTCTGCCTTCGACACGGTGCATCACAGCATCCTTCTGTCCCGCCCGGAGACACACGTGGCATTAAGTGTACACCACTCTTGGTTTCGATCTTATCTGTCAGACAGGAGTATTTCTCTGAACCTGGGACAGTACTCCTCCTCTGTGTGTCCCCAAGAGTACTGTGTGCCCCAGGGTTCTACATTAGCTCCAGCCCTCTTCGCTCTGTACATGTTTCCCCTGGGTGATGTTTTTGTAGAAAGCACTATGTCACATTTCATTCAAATATCTGCCAGTGACCGTCAACGACAGCCAGACCTCAGTCAAAGCTCTGCACGATTGTCTCAGGGATGTGCAAACTTGGCTGAGCACGAACTTCATGAACTTAAATCAAAATAAAATTGAGATTGTGGTGCCTATCACACTGTCATGCCCACTGCTTGAGCATGACAGTGTGATTGGTCCTGTGTCCTATTATTGTCGTCCTGCAGTGAGGAATCTTGGGGTGATTGTGGACTCTGTGTTCAAACTGGACACGCACATTAGCTCTGTCATAAAGTCCAGCTTCTTTCAGTTGAGGCTCTTTGCCCTACGTTCCACAGGCAGATTTTGAAAAAACAATCCACATTTGTAACGTTGTGTCTGGATTATTGTAATAGTTTGTGTGTAGAGCTGAACCAGGCCGCCCTGCAGCTCTTACAGAATGTCCAGAATGCAAAAACTAAGAGAGAACCTGCAATTGGCAACCTGCACTGGCCCCTATTTCATATCAAGTGCAATTCAAAATTATATTGATTGTGTTTATGTGTCTGCACTCTATGGGTCCTCTTTATTTGAGGGAGTTACTGCAGCTCTATACTCCACCCAGAGCACTGAGGTCAGCTGTGCCCAAAGTCAGGCTCAAGACCAGAGGTGACACAGCCTTTTCTGTGGCAGCGTATGGAACAGCGCCCCCTGCCTGTCAGATCCTCTCAGTCTTTAATACAGTTTAAGACTAGACTGAAAACCCCCCTCTTCTCCCTGGCATTTAATACTATCCAGACACACCAAGATGTCCTGGTGTGTTATTGCTCTTTGCCTGTGTATTGTGTTATCTGTATATTTGTTTTTTGTTGACTTTTATGTGAAGCATTTCGGACAGCTGAAGTTGTTTTAAATGTGCTATATAAATAATCTCAAATTGAATTGAACTAAACTGAAAATACATGCGTGCAAATAGTCTGAAGTGTCTTGCTTAAGGAAACAAAGGCAGTATGTCATGCCAGTTCTGAGAATCAGTCCACCAGTTTGCAATGCTTTGTAGATTTTACACTCACAATATATTACATTTTTAATTCAGTTTTACAGTTTCAAGGCTATCCGCGCAACAATACAATAAAAATGTGTGTTTCCTTTAGACTGAAATGCACTGAGAATGTACTGTGTTGAAATAATGCTACTTTCAAAATGTGAATCTCAGGTTTTTCCCATCAGTGCAAACAGCAGCTCTCTCTCCTTAGCAATGCCCCTTTGCTACGTCACCTCACCGTGGAACGCACTGCACCAGGGACACATACCTGAACAACTAAACGCCCTGCTATTGTCCCTCAAAGAGAACAGAATTAAAGCCGCCTTTGTAGACATGGATCCGCCTATTCACTCCACTCTCAGCTATGCTACAAAGTCTGCAGCGTTCGGCAGTGACGTACAGCCTTTGTGTGCCTCTGACTGCTTTTGAATTAGTTAGAAAAATTATGATTTCTTTTGTGGTCCTGGACAGGTGCTTAGCAACAAGAACGCACTTTATATCTTTTGTTTTACTTTTCTACAGGCTAGTTATGTTAAAAATGCTGTAACAGATTTAACTATCTTCAAAACGTGAAAATCAGAAGTAGTTCATTTTATTCCTCCCTTTCTCAGCGCATTCCTAGGATCATAATTATGCACTGTGAAGAGTTTATAAGCACTTTTCACAACTTTCAGAGGCTACAGTGGAGTTTTTCTGTCATAGTAATGCTAATGCTTTACATTATGTCTATACGGAGAGAAGACAAATTGTACTTTCTTACATGAAAAAGATGTTTTTGTAGTCATGCTAACAGCGCACTTCCTGGTTCTGAGAGATAAAAGCTGCAGACGGTACACGGTTTTCACCCTAAGAGCTGCTTTTACATTATGTCTGTACGGGGGAAAACAAATTGTACTTTCTTACATGAAAAAGATGTTTTTGTACTAATGCTAACAGCGCACTTCCTGGTTCTCGCAGATAAAAGCTGCAGATACACAGGGATCTAATTTTGACCCTAAGAGCATCTCCCTGGATGAAATTTTTTGTACAATACATCTGTACTGAGGCAAGACAAATTTTCCTCAAAAACATGAAAAAAATGAAGCAAAGGCTTTTTAAAGACACAAATGGACAAAAAAAAAAAGAAATTGTGCTCTCATGCAAGAAACTCTGCAGTGTTTGGTAATAACGCCGAGCCTTTGTGCACCTCTAATTGCTTCTGAACTATTTAGAAAAATGATGATTCTGAGATATTTTCTCTTTTGTGGTCCTGGACAGGTGCTTAGCAACAAGAACACACTGACCCTGAAAGCGGTGAAGCAAGAGGACGCCGGGAAGTACTTGTGCCGGGCGGTGGTCCCCAGAGTGGGAGCAGCGGAGAAGGAAGTGTCCCTCACCGTCAATGGTCAGTATCCTGTACAGTCAGAGGGGGAATGAGGGACTGTGATCTGGTCAGGGCTAGTGTTTGGAAAACTGTGGAGGTCAAAGAAGTACCGTAGGGAGATAACAGTGTTCAAATCTCATGGTGTGATGTTTATTTATTGTGATGTAGTACTTAAAAAACTATGCCTCTTGCAGTCATTGGTACCAGATTTCAAAAGTTTACATATATAGTGTCAATAGCTATATTTAATTATGTAAAAGTAGTTTCTTTGTTAGCGGCTTTGAAAGAGCGAAAAGGACATAATTGCAACTCGCACCAATATTCTTAGATATTGGTATATTCGAATATTCGTAAAAAAGTCTATAGAGTAGACCTGTCATAACACATAAATGATAATACTGAAATCAAACTATGAACCAGAATTATCTCCCACAAAGTATTCTAAATGTACAATATGAGCTGCAATAAATAAATGCCAGAATATAACATTTACATAGTTAGTTTGTGTCTGTAATGAGTCATTCAAGTTCATAATGCAAACTTCGACTATCATAATACAGAAAAATAAACAAAAATATAAAATTAGTACAAAGATGGCTGCGTTTTCACATTCTCATCAAACTTTTAAATGTGTAAATAAAAACCCCGTAGGCCCTGCAGCACTGACTTCAGCAAGTCAAAGGCGCTGTACTTGATTTCTACTGTCTTAAAAACGTTTAAAAAAAATTCCTCATTTACTTTATGCATTCCGAGCATCCTAATTATTCACTGTGATGAGTTTATAAGCGTTCATAACTTTCAGAGGCCAAACCGCACTTTTGTCATCATAGTAATGCTAACAACTGGCCTAATCTCACACTTTTTGCTTCTCAGACAATATAACTTTTTTAATTAGATGCAGGCACAATGACCTCAAGAGCTGCTTATACAATATATCTGAGCTGGGGCTGGACTAATTTTGCTCAAATATGTGGAAAAAGATCGGGTGCAGCCCTTTTAAGAGAGAGGTATAGAAATCATTATAATTTATAATACTATTTTGGTCAACAAGGTTGTTCTTATAGTGTGTGTTATAGAACCACAGTGGAAGACATTATGAAAAAGTCACTTAAAGAGCCCATATTACAGTATTTTTGGTCTATGTTATAATGTTTCCTCATCACAAACAGACCTGGAGTTGTGTTTTGTTTCATTCATACAAGTTTAATGAACAAATCCTGCATATTTAGGCTCAGTTCCACCTTGTGACATCATGTGGTGATACAGGAAGTACCCCGCTGTGTTTTAATCTCCATACACCTTCACGAGAATCATTTGGATAATTTCAGATATGGAATTTCCAGTCTGTATGAACAAAAGGTAAACAGTAGCTGCTAACTTGAAAAGTACCACCTCATGACATCACAAAGTGGAACAGAGCATTTTGAGCTGTGGAAATGTAGACAGACTAATAATAAAGACGTGCGAATAAAACAAAACACAACTCCAGTCATGTTTTGATGAGGTAACAAAAGCTCACAAGAGTCTATTTTGCGTAATGACCTTTAATGCGTTTAACTGCTTTACACGTACAAATGCAACGGTGTCTTGACTTCACGCCAAATCACACAGCCTCGCTTTATTCCCTTCATCGTCCAACAGTGTCAGATGAAAGGCGACATTAAAGCCCGCGCCGACTTTAAACCCTCCCCGCGACTGTCAGTGGAAGTTAATAAGGAGCATATCATCGATTCCTAATGGCCGGCGGCACGCCTTTATTCGTGCCGTGGATGATAGGCGTAGTTCAATGAAAAATGATCCACGGCCCTTCTGAATTAATCAGCGAGAGGGAAATAAATGGACAGCTGTTTATTGGAAAGACGTTTTAAGGTCATGCTGAAATGTGGCTGCGAGATGACACATTTTTGAAGGGAGGCTTTGGCTCAATAACATTTGGGATGGATTAGGTGAGGATGGAAGTGCACGCTACGGCCGCGAGCTTCAAGGTTATGGCAGCCATATGTTTAATCTTTCTGATAACCATCAACATTCTGTATACTGCTATTGATTGAGTTATTAAAGGAGCTATGTAGCCTGCACTAGTTTGAAAAAAAAAACAAAAAAAACTGAACCTGGGTTGGAGGACAAGTACAAGTTTTTCCCATTCTCAGTTGCCGTGGGCGCCGACATTGTCATTCGGGTTGTATTATTTTGCATGGGGCTGCCGGTCTTGACAGCAAATTAGTTCTATATAGACGACGGAGCCATTTTAAAGCCTCCCAGAGAATCGGTGCTGTGTTGACTTGTTGGTCACGTGGACATAGAACGAACACAAATCAGACTCCTTTATATAAGATTTTAGAGGTGAAACTTTTCCCAAATTCTCCATTGAAATGAATGGGATTCCCACTTAACAGGCAAAGAAAACCTGGTTTGGAGCGTTTACGGCAAAAGTGGGCGGGGCAGGTTAAGATCAGTGTTGGACAGTGTACACTCCAGCAGCAAAAGCACTGATAAATGATCGGCTGTCGGTGCTGGGGTTTAGGTAGTGACCATTCAGATCAGATTTAGATCTTTTAGGTTTAAACCAACTGGATTTCAGCGTTGAAACTGACAACCCAAATGAGAGACTTATGTGAGGCTCATTCTGGTTTCTGATGAGCCAAAACACCAAATTAAAACAACTTGGTTATCATATCCAATGTTTTTTGTAACTAAGAATAAATCAGCATTACAATTGTTATCAGTAAAAAGCTATATTTGATTTGAATTTTTCTTCTTTAGGTCATGTTTACAAAGTTTAAAATTAAAATCTTGCATCCAGTTCCTTTAACAGTTATTGACAAAGTGAAAAGAATGCCAAAAAAGCAAATCTAAAATTCTCTTTGCTTATATTGTGGCTTCTCTGTCCTATAGCAACTTTAAATTGTATTCACCCTTTTATCTGCTGTGATGCCTCTTGCACTGTTTCTCTATTCGACTGATGGGTTTACTGTGTGAGTGCTGGCTGGCCTCTCTCCCTCGGGGCCACTGGGAAAAAAGGAAAAATGGTGCGCATTTGAGCGGGGAATAGGAAATATTTGATTTCTCCCGGTCAGCACTTTCTCAATCTGCAGCGGGCCTCTCCAGTGTCAGCCCTGTCACTCGGCCCCGTCCTGCGTCTTACCCAAACAACACGGGCCCTGGATTTATGAAAAACACTGACCCCTCTGTAGCTCAAAGTCTTTTTGACCCGCCATCCACCAGTACTTCCATCTACTTTGTATGCAGCACCCAGTCTGACCTGTCATATGCAGCGAAATGGCTATAAAAAATGGGCCTTTTCTCAGCACATAGGTTATGTTTCAGTGAAATTGAGCTGTTCAGATTTGCCGGGGTAAAAATAATACTTTAGGATGCCCTATGGTGAGTTAAAGCCACTTAAAATAGAAGGCTATGTAAAGAAACCCGAATACACTTTTAATTCATTTTAATTTAGTAAAATGTGCCATACATTTCAAGATGTATCATAAACTGTTCTGAGGAAAGCATAAACCAATAACTTAAATGCAAAATCAACTTTTTGGAGCCCTCTACCATCTTATAACTTTGTTTCCTAATCAAAAGCATGCTTGTTTGAGTAATCTAGTGATCTCTCCTGAGCCCTTTTCGACCCCCTCCTTATTGTTAGCGCATAGATTGTATAAAGAAGTTGACTAAGTAAATGTGACGTCACCCATAGCGTTCAGTTCCATTCAAATGAAGCCCATTTGGAGCACAGTTTCATATTTGGACTTCGAACGTGAGTATCATAGCAACCAAAGAGCCAATCTGGAGCAAGGCTGTTGAAGGTAACGCCCCTTCCCGCTCCTATCGCTGGTTTAGCTCGGAGTGGGCACTTAGCAAAGCTGTCAATCAAATCTGTTGCTAACACTAGCGATAGTGACCTCTGGGAAAGAAGACGTCCGATTTGTCTGTTATTAATGTTCATGTATTCATTTACGGACAAATAGTGAAATAAAAATACCTGGATCATGTAGGTTTTGTTTGACAATAAAATAACTGTATGCATAAAAATAACACCTTTAATTTGTTAACTAGATTCATCAAACTGTTTCTAGCCTTGGGCACTAAATTGTCAATCATCGTGTGCCTTAACATTGCATTTCATTCATATTTATTGGTGAGTTTAATTATTCAAATTTGCAGGACAGTCAATGACAACCGCTGCTAGCTGCTGTCTCTTACATATTGATCACAAATGTCACATAGTTTTACAGTTACATTACTTTTATTTTTTATTTATGTTTTTCCTGATCCTCATTTAATATCACTTTTTAATGAGATGCAAGTACAGCGGACATATTTTGACCTCAAAGGCTTATTCTACAATATATCTGAACTGGGGCTGGACTAATTTTTCCCAAATACATGGAAAAAGATCGAGTACAGCCCTTTTAAGAGAAAGGTAGAGAAATAATTAGAATTTATACTACTACTTTGGTCAGAAAGGTGGTTCTTATAGTGTGTTTTATAGAGTTGCAGTGGCAAACATTATGAATAGAAATTGAAACATATAGAATGAAAAAGTGACTTAAAGGGCCCATATTACACAATTTTTAATCTATGTTACAATGGCAAACATACCTGGAGTTGTGTTTTGTTTCACTCACGCATGTTGAACACACAAACCCTGCATATTTAGGCGAAAAAGTTCTCTCAAACAGAAAAAAACACTCAGTTCCACCTTGTGATGTCATGTGGTAATACAGGAAGTGCTCTCTTTCACTAGAATCATTTGGATGATTTCACCCATATGCGCCACTTAACTAAACATCTAATTTGTGTTAAGATGGACTTTATTATCCCCATAGAAAATGTGTTCTCCTTCAAACCAGCAGTACTAGTATCTTGGTCAGGAGTACCTAGCTTGAGAATCAGCCAATATCGTGAATGGTTGAAGATGGAAACTTGAGCACCGTTTTCCGTGACACAAGAAGAACGTGCAAATGGGCCCCATGTAATCTGTCTTCTTGTATCGCCCCACATTCATACTCACTTATTACCCTTTATTGACACAACGACATTCTATGGATCAATTATATGCAGATTTTCCAGAATGTTGTAGTAGTATGAGTTTAAGGGTAGGCCCTTAAACTCAAACCAGGTTCAACATTTGGCAATTTATTATGTGGCTATATCATGGCAAAGTACAATGTAATCTATAGTAAGTCATCTCTAATCTCATAATTATGAAAACCACCTCCTATTGGTGGGTTTAAGATGACATCACAACACTCTGTAGGCCACATATTATACACTGCCTGGCCGAAAAAAAAGGTCACACACGCTAATATTTCATTGTTCCACCTTTAGCTTTGATTACGTCACACATTCACTGTGGCATTGTTTTGATTAGTTCCTCCAATGTCACAAGATTTATTTCCATCCAGTGTTGCATTAATTTTTCACCCAGATGTTGCATTGATGATGGTCGAGTCTGACGCTGCACAAAGCCTTCTCCAGCACATCCCAAAGATTCTCAATGGGGTTAAGGTCTGGACTCTGTGGTGGACAATCCATGTGTGAAAATGATGTCTCATGCTCCTGAACCACTCTTTCACAATTTGAGCCCGATGAATCATGGCATTGTCATCTTGGAATATGCCCGTGTCATCAGGGAAGAAAACATCCATTGATGGAATAACCTGGTCATTCAGTATATTCAGGTGTCAGCTGACCTCATTCTTTGAGCACAGACTGTTGCTAAACCTAGACCTGACCAACTGCAGCAACCCCAACATATTTGCTTAGTTAAAACCAGGTGGCGACTTTTTTTTTTGGCCGAGCAGTGTATTATCAGGTTCAACATTTGTGTATTTACCTTTTGGATGTTTCATAGTGAAGTACAAGTATAATCTATAGTCTAAAACTCTCTCTTGCTCCCCATCTCGCACTACGACATCAACACATGATTGAATCTGACAACCTCATCCTGTCCAAGTTGTTTGCATTGAAATCCGTCGGCATGGTAACCACGCCTGATCCTAGCTACGCCTTATTTCACATTACAAGCCCTCTTTGAGTGATTATAATATTTAAACCGTCTATGCGCACGCCTTCTACCATAAATCGCCGGGCTTTATAACAGCCAGTCCCTTAACGCGATCTACAGTTCTGATTTACATCCCAAGAAGCAGCTATAAAGATCCCCCAAAGTCTATCTGAGAGGTAGATTGGATTAAGGCACGGTTTATTTTACGCTCAAAGCCAATTAAAAGCAGCAAATAAATAATGCCAGGGATTTTTCTTTTTTTTTTTTTTTTCCTTTACAGTGCATGGTTTTGCCCTTGGAGCCCGGCCTCTCCTCTCTTGGTTAATATATGAGGAGCGATTGCCAAGTAGACATATAGCCAAGTTTTTTTGTATTTTTTATTTATATATTTATATATATACTTTTTATGGTTGATGATTGAGTGTCTTTGCCTTGGCTGTGCTGTCCGCAGGTCCTCCCACTATCTCCAGCACGCAGACCCAGCAGGCACTCTACGGAGAGAAGGGCCAGATCAAATGCTTCATTCGCAGCACCCCTCCGCCGGACCGCATCGTGAGTCATGGGATAAGACGCCCAACACATCCATGTCTTAGCACCTGAAGGATCCAGGGTGTATTATGGGGGATGGGGCTGGGAATTGGTTCATAGAGGAAACAACAAACAAATGAAATTCTGAAATTGTATCATGATTTGATTAGTATTTCAAACACACACTATCTGATCGTTGTAGAGAAGGTTTCAGTCGTGGTCATCTGGACACTGTTTTTGCAAGACATTTAGACTCCCATTCAGACGTCAATTTCAGTTTGATACTGTTGACACTACTGACCTGAGACACTAGGGTTAATACTACCTTGACTTAACTATGTCTAGCCCCAAAGTGACAGTGATGGAAGAAGTACTCAATTCTGTTAAGTAAAAGTACAAATACAGGAGCAAAAAAAAAAAAAAAACTCAAATAAAAGTAAAAGTATCAGATGAAAAAATCTATTTAAGTAAAACAGATTTTGAGGTCTTATATGGCTTCAAATTTATTGATTTTGATAAAGATTTATGCTGAATTTTGTTCAGTAGAAACAATTTAGTTGTGTTTTTTAGCTGTTTTTATTTTTTTATTTTTTTTCCCTCAAACTATAAAAGTGTTAAAAATAAACCCTCAGCCTTTTCATCAGGTCTCAAATAATAATAAAAAATACTTTTACTTTTCACTCTAATATTTTGTTGGACCGCCTTTAGCTTTGATTATGGTACACATTCACTGTATGTAGTCGAGTAGAAAGTACAGATACCTGCTCTCAAAAGTAGTGAAGTAAAAGTAAAAAATACCCAGTGTAAAATGTGCTTAAGTAACATACAGATACCTAAAATGTATTCTCATACTTTTCTACTTTTACTTTGTTACGCTCCAGCACTGCAAAGAGAGGAGTTTTAGAGTGAAACCTGATTAGCTAATCAGTTACTTAACTATGCAGAAGGTGAGGCAGCCGATGTACAATAGGGGCATAACGACCCATAATGATGTTAGCAAGTAAACAAGGGCAGGGCAGTTTCACTCTAAAACTCTTCCCTGGGCACTGGAGTTATCTCAGAATAGGATCAACCCTAATGTCTCAAGCCAGTACCATCAAATTGAATAAAAGCTGATGTGTCCAGATGCTCATCTTTGTTGAGTAAGTTTAGTAAAACATAAAGGGGGCAAAATGTTGTAGGAAGATGTTTTGCTGCTCATCCAAGTCGCTTCTTCAGTTCTGCTCAGATTACTGATGCAGACTGCCTTATATCTATCTGAAGCTAGCTACACTCAAAACTCAAAACTCTGTTGTTTACAGTTTCTGTTGGTAGGCTAGGTCTGTTGTGCCAACCTAAGTGCGCACTGTGCCTGAATCCTACTTAGCATAGTCATTCAAACCCCTAATGAGTGGTTTCACACCTATTAGCTTGAATGAGCAGCAAAACTCCTACAACGTTTTGTCCAGTTGACAGATTTTATTTCTCTTTTGCTGCGGACTGAGGGATTACACAGATATGGCTAAATGTCTACTTCTACAGTCAGTAAAATTTTATGTGGTTACCCAAATACAGATCCTCCTTACGAAAAATACAGTGAGCTATTGGACTGGTGATTTATTTTTAAAGCTGCATTATATAACTTTTTTGTGGCACCACCTACTTGTCTTTCAAATTCATGAAACTTACAAAAGAAAAGATTATTTGTACCAGTTTTAGCTACCTGCAGTTCCTGAGCAGGTGAACACACATTAAAAATACACATTTCATTACAATGACATTATAAGAAGTTCTTCATTAACATCAGCAGTAAAATGCCAGCACAGCATGTCTCCTACAGTTCACACAAATATTAAAAATCATTATGTGCAAGTTTGTACAATGAATACAGAACAAATTATACATGGATTTGAGACTAGCAGGACAAACAGTAGGACATGTGTGGAATAATCATGGCATTGACATATGTGAAAGTGGCCTCGACTGTGACGGTGTTCCTTGTTTATCTTATGGGACAGAGGTTGTATCGGATTGAGTTGATCGAGTCTCCATGTAGATGTTATTCCTTTGCATGGAATTCAGCTAAAAAAAGGTATCCATGTCACATTTATTCAATTACAGGTGCTGTTATTGCTAAAACATACCTAGTAAATTAATAAAATCCTGCAGTTCCTCCACTCAAAAACGTACACAATGCACCTTTAAGTACTCACTGATACAATAAAACATGTCAGCATCATCATCAGAACGACGTTATTGCTGGCAGTGTGTTAAAAAACATACAAACAGCAGTAGTGAAGAAAAAATACACTCCAATTTAATACTTTGTAATGAAAAAAAAAAATTATACAAGATTTTGTCCACGTACTACATTGATCCACTTTCCCTCTAGTCTTCACCATTAGAGTCCACACAGCCAGGCGCCAGCTCAAATGAACTTCAAATTAGCTCTGATTCTGAAGTTTTAGCCATTTTTGAGTTTCATAATAGTTAAACTTTAGTCTAATGAAAACAGAAGGGAGCCCGGACCGGCGAGACTATATAAGCATCAATAATTAGTGTGGGCCAATCCGTCTCGTTCTCCTGGTGAAATGAGAACGTTTGATTTGCCCACATTAGGAGATAATTAGGGAACATTAAAGGATGATTCAAAGTGGGCCGCCATGAGTGAGTTATAGCCTAAATGTGTGTAGGAACGTCCCTCAAGTCTTTATGGAGCCGCTCAGTTCGTTTGAGGTAAGGGTGCAGTTATAGCCAAATAAAAACTAGAGGTGTTGTGGACTGTTGTTGTTTCCTTAGGCAGGACACTCTTGTTTTTGTTTGAATAAGTTTTGATGATTCAAGCAGCAAACTATAAAAAACTACAATACATATTAATTGAGAAGAAGTGAGTAAAAGAAAAATAAGTATGTTAGTAAAGACAATGACAACTTCTTAGTTATCGGACAATAAAAGGATGTATAATTAAAAGTAGACGGCACACTGCAGACATATTTTTACTTCAAGAGCCGTTATCTTTGTACTTGGGTAAATTTAGCTCAAATACAAGCAAATAATATTAATATAGGCGTCTGTGGAATTCCTCAGTCGCCCAGGTCTGATCCATAGTAAAGGCCGAAGTTAAATCTGTCAACTGGACATTAATATAAGTACTCATATCACTTTGGCTTGCCAGAGCATAAAATTCAGCCAAAATTCAATTCAATTCAATTCATTTATTTTTGTAACGCCCAAAATCACAACAACAGTTGTCTCGAAGGGCGTTCATGTTTTGGTTGATGGGGGAAACCGGAGTACCCGGAGGAAACCCATCCAGACACGGGGAGAAACATGAAAAACTCCACACAGAAAGGCCTGGTGACCCGGGGATCGAACCAACCTTCTTGCTGTGAGACATGAGTGATGGCACTCAGTCACCGTGCCGCCAAGACACAAAAAACAAAACAACAGGAAGAATCAGACACAACAAGAAAAATCAGACACAACAGGAAAAATCAGACACAACAGGAAAAATCAGACAACATAAGAAATCGGCCAGGAGACCAGACGAGGAGGAGGAGAGCCGGGCGAGGAGGAGGAGAGCCAGGCAAGGAGGAGGTCCAACTGTCATCGGGGCATCTGAAAGAGATACACTCCACAGGGGGAGTGGGACAGGGGACAACATGTGAATAGCATTGCTGATGAGAAAATAGGGCAAAGTAGAGGATCATTAATCTCAATACCTATGGTATTGAGATTAATGACTAAAGTATTAAAATGTGGACTAAAGTAAGAGTAATGTTACTTAATATAAATATACTTCAAGTAAAAGTATAAAGTACAAGCTAAAAAGTATTTGGAGAAACTAGAACTTCAACTGTATAATCCAGGGGTGTCCAAATTTTTTTCACCGAGGGCCGCATACTGAAACATATTTGAAGCGGTGGGCCACAAAACAGTATCAAATGGTGCATTTAACATAGTTTTGAAAGAACCATTTTACCTTTAATAAGGCTTAGATTATTATGTTTAGGTCTGTGTCATAATGCAGTGTGATATTATTCAGGTTATAGAGGTAGAATCTCTTAGGTTTGTAGTAAAAAAAATATTTCCTGATCAATTGGGGCAGTTTAGGAGGAGGCGTGAGGGCCAAAAAAATTGATCTGAGGGCCGCATTTGGCCCTTGGGCCGTAGTTTGGACAGTCATCTGTATTAACCATAGCAAAAGAAAAACTCAAATCTGTCAAAAGTTGTAGGAGTGATGACGTTTCACTGCTCATCCAAGCCCCTTCTTCAGTTCTGGTCAGATTGCTGCTGGACACTGCCTTATATCTGTCTGAAGGGAGGAGCTAACTACACTGACACTAACACACTTATTTGTTTCCAGTTTCTATTTGTTGGCTATGTCTATTTAGCATGTTTTCATTTTTTCTTTGAATAGTAAGTGAAATAAAAAATCTGATTTATGAGTTAAACTGACAGATGTATACTTACATTTACAATAAACCACATAGTCTGGTATTTCCCCCAAAAAATAAAAAAAAACTTAAAAATTAGTTAAATAAAATACAAAAATTACAAACACAAATCATATCTGTAGGTAAAGTGTAAGTGCAAATGTTCAAATGAGCTAATGTTCATATGACACTTTAGCCACTGTGAAATTACTTACAGTGAAAAGACTAACCAAAAGTTAAAGGATCATAATTTAAACCGTAACAATACTCAAGTAGAAGTAAAAGTATGGCATCTAGAAAGTAAAATTTCTTCAAAAAGTTACTCCAGTAAATGTAACTGAGTACCATCCAACTCTCATTTACATATTTTTTCCCACTAATTGTTTATGTTTGTTTGTCCAGGCCTGGTCATGGAAGGAGACCGTTCTGGAGTCGGGCACGTCGGGCCGGTACACAGTGGAGACGGTGAGCACGGACGACGGGGTCATCTCCACTTTAACCATGAGTAACATCGTCCCTGCAGACTTCCAGACCATCTACAACTGCACCGCCTGGAACAGCTTTGGATCAGACACGGAAATCATACGCCTCAAAGAGCAAGGTAACATAGAGATGACACCCACATTGTGATTTATTTTTCACTGATTAATATGTTTTAATGAATTATTTCAATAAATCAAAAATGCAAAGTACATCTTGTGAAAAAAGAAAAGTTGAAAAGTACTAGTGCAAGTTTTTCGTGTCTCTGTGCTGGGTTTTAGTTTCCTTTTTACTGGGTCGGTCTTGTTTTGAGTAGATTCTTGGGTCTTGGTTCTTGATTTCGATACTAAGGAATAGAACCGATACTCAATAAAGAATCCAGCACTACTATGATAATAAAAAAACACTCTTTTGACAATAAAACTCAATTTTTTCCCGCAACTTTTTCCAGACAAAGGTTCAGTTTGCAGTCCAACATCTTCAGAACAGTATCCCAGGTGTGTGAGAGTAAAAAAGCCCCCTCGTCCCGGTTTAAGGGGCTTTTTTACTCTCACACACCAGGGATACTGTCCTGAAGAAGTTGGACTGCAGATGGCGCAGTCATCCTGCCTCAGGTGAACACTCTGAGGAAGAACGCTAGTGAGCAATCGAAACTGTCAGGTATGAAAACAAACTAAACCTTGGTCTGGAAAAGGGATCTATTAAAATAAATTAAATCCTAGTGATGCTTAGACGTCTAGTGAATCCTAGACGATGTAATCCTTAATTTCTCATTAAAATGTAGTACTTTCTTAGATATGACCTTATATCTGTGTAATCTCTCAGTCGTCCAGGTAGGTTCCATAGTGGTCCATGAGCGTACACGAGTTTATGTGTCTTATACTTGTTCTGATACAGCTCAACCCATTCAGAAAAGGTTCATTTCCGTCCTCTGAATGTGACGTTTTGAGTATCAATACCTGGTCAAATGAGTATCTCGCTTCGATACAAGTTTTAGTATCATTTTGTATCTGACTTTCGATACTTTTGACAAGCCTGCAATTAATATTAAAGAGTAAATAAGAACAGGAGATGAAGTACCAGTGAATGAGCTGAGAACTGATTCGGTAACAAGCTTTGATTGGCTGACAGATTACAGGACAAAGAAAATGAAGTTGTGTACTGTTTTAAAGGTTAACATTTTGTTGAAATTTGCTCTATTCACATAGCAACCATGTCTTTAAACCTCTGGGGTCAGTTTGGAGTGAAGTGGACATTTATGCGCGTTGCTTTTACAGACTGTGTAAGCTGACCTTCAGTGGTGGGATGGGTGGAGCACATTTCTAATAAATGATCACAAGTGTCATTCCTTTAGCGAGCGCGCCCCATTACTCTTCACATCTCCAAAGGTCGCTTGTCAGGCAAATGTTAACAGAAATGTTCAGAGTCTAAAAGCAATTGACTGGAGCTGTTGGATGTTCGGTGGTTCTTATAGAGTTATTTCACTTAGCATTATTGGAACATATAGAATAGGGTTTAGTCTATGTTCAACATGAAAATAGACCAGCTGTGCACAAGTTGTGAAATACTTTCTAGTGTTACAGCAAAACGTTCAAATTAAAGGTGTTAAAGGTGCACTATGGAACTTTTTTGGGGAGGGTCTGCCACGTGGAAGTCTGCATAGAAATGTTATTGCTCTGCCCGGAATGTTCCATAGTACAATGACCATATTTGTCCTGCACAAATTCCATTATATGTATTTTTATTGCTAAAAAATACCTCAAAAACATGTATTCTTACAGTGAGCGGGGTCCCTTCTTCACAGATTTGACCCATTTTCAAGTAATTGTCTCTCAGATACTCTGTTCGGTTGTGGAATAAATTTTACAATGTGGAATTATTCTGCAAGGACTAAACTAGGATGAAAGTAGAGTTAAACAAATTTAAAAAAAAAAAAAAAAACAGGACTTAGGAGCAATGTAATATCTGTGAGCAAATCAGCCTTCCACCGTATGAAGGCTGCATATTTGTTTCATTTGTTGATAATATTTCTGGAACTCAAATTCTGCATCAAAAGATTGTAGACTGAACTTTGCCAACAAAAGCCATGAAGCAGGACTACACAAAACGGCACACAAAAGTAAAGCATTCAAACAGGACTAAGCCTACACTGAAAACCAGGACAAAACCAAGGTTTTAGCCATAAAGCTTATAAGGACTAAACACAGCAATATAGGACAAAACCTGGGTCTAAACCAGATAGACCTATGACTAAAACAAAGATCACTGGTTATAGTTTATAATACCAAAAGAAAGCTTTAGGGAAAAAAAACATTCTCATTATGATCCAGAGATCTGACCAGTAACTTCACTCAGGAGCGTCATCTGCTTGTCTCCACAGAGAGAGATATGTTAATGCCAAACTGTGGAACGTTTAAAAAGCAATAACATCTCCATAGAGACAAGCAGGTGGCAGTCAGACAAAGTGATGTAATAAACCTTTAAGGACTAAAGCAGATCAAACATGTGTTTTACTAGCCCTCTGCTCCACTGTGACATCAGACATGGCATACAAAGACATCTCTCCCTCGTTTGACATTCTATAGCGTGTAACGGCTAATAGGCCAGATAATAAGCTGTTTTGAACATACCTCGGGCTTAGCGGTGCAGTAAAATGATCACTTTGCAGTTTTAATAAGCCATTTGTGCACTATGACTCCTGCTAGCTCTGTGTATCCCCGTCTGAATGTTAACAAGAAACTGTCAGAGGTGTTAAAACTGTAGACTTTTAAAGATAAGAAATGAGAGTAATCAACATTAACCGTACATGACCATGACAGTATTAGAGCGGTAAAGCAATGAGTTGTTTTTAGTTGGAGTTATGTTACCTACCTAACTCTGTCAAATTCAATAGGATGGTTATAGAATGGCCATTAGGGTCATTATGTGCCCAGAGAAAGAGGTCAGAGGTGACGACCTGAATATACCCGACCCAACTATAACATGGATGAATCACTCAAAACACAACTCAGAGAAAATTTGTGATGGTGGAACCATTCACATTAGCTCAGTTGTTAGAGTGTTTGTCGTCTGATTCAAAGTTTTGTGGTTAGAGTCCCGCTCTCGAAGTAAACATCATTGATCGAGCGGTCAGATCCACTGACCCACAGTTTGGTGATGCGATTCCATCAATTCCACAGATGAAGGAGACACTTAACCCCCTCGCCCCCAGCGTCTGCGTACACTGGTGGGTGAGTGGCTCCTTGAAGTGCCTTGAACCTGGAAAAGCTCAGATCACCTCTACTGTATGGTAATTGATGTTTTAGTGACTTTTTAAAAAAAAACTGTAAATCTTGGTTTAATAATTATCGTGATAATTTTGATCAAAACAATCATGAGTCTAAATTTTACTATCGTCCAATCCCTACTTGACACACTGCCTGAATATCTCACTTACTTGTTGAACTTTGATACGGAAACTTTTAATACATATAGCCATTTTTGAGTGAGCCATTAATAAAGTCTAAAAACTGGCTTCACTAGAACTGAAATGGGAAAAAAAGCTTTTAGTTATCTTGCTCCCGAAAAAATTGAATGCATTTCAAGGACATGCAAAATTGGATAGGTTGGTGCCACAAATGCAATTTTATAATCTGCTGATAAACATTTATAATCACACCTGCTCCTGCTTTCAGTGTTTTAAATGGGGTTATATACTATACACGACTAATATATTTGTATTTTTCTGTATTTTAAAAGGAGAGTCTGAGTGGTGTCAATGGTCTCTCTCTGTTTAAATAAAGATAAATAAAAATGAAAAAAATAAAATCCAGGTATGCCCATAGTGTTCCATTGGCATATACTAGTCTATGTGTCTTATTCTTGTTCTGAAAGAGCTCAAGATCATTATAAAACTATTCAGGAATGACACTTTTTTAGAGTCAGGATCAGAATAATAATAATATAAACTATGATCAAATGAACAGTATCTATCTGCTCAAATGAGTATCTAGTTTTGATACTAGTTGTAGTAATGAGTAGTATTTGATTTTTGATACTTTGACAACCATATTCCATGCCAAAACTTAGACTACACTGAACTCTGACTCCTTATGAAACTTGTGTACTCCAGACATTATAGAGTACAGAAGACGTGTAATACATTCTCTTTAACTTAAATATTTTAGTTCTGCTGAAAAAGCCTATATAGAACAACTTTCAGCTCGCACCTTGAGGACTTTACAACTTTGTACAACAACCTCTTTAAGTTGTCGAAAAGCCCTCTCGCTCATACTTATACTGTACAAACCAAAGAATATTTCTGTGTTAGTTCCCCCGGAGTTATTTCTTTCTCCAGACCGAGGTGTAGATTGAAGGGCATTTGATTTCAGCGCAGTGATCAGAAACCATCTCATGATCGAAGCTCGGCGTGTTTATCTATTTATCCTCCCCAAGGATTCTTATTTCGTTAGATATTTCTGCAAGACGCTCACCGTAGACTCAAATTTCTTCTTCTCCTCCTCCTCCTCCTCCTCCACGTCTCTCCCTCTCTTTCTTTATTGCTTCCCAATCTCTAAAGAAGGTCAAAGGAACTGCGGCTCTTTAAAGCAGCGCCGTTGAATTATGTCTCCTGACCGCGTTGTCTGAAACACTTAGGGCCGCGCCGTTTTCAGCTGGCAGGCGTCCAGAGCTCCTATCATGATAACGGAGGAGTTATATGGAAGAAAGGCCCGGCTCGGCTTGGCAGTGGCCGCCGTGTTGATGGTAATTGTTGGGAGCCTGTAAAGAGTAAACAGCGGGGTCCATAAATAATAAAACAAATGACGAGAGCGAGAGAGAGACAGAGAGAGTGGGTGGGGAGTGTAAAATGTGAGATTGACTATAGCAGACCACCGTGTAGGGTCAGTGTTGCAAAGACAGTCGAATGATTAAGTGCAAAACTGTAGTAATTTATGTTGCCCACTTAAAAGGCTTGTACCTGATTTTAATTCCTTCTTGTCAAGATAAGTACTCTTTACATCATGTACATCGTGTATTATGCGGTAAAAGCTGCCAAAAAAACAAAAAAACAATCATAAAATATAATCTATTCACTTTGCGTAGTGTTTTCTCAGATGATAACTAATACAGGGTCACCTTTTTCATCCAATCACGTGCATTGTTACTAAGAATCATGGGAAACAACTGCCTGACACTATCCCAGACAGTTGTTTCTGTGTCCTGGTCATGGATCATAACACATTCTACCTCTGGCTCGGGGCGAGATCGATTAGTGGCCGCTCTAGGTACTGCTGCACCCAGGCGCTTCGGCCCAAAAAGAATTCTCCCATAGACCACAATGCATTTTTTGGGACTTCAAGCTGCCCCTAATCGGCTAACACGGCATCCGCAGCTTCCACAAAGGTCGGATTTTGTAGGGATTCTTCTCTATTTTCACAACAAGCCCCTAAACGTTAGCTTTGTAAGATTTAGCCTAGCCCCGCTCTGAGCCCGCGCTAGCTCCGCTCTAGCAGCTATCGATCTGTTTCTAACGTCACATGGTGGGAAGCGCTAGCCCATATTGAGGAAGCGATGCGGAAGAGGGAATTATTTTTGGGGCCATGAAAACAATACGACGCCATTTTGGGTTCACCTTCCACATTTTATTATACCTCCATGGTCGTAGTGCAGTATCACAGTGGGAGAGAGCTAAATGTTCAAACTAAAACATGCTCCTGGCTCATAATTTAAAATCAGATACAGGCTCTTTAATCTTTGGGCAATGTTGTAGTATAATGGCTAATTTCAACAGGATAACTACTATAGAAAGTTGTTTTGTGGTTATTTTGAGTCTGTATTTTGGAATGATTATACAACAAATCAAATCAATTCATCATTTTATTCTTCTAAATAATATGCTGTCACAAGTCTGAGACCAAAGCGAAGTTTTCTCATCACGGAAAGCTAGGAACAACTTGAATGCTGGCGTGAACTTCCTGATTAATGAACAATAAAATACTTTCTAATTGACGCAGACATATTTTGAACTAAAGAGCTGGTTATACAAAATATCTGTACTAGGCCAAGTGTTTCTACCCCATGATGTTTTTGTCTTTATCGAAATATCAAAATCTGCACTGTGTTGACGTCTTGTGTCTATGTTGTTGTGTTACAGAGACGCTGAGGCTGGCTGTGATCATCGGAGTGGCTGTGGGGGCTTTTCTGGCTCTGTCCATTCTGCTGGGGACACTAGGGGCCTTCTGCTGCACCCGCTTTCAGAGAAGTAAGAGAAGAACTAATGTGACTTTTAAAAAAATATACTCCACCAGTCAAAAGTTTGGACACACTTTTCTTCTCCCTGGATTTATGAATGAACACATACAGGATGTAGTAAACAAAATATTAACTCAAAATGACATTAATCTTATTTTAGGTTTTAAAAATCATTTGTTTTGATCACTGCTTTCTACAAGTCACTCACAGATTTAGCTCATAACTTCTCAGACACTGATGGATGCACACAGAGAAAACAATCGCTCCACGACTTTCACCATGAAGCCTTGGTACTTGTACACGTCTTAAAATGTTCGTATTGACTCGCTATACCAATTCCTGATATTTTGCTATTGTGTTTGTAACTCAACATGTGAACATTAATAACAGACAAATCAGACGCCTTCTTTCCTCGAGGTCGCTCTTGCTAGCTTAGGCAATAGGTTTGGTGGCAGCGTTGCTAAGCGCCTTGTCCCTTCTTAACCAGTGGTGCGGGCGGGAAGGGGCGTTACCTTCAACAGCCTGGCTCTGGATTGGCTCTTTGGTTGCTATGATACTCGCAACTTGGCTCCAGATTCGCCCCTATTACTGCTAGCTTCGATGAGCTTCATTTGACTGGAGCCGAGCGCGATGTGACTTCACACTCACTTAGTCCACTTATTTATACAGTCTATGCATGAGACCAAATTCCAGTAAATACTAAATGCACTTTGACTCAGATTGTTTTATAGTCACGCTTATTGGCCACCGCTTTCCAGTTCATTTTCGCATTAAATACAGTAACTACCCACCACTGTTGTGAAATGAGCCAATTATGCACCAAACTTGTTATTTTGAGTTACATGGGTAAAAAAAATTTTATAAATAAAAAATCTAATTTATAATCAAATTCAGAAACCTCCACTTCATGCCCTTTCACACTCTTGCTGACACCGCTGACAAAAATAAATTTAACACGTTAACCCTGAACAAGCATTAACGCATGACAAAATATTCTAAAACTCACTTGTAATTCCATAGTTTTTGCCTTAACATTTTTCACATGTTTACCATTTTCTACCAGAACTTTTTTTATGTCAAAAGTTTCATTGCCATCTCGCTATTACTAAAACATTTAACCTCTCCAGCCTTCCAGCTCGAATTACCAAAAACTGAACTGCGTGCGGTTATGAAAATCTATGTATTTGCATGGTCAATTTTGCAGAATCAAAGGTTACAGCACTAGCACTGAAGGAAAAATCCATATTATTGATCCCAAACGCTGTGCCGAGTGCTATTCATGAGTAGTGCTAGCCGTAGTGTTATTTGAGTTTCTTTTGAGCAGAGCCTTGGCCTTGGTTCCTGGCTCTGTACAAGTCTCTTGTGGTTTCATTTTGCCTTGGTTAAAGTGCATATGACACGTTACACGACTCATTTCACTAAAACACAGTTAACATGAAGTATATTTCAAAGGTTACTAAAAAAAAAAACTAAAAAAAAAAAACGTGCCTAGTTTTTAAAGTTTTGTGCAGTTTCGAACTTGCAATTTCACTTCCTGGTTGGACACGGGCAGGAAATATGACGCATGACACATAGAGGTAATGCCTTAACTGTTACTTAGCAACCACACTGTAAACATTGGTCAAAACGTACACAGTAAATTAAATTACCATGATTATGAGTCTAATCCATAGACTCTATATATAAATGGACATAGCTAACCCGCTAGTTGCCGCGTTACAAATAGAAAGTGATCATTAACTCTGACTCCAATTTACTTTACATTGCTCTACATTATCCTGGTATTTATATTTTTTGGTTGCTATGATACTCGTCAGAGTTAAAAATATGGACCTCGATTCCAAATTAGCCCTTGTAACTTGTAATTAGCCTCAATGAGCTTCATTTGACTGGAGCCGACGTCACACTCCCTTAGTTCACTTCTTTACACAATCTACGGTCCAATCATAACTAAATTACACAATAGTTATGATTAGACTAATACAAATAATAACAATGCCTTTATTTTACTAAATGAAGGTTTAATCTGTCAAAAAAATACCGTCTTTGTGTATAAATCGTCCCTGTCCCTTCTATTTCTGAACTTTTTCCTGACAAACTATGACAAAAACATGAAAACCTGTCGTATGTATCAAAAACATGTATAAATAGTTAAGATTAGATTAAAGGGAAAATTATACAAAACACAAACATAGGAAGGCTATTGTGTATTTTCCCCCTATCTTTATGTTCTTAAAGAATATTTTACATGTATGTTGTAACTTAGTCTATATTTTTTGTCTATATCATATACACTTTAAGTATTTCTCTAGCCTACACTGTCTAACTAGAATGTTTGCTGCTTTACAGAAGACGTCCACCTGGTGATGTCCTCCCTGCCTGTGTCCCTGTCCCGCCCGAGAGATGGGAAGACTGAGAGTGAGTTGTTGAGTTGGTTTTGTTCTATAAAAGTCTTAAAATTGGAAAAAAAATATGTAAAAAATGTAGAGATGGGACAATATCTCATCATCAACACAACAAAGAGTCTACACCGCGGATGGATAGCTGCAGATCACGCTAGCGAGCAGCTGAAGGACTACACAGAACGCTGCCGAATCCTACACGCATCACCGATTAAGAAAATAAAATTGGAGAAAGAAGTTAGTACAGAGCAGTGGGCGTATGACGATGAAAACGGGGATTGATCGGCAAAGTACGTCTTGAAAATAGCTGGTTAAAGATTGCTCAAACATGCACAAATCACTTCAAATGCAACTTTGGGTGAGAAAATTACGAGGGGAAACAACTATCACATGGTTAAAAGCTCTAAAAAGTGGACTTTGCACCATAGGTTTGCTTTAAGAAAATAGCGGTCCTTAAGAAAATTAAAGTTACATACTGCAGCATATACAATGAAATCAAATCCCCTGCACCCGGGCTATGTTTACACACACACTGACATCTGAATAATCTTATTTCTGGAGCTTTAATATTATTTAAATGACATGCAAATCGCAAAATCTGATGTGAGCAATCAGAGGGACCGTATTCAGAAAGAAATGTGATTATTTTACTGTTTACGTGTCATTTTAATAGACTTTTATCTGATTTTGAGCAGCCACTGTCGCTCTTTTCTCCATTCTATTCAGTCCTATAAAGCCTTCAATAGCCAATATTTTAAAAATGCACCAGAAAAAGGTACAAATAAGGCAAATGTGTTCAGTTTTGTTTACCGCAAACTAATTAAAACTCAACAATGACCTTTTAAACTTACCATGTTCTGCCTCCTCCGCCCTCATCTTAACTCATCTAAAATGAAGGAATCTCCTAATTAATACCCAAAAGTTTAAATGCCATCTACACATAATTTCTAGGGGACAAGGACCTATTGCAACTTTATTTTCTTTCTCAGTTCAAATAAATAAAAAATAGTAAAGTTAGTTCTTAACGCACACCAGAGACTTGTGATTCTGCTTGCTGGATCCGAACAAGGAATCTGACAGAGCAGAGGCGGAACAGCTCCTACAAGAAAAGCTGTATTCTAAGTCAGACCAGAGAACCATGGCATTTTCTGGATACAGGCCAAACCACAAGATATTCTCTCTATGAAAGTTGGCAGCAACAGGGGAAATATGCAAAGAAGTGCACCTTGTTATGTATTAGCTGCATGGGCTAAAAGAGAAATAGAAAAATATGCTTTATAATAAACTCAGACACTTTGTTATTGGTATTTCAGGGTTTATAAGTTGATGTTTGAAAGCTAAAGCTGCACTACGTAACTTTTTGGTGGAAGGTGAGCCACACTGCTACAGCTCAATCACGTGGCTAGCCGATGCTACTCTGCGTAACGTCATGTTTTTGCTATTTAAATCTTGTCTTCTCACCAGTAACATGTAAAAAAACGATGTCTTGTGGTCACTAGATGCTCACCAGATGCACATATTTGTAAATCGCAAAGAAAAGTTGGTTAGCTTTTAGCTCAGATGCCAGTTTCACACTAATTATCATCTAAAATAAAACACCAAAAGGGTTACACACTCGACAGTGACTTTTAACAAGGTTTTGACCTCATGTAAATGTGGTGGATGGGTTGGTAACAGCTGACAACCTCTTCATTATTCATAATTTGTGATTTTTGCGAGCTAATGCTAACGGTTATTGGGAAAAATACATAATGACTGGCTCCGGTGTTTGAATCTAAAATCTTCCTGTACTAGTAGCCAAGTTGCTAAGTGGTTGATTGCATGAATATTGAACGTGGCATCTAATAATTGTCTATGTATATGTCTATTTCCATGGAAACAAGCAAGTTACAGGTCAGATTTGTGGAGAGTCAAGCTAGCTCACAGGAAGAATGCATGTTTATCAAGGTATTTTTGAGCAATAAAACACTTGTATAATTGAATAAATGCAAGCTAGACATGTTTAATGCTATTCTAGACAAGGCAGTAACATCACCATGGAGACAAGCAGGTGGCTTCACTGGAAAAGTTACATTAATTCAAGTTATAAAACATGAAATGCCAATACTAAGTTCAAAAATCCTCAACAAACCAGATTTAGGCGCAGTAACTTTTTAACAGTAGAGCACCCTCGACCCCCGTCAGTGTTAAACAAAGTGTGGGCAGTGCGCTGTCTGCTATTGTTGTCGCCATTAGCGTAGCACTCGATAGCCACTTTGCGCTAATAACAGACATGACTCAATGCAGAAAAAGCTTTGAAAACATGAAAAAAATAATTATCGTGAATTACATTGTTAATAATAGTGTTTTTCATCCACAGGCTTTGAACCCACAGTGACCCAAATAGGAATAGGAGGCATACATCTACTTAGCATTTTAATAGATTTTACGCTAGTATGTTCAAAGAATGGGAATGACGCGGGTGGATGTTGTTCTGTAGTGAAGGCACCTGCCGATACTTTAGCATTGATTGGTTTGTTGGTAGGTGTGAGGTTGACATTGATGTTGGCATGTTGTCGATGTGACATGTGGCCATTTTGCACTTGAACGGAGAAGCAATAGACAGGTGGAAGAGTGTCCCTCCAGCTATGACATGGGCATCATTAGAAGAAGAAGATCTATGTGTCCTGCTAGCATCATTGACTAATTTCCTAATTAGCGCTGTCCAGAAATGGGTAGTAATTAGTTGTATTTCCTCTACTATTGAATACTGCTGAAATAAATCTCATTGCAAACTACCAGAAAGGAAATTAAATATTGTTATTGGCTGTTGTCATAGTTCACGACCATAGACCGTGTAAAGAAGTGGACTAAGGGAGTGTGACGTCACCAGTAGCTCATCGAGGCTAGCAAATATAGCGGCAAATTTGGATTATCATAGCAACCAAAGAGCCAATCCGGAGTGAGGCTGTTGAAGGTAACGCACCTTCCCGTCCCCACCATTGGTTTGGCAAGGAGGTAGTGCTTAGCAACGCTGTCAATCAAACCTGTTGCCAAGGCTAGCGGGAGCAACCTCAGGGAAAGAAGGCACCAAATTTGTCTGTTATTAATGTTCATATGTTGAGTTACAGACAAAATAGGGAAGTAAAAACACCAGGATCATGTAGAGGGGGTTAATAAGAATATTTGAAGCCCAAAATGTCACAGTTCTGCCTGTTTGCATGATTTATCCCCAGTCCGACTCCGTTTTTCAGCCTGTTCCGGCCCTTCTTTTGTTACCTCCCTGCTTTCCCTGCAACTGCCTCTCATTTTGTTAATCAGCCCAGGGTCGTCTGTGTAAACTGTTTCTGTTCTGTGAGTTCTTGCTAGATTTTTGACCAGTCAAAAGCAACACTAAAGCCCTATATCTGAAATACCGTGTTTGCATATCTGAAATTCTGAACCTGCAATTGTCTCTGTTTGAGTTACCTGTTCCTGAGTTTATTTGCCCAGCCTGTTTCCCTTATTGAATCCCCAGTGTGGAAGAGATTTTTGTTGATATTATGAGACATTATTCCTCAGTTGTTTAGTCCCTGATATATTCTGAATCACCTGCTTAAAGGACACTTTCTGTTGTAGTTTCTAAGACATTTGACTGTTCTCTTTGTGTTGCATTTGAGTCCAGTTTACCAGCGTGATACAAAATGATGAGTCTGAAAGCAGCAGTTACACACAGGGGGGTGACTGTTTTTCAATATAAAGTGAATTGGAGTCAGAGCTGATGGAGCTAGAAGCACGTCCATACTCCTATTTGGAGCACGGCGGATAGCGGGTTAAGCTTTGTCCATTTCTTTTTACAGTCGACGTTCATAACACATTAAGACACATTGGTATTGTTGAATTAATAGCACATAATTGTAGCTAGTCATCTCCGTCTCCAGAGCTCAGAACACTCGGTTACACCATTAGGCGGTAACCCCACTGTTATTTATGTTCTAGTCTAATTTAAATTGCTTCACTTTTTCTTAGTGCACCAACTTTTGCTGGGGCTGTTTTAACTGTCAGATTACATTATTTGTTGACCTGTCTTATGGTTATTATCTCTGCAATTACTGGGCCTATCCACATGAAACATAAACTGGCATTTTCAAAGTCTGTCAGTATAAATACACAAAGGTGATTTTCACAATAGCTTCAGAAAGTTGTTTAAAGGACTTTAAGCTGTGAGATTAATATAGCGAGTTTTGGGACCTAACGGCTAACAAGTAATTATAAGGCTCAACTTTTTGGATTTTGTTTTTGGATATTTCTGTGAGTCTCCCGTAGAGTTATATATAAGCCCCTTCCCCCCCATCTGAAATTATGACATCGTCCAATGAACACTACCTTTTAACCCTCCCTCCGCAGCTTGACCTTATCTCACTTCGTCCGCACTCGCCTGAACTCCCCCGGGTCGCTGCTGCTGCCTCTGATCCTGATCAATAGCTGCAATCTAATATTAACGTGGCTGTGTGTAGGCCTTCTGAGAGCATGCATATAAAACGCTCTGCCTGTCACCATGATTAGTTTACTGTGTTCTCCGGTTCAACAACAAGAAAATGATCCCTAACACAGCAACTTGCCTCGTTTGCTACTTTTCGACCAAGAGGTTAACATACGCTACCGATCAAAAGTTTGCACACTTTATGTTTAATACGTTAGACTTCCAGAATCAGCAAGATATGTGAATGTATGTAGTGAACAAATAGTTAAATACCTCAATTGCATATTGTTTTTTCTGATTCTTCAAAGTGGCCACCCTTTACTTTGTTGACGATGCAAACACTTGGTGTATGGTGTCATTTGGCTGTCTTTAAGTTGAAGCGTGTATACAGAAATGGTAGTACTACAAATGACACCATATTGGCGTTCTCTCAATGAGCATTTCAGGTGACTTTACCATGAAGGTTTTCACGTCACATTGGTGCCTTGTCACGATCAAGAAATGCCAAAAGTGAGGCTATTTTTCAAAATATAAAACATTTTTTGAGTTATTATTTTGAGGGGTTTTTTTTTTCATATTTTTGATGCCTTCAGTGAGAATCTACAGTTTGAATAGTCATGAAACAAAAATTGAGAAAATGTGTTTAAACTTTGAACTGGTAGTGTACATTTTCAACTAAGTATTATCTTGGAAAATACAAGAGCCAAATGGAAGCCAGGACTAAACCAGGTACACAAAAGACAAGCCCAGAACAAAAAATGGTGTAAAACAGGTCTACACTGGACCAGGCCAATGTAAGGTCTGAACTAGGACTAAATCATTTCTAAACTAGTTCTATACAGTACAGTTTTCTGACATAAGCAGGTCGTCCAGAGGCATAGAGACTTGTACGGCCCCTAAATGCTGAATATCCCATCCTTAAAATCCTGTAACAATGTATTTGAGTACAATTTGTCTCGTTCCAGTACAGGCCAAAATATGTCCACTGCATTCTGTCTGCATTTAATTATAAAGTGGTGTAGTGTCTGATAATTGTGAAGTGCACAATAGCATGCTAGTTGTCGTTAGCTTTACCCCGACAGCAAATCAGACAGTAGGGAAAAGTGCTTATAGTGGTGAATAAATGGGATACTCTGAATGCATGAGGTAAGTGAGGAGCAAAGGCCAACGTACTTCAGACTGAATGTTACGGCTCTGTCTTGGATCATGTTTAGTTTCACTGTTTTCCATGTTATTTTTTGTAGTTCATGTGTTTTAATTTGGCATGTGTCCTGTGTACTTGTGTTTTTGAGTTTTACTTCCTGTCTGCTGATTGCCTGCCTGACCCTCATGTGTTTCTTTTGTCTTGTTTCCTGGTGTATTTTAGCTTCATGTTTCTCCTTGTCCTGCTGTTTGTTCATTGTCTGTGATTCCTTGATCTTGGACTATTTTGGAATTTTCAGTTTTATCTTCTCCAGTGCTATTTTGTTGATTGAATTGTTATTATTAAGCAGTTTTGGATTTTGGGCCTCGTGACAGGCTCTTAAACAGGCATTACACAACTCTTGCCATCTTTTAAATTGGAGTTTTATCTGCAAATTACTTATAAAATGAGAGACATAGCACAAGGCTGTGAGACGAGCGGAAAGGCACTGGTTTGAGCAGGTTATAGTGAGCTGAGTGGGAGACGAGAGTTTCCTGCACGGAGAGAAGCTGGAGAGAAGCCGGTGTTCTGCAGAGCTGAACACCGATCCTTTCTCTGCCTTCGCTGCCGCTGTCGTGCCTCCTCTCAAAGTTTACAGCAGTGTTTCTGTCGGTCATAGAGCAGAGACGTGTCTGTACTCACCAGAGAAAAGCAAAGCGTGTGTGTTTTCATTCAACAAACTCTGATCGAGACACTGGTGCGTTGGCCATGACTCTGGACCATTGCAAACTGTTTAAGATGATCTCGCATAGGGTCCCCTTAAGTTAAAGTTGCATTGATTCTGTTTGACTTATGTAACTTAAGCGCTGTACTTTTTCACTTCTTCAGGTTTTTTTGTTTAGTTTTTTTGGAAATGTGTAGTTTAGAATGATGCAAGTCTTGTATTGTAGAGCGGAGTTTTCAGTTTCCTGCCCAAACCTGTTTTTGTTCATTTGTTCATTCATGTAAAATATTCATCTTAATATGAATATAGACTGTGCTTAGATTATTAAAAATAACAAGATAATGAGATTTTAGTAATAGTAAAACACAAAACATAACATTTTAAACCAGGGGTGTCAAACACATTTTCACCGAGGGCCACATCAGCAAAATGGCTGCTCTCAAAAGGCCAAATGTAAAATAAAACAAACTCATTTTAAAACTTGTTAATTAACTGTTTCTATATTTATTACTTATTCAAGTTTTTATTGCATATTCATTTGCCTAGATGTAAAAATATGGCTGTGTAACTGTGTATCTCCTGATAAATTGAGATTTTAAGACCATCATACCTTTTAATTTACCCTGTCGAGGGCCACATAAAATGATGTAGAGGGCCACATTTGGCTCGCGGGCCTTGACTTTGACATATGTACACTTAAATTAGGTGAATTTTGAATCAACCAACAAATCTAAACTGTCTAAATTCAAACTTTTAGTAATACTCTTGAATCTATGTGAAATAAAATACAAATCAAGGTAACTATGGCAACACAACTCCAATGATTCTCACACTACAATTTGAGAACCACCGACAGCTCTCCTTTGACATTTTGAAAGCACCAGCTGTAGCGGCGGACTTAACTTACAAGTGCTGGCTGTGCAGTATGTTATAATCAAACAGCAGTTCCTTGTTACAGAGCTGAGGCGAGGAGCTGTTAAAGCCGTGCGAGGGAATATTTTTGTAAGAACAATGAGGAAGGTGAGATGAAAAGATGGTTCTGTAGATGGTACTCAAAATCTCCAGGCAGGACTTTAATGTCAGAGCTTGGTACTATTTTTACTGTTTTTACATAGGGACAAAGCTGCTGGATCAGACTTTTCAAGTTCACTCCTTCAGAATTTTGAATATTGTACAAAGCAATACCCAAAACGACACCCGCCAGTCTATTTCAGCTGCTCGTGTCTCATAAATTCAGTTCAAAATGTGAGCATAATAACCAAATGTGCAGCCTCTGAGTCAGTAAGAAGTTAATGTTTTGTTTTTAATGGGTAACGGCAAACCAAAAATAGTTATAATAAAAAAGCTATAATATTCCCATCTTATAATGTCATAAATATCCATGGTAAAGGACTGTTGCCATAGTGACTAACAACTTAAAGGTGCTGTATTCTTGAAAATGCCCCATAACAGACAATCAAGTATCAGGCAGTTGGTTTCCCATGATTCTTAGTAACAGTGTGTCTGATTGGATGAAACTCTCAGTAGCTTCTGTATTAATGCCATGCTCTGTAAAATGAATAGATTATATTTTACAGTCTTGATGTTTTTCTTATTTAGCAGCTTTTAACATAATGAAAAGAGCATTTATCTTGACAAGAATTAATTAAAATCAGGAACAGGCCCATTAAAACTAAATATTGTATCTTTTGAATGGGAAAAAGTCTTCAGAATGTCACATATATCTGGAAGCTGAAACCCGTTAATACTTGTAACATGTTATTTCACGTATTCAGTAATAAATGCTGTTAAAGTTATAAAAAGTAATAACTGTTGTTTTTAAAGTTCATATACTTTTAACCACATCATTTAACTCTTAAATTGCCTTCACTGCACGTCTCACTCCTGTGCAGCCATGTCACTTGTGCATGTCTTCTCTCTAGATCTTAAAGGATCAGTCACGGCAAAAAACGACATCCGTGTGGAGATTGTTCACAAGGATCACAACGCAGCACGAGAGAACGAGGAGCACGCCAATATGAAGCAGATGATGGTAAGCTCTAGAGTCTCAGGACGAAGTGTTCTTACAAACAACACGGTACTTAAGGCTTCTTCAGAAGTGTCTGAAAATCTGAAAAACATGTCAAAAACAGAGAGGGCAGCACTTATGTATTGAAATTCTGCTGTTTTACTGTAGTGCTCATCACAAAGAATACAAATTCTACTTCCAGTCTGACAGTAAACAACATGTTTACGAAGTATTTTGTATAAAAAGAAAAAATAGTCTGCCTGAGGACGTAACATGAATCTGATGCCTGATCTCTGAATTTTTTTTTTTTGCAAAAAAAAAAAAAAAAATTCTTGTTTAAGGCCATATGTTCAGAGTCTGCTGTCATTCTAGAGAAAGCTGTAATTCCCAATTAGTTGGTTGTAAATGTCAATCTATACTCCAGTTACCCATTATTGAGTAACTTGAGTTTTTAAAGTTATTCAATACCCCTGTAACACTCTAACACGGCCCTAATGGTCCTTTGACTGTGGACTAGTGCATTTCTGTGAGTGACAAACTGTATGTGAATCTACAGATCGACCGAGGGGAATTCCAACAGGAGCCTGTCCTGAAGCAGCTGGAGGTGCTCCCGGAGGAGGAGAAGGAGTTTCAACACATCAAGGTAACTATGGAAACATATGGTGACAGTGGACTAAAGACGAGTTTAGAAGTTTTGAATCATGAAGGCGATTGTTTCAGTAGAAGTGAGTGTTTTATGTGGATGAGTAGTTCCTTGATTAGATAAACTTTAAGTGCAGGTTTTATTATTTTTGTAATTATTATTTAGTTCAGTGAGATAGTACCTGTGTTAAATATGTATCACAGTTTTACATCAGTTAAGTGGCAGTTTTTGGGAGAAAAAAGTTGAGAAGAAAAGTATAAAAATACAGGAAGTAGGGTCAATTTATACAAGTGAATATTTTTACCTATAGTCATCTACAAGGAACATTTACGCTCAACACATTTTCTTCAAATTTAACAAAATAAAGGCATTGTCATGTATTGCTATTAATCAGATCTCACTTTTGTGGAATTTGGATAACTTTTACCCCTTGTTAACATTATGCGTGTTAGGTAACAGCAATTACCTCTAAGCATCGTAAATTTCTACGATACTTTCGACTATTGACTGTACCTGAATATAGGCCGCACCAGATAAAATGTAAAAGAGAATAAATTGTGTACATATATAAGCCGCACTTGGATATAAGCTGCAGGTTTTCATGTTGTAACAAAAGATATTTACACAAAAAGACGGTACACTGAGGTTTTCTTGTTTTAATTTAAGACACTTTTTTTTCTAACTGTGTCTGAAAATCGGCATCAACACAGAATGAACATAGCTGCAGGTTTATAAAATAAAACTGCACCAACACGGCCCATCTGCATGTATTTCCTCTGAAAGCTTTTTATAGTGATTAAGTTCTTCTCGTTGCCGCCTCCAATGTTGCACCATCAGTTCATTAAACCCGAGCTTACGTGCAGTGGCTCTATTTCCTTCTTTGATGCCAGATCCATTGCCTTTAACTTAAAAAGCTGCATCATTTTACTTTGTGTGTTTTCCATGTTGAGGATGTGTGCATGACAAAATGACAGTTCAAAATCAAAACTAGTATTTTCTTCAGCGCATAATCTTTCCCCATGTCTGTCTCACTTTTGTGTTTACTATTGGAGTGCGCCCCCCGGTGGCCATTAGCCTGTAATCTATAAATTAGCAGCACTGTTGTGTAGGCCGCAGGATTGAAAGTATCGGCTTATAGTTCGAAATTTACAATATGTCATGTCTACTGCTCATGTCCAACCAGGAAGTAAAATTATAAACCACCAAAATTTAAATACTCGAAGGAACTAGGCAATTTTTTTATTACATTATGTTGATTGTGTTGTGAAATTAGTATTCTGACCTGCCCTATGCACTTTTAGCAGTTTGATTATGTCATGAATGGAGAGGCTGAGGAGGCTGATGGTTCTGCTGTTCTGGTGGATCTTGTTTTATTGCAGAGATTATTTTGTGTGTAAAATGCAAAAAAAACTAAACAAAACAACCTTACCCTTATAAAATCGAACCTAATCAAAATGAGATCCAAGTTATTCAGAGAGTGGAATGTTATTTGATGGAAATAAATGAAAATCAGCTGTGAGAAAATTAGACAAAAAAAACCTCTTTTGCCAATGTATTAATTACACAAAATAGTTTGACAGCAGCCGTATGTTAGCTCATTATCCACACAATGGCTACTTTATTAGTTACACCTGTTCTACTGGCACAACTAGGCTACTGTGAAATACCTGCTGACGTTCTGCTTTAGCTTGGAAAGAATTTGGAATCATTTCTAACTTTTATCAACAACAGAGAATATCGTAATTTGATACATTTTCGATCGATTCTTGGCTCTGACATTTTGCTCCATTATGCTGCCTATACTCAGAATTTACACCTGGAGCTGCAGTGACACGTAATATAGGAAAAGCTGTAGACACATATGTATTTAAAAGCATCAATTTACACCATATTCTCACGTTTAAACACTGTTAAATAAATAACTGTTTTGTATTGCTACATATTCATTATTAATTAGATTTATAGACAAGACGAACGATGCTTTACATAGCAATAACAGGCCATGGCTGCGGTGCTAATTAGGCTACTTAGCGATGGTAATTAGGCTACTTAGCATCTAAGTTTCAGTGGCACATGCCTTTTCCTTTTTTTAAGTTGTCCTTGTAAAACAGACAAGTCACTCCCGAGTCACTCCCGAGTTCCTGGATGCGATCCATGTTGTTCACGCTACTGTAGTGGTGTAAAAGAACTTATTTTGAAAGGGCATGAGAAGTTTATTTTGACACAATGTGCTTATTTCCTCTCTGTCTTAATAAAAAAGCCTGGAGACACTGAAAAACTAGAACTCTTATCTAATTTCAGTGACTTGTAGCATAAGGACATGTGTATAACATTGCTGGCACATGTGCTACACTGAAAACAGTAAATCTTATTAAAACACAAACATTTTAAAGTATTTTCATGAAACAATAACTAGTTTAACTGGTTAGGAATAATAACTTATAAAAATACATAGCAATTTGTGAGCAGCGATTTGTCCAATTGACAGATTTATACTTGGTCTTTTGCTATGGATCAGACCTGGACGACTGAGGGTTTACACAGACAACTTATAAATACATTTTATCTTGAAAGGGGCCAGGAAATACTTGAACATTTGAAAGAAAATTATGGCTTAAATACTATAAACATTAAAAATATGCAATTTATATAAGATCTTTTTTTCTTTTTTGTGTCTTTTTCATCATATTCCTTTCCGTTCAAAAACAGTTACTAGGATACGGTTTCAGTATCAGTATCAATGTTGATATTCAGTACCAATATTTTTAATGGAGCCTCATTCTCTCTATGCTCTTTATGAACAGACTAATGGGTCAAAATGAAAATAAAAGAGCATTATATGTCTGTATGTCTGCACAAAACTGTAGCAAATGGTAAATATCAGTTATCGGTCACAGCATTAGGCCAAATATGGTTACTGGCTCAAAAAAAATCCATATTTGCCCATCCCTACCAGTTACATCACTATTACGAGTAGATCTTACCCAAGGACAATATCAGATCAGGTTTGAACTGCGCACCATCTGGTTACTCAACATAACCCACCACACTACTGCCTCTATCATATCTTCTGTATATGCAGTAGAATAACAGCTTTTTAATACCATAATTACATCGTATACACAGGTAAATTGTGCTTAATGAAGCTTTACCTCTTGCATAATCAAATTACCCTCATTGCATGAGTTGTGGGGGCTCTGGGGACAGACAAAGAGGGAGATAAATGGTCGCGTCCCTGGTCATTTTCCCATTGAACCCGGTGGGAAAATGAGCGGGAGAAACTAAGTGAGTGATTTTTTAAATGTAATTCTACATTAGCTCAATAGCAGCTTCAATGGGATGATTTAGACACTGTTATTAGTCTAAGCCGAGCACTGCCTCCTGGTCAGGAAAGTCACACCGAACAATACGCCTTGCCTTTCACTTGTGTTAGATGGTAAATGCGTTGTAAATGTAAATTGAGGGGTATAGTCAAAAGGTTAGTCTGTAAAATTGGGCTGCAAAATTAATCACTAATAGAAATCACAGTTTGAATGGACACAATTAGCTAATCGCAAAGGATCTAATTTTTTAAGTACCATAATTTAATCCTTTGCAAACAAGTTCTGAAATGTGATTCTAGTATTATCTGTCAGTTCATATATCATATCATGTCTCTGTTAGTTACTGTAAATGTGTTCAAAATGTGAACTTTGAACAGAATCCCATTATTAAAACAGAAATTACAAATCTAATTGCAATCAGAAAAATCACAATTTGATGTTTCTCCAAATTGTTCAGCTCTACTGGACAATTTGGTGCACCATTCACTTCAATGTCTTTTTATCTGTGCACCATTCACTTATATAAAACATTGTTTAATTTACTAATTTGCTTATACTGTTTATAGCATCAACATTTTATATTAGCTATCCTTAAAGTGGCTGTACATGTTTTTTCATATATTAAAGTAAAATTTGGCCTGCAGCTCTTAGGGTCAAAATGAGGCCCCTGTGTACTGTCTGCATCTAATTATAAAGAGCTTTATAGGGCTCAACTAGCTTTATAATTGTAATAAACAATGTCTTTATAAACACGCTTCACAACAGAGACTAGAGCTGAGCTAATCACATTCCTGATAATGGTTAATGGTGGACCAGTGTTACTTCCTGGTTCATGGCCTATGGACTTTAAGAGTCCTGCAACTCCTGTGACTTTGAAACCTGCTGCAGTTCCAAAAGAAAATTCCCCATTCATTTTTTCCCATAGACTTACTGGGGGGGAAAAAAAAAAAAAAAAAAAAAAAATCACATTAAAAGTTTCAGAACTTGCTTGGGGCTGTTCAGTTGTGTGGTAAGTAATAACCACAAGACTTAAAATTTCATTTAGCTATTTTTGAAAGTTTAAAACATCAAGGTTCTAATAATATTTGTCAAAGTTTGTGCTTTAATGTTAGTCTGAAAACAATGTGTCATGGATATTATTTACCACATTGCTGATTCGCCTGTGTAAACTGTTAATATTTACATTTTTTGAAAAGTGTTAGGGAAAAATGAATGGTGGAAGGTAATGGTGAAGTGTGAGGTCCAGAGGGAAGGTCTGCTGTGAAGTTTAGGAACATGGTTAGTTTTTTTAAAATTAGGAAACAGGTTGTGGTTAAGGTTAGGGAAAAGTTTTGGGTAAGGTAACATGTTTGCAGAAGTAACTTTTTTTAAAAACAATTGTCACCTACTAGTGTTATCTCAACTTGCGCTATAAAATAAAACATAAAACTGTCAAAAATATTACATGTTAGGCCTGTTCATAGCAACAGAAGCAAACAAATTACCATGGAACCAGATCTACATGATCACGTCTGTCCCTCTGGACCCGACTGTACAGCACTGACCCTGGTTGAGTGGAATTGTTGAGCTCCATAGGCCGTGAACAGGAAGTAATGCTGTTGTGCTATTAGCATGCTAGTTGTTGTTGGCAGTGGTGTGGATTGGCCTCTGAAAGTTGTGAAAAGCAGGGCAGGGCTGAACTGGCCATCTGGAGTTTTCCTGGTGGGCTGAGGCACTTTTTTGGCTGGTCACTCAGACCTGTGCCTAACACCAGCCACAGTCCTGATATAATGTTTCATTCATATTCAGCTTCCTCTGGCTCTATACGCTCTACACTGAGCTCACCACAGCCCCACACACATGTGGCCCCAGCACCACCCTTTGTCCCCCAGGCCAGCCCAAAGCTCACAGGGTGAGGCTGACATGGGAGTGCCAGCCCGTCCTGAGCGGCAGCGTGTTCAGAGCGACTGCTGGCAGTGAGCCTGGTCATTGAAATCACGATGAAATCAAGGCATTTTGTGAACACTAGGAATGTTTCCAAGCCCATAAAGGCATTCTACATTCTTCAGTCTTCTGGTTCTAGTTATTTCTAGCTCATTGAAAAAAAAAAAGCATTTAGCTCTTTCTTAACTGATTTCAGCAAAGGAGCAAAAGCTGTTATTTTTAAAGAGACATAAAGATGAGATAAGATGTCCTGACACAAGCCTGTAGTGTTTAGAGGACACTGCTCGTCCCTGGATCCTCAGAGAGGAGGATCCAGGGCACAGCAAACACACACTGGGACATATAGGGGGACCTGCTAAACGTATTAATTGTATATAGTTATTGATTTAACTTCTATCAATTATCACAAAAACATTTAGTTACAATTAATAACACTGGCTAATTGAAAATACCAAAAGCATGAGGGTCTGTGTAACAAACACAGGTCAATAAAAACAGGCCAGCAACAATCTAAAAATCAAATCACGCCAGTTATAAACTAATTATACACAAACAATATCAAATGACATTAAAACATGTCTTTTTTGTTTTATTTTTCTCTGAATCATTACAATCTTGTCTCAGTCCAGCTCTGCAATGAGGAACGAGTTTGGACCATTGCAGTTTAAAAGGAACTAGTTTTATTTTTCACACTTTTAAGTCTGTAGAAATGAGATACATTCCCTTGAACTAGCTGTACTGCATACAATTTGATGTCACTGCTAGCATCTCATTTCACTTCTGGAATTTCAGCCGTTTTATTTGTCTCTCAGAAAACCACAGCAAACATGACAAGACAAATCTTTGCCCTACGATGATAAATCACATCACTTATTGCCAAGACGCTGCATTATGTTTTGGCCGTGCATTCACTGAGGTTGCCATTTTCCCCCATTTTATTATTCACCAATCAATGTGCGCCCCCGCCATGCCTTCTTATTATACACCGCCACGGCCAAGTCACTGTCTCTCTCATCCATTCTGTTCAATCCGGCCTTGTTCCTAATTAACTGGCCTCCGAGTACATTTACCGAGAGAGCACTTAAGGAATGAGACTCAATGCTACTTACTCAGCTTTTGTTTTAAGCACAGGTAAACATCCCATGAAATTCCCAAAGACTTTTAACAAGCTACAGTTACTAAAGTTTTGAAAAAGTCAAGTTGAAAGTTTTGTGCTTTGAGTAAATACAGACAATTAGATTTTATGAGTTGTGGGTTGTGTGAATAGGCCATTTTAATCGAAAGTTTAGGTTCAAAAGTATTTTCAATGCAGTAAAACTTTGGTCATTACAGAGTTTTTTTCTGTAGTAATTGCATTTTTACATTACTTTCATTGTGAGGTTTGGGTGTCACGCTTTAAAGCGGCGGTCATATCATATTGCTGATATAAGGTTACAAATTGATTTATGTGCAGCTTTTCTCACATTTTGCAGGGTAGCTATAATGCAATATGCAGTGACAGAAAAGCCTATATATGTGATACCAGACATAATATAGTGCAACACGCAGCATTCATTAGCCGTAGGTGGTTCGGGAGTGCTGATGACTCACACCATTTAAGCCCGTTGTCTCATGGAGCACAAATGAGGCTAGTTATACACTGTTTGTATTCATCATCTTCATGTTCTTCTGTCGTTAATGTCGTACCTGAGGGTCAGGTACAGAGTGTGATTACAGGAGCATTAAAGAAGCTAGTGAGGAGGAAGGTCCAGTTTAACTCTGCTCACAAATGGTTTTCATTGTTTTTTCAATCCCAAGAGGGAAGTATGGCTTTGAGTTAATTTACATAATTATTGTAGATTGTTAGTCTGGTTTTCTGTAAGAAAGAACTGTCATTAATACAGCCTACCGACTTTAATTTGTGTGTGAAATATTAATGTCTCAACAAATTCCCATTGTGCTCACAATGCAACTTTTTTTTCACAAAACTTGCACAGTTCCAGGAGTTTAAAATGTCCAAATGTCTGTTTGACATGTACAGCGACAATGTCATTGTTGAAATAATCATGTGTCTGCCCACAGGACCCCACTAATGGCTACTACAGTGTCAACACTTTCAACGAGCACCACGCCACCCCGACCATGTCCCTGACCACGAGCCAGACGCCCGATGTGGTGCGCAGCCCTCCGTCTGGATCCATGACCATCGGCAAACAGAGAGTGCCCACCGGCATGTCCTTCACCAACATCTACAACACTCTGGGGGCGGGGCCTAACCGTCTGTACGATTACGGTCAGCGTTTCGTGCTGGGCATGGGCAGCAGCTCCATCGAGCTGTGTGAGCGTGAGTTCCAGCGCAGCTCCCTCAGCGACTCCAGCTCCTTCATCGACACTCAGTGCGACAGCAGCGTGAGCAGCTACAGCAAACAGGACGGATACGTGCAGTTTGACAAGGACAGCAAGACCTCAGCCAGCTCCTCCTCCCACTACTCCCAGTCCTCCTCCCAGAACTCAGACCTGACCAGGCCCCTGCAGAAACGCATGCAGACCCACGTCTAACAGCGGGGAGCCTCCACAGCCATCTACCTTCACACCGAGATACTCTAAGACAGGGACTTTTGGAAATGCCAACCTTTGAACCTGAACTCATGAATGGAACAGCTTGGAATACTCACCATGAGCCAATGTCAATACTACTCATGACAATCATTTGTCTGCTTTTTGCTTAAAACTTACAACATCTGACAAAGTTTAGGTCTATGCTGTGCTGTAGATGGACATATAGTAGTTTGGGCTGGACTGGATGTGGGGGTTGTCAATGCAGAACCCAACCCCAGGGCTGAGCACACCTGTAGGGTAGTACTAAAGGCATTGTCTCGCAGACAGTTGTCCAAGATCCTGAAGCCATAAAGCTAAACCACTATTATTGATCACCAACAACACATGTGCTGATAAACAAAGCCATTCATTTCAGCAGTGATACTGCCCCTTTATTCAGTCCAGTCCCAGCCTGGTATAGACCCACTCTTCGATCAGCTGGCTCCTGTTGTACCCCACACAATCAGCAGCTGCAGTAACTGTTTTGTACTTTACAGACTGCCTTTGGCACCTTTTGGTCCAACTTAACGTCATGTTCCACCAAGAGGATGGCAATTGATGGAACAGGAGACATTTTGTATTTCGGATGAGCTCTGGGTGCTGTGGGAATCAACAGCCATTTGTGCAAGCATAGGAACCTTTTGATAAACATGTAAGCACCATGAGAGAGAAGACAATGTGAGCTGGCAATGGTCACTCATGATTCCAACATATGTTCCTTGACGAACTTCCCATCTGGAACAGAATGGGATTCATTTTTGTATTATGTGCTGTACATTATTTTTGGCTACTCTTTTTGTGAGATTCTTACGCTTCATGTGGGATGACTTTTCAGCTCAGAATGCATGGAGATGTGGACGTGCCATCTTGCGCATTGCCATTGAAAGCTTGTGGCTTCTGCTTTGTGGGGGACCTTGTTTTGACTGACCTTCTGATGTTTACAAGGATGTGGAGAGCTGTTTTTCCCGTTCAGTGTGACACTCGCAGCTCCCGTGGACTCTTGGAAGCTGCGGGAGAAGTTCTCATTTCCGTACATTTCCGGCTAATATCGTCGTTGTTTACACTAGCGCTCTGTACAACCCAGCATTTCGTGTTCTGCGACTTTTGACTACTGAAAGAAAATAACATTCTTTGTCTTGATTTTTTTCTCTTTTATAGTTGCAGCCCACTGTTTTAAGTGAGCCTCGAGTTGCTGTACTTTCGAAGGCCTTGACAATTAGCCTCTCGAGAAACAAGCAAAGACAAGCAAACTCGCGTCCTATCTCAATTTCGGAGCGAATTAAGATTAGCTGGATGGTTATGAGTGTCTGGGGTGGCATAATGGACCATCCGTCAACGCAGGCGCCGCATAAAACTGTCCTCGAACAAGCGCGGGACATCCAAAGGGCATTCGGCCGACACAAACAACAGACGACTCCAAAGTGACGCGGATCCCCGATTGTGAATCAAGCACAAAAGTGGTACATTGCTTAGCTACTCACGTTCTCCAAATGACTCTGACTGAATAGCATGGGTTGATGTACTGTCATTACTAAGCACTTACGAGATGTATTAGGCTCACTTCTACTGTGTAATAAATGATCGTCACTGTCACCCTCCATCGGGGCTGTTGCGTCGTGGACATTCATGCATTACTGTAAAAAGGAAAACGGTTTTGTGCCAACATTGTGTTTTGAATAAAGAAAACTCCAATTTACCTCAGAGTGAACCGTCTCCAGATGCTTTTTCTCAATGTCTGATCTGGTCTGATATGATACAAATGAGTTGGTATAAAAATCATGGGCAAACGCTAAATGGGGGAATTAAGCAGTATGTGTTCATATTTCACTTTCCCAACAAAGAAAATGGGGTCAAAACATGTTAAGGATTTGGAAATGGTCAAATTCAGTGTAGGCTTATCCTCCAGCGAGGTACTCCTGACCATGATCCTGGTTCAAGATCTACAGGAACAAAAAAATGTAATAACAAAGGGTAAAATTATTGCTGAAAGGATTAAAGTAGTTATACATAGATTTGTAAATCCCATACTTTTATCTAGTATGATGATAATAATGTACACGCTTGTTTGTGTGGGGGGTTTTCTACACTTTGTAACTTTTTTGACGGAGATGGTGATCTGCTTGCCTCCATGGAGATATATGTTCTACAGTATGTCTTAAAAATCTATCCATTTTGACTGTCGTATGTTCATTCTCAATCTCCATGGAGACAAGCAGGTGATGGCACCAGACCAAGATACAGGTCAGATCTGTGGAGAGGTTCCACTGAGAGTGTCAAACAGATGGCACCCCCAACCGGAAAAGTTGCATCTCTAACCAAATTCATTAGGGACATTTTTGAGATAAAACTTGGTGTGGCCTAATTAAGACAATATTGAGAGGATTTTTAAATATTTTTTTCTATATAAACCAATAAACCAGATTAAGTAAAGTTTAGATGCACATTTTTCAGATGGTCACCACTCAATACCACTTTGCAATGACAAGAGGTCAAGAGGGAAATGGAAACCTTTTATAACTTGGTACAAAGAGGGTTTTAACTGAAGTTTGAAACTGTTTCCATTGTGAAGACAAGGACAACTCAACAAAGTGACAAAACTGCCTAGAATTTAAATTACCTACTGGAATCCTGCACGTCTCAAATGTAAAAACACATTCCACTCACTTCTATCTACAATTCTTTTCACACAAAATCTCTTTATACACTTTTCAACAACAGCACGGAATAAATGTTAAAATCCAATCTTTGTTCTCTAACCTCCCAAAGTCTAGCACTCAACCTTTAGCTGCTGTTATCTTGTTTACCAGGCGCTCGAGCCAGTTGTCTATGTAAGGATCAGCAGGTGGAATCATGCACAACGCAAACATGCATTTAGCAAAGCCATCTGAACTTTAGAGAGCGCTAGAGCCAAAGCACTGCCTGACAAAGACTCGCACTGCATGCTTAAGGATTCACTGAGACACTTCTCCAACTCAGGATATTGTTCACATCACAAGCAGAGAGAATCCTAATCTTTTACTTTCAAGAGACAGAGGAGTTTGGTATCGTGTCAGTGAGGGAAACACAGATCCTGAGTTAAATGTATACAAAATGAGTTAATATATATACAAAAATAGGCATTAAAAGCCCTGTACCCAGTTTTTCCCATGTATTTTAGCGTTTTTTTTACCTCAGTATATTAAATAAGCAACTCAAAATATGTCTACTGTATGGTGTCTGCATTTAATTATAATGTGTTTTCCTGTCTGATAATCAGGACGTGCATATTAGCATGCTAGTTGTTGTTAATATTACAGTGAGGGTAAAATCTTGCTTCTGAAAGTAATAAAACGCTCTTATATAAACTTATTATTAGATACTTTCTACTGTACAAGGGAAAATAAATAAAATCCAAGTAGAACAAAACCGTAAAAAGAAGAATAAAACTATTATGTATAATAAGTAAAAGGAATGAGGCCAAGCTGTCCTGTCAGGGCCAGACTGGAGTGAAACAGGGCTCCATAGACAGGAATAGTCCCAGAGAAGCGCAGAGGGAGATAAAGGGACACACTGCTCCGAGGGGCCACTCCGGAGGGGCTCTCAGGAGGAACGAAGTGGGGCAGGACACAAGCAGGGACGTGGCCATAGCTCAAAACTCTGACAAGAAGTGAGGACAGGCTTCAAGGACATCTGCTGGACAAATGTGGTATTGCATATTGAAAAGAAAAAAAGTACACAATGAGGCACAGTTATATTGACCTGTCCTTCACTGTTGATCACAGAGCAGCACATTGGATCAAAGTTGGGAGAACTATAGTTTGAGAATTGCAGGTTGGTGTGTCACTAAAGCCAGAAAAGGGCAGTTGGACTTGAGTGAAGCAGTTCAAATAAGGCTAAAAACAATAGCTCTGTGTGCTATTAACAAGAATTGCGTTGTTGTAATGGCATTTTGAGTGCTCATATGATCAAGTGAACAAATATGGACTTCAAAAACATATGAAAAAAAGATATAAAGGAGGGCACTACTTGACAGCAGCTTGTGGAACCAAACATTTTGAGGTTTTGAGAAGAGACAGCCCAAAAATACAGGACTACTCTGACATTTGTGGGAAAAAAATATATATAACTCCAGGTTTTGATAAAGAAACATTATAGCAGAACTGAAATTCAAAGAAAGATTTTTAAAAAGTAAATTTAAAGGCGCACAATGTAGATTTCTGGGGGTTCCTGGTCAATGTAGAGATATATTGTTTTGGCTGGATTGTTCCATAATATGGCATTACATTTATTAAATTGCAGGTATTTTATTGCTCAAATTACCTTGAAAAATGTACATTCTGTGGGTGACTAAATTTGAATATTCCACGCAAAGCAATATCATCTCCATGGAGACAAGGAGCGGACCCCTTCCCCCATATGAAAAGTTAAACAGTGCACCTTTAACACACTACAGGTCCATTGAGTTTGCCTTACAGATTCTGAATTCTTCACCCAATCTTAACACACAAAAGCCGTCTTGAGTATCAACATTGCACATCAATCCACCTGATACCACTGCTCATTTTATGGAGCGGAAAATGCTACGGGAAGTGAGAATGTACGCGATGAGGATGGATAAGACTGGCGTGCCCCCCAGAGTAGCGTGTTGTTCGGGGAGCTGACATCTGGACATAAATCTAAAGTTGTGAGTGGATTGCTCCGTTCACCATCGCACTTGTCCAGGATGAATTCGGGGAGTCAGCTGGGGTCTGCCGGGAGTGTTTCCAGCACTCCCACAATGATACGGGCCAGGAGCCAGCGTACATTTATCAGAGCGCCTTGCCGCTGATGTACTGGCTGTGTGTACATCCATCTGAATCATCAAGCAGCTCTGTGTCAACTCCCCCTGTGAGAGCGAGCAACGGGTAATGCAACGGAGCAATGTAATGAGTAATGCAGCCAAGCAATGCATCGGGTAACGTAATGAGTAATAAAACGTGACAGTGTAACAGGTGATGCAATATAATGGGTAATGTAACAAAGCCGTGAAACAGGTAATGCAGCAAAGCTATGTAATGGGGTAATGTAACGGGTTATGAAAGTAAGCTATGTAATGGTGTAATATATGTGTAATGCAACGAAGTAATGAAACAGAACAATGTAACAGATAATGCAACAAAGCTATGTAATGGGTAATGCAACAAAGCAATACAACAGGTAATGTAATGGGTTATAAAATGTAAGTGTAGCAGGTGATGAAGTAGAGCAGTGTAATGGGTAATGTAACGGGTTATGAAACTAAGCTAATGTAATGGATAATATGCAGGTAATGCAATGGAGCAACGTAATGGATAATGTAACAGGTAATGCAACAAAGCAATGCAACAGGTAATGAAAAGAAACAATGTAACAGATAATGCAATAAAGCTGTGTAATTGGTAATGTAATGGTGTATGAAACTAAGCTATGTAATGGGTAATATATTGGTAATGTAACAGAGCAATCTAACAGGTAATGCAACAAAGCAATGTAACAAGTAATGAAACAACGTAACAGATAATGCAATAAAGCTATGTGATGTGTAATTTAATTAATTAATTAATTTATTTATTTATTTGACTGGGACAATGCATTTTGATGAACCGACAGGATTCAACATGAATGTAAATACGCCAGATTATAGCCAAAGGCTAATTTCCATCTGTTGTCCCAGGGGCTGGGGTCACAAAAGTAAAAAATTGCACACTACATTACATTCATTGCACAGTTCCCATGGTTGCACATTCCACACAATTGCACATTCTATTCATTGCACATTACACTCATTACACAGTTCCCATTATTGCACCATACAAAATATTGCATATTCCACTCATTACACACACCCCATTATTTCAGTCAGTTTGGCCACTCATTCAGGACAATTATACTCTGCACCCACCCCCTTCATATTTTGCCCACACATGCAAATATGTCTCTATGGAACAATTAAAACCACATTGCTACTATAGGTGAGTGCATGTTTTGTTTGACCATAACCAGTTTTTCATCTGAGCTTTAAAAGAACTGTATGTGGGACATTGTCTCAGGGTAACCAGGAGACTATTCCACAGGTTCCCACCTTGTACAGATAATACATTCTGACCAAAGGCGGTCCGTCTGTGGGGGATCAGCAGGGGGGCTCTGGGGGTGGCTCGTGTGGTCCTTGCTAGATTGTCTTTATATTTAATGTACTGCTTTAAAGGTGGTGGTGCGAGGGAGTGTAGGACCTTGTAAATTAGACAAGCTCTTTTGAGGTTGCCCATGTTGTTAAAGTCCAATAGTCTATGCTTTTTCAGAATGTGACAGTGATGGTGGGAATTGGGTTTTTTATCAGGTATTTTTAGACCTCTTTTATAGAGGTTTTCAATGGTTTTAAGTGTTGTGGGACAGGCAAGAGACCAAGTAGTTAAACAATAGTCTATGTGGGAGATGATCATAGAGTAGAAGTAGAATGAAGCAATGTAAAGGGAAATACAGTGGAGCACCGTAATGAAGCCGTGAAACAGGTAAAGCAAAAAAGAAATGTAATGGGTAATGTAACAGAGCAATGCAACGGGTTATGAAACCAAGCAATGTAGGGGTAATTTATGGGTAATGCAACATTGTAACGTCACATTTAAATGCAACTAAGCAATGTAATGGGTAATGTAACAGAACAATGTAATGGGTAATGCAATGAAGCAATGTAAGGGGAAATGCAATGGAGCAGTGTAATAGGTAATTAAACCAATTTACATAATGGATAATATCACAGAAATAAAACGGGTAATGCAACAAATGAATTGAGTAATGTAATGGGTAATACAACGGAACAATGCAATGGAACAACGCAACAGAGCAATGTAAGGGGTGCAACACGTCAACGTAACGGATAATGCAATGGATTAATATAACAGGTAATGCAATGGAGCAATGTAAAGAGTTTTTCACAACCTTCAGAGACCAGATCAAAGTTTTGCTGTCATGTAATCTAGCATGCTAACACGCAATTTCTGATTATCGGGTCATAAAATACTTATGTAACTACATTGTGGACTTCTCTCAAGTGCTTCTTATACAATATATCTGTACTGGGGCAAGACAGATTTTGCTCAAATACAGAAAAAGTGTAGTACAGGGCCACTCAATGTAGATGCTTTTTGCCCACTGTAAAGCATTTGAGATTTTCTGTTTTTCATGTTTTTAAGACAGTAAAAACAGTACAGTACAGTACAGGCTTTTAAGGCTTTATAATTTGCTAATTTTGACCGTTCAAACTGCAGTTCTGATTTGATTGCAATTACCCTTTTACCCAATTACCCCTGTCTAAAGTACAAAATTGATATTTTTATTTTATTTTTTTATATATATATTTTTTTTAAATATCCCTTAGTCCCTTCTCTCCCTTCCCTTTCTGTCATTGCAATGACAGAAAAAAGCTGTATCGCATAGACACATCTGGCCATTCAGTCTTTATGCTAGGTTAGGATCAGTCATGTAAGGACAATGACAGATATGTCCTTTTTCTGGGAGCAATTACTATAATTAACGTAATTACACTTTTAATTACCACGCTGTTTCCATCCTATAATTACTGCACTAATAGACTATATATACACACTAACAAAAAGGTATTAATTTGTAACCAATTTTACAGTCTGGGAGTTTGCTTTTTTCCTCTGATAAATGTGTCAGTTCAACTCTTACAGCAGTGTATTTTCATGTAAGACCAGCACAGCAAATATGGCACTGTACCATATAGTCAACTGTACATGTGTTTCCGTTAGCATTGAGCCCTAGAGTCATCTCCATACATTCAAATGAACTGTGGCTAGCTCAGAGCCGATCTTGTTAGCTCCGTACACTCTGTCTCATTCTATCTTTGCCATGTCATCACTTTAGATTTACCCATATCAGTCAGTACTACGAGTCAAACTATATTAGCTTAGAACCTTGATGCTAGCTGTGGCTACGCCAAACCAGGCAGATAGTGCTTTTGTTTACCTGTAAGATTGATTTAGCGCTGCCCCTGAGCATTTGAAACAAGGTCATCATGTCAATTTTGCAAACACAGCTATTTAAGAGATTTAGCTTGTTAGGGCCGCGGTATTTGCTGCCACTGCACATTAGCCATAGCGTTGCAAGGGGGGTCCAGACAGGGGTAGTCAGGGGTAGAACTGACAGCAGATTTGGTGGTGGGGTTAAGCTAGGGGCATTAGCATCACTGTCCAACAGTACATGATCTGAAGGAGCATGGGCCAAAGAATGAGAAACATGTATGAGAAAAATACTTGCAAATATGCTTTAGTATAGTGTTTCTCATAAGTTGCAGTTAAATTCTGGCTTTTTACTCAACAAAAAAACAAAGCTATTAAGTAAAAAGCAGGTCCAGTTTAAAATCCTGAACACAAAATGTTCTTGTACCCCATAATTAGTTTAATATCGAAACTGATGCCTCACTCACAACAGCCAGAGTTTCTAATCAATTTCCAAAATGAATTGCCTCTTGTTCCGTTGGCCCCACGACCCACCTCTATTGAGTTCATCCTGACATCGGCGGAACGACGTATTTTTGAAGAACGCTAATCGATTCCATTTGATCAGCTGACTCAGGGGAGGCCAGCGCCGCAGAATTTAATGGCCTATGATATTTACAGTTCTTTTAATTAATGAAAGGTTGGAGTCGGACGGGCTTCGGACCAAGGGGGAAATCAGCAGATGACATTTGCTGGTTCCGCGCTGTAAGGCAGACACAGCATGCGGTCTGCGTCCAATCTCCCGCTTGCTCTGCCCTTTGCTCTTCAAAGTTAATTTATTCATGCCCGCCTTTGCCCAAAATTATGCACACCCCTATGCGGCTTTCTTTTTTAAATTTTTTTCCTTTTAATCCCACACCTATTAATGGTCGTAATTGAGGCTCTTCAACATGCAGTGCAAAGTGGCTAACAGCAGGGCACAGGTAGAAATAGTGTAAACATGCGGTAAAAAGAAAGTTAAGAGTGTTCGCTGTTCTTCGTTTCACAACAAATACTGTGTTTTTGTGCAACAGAAAAATAAGATGCATTTATGCTAGGTTAGGATCAGTCATGTAAGGACAATGACAGATATGTCCTTTTTCTGGGAGCAATGAAGCAATGCATGCATGCTGGTCTTTGGACGATGGGAGAGACTGGAGTACCAAAAGTCTCAGCAATTTTTCTACAGAATTGTAAGTTCATATATTATTGTAATGTACTTGATATCTTAATCCAGTGTTTTATATTAATGGCAATATGGGCACTGTGTGGTGAGCAAACTCAACTGAAGTAACATTTAAAAGGACCTGTATAAAGCCTCCACACACTGTTTTAAAAAACGTTCTGAATTGTCACTACACTGGCAACCCAGATCAAGTTGTGATTGCAGATCAGAGACAGCCCGTTTAGATTTAAGCCAAATGGATTTCAGCATTGAAATTGGCAACTCAAATGAGACTCGTGTGAGGTTCATTCTGATTGGACAAATGTCTTGAGAACCAAAACATCAAATAAATTGGATACCATGTTCAATATTTTTGTAATTAAGAATAAATCAGGATTAGAATTGTTACCAGTAAAAGTTATATTTGATTTGTGTATATCTCGTATCTGACATTTGACACAGTTAGGTAATGTTTTTAAAATTTAAAATGTTAGACACAGTTCCTTTAAACTGGACATATATCCTGTGGGATACAGACTGACAGAATGGTGATGGACCAACCGGACATTGTGGTGGTGGATAAACAACAGAACAAAGCCATTGTGGTCAACATCGCAGTAATAAATCATGAGAACATCAGGAAGAAGGCCTGGATCAGAATCAGAGCAAACTTGGGGTTGGAAGGACTTTGGGGGACCATGGAGGAGGACTATAGGTCTGCCTCAAATTCTTGAGGGTTCATGGGTGTTTCTCCAACCAGTCCACATGTGCTTTGTGAATCTGGAGTAGACATTTGACCGTGTGCCTTGTGGTGTCCTGTGGGGGGGTGCTTCGGGAATATGGGGTCCGGGGCCCTTTGCTAAGGGCTGTCCGTTCCCGTGAGGAGCTCAGTCACATGGGAGGAGTTCAGAGTAGAGGTGCTGCTCCTCCATGTCGAGAGCTGAGGTGGCTTGTGTATTTGTTCCAGATGCCTCCTGGACACATCCCTGGAGAGGTGTTCTAGGGACACATCCCACCCGGGGGAGACCCCCAGGGAAGACCCAGGACACGCTGGAGGGACTACGCTGGCCTGGGAATGTATTAGAATCCCTACGGAAAAGCTCTAGTGTGTGGAGAGGGAAGTCTGGGCCTCTCTGCTCAGGCTATTACCTGGTCCCGAATGAAGCGAGTGTAGCTCAATAGACCAAGCCTACAAACAAACTGTAAACAAAAGGTGGTTTTAGTTTCAGTGCAGTTAGCTCCTCCCTTCAGACAGATATAAGGCAGTGTCCAACAGTAATCTGACCAGAACTAAAGAATGATTGGATGAGCAGCGAAATGTCTTCACTCCTACAACTTTTTGTCCAGTTGACAGATTTACATATATATATATATTTTTTTTTCTTTTACTATGGATCAGACCTGGATGACAGGGATTACACAACTATAGGGAATCAGTGTTTGAGTTTTATGCAGCTTAAACCTGGAACAGTCTTCCTGAAAATGTGAGACAGGCCTCTACTTTGAAAATGAAAACCACTCTGTTCAGCTGTGCATATATGACTGAAAGGTTTTTATTCTGCACTCTTCTCTTGTAATGTTCATTTTATGATGATTATTTGTGATTATTTATGCTTTGGGTTGTTGCATTTTGATTTTAATACCTTTCTTATTTTGTAAATCACTTTGAATTACTTGTGTGCAAATTGCATTATACAAATAAACTTTCTTTGCCTTTTTCTTATTGGACATTATTATTTCAGACATTATTATCTACCTCATACCTGGGGACAGATAGGTCTTTATGAAGATCATGACATTTAAAATCAAAATCTTACATGCAGTTCCTTTAATGGTCCAGTCCTTAATGAAATAACAGCATGTATAAAACCTGTTTAATTAATTAATAAAATGCATAAAAATTTGTTGTCCATATACCCCAAGAAAATTATTGTGTATGGTCTGGTTTATTAACACTGTGTACGTGACAGATGAGAATTACTGCTCACATCAAATGACAGAACCTACAGAACTGAAAAAAACAGGACACCAGAATGTATCAAAATGCATGAATGACTTACAGGGATATAGGATAAACACAGCTAAAACTATTTTGTATTCTTAAGTACAGTTGAGTATATTTTCAGTATATGTTGAGCATGAACCTTATCAAGTATATATCTGATATGTACATTAAAACTAAAAGTATACTCTGCAATCATCAGTTTAATACAAGTATACTTGAATATACTTCTTTTTGGTAAGGCTAAGGCTACGTTCAGATTCACAAAAATTAGACTACTATTTATTCCCAATGCCGTGTTCACATACGCCTCACGATGGACTCTTGAAAATTCACTGGCATTCACACGTCAAGAGTAAGTAAACAGTAAGTCATGAATGTTTTGTTCTTTTATTATGATTTTGATTTTACCTATAAACATGTTCACATGTGGAACAAAACCGTTTGACTTACAAATCCGAGCATTCACAAGGTGAATAAATATATCTTTTACTACACTTCAATCCTCATTTCATCTTTGTAGCTGCTTGAGTTTTTGACGTTTGAAGTCTTTAAAATGATGCGTTCTATAGGGATATATTTAGACTCACTACCCTCTGGGACAGACGCGCCTAAACTATACTTGATATTCAAAGGAACTTATAAAACACATACAGAAATAGTAGGCCTGGGCTTTCTAAAATGGTGAATTAAAAATAAGATTTAGTAAAATAAAAAGACTGTTGTGATAAGACTAAAGAGGCCACACACACACAGGTTATTAAACTTTCATATGGAGACTTTTTCTCATTGCATATTGATATGTTACAGCTCAGAGTTTCATCGACAAACACGAAGTTTACATGATGAAAAAAGAGACATTTACATGGTATTTTCTATTTGACGTGTAGCAGTTTGGATACATGATTGATATGTTTCAATTAGGCCCATAATATTACTGCTTCTAGATTTAGAGCATGTTGGACACTGCCTTCACTGTTTAGTGCGATTGAAGCACAGAGCAACCAGTGCAAACGCTCACTCATTGTTCGCACTTGAACGCCCATTCAACTCATTCACGCTGCTCAATCCGTCCGAAATGTGGAAAATGCTTTGCACTGCCGGTTTTAAAATGTTAGTTTTAACCCGCTCTACATGATCATGGTGTTTTTAGTTTCCTATTTTATCTGTTAATCAAGATATGAACATTAATAAAAGACCAATCAAGTGCCGTCTTTTCCCGAGATCAGTTCCAATAAGCGCCCACCCCCTGCCAAACCAGCGGTGCCTATTGGAAGGGGCGAGTATCTTCAACAGCCTCACTCCTGACTGGCTCTTTGGTTACACACCCGTATTTCCAAGTATGGAATTTAGCTGAAGATTAGCCGCTTTAATTGCTACCCTCAAGTGACTTAATTTAAACCGAATGCTATGTGTGATGTCAAACTCCTTCGATCGCCTTCTATACATAATCTATGTCCTGGAGCTCGTTGAAATCAGATTTTTTTTTCTTTTTTAATTAATTAATCATTTTTTTCATGAACAACCACCGAAAAAAAGGAAATATATTCTTTTTATCTTGTATTACTTGAAATTTTAAACATACCACCCACCTCTAGAAGTCGGTGATATCCTTGTGTATTACTTCCAAAATGAAACTCCATAGTCATTATTAGCGCGGCTCTCCAGCGTTTTAAAGTCTCATCAAACTGGCAGTATCAGGGATGGCTCTGTGGGGAAATTAATGTGGAACAGTTGCCATGGTCATCTACTGAGCTTGGATGGCAGAACTGCCTTGTGGATTCCCAACCATTGAGGAAGTCATTTATGCAAAGCTTACAGTGAACTCATTTAGAGCAGACAGGGTTCAAGATAGAGCTTCACTGATGAGCTTTCATTTAACAAGGAACAATTTATACTCAAATCAAATGAATTATGATATGCGATCGAACAACTGGAGTGAGGTGAGTGAAGTAGAAAGCAATTTTTCTGAATAATTACTATGATTTGATGTAACAGATGTAATACTCAAGACAGAACGCAGGAGTTTTAACCTGAAACTGCTCTGCCTGTATTTATGCTAGCCTCATTTGGGACATTCTACCCTAGTGCCTCTTAAACTTTTCACACCAAGTACCACCCAAGAAAAGATCTGGCTTTCCAAGGACCACCAAATTTAAATCAGGTACATAGCTGTACTATTCCAGGTCTAATCTAGGGCTAAACCAGCTCTAAAGGTGGACTACATCATTTCCACTGTACTTTTAAATAAGAAACTAATCAAAGGAGGGCAATAAAGGATCAAATTAACTCTAAATTAGACAAACCCACAAACTGAAGAGCTGTCCATGTACCACCTGAAGCAGCTCGTGTACCACAAGTAGTAAACGTACCACACTTTGAGAAACACTGTATTACGATCTGCTTGACAGTGATAATATGGACACTTTTGCTATAGTTTTATGAGAATGAGAGAAATGATCTGTGCCATTATCCTTATGTATAATAAAGAAGGTAGAAGTTTGCTCTGTATCACAATTTAAATTAGATTTAAAACAAGTTGACTGAATATGTAGGAACTTCATAAACATGAAGGAGCTTCATGGATTCCATATATAAAATTTTGAGGAACACAGATGAAGATTGAAACAAAGTTATGCTTGTGTTAAGAAAAAAAACAAAAAACAAACCCTGACTCTGTCACATACATTTTTTTTTTCTCACTGTCTAACATGAAATCAGACTACACTTTCCCTGTTTTAGGTCAATTAGGATTATGATATTTCTATTTGCTAAATGCCAGAATAATGAGAGAAGGATTTTTTTTTTTTTTTTTTTTTTTTTTTTTTTAGATGTTTAGATGTTTCGATACTTTCTTCAAAGTCAGAAGTTTACATACATTTCCTTGTGTTTACACTGAGATTTAATTGTCTGTGTAGACTCTTAGTCGTCCAGGTCTGATCCACAGCAAAAGACGAAGTTCAAATCTGTCTTCACTTCTACGATTTGTCCAGTTGACAGATTTGAACTTCGTCTTTTGCCCTGGCATTTAATTGTTTAAACAGATGAACATAGCACCTTCAGGCGTCTGGAAATTGCACCCAAGGATGAACCAGACTTGTGCCAGTCCACAATTCTCTTCCTGATATCTTGGGTGATTTCTTTTGACTTCCCCATGATGTTATACCCAGTGTGCCTTCGAATACATCCACAGGTTTGTCTCTAACTCAGATGTTGTCAATAAACCAATCAGAAGCTTCCACAAATAGTTTGAAGGCATCTTACTGTATGTAAATGTAAATGTTCTGACTTTGCAGAAATTAATAAACAATTGTCTAAAAAAATCCTTCTCTCATTTTTCTGGCATTTAGCAAATAGGACAATTACGATTACCAAAATTATTTCTAAAACAGGCAAAGTTTATTGTGATCTCATGTCAGACAGTGAGAAAAAAAGCACATGAGTCTTTTTATATAGTGTATGTAAACTTCTGCTTTCAAATGTATATATTCATTAAAAGACCTGTTCCTGATTAAAAGGCTGTAGCTGATTTTTTTTTTTCTTATGAGCAAAAATGCCTCATTATTTATATACAGTATAAGCAGCTCTTGAGGTCAAAATAGGCCCAGGACGTTTGCGTTACATGCTGGATATTATTGGCTTTACCGTCATGGCAGAACTCCTCTCAGAATGCATACTGGTTTTTAACACGTTTAACGGTTTCACCCGAGTTTTTGTTTTGAAGTTCAGAAAAAAGAAAAACACAAATAACTTAAGCAAAGTCTCTCCAAAAGTTTTGAATAAATTGAACTGTGTTTTTGCAGCAGAGAGAGGTACATATGGCGTGTACCCAAATCTAGTGAAGCGGACCCACTGTATCTCCACTGAACAGAACGCTGTCCAAACTGCAGCCAGCCATGATGTAACAGTCACACCACGCTGACTGGGCAACTTCACCGCGGAGGGCCAGTTACACGTGGTTCAGTTTAAGATATTTTGAATGTACTGCAGTTTTTGGTGTGTCTCTGTTAGGGTTTTTTAAAGTTGTAATTAAAATATTGGTAACAGTCACACTGGTCTTTTCATCATACATGCAGTACTTTTTTATATTACCATGGGACGTTATATCTGTGTAATCCCTCAGTCGTCCAGGCAGGTTCCATAGTGGTCCATGAGCGTAAACTACACCTGATTGGTCTGTTATTAATGTTTATATCTTTATTTTTGGACAAAACAGTGAAATAAAAACACCACGATCATGTAGAGCGGGTGAAAATGAACATTTTAAGACCAGAAGGATGTGTCTGACAGCAGCAGAGGGGGCAACTTTTTCAGTACAAAGTGAATTGGAGTCAGAGTCGATGGAGCTGAATTAGCTACACGCTCACTTCCTATTTTGAATGTGGCGGCTAGCAGGCTAACTATGTCCTTTTTATTTATAGTCTATGGTTCGTACTCATCTTGCATGTATTCTATTACAGATTATTGTTTTTGCTCAAAAACATGTACCCTGGTGTGTCACCTGCTTGTCTCCATGTATACAACGAATGTCATAATATGGAAGATTTCAGACAAAGCGCTAACATCTCTATGGAGACACACAGGTGGAAGTGGCATAGGGCACTTTAAGCATACAGGTAGTTGAGTGCAAAAGGCCCCTCTTAATACTGTCACTTTTTCTCTTACTCAGTGTTTCATTTCTCTATTCTCACCCTAACAATTCTGTTATCATTCATAAATATAGAAAATTGCTGATTATTTTGTGTGCAAAGTTAAAATTAATTAAGGCAAGGCAAGTTTATTTGTGTAGCACAGTTTGTACACAAAGTAATAAGTGCTTTATAGAATAAGAAATACATTAAAATCACAATACAACAAATCAAAACAGAAATAATCATTATAAAATTTGCATTAAAATAGAAGAGTGCAGAATAAAAATCTGCACAGCTAAACTGAACTGTTTTTAACCTGGATTAAAAACGGTTTAAACATTGTCAAAGTAGAGGCCTCTCTTCATCTGCAGGAAGACTGTTCCATGTTTTAGCTGCATAAAACTGAAACTGATTCCACATGTTTAGTCCTGACTCTGGACACCAGCAGGAGGCCGGTCAAACTGCAAGATGGTTCATATCGCATTATCATGTAGGAGATTTACTAGTGCAAGCAGACCTGCTTTAAAGTCTATTCTCTGAGCCACAGGAGCCAGTGCAGAGACCTGAGCACAGGACACATGTGCTTGTACTTCCTGGATCTAGTCAAGACCTGAGCAGCAGCGTTCTGGATGTACTGCAGCTGTCTTAACGCTCCTTTGGAGAAGCCAGCAGGCCATTGCAGTAGTCTAACCTACTGGAGACAAATGCATGGATAAGTCTCTCCAAGTCTGCAAAAATCAAAGATTTATTGTCAAAACCAGTGTTTTTAGATGGTAAAAAGCAGCACATTATTGATTTGATGTGGCACTGGAGATGTTTCTGTGGGCCAAATGACTTCTGTGTTCAGCTGGAGAAACTTGCCTTGCATCCACATACTGGTTTATTGGATGCAGTGCAGTGAGTGAATCCACTGGTTCATATTCACCTGCTGCAGTGAGACATAGATCTCATCTCTCACAGATGATCACAAATCAATTATTCAGTTTCTAAGCTAAAAGTGCATGTATTGTTCATTTGAAATCCTAGCCAACTAAATTGAATTTCTGCCTGTCTGGGATGCCAGTTTACTCAGTAGCTTCACTTTCAGCCATCATTCATGCATACAGCCCACAAAGGCAAAATAAAATAAATCCTGCTTTTCTTGACACCTTAACTGGATCTACTTTGGCATTTTTTCTCAGAAATCCAAAAGTGTACAAGAGTCAAAACACTTGACTCTTGTAGTATTTGTCGATACAACCTTTTATTCTTGCAAAATTGTGAGGTATTGATTGGAAAAGTGAAACAAAATACACAGTGCTGGTTTCCCCAAAAAAGAAGAAGTAATTTTACAAGAGACAATGCCTAATACATTTTCAGCTCCACTCACAACGTAACGTCTTGCTGCTGGAAGACGATCAATGTGACTGCAATATGGTGAACATGAATATGCCAGCGTTTAGGCCAGTGTGGAGTTTTATTTTTTTTTTGTCAACTATTTCTGTAGAGGTTTTCAGCACTTGACTTTAGCATCACCGTTTGCGTCCAGGAGGGAACCAGGTGAACTCTGGAGACACAACAGAGAAGCCTCTAAGATTTCCTCACTCTTTCTACACTTTTGGTTCGAAGTGTGTCCTCTGCCTGTTGGATTGGTGTAAAAGGTCTGTAGCATTTCAGAACTAGCTGGCTAGCTTTATGCAGGGTTGCCGTGGATACAGGAAAAATAAAACATCCTTTGAACTGCACAATCTCCATCTCTTAGTTGGTCAAAATCCCAAAATACGATATTGGAATTAGCCTGTGTCATTTCTGCTGCCCATGTCCAACCAGGAAGTAAAAGATTTTTAGTAAAATATTAAATATGACAAGGCTGTCACTGTTTTAGTGAAATTAATAGGGCTGTAGTTAACTTAAGAAATTCTTCAACTAAAGACATGTCCTGCAGATTGATATGTTCACTAAAAAAGGAGGCGACGATACGATTGCATATATCTCTGTGTATCTGACCCAAGCTGTACTCATAAGTCTACACCTGCATGGGACTAATTACTATATAAAGTAACTCCCCCCTCCCCCCCAGAGGTCTGTGTCCACCACTCTGACGTCTTTTTAGCAATCTGTAAATTTCAAATGCATGTGTCATTGTCTGTTTGCTGTTTCTACTCCTGTTAAAAGAGTCGCCAAATAGAGATCTGTATCCATAAAATCCACAAGTACCTGCATAGTTTCTCACGTGTTTTCAATACACGAGGAACGTATTCAACCGTCAGCATTAAAGCAATGAAATATCAGATAAGTCTTTACGGCCGACTAATACTACTTCTGATTGGTCACGTTTACAGTCAGTCTCAGTTTTTTGTTTTGGGAATTAAACAAAACCAAAGGGACAAACAAAGGGAAAACTTTTCTGAATGAGAGAAGACAGCTGAGTCTGACCTGTCACCTGTCGTTATTTTACTGTTGAGATTCAGTACAATAATGAGCCCTTTTACACTGGCAGTAACTATCACAGTATTACAGCAGAGGAAAGAGTCATTAGTTAGACTACTCATTACTGGTAAAAAATAATGCTGTTATTAATTGCCTTTTTACATATAAATACTAAACAATACCAAATCTTCAGCTAAATCTCTCATTAACTTCTCCTTTCTGTGTGCTGTGCCATATAAATACTTAAATAATATCACTTAATACAAGTTTTGGTTGACTAAGACTCTATCAAGACCTGCAGCCCTTAAATTAGTCATCTAACTTGTCATATTTGCATGTTCAAGACATACAGTACTCTGCAGTATCCTCAATTAAAGTTGCTGTACCAGATTTTTACTGAAAATGTGAAAAACCGTCCTCATTATTCACCACAAAAGTTTATAAGTGCTTTTCACAACTTTCAGAGACCAGAGCAGAGTTTTACTGCTACAGCAAAGCTAACACACACACACGCTTTTTTACTGGATAATGAAACACTTTATAATCAAACGCACACAACACGCAGCAGACATTTTGACCTCAATAGCTGCTTATATAATGTATCTTTTTCGCTCAAATACGTGGGAAAAAAATGGGTACAGAGCTTTAAACTTCTGGAATTTGGTAATCATCCACAATGACATGGTGTTTCTAAACAGTCATTTTTGAACCTCAGTCTAAAATCACTGTGTTACAAAAGGTAGACGTGATGCAGAAAAGTGAAAAGTATAATTAAAATAAGCATATGGTTCATTAGCATATCACATATTTTAGCGGCAGTAATATGGCTTTCCAAATGTTCTTGTCTTAAAAGCTCTGATGTTGTTTTCAATGCTGTGGAATCAAATTTCAGATTAACTGCAACTTATTTCAATTAGGTGTATTATGCAATGTGCTGTTCAATCAGAGCCTATAATAGTGAGTCTCAATTTTGTATGATAGGAAAAATACATTAAAGGTTCATATAAGCCTGAAGTTAATACCTCTGAAGACGTATTCTTTTTCGTGTATTTATTCAGTATTTAACTATCACACATATAGATCATGAGTTTACATTTTGCTTATTGGCTTTACCTCCTGAGACCTGAGCCTGAGACATGAGCCTTTAACATTCTACAATCTAAACTATAATGTGTTTTACTCTTCAGTTTAATGTCCTCATATGTGGACACCAGGACCTTGTACCGAAAAAAAGTTGTATTGTGGCCTAGAAAACCCAAAATGTGTTGTCCTCATGTGTAGACGCCAGGTTCCAGGAGGTTAAATAACAGGTTTTAGTATAAATTGCTAAGTCATATCCACAGACTGTATAAAGAAGTGGACTAAGTGAGTGTGACGTCACCGATAACGTTCAGCTCCAGTCAAATGAAGCTCAGACTAGCGGTTATACGGGCGAATTTGAAGCCAAGTTCCATATTAGGAATTCCAAACACAAGTATCATAATAACCAAAGAGCCAATCTGGAGGGAAGCTGTTGCAGGTAACGCCCCTTCCTACACGCTCTGCTGGTTTGGCATTTGACGGGCGCTTAGCAACGCTGTCAATTAAACCCGTCGCTAACACTAGCAGGAGTGACCTCGGGGAAAGAAGGTAACTGATTTGTCTTATTAATGCTCATACCTGGAGTTATGGAAACAATAGCAAAATAAAACCCCAGGATCATGTAGAGCGGGTTAATATGAACATTTTAAGACCAAAATGACGAGCCTGACAGCAGCAGGTTTGAAGTCGATGGAGCTGGAATCACACTTCCTGTTTGGTACGCAGCAGCTAGCAGGTTATCCATGTCCTTTTATATATACAGTCTATGGTCATAATATATTTAAATCACCACGTTACCTTTTATTGTTTCGAAAATGCTATATTCTCCGCAAATGCATTAAAGGTTAAAGTGGCCCTGGATGACATTCAAACCACAGCTGCTTTTGGTGTCTGCCTCATATAAAAAAGTTTCTGAAAACAATATTACTTATATGCTTCAAAGCACTTAAAACACTGATATCACTGCTACTTTCATTCCATTCTCTCATCAAAAGCTCCACTACTAAAAATCCTCTGGAAATTATTTTGACTTTGGCACTAAATTGCGTCTTTATGCCTTTGTGCCAGTTTTAACACCTCCCAGAGGACGACTTTTTCCAGGGCGATTTTCATTTGAACAGCCGCACTTTGGCACTAGACAGGAACAATAATTACCTTTTATTCATGTACGACAATCTTCACTTGATAATTACAGGAGGGATGGCAATTAAGACTCCAAAAAGGCAAGCGCGCGTGTGTCCTCTCTCCGGTGGGGTCAGGTGCTAAGTTTTGCTAGCAAGTTGTTAATTAAAAGCGCTACAGTCCTCTGGGTGGGGTGGAGAAAAAGGCGAGGCTCAACAAAGTGTGTTTGCAAAGAAAGAAATTGCACTTTGCCACTTTGTCTTTTGAATCAATAAAGTAAACAAACTAAAGGAATCGATGAATACATAATGCCGCCGCTAAACGAAGGAAGGATGTAAATAAGTGAAAATGTGGTGTGTAAAATTACAGGGACAGAGAATCAGGAAGTGCATGATTAGCATGTTCTTGTAAGGTTTACCGTGATGGCAAAACTCCACTCGGGCCTTTGTGAGCTGTGAAAAGATCTAATAAACTGAAAAGAAAAGATCTAAAATTGTGGTGAATAATGAGGATAATTCGGATTAGAATGAATAAGGTAAGTGAGGAATAACTTAGAACTACTTCATTTTAAACGGGTTGCAGTTGTCCAATTGTTCATGTTTCTAAGGTAGTAAAACAACTGGTAAAGGTCCTTTGAGCATCAGAATTATAATACTAAGATAAACAAGTAATAATCCTTAAAGGCACAGTATGTAACTTTTTAGAGATTGCACGTCGCCTGCATGATTCTGTGGAAAGAAACCGATAAAACCATACATTCTCTATGGAGATGGTATGTCTTATGCTCTACTGTAGGAGATTACAGCCAATAAACAACATTTCCATGGAAACAAGCAAGAGAAGGCCCTCCTCCAGGCCAAGTAAGAGTCAGGTTTGTGGAAATTCAAGCCAGCTCACAGTAAGGATGCATGTTTTTCAGTTTGCAATTAATATAACGAAAATGAAAAGAGAAAAAAAGAGGATATGTATTAATTTTTGGTTTATTTAGCTCCAAATATCATATAATTTTTCCAAGTCTTGTTTGGGCAAAGAAATAAATAAAAAATAAAGATATAATGATTTCGGCATGAAAAAATGTAACTCCAAATATCATATAATTTAAATAAAAAAAATTTTCCAAGTCCTGTTTGATCAAAGAAATAAATGGAAAATAAAGAAATAAATTTAAAAAAATATACTGTCCCTGCTTTTGCACATAACAAAATCCGAGCTAGAGTTGAATAGGATGTGTCCGCTTTAGACTGTCTTCATATTAAAGAGAGCTTAAGTGAGCGTGTACACCGCTGTCAGGTTTCATCTCCATATGAGAGACTGCTTACCCCAGGTTTCATCAGATCAGCTCAGAGCCTGTCTTCTCCAGAAATCCAACGCTGAGGTGACGCTGCCCACTAGAGGCCTGACCGGGGAACAGCTGGAGAAGATGTGAGAGAGATTACACAATGAATGATTCACTGGAAGTCGACGCACTGCTGAGTTTCAAGTAGCACAGTGTGTTATAGCTTCAGCTCTTTTGGCTTAGCAGTGGTTCTATTTCTGCTGTCTGTATAGTGTAATGTTTTTGTGTCCTTGGGCAAGACACTTCACTGATGATCCACGACTTTGAAGAGGAAAATAAACTAACTTGTGTCTTGTGACTTGTGTCTTTTGTTAAAAATAAAGCTCAAAAGACAGGTAAGAAAACTCATTCACGATTTTTGGAAGTGTATAGTTATACTTCCAAGAAATGTGTCAGATGTAAAGCCTGGTGTCCGCTGCACGACGAGCCCTGAGCGAGGTGAAGGACTCTATAAATGAATAAAAAGAATGAAAATTGATGTGAGGAGTTTCAATTGTTCGACAGTATGGTAACAGGTTAGCTAAGGCGCTGCCGGTGCTTTTGTGTTGTAAAAGTCTTTAGAAATTAAAAGAAAAAAGGAAAGATGGTCCCTGATCACAGCTGAGCTCTTCTGTTGTTATTCTGAGAAGCGTTTGTGTTTACTGTGGGCCACAAAGATTGATCGTAGACGCAGTGAGAGGAGGGCTCACTCTGAGATGACTCCAAAATGTCAGACAGACGTGATATGAGTCGCAGCTCGTCTTCGAGACTGGGACAAAAATCAAACTTAGAACCATTATATGATCAATCTGAGACCTACAGCTTATGATTTTTAGCTACAACTCAAGATTTTCTCCACGATCATGCAGTCGACACCACAGCCATGTCCCAGTTCAACAGCTGCACACTTCAAAGTACCGTTCAAAGTACCATTTGAAGTACCCAGGCATCGAAAGGTACTCGTCCATGTAGCCCCTGTCAGCTACAAAGGCCGTGCCGAAATGGCACAGGCCTATGCCACGGAGCGTACTTCAACCTCTGTCTGTGCACTTATGTTACATAGCTTACGTTATGTCGCCTAGCAACCGTGACAGCTGATGAGTAATGAGCAGCTGTAGACTCATGACCTAAAGGTGTAAACTGGACACTGAAATAATTACAATTTAATTTTTACTTCTTTATTATTTCATAGAAGAAGAGTCAAGGTGTTGTCGTTGCAGTTGTTTATTTAGCTAGTATTACATAGCTTTAAGAAAATGTACCTTGCTTCCCCCGTAAGAAGTCGCGCACGGTGCATGATGGGATAAAACATGCTTTGTTCACGGCTGATCTCCATGGAAACGCAGAACACATTTTGTCTGCCGCATTTGTCGGGTGCATGAAATGGGACAAGCCTCATTGCGCCAGACGTTACATAAGTGCCCTTCAATGCACCCAACGAAGTGTGCATTTGTTGAATTGGGACACGGCCCATGAGCAGAGGTAGGACTAATTCTATAACTGTTACCTAGCAACCATGATATTAACAAGGGCCAAAACTTGTATAAATTACACCATAGTTATAATTAGATTAATACAAATAAATGACAATATCTTTAAATTGTTAAATTTATGTTTAACCTGTGAGAAAAATTTGTCCCTTGTGCCTAGATTAGTCCTGCATTTTGGGTGGAATTATCAATGTTTTTGTTCTTTCTTTAAAAAAAAAAAAAAAAAAAAGCCTCTGTTTTAAAACTATAATAAATCCAACCAAACTATCCCACCAAATCATGTAACAGGCTAATTACAAAAACACATGCAAACCCTTTAAAATATCCTTTAAAAACCTTGGTTAGAATAACAGCCAAAGAGCTAGTTTGCTGCAAAGAAACCCTTTTAACCTGCTTCACTGGTTGTTTTGTTAATCCAAGAACACTGCATGTCTTATTTACTTTGAAATAATCACACTTCATTTTGCAACCCGTAATCCAGTCGGGACCTCGTTCATTTAATGAGTCTGTAATTAAGGTGTACACTTAACAATTAAGTCCACTCAAATTAGCATTAGCTCATTTGCCCTAAAGGAAATAGTTCACATTTACAAACCACTAAGTTATAACTCGATACAGACCTGATAACACTTATACAGTCCTTTATATGTGATTTTGACTTTTTTTGTTATTTTTGGTTGGAGTTTTCAGTGTTGATGACTTAGGTAGAGGTATTCTGTTTTAAAAGTCACTGCTACTTCCTGTATTTTTGTACTTTCCCCCACAAACTGCCGCTTAACTAATGTAAAACTATGATAAATATTGACCACAGGTACTATCCGAAGTATTTAGAAAAACATGAAAACCCGTCATATGTACTTTAAAGATGCACTACGGATACTACACAAAACAGGTCACATTTTCCAAACACTAAGTCAACACTAAACACTGTTACAACTGGATGCAAACAACATTTTATAAGATCTGAGCCAATGACGCTAACTATGTCCCGAGGTTTGTATCATTAAAATCCAATTAAAAAGAGAATGTATGAACTCGGCTAAAAATACACAGGGAGATTGATGTGTTTAAGTGAAGTTGTTCATATTTCTCACTAAATTCTTTGTTAATTACCAGTAAAAGTGAGTGGTGAGTCAGTGTGGTTATGAACTCGTGGGAATGTTTAAGACTAGAGAGCATGAGAAGTGGGAGGAAAGGCAGTATGTAGGCCTATAGTCAAACTGTTAAACAAGCAGATTTAATGTGCAATGGGGTAGATTACTCATTTCGTATAGTGAATACCTTTATATTTAGGATTTTTTGACCTAGTTTTTAAATTTTGGTGAAGTTTATGACTGTACTTCCTAGTTGGACACAGGCACAGATATGACATACACATAGACCACATGTGTCAAACTCAAGGCCCGGGGGCCAAATGCGGCCCGCCACATCATTTTATGTGGGCCGTGACAAGGTAAATTAAAACGTATGAATGTCTTAAAATGTCAGTTTATCAGGAGATATGCAGTTAGTCATATTTTTTTTACATCTATGCAATGTTTGTAGTCAAGTAATAAGTTAACAAAAACAGTTACGTTTATTTAACATTATATTCAGTTACATCTGGCCCATTTTGCTGATGTGGCACTCGGTGAAATTGAGTTTGACACCCCTGACATAGACGGTGTAACAGAAGTGGACTAAAGGAGTGTGAAGCTCATCGAGGCTTGAAGTTATAGCGGCTAATCTGCAACCAGGGACTATATTTGGAAATCTGAGTACGAAACCAAAAAGCCAATCAGGAGCGAGGCTGTTGAAGATACACACCCCCCTTCCGCCCTCACCACTGGTTTGGCACTTAACAACGAGACTGTCACTCAACAAACGCTAGCGGGAGCGACCTAGAGGAAAATAGGCACTGGATTTATCGTTTTTTCATGTTTATATCGTAATTTAGGGACAAAATAGTAAAACAAAAACACCAGGATCATGTAGAGCGGGTTAATCCGAACATTTTACGATCAAAATGACGAACCTGACAGCAGCAGTTACAGAGACAGAGGCGACAGTTAGTCAATAGAAATCAATTGCAATTCGAGCTCGAAGAAACTGCTGCTCATGCTCAGTTCATATTTGGAATGGCAGCAGCTAGCACGGTAGCTATTGCCTATTTACACAGTCTATGGACATCGTAAAATGTAATTCCTTAACTGTTACCTAGCATCCATAATGTTAACTAATTTACACAATACTTTGACTAATTTGACTAATAATTTCTTGTTACAGTATTTCATTTTGTGAAGATCATCCCTAAAAATCTATTGTAATTTATGCTAATAATAAATCATGGGTTTCAAAATCTGTGACATCTATTAGCCACAGGAATATTAAAACCAGGGAGATGCACAACACACAGAGCTTTGTAAGCAAGTAAAAAAGATTAAACTTGCAAAATACTCCTATAAAAACAAAAGTTGAAAGCTTATTGAGGGAATGAAATGTTTGTTGTGCATGGGAGTGTGTGAAAAATATGATGCCAGCAAAGGATATTGTCTCAGTTAATGGGAAAAACGACGTGGGTCTCTCAAACAATGAACGACTTCACTTCAGCGAGGAGGTGTGCTTTTGACCCTCCCAGTGTACCCATTGACATAAGTGCGGTGACAAAAGCCGTCCGCTCAATTAAAAAAAGCAGAAGTCCTTGTCCTGATGGCATTGGAATTGTGCTCACTGGAAAGAGTCGATTATAGTTCCTGTCCTAAAAACAAAAACTCCAAAGGCATTGACTGATTTTCGACCTGTGGGTCTCACTTCACTAGTAATGAAATCTTTTGAGAAAGTGGTGAAGGATGCGCTGCTCGGTACAGGACAGACTGGGCCCTCTACAGTTTGTTTACAGACCAGGTGTAGATAATGCGGTTTCCAAACACCTAGAGGGAGTTAAAGCTGTGGTTCGTTTGCTTTATGTAGATTTCTCCTCTGCTTTTAATTGCTTATGTGTGTTGGCAGATAAACTTCAGAACTCTTTTAATTTTGAACCAAGCGTGATTCACTGGCTAATGGACTTTTTAACAGGACGGTCCTACTGGGTCAGCATGAATGGCATTTTTTATCAAATGTTTTTTTCTCCTCAACTGGGACACCGCAGGGTTGTGTTTTGTCGCTCCTTTTATTTGTTCTATACACTCTATGCACAGATTCTGAGTAAAATGCTTGATTTTGTTTTGTCTGATGAAGGCCTAGTTGCTGAAACGATGCTGCTCCACTGTAAATAAAGCTCACTGTCTTTCGATAGACAGAGTGCGGGAGTTTTTCTATCTTAAAAACTGCGCTCAAAACCAAAAAACGTTTAAGAGCAGCTAACCACTCTGTTGCAATGGGAGTAGATGTGTTAATATAATATAAGTGTAATATTCTTAAACAAATATTGAAGTAGGCTATACTTTTATATTATGCGGGCCTTAAGTGGTTTTCAGAATCAGAATCAGAATCAGAAGACTTTTATTGCCATAGTCTGTGAACACAGTTCACAAACTAGGAACTTGATACGGTGAAAAAGTGCAACATAAACACACTGAATAAATACAAATACAAATAAGAGCATGCACAAAGTTAAAAAGATATGCTTAAAAAAATCAAATGAAATACTTAAAGGGAAAAAATATGTACAATAGCAGCATCAGAACAACAGTGCAAAGTGGCTTATTAAAGTGACCGGTGTTATAAAGTGTCCAGTTTAGTGCCGATATTATAGAGTGTTCATGAGACAAACAGCAGAGGGGAAGAAACTGTTCTTATGGCGAGAGGTTCTGGTCCCAATGGACCGTAGCCTCCTGCCAGAGGGAAGTGGCTCAAATAGTCCATGTCCAGGGTGAGAGGTGTCAGCTGCTATACGGCCTGCTCGCCCCCGAGTCCTGGAGACGTACAGGTCCTGTATAGATGGAAGGCTGCAGCCAATCACCTTCTCAGCAGAGCGCACAATGCGCTGCAGTCTCTGTCTGTCCCTGGCAGTGGCCCCAGCGAACCACACAGTGATGGAGGAGGTGAGGATGGACTCAATGATGGCCGTGTAAAACTGCACCATCATCTGGACTGGCAGCTTGCGTTTCCTCAGCTGCCGCAGGTGGAACATCCTCTGCTGGGCTTTCTTGATAAGGGAGCTGATGGTCGGCTCCCACTTGAGATCCTGGGTGATGCAGGTGCCCAGGAAGCGGAAAGAGTCCACAGTGGTGATGGGGGAGTCCGTCAGGGTGAGGGGAGGCAGGGGGGCTGTGACTTTCCTGAAGTCCACGATCATCTCCACCGTCTTCTGGGCGTTGAGCTCCAGGTTGTTGCTGCTGCACCAGGACACCAGCCGGTCCACCTCCCTCCTGTAGGCAGACTCATCGCTGTCCGAGATGAGTCCGATGAGGGTGGTGTCATCCGCAAACTTAACCAGTTTGACGGAGTCGTGGCTGGAGGTGCAGCCTTTACAAAAGCATTTGAATATTACTATGGGAAGCAAAATGTTTCTGGTCTTAAACAAACCTGTCTGTTCCTTTGAATTCGACTGAAAAATATTCTAAAATATGACCGCCGTTCCGGGTCTTAATCCATCCACTTTCAGAGAGGTGTGGAGCGGTGGAGTGGAAACAGGAGTTGACAATTTCATCCCTGGCTGCCTCTTGCTCAGATGGGCCTATTACCTGCCGCGGGTCCCAAACGTGGCTCTGTAGACTCCATATACATACAGGGTCGAACATGAGTGATGCATTAGCGGCAGCCTGAGCTTGGACGCTACATTAGCTTCAGCGCTAACGGTGTGACAGCCTTCCACAGACCACACATTTAACACAGAGGAGATGGGCATTTGCTTTTAGGTATGAAGCGCTCAATGGAACAGCCAAGGACACTGTCTGTTTCTTTACACAGCCTGCTTTGACCTGAAGACAAAGAATGTTGCTTTGAGGAAAGCTAAGTGTAAGCTTATTCTTCAAGGTAAAGATGCATTATGTTTGTAGTATGGAAAAGCGTAGGACTAGTTGTTTGTAATATATGTTTGCTGTTTTATTCGATGTTGCAATGTTTCATTAAAAGTCCCTGTATATGATTTTTCAATGTATTTGAGCAAAATCAATCTCGTCTGATAATGAGGAAAAGCTACTTGTAGTTCTCTTTACTGTGATGGCAAAAAAAAAAGGCAAAATTGCTTATAAACTCATTGCGGTGAATAATTAGGATGTTCAGAATATAAAAGTGAGGGATACCTTTTGACCACTGCGACCAGTCTAGAATTAACTGAGATTAAGTTCTGTTTTTTGTTTTTTCATGCACGTGATATTTACTTATTTGTTTACACATTCATTTAGTCTATATGTAATTGTAAGCCTTACTAGAAAAATAACACATTTTATTCTGTGGTTTTTTTGGACGCTGAAATATCCTGAACATGAATTTATTCATTCCACAGCTGGTGATTAGCTGTGAGTAGTGACCTGGCCACAGCTGCCCTGAGGCAGACCGATGGAAGCAAGGCTGCCCATCTGCACTATCGCCCTCTCCAACCACCACTAACACACACACACACACACACACACACCACATTCATACTAATAAGGTGGGTGTAGTATCTTGCCCAAGGACACAATAACAGCATCCACTCTGTTAGAGTACTGGCTTCCTGATACCTATTATATGTAATTTTAGTTTTCTTATCTAGGATGGGGACTTATTTCATTTTCTTTTCAGTGCTGCTCTCAGTGGAAGAAATACAAAATCAACTTCAGTCACTTAACTTATTTAAAGGTGCACTACATAACTCTTCTAGGCGAGGGTCAGCCACCCGCTTGTTTCCATGGAGACGTTATTGCTTGGCCTGGAATGTACCAGATTCTCCCTCCCTGTAACTGAAAAAAATTGTACAGTGCACCTTTAAATAAAATGTATTATTATTATTGCTATTATTATCATTAATTATTATTATTATTATTATCATTAATTATCATCATTAATTATTATTATTAATTATTATTATTATTATTATTATTATTATTATTATTATTATTATTATTATTATTATTATTATTAATTGCTATTACTATTATTATTATTATTATTGCTATTATTACTATTATTATTATATTTTTTATTAATTTAGTAATTGATTTAATTTTATATTGTAGCATCACGGTGTGAGTGTGTGAAGTTCTGCTGGTTGTTTATTTTCTGAACACAATGGCTACTGTAGGTCATAAACCATAAATGTCAAAACAACAGCAAAACAACAGCAGAGCCACTCGCTTGACCAGAAACTGACAACAGCACCATCACAACAACTTGTCGGCATAACAACCAAGTGTCGCATGGTTTACAAAACACACTTACATTAACAACAACACATTAAAAGTTACACAAACAAAAGGTGTTAAGCCTGAACTAAACACAAAATATCAGATCAGATCATTACAATATGATGAAATCCCTCTCACTTCCAACACATCCCAAAACATTATAGACCTTTAGCGCCATCCAGTGGTTGAAAACGCAACTACGCCTGCCTCCACTACTATTTATAACATATCTATCTGGTGAGGTGAGCAGAAACATCTCCCATGCTCTTGGATGGCAAATGACGTGTGAATTTCAGCCGCGATAGCTATACACCAAATGTCAACTCAAGGTTCCTGGCCTGCTCATTTCCGAAAACATATCTTTGGGAAAATGAGCCGGAGACGCCATAAGACTCTAGTTTGGTCTGTCATTTAAAAAGGCGTCTGTCACTCGTCCTGTCACGCTTCACGGGAAAACTCAGAGCGTAACATCTGTTCCAATGTGAGGATGCATTAGCAGATCTCCTCCAAAGTCACTGGGCCAGAATGGTGCATGGAAAAAAACAAGACAAACTGCTCCTGGCAAGTTTGTCACTCAGATATACCCTTCGTTTAAAAGTTTTGCGTCGTAAGCCAAGGTTGCAATAGATCTGAGGACATGAGTTATCGGAGTGGGGGACCGGGGGTGATATAAGGCAGAAGTTGGCAAAGCAGAGTAGAGATGCATAAACTGTGAAATTATGTTTTGTCTAGACTGTATTATAAATTCATTAAAAGTGGCATTTACGCAGCAAATTTGACTTTTTTTGCAAGATGAGAATACAATGGTATTTTCATTCTGACCTGTTTTGATTAGGGTTTTGGCGTAGCTACTTGTCAAAATTTACAATTGATTTCTGTAACTGCATTAAATGATGAATTCATCCATATCATATCCAAAATCATGACATGGATGGGGTAGTGGGTTGTTAATGTTTTGTCTCTTGGCCTTATGTCAAACTCAAGGCCCATGGGCCAAATGCAACCCGCCATGTCATTTTATGTGGCCAGCGACAAAGTAAATTAAAAGGTATGACTGTCTTAAAATGTCAGTTGATCATTAGATACACAGTTAAATAGCCATTTTTTTCATATCTATGCAAATCCATATGGAATATTTGTAACTTGAATAAGCAATAAATATAGAAACGGTTAATTAACAAGATTAAAACGTAGTTACATTTATTTTACAGTTATAACTGGCCCGTTGAGAGCAACCGTTTTGTTGATGTGGCCCTCAGAGAAAATTAGTTTGACACCCCTGTCCTAGAATGTTCCATAGTTTAGTATTATTTGTCCACCATCGATTTAAAGGGCCAGTACATGATTTTTTTCTATATATCTGAGCAAAATTTTTCTTACTCCAGTACAGATATATTATATAAGCAGATCTTGAGGTTAAAATATGTCAGCTGTGTGTTGTTTGCATCCAATTGTAAAGAGAATCAGGAAGTCCACGTTAGCATGCTATTTGTTGTTATTTACCGTGATGGCAAAACTCTGCTCAGGCCTCTGAAAGTTTTGAAAATCATCTCTAAACTCATCATAGTGGACAATTAGGACACTCAGAATGCATAAGGTAAGTGAGGAATAAGTTTGGACCTCTGTGTTTTCAAGGGTTAAAATAGTAAAAATCAGGTCCAGCGCCTTTAAAGGTATATTATGTAACTTTTCTGGAGGTAAGTCCGTCATAGACTTGACTCCATGCAGATGTGACTGGTCTGGAATGCTTTTCTGATTTCTAAATATACACTGGCCAAAAAAAAGTTGCTTTCCATCCAGTGTTGCATGAATTTTTCACCAAGATGTTGCATTGATGATGGTCGAGTCTGACGCTGCACAAAGCTTCTCCAGCACATCCCAAAGATTCTCAATGGGGTTAAGGTCTGGACTCTGGTTCAGGAGCATGAGACATCATTTTCACATATGCATTGTCCACCACACTCTTTCACAATTTGAGCCCAATGAATCCTGGCATTGTCATCTTGGAATATGCCCGTGCCATCAGGGAAGAAAAAATCCATTGATGGAATAACCTGGTCATTCAGTATATTCAGGTGTCAGCTGACCTCATTCTTTGAGCACAGACTGTTGCTGAACCTAGACCTGACCAACTGCAGCAACCCCAACTTATTTGCTTAGTTAAATCAAGGTGGCGACTTTTTTTTTGGCCAGACAGTGTATATAGATAAAAACAAATGCATATAAACATACAAAAAAGAAATGTCATAAGCGCAGGTGTGTCCAAAGTTCAGTTTTTGTTTTTTTTTTTCCACATGGGCCACAAATGGAAAGGCTATAATCGTAGAAACACATTTACGGCAAAAGGTAGGGCCTGTGATAATTTGGGGCAATGCAAGAAGAGACCTGAAAGCCAAAGAAAATTGGTCTGAGGGCTGCATTTTTTTCCCTGGGTCATAGTTTGTCATCATACATGTATAAGTTAATGTGTTTGCAGATTGAATATTCGCTAAAGGTACTTGTTTTTTAAGTCTCTGGGCAAGACACTTAACCCCATTGTCTATTCCAGTCACACTATTGGAATAATGACTCCACTGAACACTTCCAATAAGTCAATTGGTTTGTTAAATAGTTAAAAACCAGGTATCCTTCAAATGTATATAGCATTACTGCATTTGACCTTACAACTCCGCCGTGTAGAATCTCTGCAAACATCAACGATTGTTAAAGCCGATTGGATAGAAGCCATTTTGATACTTTTACCTCTACTGAATTTTGAATTGCAGGTTTTTGCTTCTTTATTTTTCATCTTGATAGAACATATATTTCTTCTTGGCAGAGCTGCAACTCCACCTTACTTGAACTTGAGAAAGTGCTGTGTATGCAAGAGTAATACAATGAAACAAATGGCATAACAACTGTAGCAATTTTTAAGATTGGCTATAAATACACACATTTAAAACAATACACAGCAGTGAGGTTTGACCATATTGTTGATAAAGTGTAGTGCGGCCGCTCAGTTGGTAGAGTTTAACGCTTAGGAATCACTTTTAATATTAACCGGTCAGACAGTATACATAAGTAATCACATACAATCTTGAAAAGTGTCAGTGTCAACAGAGCATCTCCAGACTTTTTGCAGGGGAAAAAACAGCAATAAAGCAAGTAGGGTCAGCATAAACTTCCAATGCCCTTTCAAAATAAGTTCTTTAAAACCGCTACAGTAGCATAAACAATGTGTGTTGCGTTCAGGAGCTCGGGGAGTGACTCATGAAAGGTTTATTGCTGTGGGGGATAGATATAATGCACTTTACAACGTCACACATCAATTTTAAAGTCCAGTCAATGCAATAGCTTCAATAACTTCATATAAAAAGCGGGTGCCGTGCTATTATTAGAAAAGTTACGCAGTGCACTTTTAATAACTTATCCAGAAAGAACTTAGATTCACTTTTCATAGCAATTAATGTGTTTTCTTTGGTAAAAACCTTTAAATCGAAGTTTAAAGAGGAGGTCTTACTCGTACTGTATCTGGTCCAGCTGTGACTCCTGTGTCTCCTGTTTATTTCAGACACTCGGAGTCCTTGTAGTGTATCATTTTGTGTCCTGCTCTTGTAAATTTATGAAAAATGGCTGTGCAGGAGCATGAGTTATGTAGGTTTGTGGGCGGAGCCTTGTACGAGAGGTGTGGGCTTGTACTGCTAGCTCTAATGAGGGTTTGAATTCGCATGGATGACATATAAAACCAATTCCGGCATGTCTTTGATGAGGTCACATTATACCAGAGTAGAAAGCTCCAAAAAGTCAGTTTCGTATAATAAACACTTGCCAGAATGTGTCCTGCACCTTTTTGATTTCTCTTGATATGTAAAACGTAGCACCGTACTTCAGCTCTGCATGAGTCTGCTCGTGTGACAAAGGGAGAGGAGCAGAAGAGCTGACTAAGCTCGGGTTAGTGCTGAGTGGAGAAGCCTGTCTGCGGCCTGAGGAAAAGCCCATAGGGAACAGTGTCCATAAAGACCATTGATCTGGACCCAGCTCTTTGACACATGCACATATTCACAGCACAGCGCCAAACCAGAGAAGACAGGACTCTTTGTTTGCCTTTCTGTCCCCGTGTCAGCCTTGAGAAGTGGCTTATGGGCAGAAGTGGTACAGTAGCCAAACATTGTACTCAAATAAGAGCAATGTTACTTCAAATTATTCAAGTAAAAGTCATCGGTGGAAATTAACTCATTGCAAATACTCATGTTACTGTAGTTGAGGAGATCGTTTGGGGAATTTGTAAGTAGAGTTTAAACCTCTTTATTGTAATTTAGTGTAATTCTAGTCATGTAATTGTAATTAGCTTTGATTGATTTTTTTTTTTTATTTAAGTGTGAGCTAAAATGCTTCTAAAATGTAGTTAAAAAGTAACTAGTGTGTGATGTGTACTTTTTACTTTTACTTAAGTACAATTTTGGCAGCAATACTTGAGAAATTTGAGTACATTTTGATATGTAACTTTACTTTACAATGTTTAGTACTCTTTCCACCACTGGTAAAAGTGCATAGTAGAGGTCCAAGAAATTAGTCAAGTAAGAGTAAAAAGTATTTGGAGAAACTCTACTCAAGTAAGAGGAATTGTAAGAGTAACTGTCAGGCAGTAATATCTGATGTTAATGTAACTGGGAGGACAAAACTATAAAAATCTGTTATTTTCAGAGAATATTCCACAAAATAAAGTCACATCTGAAGGAGCAGTGCAAAAAACACACAGATCATATTTTCCATATAAAGATTTTCTCACTGTTACTTTAAACAGAACGTTACTCAATTAAGAGTAAAAGTGGTGACTTTAAACATCTCACTAGTTAAAAAAATTAAAAAAGTTACTCATGCAAGTGTAACTGAATAAATGTACCTAACTTTGCTTACACTTGTTAGCTAAAAAGGTACAGGGTTTGTGGATGAACTTGCAGAAGGAGAGTTGAAAATCTGTTTCACATGTTCAAAGATACACTCCTGACGACAATGTGATAATTCAGTTTGAACTGCTAAAACCGTCACTAATGGGTTTCAGTCAACAGTACATGAAATGCAGCAGAAGATTATTATTTTTGCTCTTGAAAAGAACACAACAATTTACTGTAAGTAATTGTGGAGTAAGAGTACCACTTTTATTACCATAGCTTATAGTACTTATGATCATTTGCTCAAGTAAGAAGTAGTGACATAAATAGAGTAAAAAGTATTTGGTTAAAGTATCAAATCAAGTGGCAATTTAAGCACATTAAGCCATAAAATACAATAATGATAATAATAAAAAAAGAAAAAAAGTCTCAGTGCAGTCATCAGATCCAGTGTCAGGGTAATTTGAGAAGAGTATCACCTGTCAGGACAAAAAAGTCCCTCCTCTGTGTCCTGCAGCATCACAGCAGTTTTCAGGAGGAGCCAGGTGAAATCTAAAGAGACCATGAGAAAGCGTCTTCTCAGCCTCACTGTCACTCTGCTCTGTAGTTTCAGACAGTGATGAGACGGGAGTATGTTTCCTCTGGAACATCTGCTGCCATATTTGGTGGAGAAAGGCCATAGCTATCTCCAAAGAAACAAACCTCCCAAACTTTTGTCCCCCGAACTGCACAAGCCACACCACAGTCAGTCAAAATCCAAGTCAAAATTGTAACACAAACATTAAAAAACATTTTAAACTGCTTTGTGTGCCATCTAGCCAGCTGCAAGAGCAGCCAACCACAACCAGGGCAACCACAGAATGAGTATGGACATAAATTTTAACTAATTCTAAAAATATACCATATGAGTATAAGATGAAAGAAACAAATCAGTTAGGGTGTGTTCATATTTGCACCACATCACAATTGGGACAGCACTCGGATAAACTTGCATTGGGACTAAACCAGTGTCCAAAACAGACATAAACCAGTTAATTTACACCAAGTGTATACAAACACTTAATGTTGCAAATTTATGTATGCAAACTTGTCAATCTTACAACCAACGCTCCTTACGGTTAACTGTAAGATTCTGTCCAATACTCAGCCCACAAGCCTACATCACTCACGCTCCCACACAATAATCCTCCATAAATATACAAAAGCATGATACAAAACTGTACACAACAAGTTGACAAACCTGATGTGATGTGCAGTACTTTGATTAGCACCCATTGTGTTGTGACAGTGCTGTGAAGTGGGAGTGACTTAGAGCAGGGAGGAAATGGCAGGGGGGACTCAGAGCACCAAAAAGAAAAGTGAAACTTATTAAACATGTTAATATGTTGTTTTTGGCAAATGTAGCATTTTCAAAACAATAAAAGGTAAGAGGGTGATCTAAATTGGCTTTATTATGTGTTAGCAGTTAATGCCCCATAGACGTAAAAGGCCCCCTCTTTAAACGATGCTTTCCTGCCTACAACAGCCTGGACATGTTTGAAAACTGCCACATCGGCTCATTATCCAGTGTATCTGAACATCTGTGCTCCACACACATGGACTGAGCTGTGTCTAATTGTCCGGTGTGCTCTGACAGAGGGAAGTGAAGCGTGGATCATGTACAGAGCTTTGTGCATGTGTCACTACAACACCTGCTGCTCACAGAGGAGTAAAGTAGACAAGGACTCAAGTAAGAGTAACATTACTTCAAAGTACTCAAGTAAAAGTTCAAAGATGTGGTCTAAGAAATTACTCAGTAAGAATAAAAAAGTACTTGCTGAAATGACTCAATTTGGCTTTGGAATATCAGATATTAATGTAACTGGAAAAAAATACAATCTTGAATAATATAAATTAACAAATGCTTAATTTAAGTATTTGTCTTGACTTGAGAACATTTTGACTTTGTGCTTGTTCCATTGGCAAATCTTGTTTTTAGACAAAATTACTTGTTTTACTCATAACAACAAGAATCTTTTCACTGGAAATGAGACAAATGCTTTTGCACTTGAAATAAGAAAAAAAAAAAAGGTTTTATTATATTTTATTATATTAAATATATCAAAACATATTCAAGACAAATACTTGAATGAAACACATGTTTTTTGCTCAAAATCTGGTATTTTCAAAGGATAAAAGAATTTGAAAGATAAATTTACTGTATAAATGGACAAAGCAAACCTGCTAGACGCCATGTTTCAAATAGGTTATCAGTGACATCAAACTGCCTTAGTCCACTTCTTTATACAGTCCATGATCTAATTCAGGGCTGTCCAAACTGTATATATATCATATATATCAAAATACAGGTGAAGTAGAGGGCCAATCGAGGGCCATTGAATGATGACCAGTACAAAGAATAATTCAAATATGTGCAGTTATAACAGACCAGACTCTGTCACCAGACCTTTAGTCCTGCTTACATCCTCAATAGGGCACACAAAATATTTCATATTGGCTTTATCAACATAGATTTTTCAAAAACTTGCAATAAAAAGTACTGCTTACGCTAATTCACCTGGTTCTTGGGCAGCATTTGACCATGTCTGGTCTAATCAAACACAAGCAGAAGAAAAAGTGACCCCTGACAGCTCTTGTAAAGTGGCACTTGTGAAACAGGATCAGAGACAGAGAAGTATGTCCATAACAGGAGACTACGCTCAGATCACAGAGAGAGCGCAGTGCGTTTGTAAAAGGAGAGATACAGATGCACTGAGAGCATGGGTCAGCTCCATGCTGAGTATCAGTACTGTTAAAGCCACAGGGAGAATGTACCGACTGCTTCAACAAGTGGTGGTACTCAAAAGGGGCGTTTTAGAAGTAATGTACTGAGCACAGGTGCATCTGGCCCATTTAAAGCACTGATTACTGTAAATAAAACACATGACTGTGGGCGACGTCAAGTGTCCTAGTCCTGATGAAGCAATAACAAAGCCGCCATCTGGACAAATGGCAACTGTGAATACTATCTACCAAGATTTTGAATGACTCAAGTTTGATTTATAAAAGTGCAAATAAATAAACAAATAGGCCTAAACGAATAAAAAAAATAAAATTAATAGACTCTGTACAAAACTTTATAAATTATCTTATTATTGAACATGTTCCTAAATAACAGTGCACATCTAAAATATTTTTAATCTGAATTTGAAGTGTTTTCAGTTGTATTTTTTTCCAGCGGCAAATCTATTTAAAATGTAAATATGACACGATTATCTTTTGGTGAAGCTAAAACACAGGGAGGGTTCCCACAATTGGTTTAAAATCATTTTCCAGGACTTTTCCAGAGCAGTTTTAGTTACACAAGCACAGCCTTTACAAACAGATTAACCTCTTTTGTTATATAGTATTTATAATAAAATAGTAGAACCTGAACCCAAAGTCCACAATTATTGCAAAATAATTATACATTATATTTGCTACGTACATGACCAAAAATATTTTGTGGTGGAAAAATGCAGATGGATGGACAACAGATGTGAAACCACCTATATCAACTTACAATAAATAAGCAAGTAAGTGTTTCACTAAATGTTGTACAAAAGAGGTGTAATTTTCTGCATTTTAGTGGATTTTATGCACTACCTGGCCAAAAAGAAAGTCGCTATCATAAAAAAAAGGTCACACACTCCAATATTTCGTTGAGCCGCTTCTAGCTTTGATTACATCACACATTCACTGTATCATTGTTTCGATTTCGCTTCTGCAGTATCACAAGATTTATTTCCATCCAGTGTTGCATGCATTTTTCACCAAGATGTTGCATTGATGATGGTAGAAAAAAATCCATTGATGGAATAACCTGGTCATTCAGTATATTCAGGTGTCAGCTGATGTCATTCTTTGAGCACAGACTGTTGCTGAACCTAGACCTGACCAACTGCAGCAACCCCAACATATTTGCTTAGTTAAAACCGGGTGGCGACTTTATTTTTATTTTTTATTTTTTGGCCAGGCAGTATATTTCTAATGGAAGTTGTTAATTTGATATCTATTAATACAGCAAAGCAAAATGTGGAGAAATTTTGCATTCTCATTTTCCATGTGTTTTCAGGTCTGGAAATCAGGCCATTATTTTCCATGTTTTCCTGAATTCCCAGACATGACTTTAGGCGATAATAATGATAAAGCAATGACAATGCCGCCATCTTGTGGGAGAACAGCAAAACAGCAAATCTCGGCTCTTTTTTTTTACGACAGTTCCAGTCGGAAGCTGACCCAGGATGCCTCTGTACTGCTCTCGGACCCCGGCATGGGCCACACTTAAGTTGTTGTCCCGGAGATCACTGCGCATCTCCCGCGCTGCACCATCACAGCCCCGGCACTGCTGCTGGAGCTCTCTGCGGACCATCCAGCCTCTAAAACGGCCACTATTACTGAAACCCGCCCATTCTTTACATCTTTGGAGCAGCTTTAGCTTCTCAAAAATGTCCACGGAGACTAGAACGTCCCCCTCCTCCGCGGCGATGTCCCAGAGGATGGTGTGGGTGGACCTGGAGGCAAGTGCAGCGCTGGAACCGTTAGCAGTTAGCATGTAGCTTGTTAGCTTTTTAGCAGCGTGGGTTTTTTAATGGAAAACACGTGTCTAAAAGTAGTGCTAATTCAAAAAAAAAATAGCTAAAACGTGGGGTTTGTGCAGCGTCTCGTGATTTGATAGTTGATAGTTTGATCATGTGAGCAGGGCTAATATTCCTAAGTATAGTGCTAACATGCTAACTACGGCGGAAGTTTGACGTGTAAGCGCAAGTTATGCTAAAAACAAACTGTCACGTGGTTTGTTTGCTAGCCAAATTGAGTCACCTCAGCAAATACAGCAGTTATCCTAAAAGCCTTTATACTTTAATTAGGAAATGTCTTTTTTTGGCTTGTACAGTGTGAACTTTTGTATGAGATTAAGCCATTGGAATCCAGTCTTATCTTTACCCTGATAACGTTGCCAGCTGTTTGCCAGAGTGGCTAAAACAAAATGGTTTCTAATTTGAATGGATGCAATTGGCAAATGTGCAGTTTTTCAAGTGTCATAATTTCCTCCACAAATAACAAAATCTCCTGTCTTTTTCTGCATGAAAACTGCTAAACTGGATCTCTACAAATACTTCTGAAATGTCATCCTTCCATCAATCCTGAAATATGATTATTGTATTAGTTTGTCAGTTCATATTTCAGTGTTTTTGAGAACCTCAGCTCAGTGCCTGATATTGTATTGTCAGTTAGGCCTGAATTATCTAAGAAAAATATCTGATTGCAATGCTTGTCAGAAAAATTGCAGACTGATCAGATTTGCAGTTTCAGTTTTAGTAAAAGGATTATGTTCAAAGTTCACATTTAAACGTGTCCAGAACAATTGACAAAAGGACCGAAATATGATTCTTGTATTAGTTTCCTATTTCAGAACATGTTTGTACAGATCAAAGCACAGGGATTGCAATTTTTATGCAGACTATTGCAGGCTTTGTGATTTGATAAGTGTGCCCATTCAAATTGTGATTAATCTTGCAGCCTTATTGTCGGTGTGTCCTACTTATTTTGTGCCTGTTTTTTTCCAGATGACTGGCCTGGACATTGAGAAGGACCAAATAATTGAAATGGCCTGTATCATTACAGACTCCGACCTGAACGTTATTGCTGAGGTAACTGCACTGCACTAAACAACTATTGACTCTCTGTATTGCAGGGTTTTAGATGACATCACAACAACAGCCAATACTATTTCAAGGAGACATATTGTGCAAAATCGACTTTTCAGAGTCTTTAACCATGTTGTAATTGTCTTTCCTTCTCATTTACCCACTCAAAGTTGTATTTAGAATGATTCCTGCATGTTTCAGTAATCTTTATTCTCCTGCATCCAAAACATTGCTCCAAACTACACTTGTTTTCACTGCCACAGTACACGCCCACTGCTCTAAACTGAGCAATTTGTAATACCGGCAAGATTGAGCAGTGTCACATGGCCATTTTGGCACAAATGAAAACAAATCCGCTGCTTGCTAACTGCAGCTATGCATAGGAGGGCTGACAGCATGTGGCTCTTTGTTGTGAGGGCCAGGCGGGAATTGGGTCCTAATACCTCATTGGACTCTGCCATTTTCCAACCCGGAAGTCAGATTTATTTTTGACATTTAAAATGTAGCAAATTTAACACAGTAATGGGTGTCATAGATTATAACTACAGTATATAGCACATACAATATGTCTCCTTACAAACAAACAAGATGGGGAGCAGCTGAAATGAATGTTAAAATGTAGATTTCTTTTGCAATATAGTGAGTTCTTGAGTCTTCTCACTAACTTAAATGATGAGTTCAACATTTGTGAATTTACTTTCTGAATATTATTTATGAAATTACAGTGTAATCTATAGGAAAATATGGCTGTTGTCATCCTTCTGGGATTATGACATTATAACCTTCTATAATCCAAAAAACACCAATAGTTCCTACAAAATAAATGTTCCTTTTACTTGTCAGGGCCCCAACCTGATCATAAAGCAGCCAGATGAGCTGTTGGATGGTATGTCAGACTGGTGCAAAGAACACCACAGCAAGGTAAGCCGTTTGCGTTACATAGTGGACTTTTAAGATTCTGTTTAGGACTGCAAAATGTATCATAACATTTCGATATACAGTTACTCCTGTACAATTATCACAGGAAGCGCGAAGGCATTACATTTTTTTTTTTCTAAAATGTAAATATGTAATGATTTAAAGCAGAGCTATTATGCAAAATGGACTTTTCAGAGCTTTATAACCATGTTATAGTTCGTTCCCCTCACGATTTACACACTCAGAGTTTTATTTGGAGTGATACATGCATGTTAGAGCAATCTTTATTCATTTATTTTCAAGACACCATTTTGCCAATCAGCTCCTGTTTTCCCTGCTACCAGTACACACCTATGGCTTTTTAATTACTTCATTCTCCAATTTTGTTTTCTTTATCTGTGACATGTGTAGGATTTGGCAGTATTGCATAGTCATACTGACACAAATGAAAAAAAATCCGCAGCTATACATCAGGAGTGTCAACAACCACACAGCTCTTTGTTGTGATGACATTTACGGCAACGTCGTCCCATTGGATACCACAGTTTTCTAACTTGGAAGTCACTTGACTTGTTTCTTTAATTAAGTCACTTTCGATGAATATTGCAATTTAAAATGTGCAAATTGTAATACATGCTTCGCTGGTGTCATAGATTAGAACTATATTGCAGACAATAGGAGTTTCAATTTTAGTTCTAATTTTCTCAATTTAGCCATAATTTATTTTAAAACAGCCTTCGTTTAATCTTGGTTAAGTTTTGATTTTGTCTAGTTGCTATTTTAGTTTAAATTTAATTGAACTGTATCCAGATTAAATTCAGTTTTGTACAGCCCAAATATCACAACACAATATCACAGTCACATCACAGAGCTTCAATATGATTATATTTTAATGTAATATTTAACCATCAGAAAACTGTCCAAATATGCAGGGTTTGTGTGTTAAACGTGTGAATGAAACAAAACACAACTCAAAACATCATTGTAACATAGATCAGAAATTATTGTAATTTGTGAACTAAAAGTGCTCTATGTAACTTTTCTAGAGGAGGGTGCCACTTACCATGGAGATGTTATTGTTTTACCTCTTCAATAGTCACATCCTTCACCAGAAAAGTTACATAGTACACATTTGTCTTTTAGAAATAAGATGATTGACTCATCACTTAAAATCCACAAACGTCCTCTATTCTACAGTCCACTGCGAGAACACTGTGCCTAATTAATCATATGCTTTTTATTATCGTTTTTTCACAGTAGGAGCGGCCTGCTTATGTTGACAAAGTGCTTCTAAACTAATTGTGCTTGCATACCCAAAAGGCACTGGCCGGAGCATAAAAGTGCATGATATTTGGAGGACAGCTGCTGGTGGATTGAGTTTAGGACCACATCTGTGTGCACTGGCCACCCGAGCGTAAAGCCCATCTGTGCAGACCAGCCACAAACCGCTCCCTCACACTCGGGTTTAACTGTCGAGGCAGCACAATATGTAACAAAAATCAATACCCTTTTAACACAAGGATTAAAAAACAAAAATTAAAGAGGGGTTATTGCACTTATGAGGTATTAACATATTTAGGTCACCATGTTACCTTTTATTGTAGTATATTAAATAGTATATTAAATCCTCCATCCCTCTCAGCGCGAAGTTACTCCCTAGTCCTGTCAAGATAATTACTATATGGACTTGATTGATAGTTCAATACATAATAGATGGAACAATATATTTTGTAGGTCAATATTTATCATGGGTACTTTTTTCTTTGTACTAATGAGAAAGTTTTAGTTTTGTTTTCTGCACTAGGATAAGGGTTGAGCTGTAGAAGGTTGAATAAATGATTAATTGGAGGTGCAGACTAACTATTATGTGTTTCATTATACTGTGAGGGTGCTTGTGTCAGTGGCAGAAATTTCAATATTAATTATCATTTGTGGTCTATATTTTCTTCAGTATGTCACACTTCAAGCTTTGTCATTGTGACAGGCCTATCACTCCCTCTTCAGAGCGCCATCACAACACAATCAGCGTCTGTCCCTCTAATGAAACTATCACATTAGGTTTGTGCCGTTGTAGTGGATTGTTTTGTATCCTGCTTTTATATATTTATGAAAAATGACGGTGCAGGAGCATGGGTGACGTAGGCTGAGTCTTACACAGGCTCGTACTGCTAACCATAAGGGTTCAAATATTGCCCAGGAGAGATCGCATTATTATTCAAACATGCATGGATGACATCTCTTGATGAGGAAACAGTTTTATAACATTTATAACATGGTAGAAGGCTCCTAAAAGTGGATAATACCCCCTGTTTTATATCTATTACACTGTTTGTTTTATGTCTGACAGGAATACAAAACAGAACTTAATAAGGCTGTAATCACGAAGGAAAAGATTACAGAGCAGGTAGAGAGTTGAAAGAAGTTTATTTCATGACATGAATGGAATTACAGACAGCAGGCACATGCGTTACATTTCAGAGGAGTTTTCCAGTACTTAAGCCCCTTTGAGGTACTATCTATAGAAGATAGGCCTTATAAGGACTTAACTCATTTTACATACTGTCCGTACAAGGTCACAAAGGGATGTATAGTTAGCTGTTTACAGAGAGGTAGAAGTGACTAAAAGATGGATTACTAGACCTCTTGTCAACCTGAAGAGGAATACCAGTATCATGTGACCGAAGTGGCTGGTTCTAGTGAAGACATCTTAAAATAAGTTTGTGTCACATTCTTACGGAGAAACAAGTTCACCTCAATGCTTAAGGCACAAAGTAATCAACTCAAGATTTAACAGTAAAGTAAAAATCATGCTTTCAAAGCAAAGTGTTTTTGAATACAGTTATTCACAATCTTTCCATTAAGTCCTTATTTAGTAGCTGTGTTTGTTTCATATTGTTAAGTATTGATAATGGTTCAGTTGTTCAGGCTTCACGTTATGACCAGTGGAGTAATAAAACTCGGCCTTTTAAGTAATTAACAAGTCAATCCAATGTAAACTAAAAACTATTCAAATAGAGATTCATACTGTATTCAAGTCATTTCCACTAAAATATTCCTAACTGTTGTGTGTTGTTCATAAATATGTAAATAATGCAGTTTACTTTTTCTCAACTGTTGTATATAATAAACTATAACAAAAAACATTATCTTTTGTGTCTCAGTCAGGGCTGACCGCGGCCGTCCGGAGCAGTAACATCTCTCTGGAGCAGGCCGAGTACGAGTTCTTGTCTTTCGTCCGACAGCACACGCCCCCTGGACAGTGCCCTCTGGCTGGTCAGTTTGTGTTATGTTTTCAGATTGATGAATGTGCTCATGTGACGATGCAGTGTTTAACTACAGTGTGTGATGTGTGTGCAGGTAACTCTGTTCATGCAGACAAGCGTTTCCTGGACAAGTTCATGCCACAGTTCATGTACCACCTTCACTACAGGATCATCGACGTCAGCACCATCAAGGAGCTCTGTAGGCAAGTGCCACCCAACACTGTTTCATTTGAGAAACCCACGTTACGTTTACAATTTCTGATCATTTTATGGGCAAGATTGTGCATTTTATGGTATCATCTGTTAAATGAGAAAAACAGTTGACACCGTAAAATATAATAACAGTAACTAACACAGAGTGACCTTTTTCGTCCATTGTTAGCTCATTGTTAGTAAGAATCATAAGAAATCAGCTGCCTGATACTATCCCAGACATTTAATTCTGTATCATGGTGCAATATCACAGTGGCAGAAATGACTAAATGAGTGGGGCCAAGGTTCAAATAAAAACATGTTTTGTCACTCATGGTCTGAAATCAGGCCCTTTTAATTTCAAGTATCCGTTATACTAAATGCAGCGTGTACATGTTATTAGATATGAGCCCATTAGCACTAGCTGTCCTTGTTACACTGGCTGCTGATGATTATACATTTGTTCATATTTGGTTGACCTTTCCCTGTGACAGAGTGCACCTCGGTAAACTGGAGCGATCACAACCTCTTGTAATGAGATTTTTTCTAGTCTATTTAGCTTGCCTAATGGGTATTTTCCTTGCTCGTCTCATGATTACTACCTTATTTACTCAGACCCGGCTAACGATCTCCTCTGCGTTCATCAGTGGAGGGGCTTGCTTTAATACGCTGTTGATTAGAGCCTCCGCAGTCACTGAAACCAAACGGTGGGATTAATGTGGTTGTGCTGTTGTGTTGACTCCCAGGCGTTGGTTTCCAGACGAGTACAAGAAGACGCCGCAGAAGAGAGCATCACACAGGTAAGACAAAGCAGGGAGCATGCAACAATCTAAATCAACGAGTACAGTGTTATATGGGCATTAGGATGATAGAAATCTAGTATCACCTCGATTCTCAGACACTTTTCCTCACCCACTCCTACTGGTCAGCGTCTGTCACACAAACACAGTGAAGTGTGAACTCTCTGAAGAATATGAATATAATTATCTTTCAAAGACGGAGTACTTTTAACTGTGATGAAAGCTTAATTATAATCTGATCTGTTTTGTTTTTTGCATATTGCCTATTCTTTCTATTCAATATAGCATTGCTATTGTGAGGCTGAAAGAGCTTAGAGCTGGGCAATGTTTTTTTTAAATTAGTTTATTAATGTGCATTGTCTCCACTCAAATAAGCATTTCCGTAAATACAACAGTATTGGCTATACCAACTGTAGTCCCCAGGCAGGGAGTGAACTGCCAGCACAAAAGACAATATTTATATTACCGGTATATGCAAAAGGGATTAGTAAAGTTATGAAGGAAAACAATATTTAACTTTTTACATCTATCATTCACAGTTTGGAGCAGAGTGCAGATAAAATAAAATCAAACCTCAGATTAGCTGTAAACCTGTCAACTATCATCTTAAAGCTTTGTAATTAAGAATTTAAAAACACTTGAATCTCTATTTGATCAAAATGTAAATGATTACCTAGACCTAATGGAGTGAAATAAATTATGTGAAAATGTCTAACTGGAATATTTCTTTTTTGATCAATTTGTGTTCAATTTTAATTTCAACATTAGCATTAGATTTACCACTGAAATGTTAACACTTGTCTTTTGTCATTCATGTTGGTTGAGGTTTAAACCAAAATACAATGTAAAATGTATCGGGTTTTTACTGTTTAACCGTCATGAGGCAGATGTTGTTTTTTTTGTTTTTTTTTAAACCTATTGCCTAAAAATGTGCATTCTTTACTAGGAGGCGGATTGTTCAAAACCTCAAAAAGTTTTAAATAGGAACTCAACAGACTGTTCACTGTAAACTGCAATATTGATCTAAAGCAATGAAATAGAAGCCAAACTGTCATTATGTATATTAGTTTAATACTAAATTTCCCAGAAAATACATAATCTCTTTTTTTAAGATACATGAATGTGCCATATAAGCAGGTTTTCTATATTGTGTGTGTATTTTAGAGCCCTGGGTGACATTCGTGAGAGCATCAAGGAGCTTCAGTTCTACAGAGCCAATGTCTTCAAGTCCAGTGCAGAGGAGAAGAAACGCAAGATCATCGAGAACGGAGGCAACTGCAAAACCTCCTCCTAACAGCCAACATAAGTCTGACCTAGAGAGCTTTTAGCTTGTGTTCACATCATAAAGCCCTGTGCTTTGATACTGTTCAGAGGTTTTAGGTCTATATTTCTTTAATGGGAGCAAGAAAAAAGTACAAAAAATTATATATTTTTCGAATTAAAAATAATACTAATTTTGACAGTTTTGTATTTATTTCCATTCCATTTACTGAATTTTGCTTGATTTTCACCTTGTTTTTAAAAATAAACTTTCAACTCCCATGTTAAAATTTTACAGTTCAGTATTGTCTTTTCAAATACACATTTTAAAAGTCCTTGGTTTCTTTATGATATGCAAAAAGAAGGTAACTAATCTTTAATTGTTTAAATCTCTCAAACTTTTTACACCAAGCACTACCAAAAAAGGATTTGGCTTTCCCAGTACCACCACATCTAAATCAAGTATAAAACAGGATTATTCGGGCCTAATCATTCCCACTTTAGATCTAAACCAGCGAATTATCCAAGAAATTATCCAAAATATGACTAAAAAGTAGATCAAATTAATCCACAAACTGCTGCCCAAGTACCACCTGAAGGAGCTTGTGCCAAACTTACATTTAGTAATTATTTTACGTTATAATACACAAAATGCCAAAATAACAAACTGCTTTTCTATAATTTTACATAGCTAAGTTCATTTCAGTACAGCCTTTTGCTTATACAGACCACTAGATGGCAGTGTGCCCCTAACACGTCCCTGCATGGTTTCACCACAGCAGCCAGGTAGGATGGGAGCACTTTGTTGGCAAAAGGTTAAAAGGCCTGGGATGATGACAGATTAGTACAAATGTGTTGGGAAAGACTTCATGAATAATTTATCCAATGCACAAGTATGCGTCAGCGGATATGCTAAAGAGAGGAGTGGACCAAACAAGTGTCCACTCCCTGGGCAATATAAGCGCTAGAGTTTTAAATGAAAGCAGCTGGAGTATAACTTTTGTTTCATAAAATAGATTTTACTTTAATTGAATGGCAAGTACAAGTTGTAGTTAAACTGTCACTGTTTGGGACAGCGGTGGTTGCCGTCGTCTGCGTGGGGTTTCTGAGTGGGTTAAATTTGGGTTTGTGCACTTCATCACTCATTGGAAGAGAAAAAAAATTAGATGGAAAGATGAATCCTTCAGTGGGTCGATCAAGAATCAGCTCAGGTGGAAAGATCACTTCCAGGTGAGAAAAAAAGAAAAAATATCCAAGGCGTTCAGTCTATATTAAAGACTTATTATAAAAAACAAACTTGCCTGTGCGTTTGGACTGTGTGGAGCTTTTTTCAGGGCATACATGGATAAAAAAGATGCCACGTGCTTTTAAATAATCCGGCAACTATAGTCCCTTTAGCACTTTGGACACACAGAGCAAAAAACAAGTTCCTAATGTTGCGTTGTGGCATGATATGTAGTAATAAGATACAAACTGAAGTCATATTACACACAACATCTAGACAACAGATCAAATACAACAAATAAGCCAAAAAATGTAGTTAAGTTACCAGCGTATCCAAAAAGGCTACTCCATGTCTACACATTTTGTATATAAAGCACTTGCCTTTTTCACCTGGAGACAAGTTGTTAACAGAGCTTCCTCCAAAAAAAGTTATAGTGCACCATTAAAGATGCCGTTTCTGATTTTTACTCTTAAAAACATGAAAAACAGAACTAGTATGCATTCAGAGCATCCTAATTATTCACCACGATGAGTTTCTAAACGCTTTGCACAACTTTCAGACCAGCGTGAAGTTTTGCCGTGACAGTAACGCGAACGACAATTACCATGCTAACGTGCACTTCCTGATTATCGGACAAGAAGGCTTCATAATTAGACGGACAGCACGCAGATGACATATTCTGACCTCAAGAGCTGCTTATAGAGTATATCTGTTTTGCTCAAATACATAAAAAAAGTTGTATGTACTTTTTTACACTGGATAGATTGGAATTTTAAACTTAGACCTTTTTGGAAATCCACCCTTCCGCCTTGTTAATATTTAACTACTCTTGTCATTATTGGGTGTCTAACCTTGCTTAATGTAACAAGATGTGACAAGTAAGCTTCAAATAGCCAGGTTTTTAAGTCCTGTCTAAACCGCCATATTGTCTTACTTACAGACCTGTGACCTTGCAGCTACTCTGGTGAATCCTCAACTGCATGTACTTAGTCACTATAAGTATATACTGCTTTAATGTGTGTATTGACAATAAATTAATGAGATTTCCCCAACAAGTGACACTGAGAAATATTTGCAAATAATCATCCCAAATTGTTCAGGAAGAGGAAAATTGTCGGCGTGGAAGGTAGTTTCAAGAAAGGTGCTAAAGGTGAATACAAGTTTGTGCTTTAAGGAGAAAATCTGTAGGTTTTTTTGTGTTATGAGGCGGGGTCGGTACAATCTACGTTGACATTTTGACACCAAACACCGAGCTAAGTATGCAAAAGTTAACCTTCAAGAAAAACAACAAATAGTCCAATAATTAAAAGGCTAAAAAAGGCTGTTTTTGAAGCAGTGCTGAAGTTGTGCTCTGACCAGATAAACTTTTAATGTCAGTTTATCAGGAAATACAGTTACACGGAGTTACACAGACACGTAATATTTGCAACTTGAATAAGTAATAAATACAGAAACAGTTATTTAACAAGTTTAAAAGTAGTTACATTTATTTTACATGGCATTTGTTTACATTTAGTGATATTTATCCTGCCGCACAGTTACATCTGGCCCTTGACGGCGGCCATTTTACTGATGTGGCCCTCGGTGAAAATGAGTTTGACACCTCTGCTCTAGGGCTTCTAATAAGTTAGCATTAGCACAAATATTTTGCGCTAATTGCTAATAAAAATGACGATCATGAGTATGTGCACACTTTTGGCAGAAATACATAAGGATCTCATTTATGTTGAGCATTTGATTTCCAGATATTTTGCTCTCCACAGCACAAATAAAGACTCCAATAAAGCTCCATTAGTTCACTTTTGGGCTCATTTGGTACAGAGGTCGTCCGTTGAGCCAAAGGTCGGTGGCTCGAATCCAGCTCCCACAGATGACACTTAACTCACCTCGCCCCCAGTGTCTGTGTGCACTGGTGTATGAATGTGTGTGTGTGAATTTGTGAGTGTTTCCTTGATGTAAAGCTCTTTATAAAAATGTGACCATTTACTTTCACTTTAATCTTGTGGACCAAAACAAACCAAGAAGCCATAGTTTGGACGTGTACTTGCTTGATTTGGATCAGCAGTGATGACAAACATATTTTCCTTGCCGTTTCTTACCCTGTGCACTTGAACGCCTCTCCTAGCCTGCATCTATGTAAATCAGACTACACATTTACATGTAGCAGGTATCCAAGTACATATTGGCTTCAGATGTGTTATTGGGATTTCCGACAGCTCAAAATCAGTTTGTATCGGACTGGGCCAGTTATCCGGTTTTCCTGACGTGCATATAAACGTAGTGTGTGAAAGAGGGAGAGAGAAGGAGAGAGGGATAAGAGGTAGACTTATTTACGAGCTTCCTGATGGGAGTGCTCCTGGTACATTACTGGACCTCGTCAAAGTGTCACCCAGAGCACAAATTTAAATACATCGGCCTCTTTAAGACAACAAACGCACACGGGATCAATGGTTGGAGTTCTGAAAGTCCAGGAGGATGCGATGGAAAAGCGGACTGGACAGAGAAGGAACGAGTGGCACAGTACGTTGAGCAATTACCAACAACCGCAGAGTCAGTGGTAAAAAAAAGAGATCTTTATATTGCAATTAGCGTTGTCAAGAGTATCGAGAATCGGATACTAATCACTAACTTATTGGGAGCTGAGGGTCATCGTAAATGTCATCACAACAAAGCGCCGCATGCTGTCAGCCCCTCGTATGGATAGATGCACGTCACACTAGAAAGCAGAAGATTTTATTTATTTATTTGTGCTAAACGCTGCAGAATCCTACAAGTATCACAGATTAATAAAATAAAATTGGAAAAGTAAGTGCTTCAGTGTGCAAGACCACTCTGAAACAAATTGAAACATTAATAAACAAGCTCTTAAAACCAAAGACCCCCCCATCACTGTATTATTTTGAAAAAAACACAATGTATTAAGATGGGGCAACATGAGGAAACTTTCAAACTATTCGTGTACAAAATTTCTGTCTTCTGTCCCACTACAGGAATTTGTTTAAAAAAAAATCAAAACAGATAAACAAGAGTAAGCTCCAGAGGTGAGCTTCTCAAACCTGGAGCGCCATCCCAGTGACTCCAGTTGTGTGGGCAGATTTGCAGGACCTGAGAGCCAGGACTTACAGATTTTAGATTTTATTTTTTTAGTTTTAGATTATACAAATGTGGGAATCACACCAAATACAACTTCAGAGGGTCAATGAGAAGAAAATGATTATAGCGTGGTTAAAGTGGAGTTTGTACTGTGTGTATAAGCCTGAATCATGAGCAAGTATTAATACTAAAAGAGTCACATTCACAGGACAGAAATGAACCTTTCCTGAACAACTTTAGAATGATCTTGAGCTGTATCAGAAATAGTATAAGACCACATAGACTAGTATACGAACATGGACCTGGACGACTGAGGGATTGAACAGATTTAAGGCCACATGGGAATATAAGAGAAAGTACTATGATTTTTATGTTGAAAATCACATTCTACTGTCAAAATAAGAGAAAATAGAGTTTGAAATGTTAATATCGCAACAAAACTAATTGTGATTGGCTACATATTCCCCATCATCTCCTTTTGGGGGTCAGCCATGATCATACTCTGTTTTCATAGTGTATTGCCATTCACACCCAAACTAAATGCATGTGAAGTTTGACAAAATCCAAAACAGTGATGCAATTTGCCCGTTCCTTCATCGTGGGTGTAAAAAACGGGACAACAAATCTTTTCCACCGCATATTTTCTAAACTTCTAACAGTGCAAAACACCATCATTAGAATATGGAACATTGGACAAACAAAGCATATTTAGCGATAAACAATCCAACATGGCCGACATCAAAGCCTCCCTTAGATCTCAAACATTGAAATGCTAATTCCCATAAAACAAAGCTAATGCTAATAAGAACAGGATGGTTCTTGGAGTCATTTCGAAAGACTGGATAATTAGTTGGAATCCTTTCTCCCTTTAACCCCCATAGCGCCAAATTGCGGCTGCCTAACTTGCTTTTAATTAGCGGGCTTTTTCGTTGCTGCACTTTTCTTGTTGACTCATCCCAAATGCACGCAGCCATCTCTCCGTTCTGCTGTAAATCAGTGCTGTAGAGTAGCCAAAAATTGTAATTCTACTTGAGTAATATTACTTTTAAGTGACGTTACTCTTACTTGAGTACAAAGTAGTAGTCCAAGAAATTTCTCAAGTAAAATTAAACTACTACTCAAGTGAGAGTAACTTAAAGAGTAACTGTCAGGGTGTAACATCATATTTATAATAGGTTGAAATAAATTCAAATCTGTCAACTGGACAAAAAGTTGTAGGAGTGAATACATTTCTCAGACTCAGTGCTCATCTGAGCTGCTTCTTCAGTTCTGACCAGCATGAAATTCTGGTTCCATTTCAAATCTGCTTCATTCATTGTATAGTGAAGAGTGCAGTGAGTTACATTGGAGAAACTAAACAGCCACTCCATAAGAGGATGTACCAACACTGTCGTGGGAGCTCCTCGGGATCCCAGTCTGCTGAACATCTCCATCTCACAGTCACTACCCACTCCTTTGAAGATAGTGAGGTACAGATCTTAGCCAGAGAAAAGAAATGGTTTGAGAGGGGAGTTAAAGAGGCATTTTTGTTAAGAAAGGCAATGCTTTTTCAAACAGGAATTGGAACCTTAGACATCATTTATCCCCCATTTATAACTCCATCCTCAGACCTATATCTAAAAAAAAACAATAGGGTTAGCCACTATGCGAATAGCCTGGATAATTATGCTAAGTATGACCCAGGTACAGTTCACACTTACAAACTGTACTGTAGAACTGACTAAAACCAGGAAGTATGAGCACATAACCTGTGCTCAGGTCTCTGCACTGGCTTCCTGTGGCTCAGAGAATAGACTTTAAAGCAGCACTCAGGGCTGGACTTCAGGGACCGGCGGCCTGCTGGTGCTCACAGTCAAGACTAAACATGGGGAATCAGTGTGCCAGTTTTCAGTCTTCCTGAAGATGTGAGACAGGCCTCTACTTTGACAATGTTTAAATCCAGGCTCAAAATGGTTCTGTTTAGCTGTGCATATGACTGAAAGGTTTTTATTCTGCACTCTTCTTTTCATGTTGATTTTAAGATGATTATTTATGATTTATGTTTTGATTTGTTGTATTATTAGTTTAATGTCTTTCTTTTTCTGTAAAGCACTTTGTATAGCACAATTTGTACACAGAGAAATTCAAATAAACTTGCCTTGCCTTAACAGAAATGGCCTACAAATACAAACTATCAATAGGTTAGTTTCAGTGTAGTTATCTCCTCACTTCAGACAGATATAAGGCAGTGTGCACAATTAATCTGACCAGAACTGAAGAAACAGCTTGGATGAGCAGCAAAATATCTTCACTCAACTTCATTCAACTTTTTGTCCAGTTGACAGTTTAGAATTTGTCTTTTACTATGGATCATACCTGGACGACTGAGGGATTACACAGACAAGTTGAAGCAAATGTAACTTAATAGACAAAACATTAAAGCACATAACCTGATTTTTTCAAAGCACAGACACAAAAATTTGAAAAAAAAAGTTACTCCCGTAAATATAACTGAGTAAATGTAACCAGGCTTCCATCCACCTCTGTAAATCAATGGCGTTTCTCACACATCGCGCAGGCTACATTTGACAGACCTTGAACCCTCTGCTTTTGACTTAATCTGACGAGGCAGGTCACGGAAAGGGAGGAGCGGAAACTTCAAAGTCGACGCGAGGCGGAGAGACAGCACTGTTCTGTCCCGGGCCGTGCCGGTGTGAGGAGTCGGAGTGGCCGCTGAATGACCCTAACACGGTGCCAAGCTGTCAGTCACTCTGCTGAGGTAAGTTAAGTTGAGACGGTGCTGTTAGCTTGGATGCTAAAAGGATTGGAGTTGATTAGAAGCAGCTACGATAGGACAATGTGCTAGTGTGCGTTTTGGATAGAGAAAGGAAAGTATTTTTAAAAACATATTTCACCCAAAGATTTGTTTTGTTCACTTCAACACTTAAAGCCGATGTGCGTCCTGATTCTGAGCGGGCTTGCGTCTCCACAAACCCGACTCCGAGCGGCCTTGCGTCTCCACAAACCCGACTCCGAGCGGCCTTGCTTCTCCCCAAACCTGACATTTATTTAGCCTTTTTGTTTCCATGGAAATGTTCTTTTGGCTATACTATTCCACAGTATGGCATCAAATATCTAATATATATTGATGGAGAAAGTTCTGAACTAGTTTAAAGTTGTTGTTTTTTTTCCATGGATCATGCAGAAAGTTACATACTACACCTTTAAACTGTTAGGTATGGTAAAATTCGCCTTAATTTATTAGCTGAATGGCTCATTTGTGCTGTATATATTAATTTCCTACCTCGACTAAGAAAGGAACCAACAGAGCAACCAACACAAGCCTAATCTGAGCTTTCAATGAACAGCAGCTAATGAACATGTATTATATTTATTTTACCGGTCTTATATCATGCATCATCCACCTTTTACAATCACTTTTAAGTAATGTAGACTGAATGAAGAATGAAAACTATGGTAGTGAGAATGGCAAACAAAAATTGGGCTGTTAAAAGTGTTTATGTATCAGTCTAAATATAAAGTTTAAACACAAACTCCAAATAGACCTACTGTTACACTGTGTGCCAGAATTCACTGCATTTCATGAAAAAAGTTGCCCAGATAAGAACACATTTATCAGACCTACGTAAAACACGGTCTTACATTTAAATTACAATGCGATTCATGTAAAAGTATAAACAAACGGTGACTATAAATTGCAACGCAGCCACAACAAAAACCTCGACGATAATGAGGTGCCACCGCAAAAACTTGGTAACTTGGCTGGAGCCGTATGACCTAAATTTACCGTTCAGCGCACCCCCAAAACACTCTTATCTGCTGTAATGGATTGTGGCTCCTCCCGTATGAGTCAGAGCGTGAATGTTGATTTTAAACATTCTTGGACGTGCGGGGTCCACCTAGGGTCATGACACGGGAGGGAAGAAAGCGTGACCAATGGTAAGATAGTCTAAGGTAGCGCTTTACCACATTGACCTGAGTTTGAACCGTACTGTATTAAACTTAAAGAAGGGGTATTATCCAAAATTGATTTTTTTTAAGCTTTGTACCATATTATAATGTTGTTTCCCCTGAAGAGGCTTTAGATGTAATCCAGGCGTATTTGAGTATACTATCTTGCCTTAATAGTATATAAGTTGCCTGTGATTTATTTATTTTTTTATTATTAAAGACCGTTGTGAGCTTTAAGCCATATTAGAACGTTGTTACCTCCTCAATAACATACCAGGAGTTTTGCTTCATTCACACATGTTTTTGTAACCCTTTATTATTAGTCTGTCTACATCTCCAAACCTCAAAATGCTCTGTTCCACTTTGTGATGTCATGGAGATATTTTTCAGGTTAATAGCTACATTTTACCTTTTATTTCGTACAGATTGCCAATTCCAGGGCTGAAATTATCCAAATTTTTCCAGTGAAGGTTTATGAAGTTAAAAAAAACACAATGGTGCACTTCCTGTATTACCACATGACATCACAAGGTGGAACAGTGTGTTTTCTGTTTGAGAGAAGAACTCAGCCTAAATATGCAGGGTTTGTGCGTTAAACATGTGTGAATGAAACAAAACAATGCCAGGAATGTTTCTGAGGAAGCAACATTTTTGCATAGTTGAAAAAAATAGCGTAATATGAGCTCTTTAAGAAAATGCAGATCCCATTTTAATCAAAGCACAAAATCATTTAATCTAATCCTTTTTGGAATTACATTAATTGCTCTTAATAGATACTCCTGCACTTACAAATATGGAAGTGTAACATTGCGATTAGCCAAACAACAAGCTATCAATGGACTAAGATCCCTTACTGTTCACTTACATTACTATTCACTAATACATATGTGAAAGTTGTATAACATGTGATAAGTTAATTCAAACATATTTATGACAATCACTCATTTATTTCCAATCAATCTTATATACTGTATTCCTATTCGAACATCTCATCTATACGCCTACTTATCCCTACACACTCCTCACAAAGTGCCACTTAATCCCAACTATCTTGATGAATCAGATATTGATCCTAGTCTAAATGTTGGCGAAATTAAGCGCCGGGCCTTGTTTATGACCATTACATAACACATTCATTAACGGTTTTGCAGTAAAAAGGGGCTCATTAATTAAACTTATTGAGAAGTGAATCCCCAGCTGCCCATGTGTCATTAGCTCTGTGGAGTGCTGCACAAAGCAAAGTGTGCTTTTTTACACAACATGGAGAAGATGACTGTTAGAGCTATAGGGTCTGAGTGAGGAGGGAGGAAAGGAGAACTACAAAGTGGGACTTGTGGTTCTCAAAAAGTTGGTTGGGACACCGTTGGGGTCGCAAAGCTATTAGCTCAGTTTTGTGAGATGATTTTGTGTTGGCCCTCAGGCTTCCTGCTGAATTGGCTCAAATAACCAAAAGTGGTACTCTTTGCAGCATTTTTTTTGAAAATTTCTGCTAATAGAACTTAAATAACAAGTATTTTATGTGATACAGACTTAACATAAATGTTCCTAGTCTTATTTAAGGTGTGGAGGCTCAGTCAAACCTTAAATACAACATTTTGAATGATTCTCTTCAGTGTTTTGTATCTGTGGTCCTTTGATTAAATACCATGCCATGATCTTAAAAACTACAGAGCAAACCTGCAGATCAATTTTTGAATTTAAAACAAATTTACCTACTCAGTTGTATTTAGTGATTCATTTTTAATCTCCTGCATTCAAGGTGTCATTGCTCCAACCTACCTCTGTCTTCACTGCTATTACTGCACATCCACTGCTCTGGAATTCTATAATTTTATTTTCTTAATCAGCCACACATGTAGGACAAATTATTTTGCTGCTTTTAACATGATCTGCAGCTATCCACAGACAGCATTGTCCACCAGTGTGGAACTTTGTTCTGATGACGTTTACAGTGATGTACTATAAAGGGGCAGGCACGACTCAGATCCCACTGGGTTCTGCATTTTTCCAACCTGGAAGGCAAGGCAAGTTTATTTGTATAGCACAATTCGTACACAAGGTAATTCAAAGTGCTTTACAGAATAAGACATTAAAATCACACAAATCAAAACATAAATAATCATCATAAAATTAACATTAAAAGAGAAGAGTGCAGAATAAAAACCTTTCAGTCATATGCACAGCTAAACAGAATGTTTAAATCCAGACTCAAAACAGTTGTCAAAGTGGAGGCCTGTCTCACATCTTCAGGAAGGCTGTTCCAGGTTTTAGCTGCATAAAACTGAAACGCTGATTCCCCATGTTTAGTCCTGACCGGGCACCAGCAGGAGGCCGGTCCCTGAAGTCCTCAAATTGCGAGATGGTTCATATGGCACTAACATGTCGGAGATATACGTTGGACCTAGGCCATGGAGAGACTTATACACAAGCAGAGCTGCTTTAAAGTCTATTCTCTGAGCCACAGGAGCCAGTGCAGAGACCTGAGCACAGGACTTATGTGCTCGTACTTCCTGGTTCTAGTCAGGACCCGAGCAGCAGCGTTCTGGATGTACTGCAGCTGTGTTAAGGCTCGTTTGGAGAGGCCAGTGAGCAGGACGTTACAGTAGTCTAACCTACTGGAGACAAATGCATGGATAAGTCTCTCTAAGTCTGGCTTTGACAGTATACCTTTGATTTTTGCAATGTTTTTTAGGTGGTAAAATGCTGCAGATGTTATTGATTTGATGTGGCTGTTAAAGTCCAAGTCTGAGTCCATTGTTACCCCTAGATTTCTAGCCTGATTTGAAGGTTTTAGAGAGAGACTGGAGGTGACTGCTGACACTTTCTCTATGTTTCTGTGGGCCAAAGATGATGACTTCAGTCTTGTCTGAGTTTAGCAGAAGAAAGTTGTTTTACATCCACACACTGATCTGTTGGATGCAGTGGCAGAGTGAATCCACTGGTTCATATTCACCTGCTGCCAGTGAGACATAGATCTGAGTGTCATCTGCATAGTTGTGGTAAGACACATTATTGCTGTGTATTAACTGGCCTAACGGCAGCATGTAGAGATTGAACAGCAGGGGTCCCAGGATTGACCCCTGGGGCACCCCACAGGTCAGGGACATTTTATCTGATATACATTTTCCAATTTCAACAAAGTATTCCCTGTTTTCTAAATAGGACTTGAACCAGTTTAGTGCAGTACCTGAGATGCCCACCCAGTCCCCTAGTCTCTGTAAGAGGATCCCATGATCCACAGTGTCAAAGGCAGCACTCAGATCTAACAGGATCAAGACTGAGACTTTACCTGCATCAGTGTTCAGGCGGATGTCATTTGTCACCTTGATAAGAGCAGTCTCAGTGCTGTGGTGGGATCTAAAACCTGATTAGAAGACATCAAAGGAGTTGTTCATTTCAAGGAAGTTAATAAGTTGTTGGTAAACAACTATTTCGAGGGCTTTGCCTAAAAACGGCAGATTTGAGATCGGTCGATAATTGTTCAATATTGTGGCATCAAGACTGCTCTTTTTTAGGAGAGGCTTGATAACCGCAGTTTTCAAAGCACTTGGGAATGTTCCAGATTGAAGTGACATATTAACTATGTGAGTGAGTGGTGATAGCAAACTGTTGAGCACAGACTTTAGAAATTTAGTGGGTAACACATCGAGGCAGCATGTAGATGAACTCAGACTGGTGACAATCTCTTGGACAGTTTTGTCAGTTACAGGTGAAAAGTGAGTCAGTGGAAGTCAGTGAACTTGTTTAGTTGAATAAAGCAGAACTAAGTAGCACATTTACTTTTCCTTACCTTATCTTTGTACATGCTGGTGATGGTTACATGTCTGTTTTCAGGACCTTTGAAGCATCTATTGGCTCCAACTACTGCCCCTGGGCGGAAAGCCAGACATGCAACATGGCCGACGACCCTTTTTTCCCCCAGAATTTTACTGAGAAACTCTGGCTTAAATTATTGTTATTATTATCATTATTATTTTGATAATGTAACAAGTCTTTGTATGTAATTATATCACCTTATTTCACAAAAAAAATAAATTAAAAGCCATTTTGATCCTGTTCCTTGTCAGTGTATTGTCATAATGGGGCTGAGCTTTATCACTGAAAGTTACTTAGTTCTGCTTTAAGTTGTTTTTGATCAATATTGCACGGGTATCATACATTATAAATATAACAATATGGCTTCTATTTTTAAACATTTCAGGTACATCACTTTTCTATACTGTTCTTATAATGTAAAATGATACAGAACAGTTCCCACCATTTTGTCCTCTGTCCCCTCTACCTCCCACTGAGTTATTGACGAACCATCGCTCCAGTTCACACTTCACTTCCTGGGGCTCTACAACCTCACTGCGCTAGTCCACTCCTGTCCCGTCCCCGAGGTGCACTTGACGGAGCATGGCCCTCTGCTGTATTTGATTACTCCGATTAAGAGCGTTGATTACGGGCCCGGGACGAGGCGAAAGCGGCTCTAATGGAGGGAATCAGGAGACAGGCCGCCATATGTCCCCTCCGCACGGTAACCATCCTCACCATCAGCATCTTTTCACCCTCTCAGCAAGACTTTGATGTGTGCGACCGACTGTGTGTGTGTGTGTGTGTGTGTATATGTGTGGGGGTGGGGGGGGGGGGGGGTGTATGTTGGCTTGCTAATGCTAATGACGTACCTGAACTGCAGCGCGGAGGTGAGTGCTTGTTTTGAGTCAGGATCACAGTGGAGTAGATGTGATTATTCCAGCCACTCCAAAGGTTCTGGTGGTTAAACTCGTTCAGAAAAGGAGTTGGTAAGTGGGTTTGGAGGAGATGAGGAAGGTATGGTAGAGCTTTTGAGCATTCTAGTGGTTAATCTTAGATAAAGAAAACAATTGGCAGTTTAGTAAAGTTGATATAGAGAAATAGAGGTGCAAATTACAATTCTAGAGAAAACAATTGGAATGGGCTTTGGTGAGGTCATTTCTCTGAACAGATGTTGCAAATCGACTAAGCCACGCTGATAATTTGACATTTCAAAATGCTGCTATTCCCACTAAGTGACAATTAATCCAAGCATTTAAATTGAATGTGAAAGATACAAGGCTGTGGGAGAAGTGCCTGCATTGTCCTGAAATGTTTTCCTAGATGTTGTGCAAGGTTCATCAGAAGGATTAGCCCATCGGGGAGAGATGTAAAACTTTTGACAACACAAAATTGCACTATTTAGGTTATTGTTACAATAGTATTGTGAGCTGTCACAATATATCTATTATTAATTAGCTCCTTTGCTTAAAGCTACAATATGTACCTTTTTAGCTAAAAACTGACTAAAATAAAGTCTTGTTTTTTTTTGTTTTTCATTTTGGTTGTGTTTATTGCACTGAAAAACATGCATTCTAACTTTGAATGGGCTTGTATCTCCACAAACCTGACTCTTACTTGACCTGAAGGGAAGCCTCCTCTTACTTGTTTACATGGAAATGTTGTTCCTTTGGCTAATTTTCCACAGTATGATATAAAACCTATCTCCATTGAGAATGTTCCAAAGTATTGTTTTAACTTATCACACAGATCATGTGCCTCTTTCAGAAAGTTATATAGTTTTAAATGCATTGTTTTATTGCAGCAATAGCTTAAACACATAGGGAACTACATAGACCATGATGCTTTGCTCCAGTTTTATATCTGAATTCTTTTGATTATGACAGTATGATAATTCACACCAACCTCCAAAATATCACAGTCATTCTATTATATTATTGTTACATTTCTACCATTGGTCAGGTTTTGTGTGGATCAGGGGTGTTCAAACTACGGCCCGTGGGCCAAATGCGGCCCTAAAGCCAATTTTTACTGGCCCTCAGTCCTCCTGCTAAATTGGCCCAAATGTAATTGTAAAATAGGTTTTACTGCAAAAAAATCAAATTTTTGATGTGATATAAATGTTCCAGGCTTTATTAATGGTGAAGTAGCTCAGTCAAACTACGTTAAATGCAACACTTTGAATGATTCACTTCATTGTCCTGTATCTGTGGCCCTTTGCTCCATATATCTTTCTGTGAAAATAGTTTGCACACCACTGTAGATATTACTATGGGTTCTCTCAGGATAAACTCGCAAAGACGGGAATAACATGCAAAATTTGCCATTATGTTGGCATATGGACAAATGAGTCACTTTACTGTACACAACAGGACAAAGCAAACGTAGCAAAAACATCCTGTGGTGTGGGATGGGCCCCCCATCTGTGATGCACAACCGGGTCATTAGCATCATAAGCTAACCATGCAGGTCATCCTCACTACATTGGCTACATTATACGATGTACCTCGGCACTGCCAACTACAAATTTATCCCTGGTCTGACTTCTGCACAGTCTGTGTTTGTCTTTGGGCTGGATGTCCTCTCATATGGAGACACAAATATAAAACATTTTCTCCCACTGAGATTTGTAAGTAATCCGTAAACTATATATTTTGCTCTGTATTGTCTTAACTGAATGTCTAATTCAAATAAACGAAAAAGGTATTAGCAAAGTCTGACATGTGCAAAATGCAGATAGAGACGCATTAGCCAAAACAAAAGCGCCACTGTCATTTGCAGTTCTTATTTACTTTGTATTTAGATATAGTCTAGTTTCATTATTTGTGATAATTTTGCTATGGATGCCTATTTTTATTTTATTTTTTATTCTATAGTATTATTTTAAAAGAACTAAGATTTAGATTTTAAATTTCATAAACATGACCCATCTGTGTCCCCAGATATGAGATTAAAAAGTTCAAACCAAATATAGCTTTTATTGATAATAGTGTAAGGCTGATTTAGTCTGAATTACAAAAACATAAAAGGAGACTTACACACAGTACTCTTACTTACTTTTGGTTACTTTTCCCACTGTTACTCAAATAGGAGTAACAGAATGCCTCAAGAAAAGTAAATTACCGCTGTGAATAATAAACCAGGACTCTTTTTTGTCTCCAGTCTGACACGTCGACTTGTCTGAGCCCTGTTTGCTTTAAATTGTCCCCATTTTGAAGATATTTTTCCCTTTGGTCCACAGCTTCAGATGTGAGACACTTCCCCTTGATCAAACGTGCAACATCAAAACCTGCACTTGCTCTTCGTGGGAGATGAGCAGACGTAAACCAAAGTTAACATGCTAATGGTGTGGGGATGTTTGGAAGTGCATAATATCCATTGTCAGCTGCATATCCTGCACATCACTGAATTATTATTATTATTTTTTGTTAGCATCTTTACAATCTCCATTGGTTTAACATCAGGCTAATACTAGCGTTCATTCAAAAGTATTCTGACACTATGCTTTGATAAATGTATTTACCAGTAATGACCCAGCAGTTTATTGGGTTGTTTCATAGCTCTCGTTTGTGTTGTTTTGGCTAATGTGTTTCTATGGAAATTTGGCACATACAACAAATAGGCTACAGCAGATTTAGATAAAAACTTTTAACTAACATTTAAAGCTGGCTCAAATTACTCATACACTGTCTTTAGTTTAGCATATGTAATTTTCAAGACTGAATTTGAATACTAAACTAAACGTTTTTGGAAATGCTACTGCCTGGAATGTTACAAAGTATGGCATTATACTCTTGACATGGAGACAAGCATTTGACACGACCAGGATTTATTTAATTTCATGAATGCAAGATAAAAGATCCACAAATTCACCTTCAAACGCTATGTTTTGAAGTTTCTGATGGTGCATTCCAGACATTCCCCACCTCCGACATGAAAAATGCCCTGGAATGTCGCTCCAACTGGTAATTCCTACTTGCAAACTGGGAGATGAACGAGAGTCACCCACTTCACATACACGATAAATAGTATTACAACAATACTTATCACAAAAAACTGAGTCTGAGTGGTTAATTGTTACATAAACGATGTAAACATTTGATATGGATTAAATCTATAGATGCAAGCAGTTATAGCGGCGAATTTGGAGCAGAGTTACATATTTGGAGTTCCTACCACAAGTGTCATAGCAGCCAAAGAGTAAATCTGCAGCAAAGGTGTTGAAGGTAACGCCTCTTTCCTCCCACACCGATGGTTTAGCAGGGAGCGGGCGCTTAGCAAACCTTTTGCTAATGTTAGCGGGAGTGACCTCAGGGAAAGAAGGCACCTGATTTGTCTGTTTTAATGTTCATATTTTTATTTACAGACACAATAGTGAAATAATACCAAGATCATGTAGAGCGGGTTAATATGAACAATTTAAGACTAAGACGATGAGCCTGACAGCAGCAGTTACAGAGAAAGGGGTGACAAATTTTCTATGTAAAGTGAATTGGAGCCAGAGTCGATGGAGCCGGAAGAGCGCCCTTGATCACTTCCTATTTGGAACGAGGCGGCCAGCACAGCCATGTCCATTTATATGTACAGTCTATGGATAAATCCAATGATATTCTGTTATATAACATGTATCAGACATAACACATGTTTAAAAGTAACCACTGTAAATTGTACTCAAGTAAAGTACACATTAAAAAAAAAAAAAATTACAGTACAGTTCTTTCTTACTTTTACTTTGTTACCTTCCACCACTGAGAATACTTTAAATAAATTCGACAGCGCTCAAACAATGATTCTACCTATAATAAAGCCTAACGTGCCCTATTCTACTTTTCTCCAAGTCTTCACCTTTCTGGGAAAATACCAGGACTAATGACCATGAAATTGCTTGGCCAATATGTGTGTTCATGACAAGCTGACTTAGGGAAATACATGAAACTCTGCACTTTAATGTAAAATTCCAGGAGGGCACTGCACATTCATCCAAAAAGTATTCCTATTTTTTGCTCATTATGTTTTCCTCATGTAGAGCAGTGCATTAGGCTGTGTGTAACTTTTACATAACTGATACTGGCTTTATCAATGCCAAAGCTGGGCGTGAGGGTTCAGGAGTGGACTTTTGTTGCTAAACCTATGCAGAAGAATCCAGTGCTGGGTTTTGTGGCAAAGTAAATTTTGTTTTGCTCCAGTGCAGATACATATTGTAAACACAGGTCTTAGGATCAAAATGAGACCACTTCATCTAAATATAGAAGTTTTTTAACTTCTGAAAACCAGGAAGTAGTCCTCATGAGCTGTTAGCATACTAGTTGTTGTTGTTAGCATTACTGTGTCATCAAAATTCCACTCTGGCCTCTGTAAGTTGTGATATATGTGTATAAACTCACTGCTGTGAATAATTAGGATGCTGTGTTTAGAAAGTGATTAAACTGAACATTTTAAACTGAACCATTTGGGTTTTTTTTACATTTTAAGTAAGTAAGACAGTAAAAATCAGGTCCAGCTTTGTTTAGAGACTCTGAAAAAACAGTGCATAAGTAAAGTTATGGATCTGGGCTATTTGCCTCGTCCTTTAGTGAGGTGAGGTTGCCAGAGGACAGACAGACTTATTAATGCCCACTGGATCTTTGTGGACTTTCTGGATCACGTCCAAAACATTTACATTCATGGCTTCTTTCTTTGTGGAGGTATGAATGCACGCACCAATAATCACGATTAAAGATTTAACATTAATAGTGGGGGGTCCGCCAATGGCCTGTTTCTATGGAGATGGGATTGCTTTGCTTGCAATGTTCCACAGGACGGCATAAACTTATATCTTGCCTCGATGCTCAAAAATACAGTGAAAAACGTGTATTCTTTCTGTAAGATGAGTCGCCACTCCACAGATCTGACATGTAACTTAGCCTGGTGGTGTCACGGGCTTGTCTCCATACCGTACATTGGAAGCAAACGAATAATATCTCCATGGAGACAATAAAAGTTACACAGTACAAGTTTAAAGTAAGTAGAACTATTGCACACAGTTGATAGGTAAGAAAATAAGGCACATAAAGCTTAAAGTTTGGAAATTTGTTTTCTTATATTCAAAGGTGAAGTTATTTGAGTAATTGTAACATGAAGCAACAGCAACAAATTCAACTATTATCAAATTAACTTCACTTTATAGTCACTATCCTACCTCGTAACCACTGCGTTTTATCTCTATTATTGCAATCCAACCATCCAAGGCAACACCACCGCCCAGTACCCAATCAGAATTTACTGCTGAATTTTAAAAGGGTCTGGCGGAGGAGAGAAAAAAAAATCGTTGCCCGCGTCAGAACGTATCAGTCACAAGGCTTAGACCCGAACTGTGGCGATTATTTACAACATGCACAGCAGCTTTTTAAATCAGAGCGCCTGACATGAAATGAGATTTATCAGGCCAAGTCAATCAATACGGCGGCTAGCACGGGCACGGAGAGATCACCGCCCCCAACCGCGCCGTTTGCTGTAAATGAGCATTGATCAAGAAGAAGGGGGCGAAACAGAATACTAAAGCCAGGCTGGGGTACTTTGGATTGGTGGTGGAGGTGGTAGTTTCTAGGTAGATGTAAGATTCTTGAATGTGATGATGTAAGACTGTGCAATAGGCATGGGACGAGATTGAAATTGTGTGTGACGATAAGTGAAAAAAATTGCGGTTAAATCATGATAATTATTAAAGCTGCTGACAGTTTAAAAAATGTTACTGATCATTACCATATTTAACTTTAAACATGGAACTTATTCATAATATTAAACAGCTGTTATAGTATCGTACTCAGTGAAAACTACGATTTAGCAGAGAATATTATGGATAAGCAGGGCAGTCGACTGAAATTTGGGGCAATAAACCTCACATGGGCCTCCCTCTAATACAAATTAATAAGAGGCTCCAATTCGGGGCCCTTTTGTCCCCCTTCTGTCAACTCCCCTGTGGATAAGTTGTTTTTTTGCACATTCTGGTGATATAAAAAGGTGTTTATCTTTGCCGGCGATTATCACGATTATATAAAAAGTCATTATTGTCAACCCTTTTTATCACGATAAACGATATTATTGCTTATTGTCCCATCTCTACTGTGCATTGAACTGAATTATAATTGAGACTGAGATTAAAGGCCCACTGTCAGATTTTGTTTGCCATGTATTTGAGCAAGTACAAATAAGCAGCTGTTGAGGTTAAAACAAGCCCGCTGTGTGCTGTCTGCATCTAATTAAAAAGCATTTCATTGTCCGATAATCAGGTATGTTAGCATGCTAGTTGTTATTAGCTTTACCGTCGCAGGGAAACTCCACTCTGGACTCTGGAGTTGTGAAAAGCGCTTATTATAAACTCATCGCGGTAAGGTTTGGGACCACTGCAAACTGTTTAAAATGAACTAGTTCTGTTTTTCACAGTTTTAACTAAGACAGTGAAATCTGGTACAGTAACTTTAATGCAAAAGACTAAATTACTTTAAACCAAACCAGGCTATATTAGTTTTTATTTTAATACTCCAACGTTTCCAATAAAGAACTCACTGAAGCCGTTTCAGGCAGGCTACTATGTCGACAATGAGGGAACAGATTTTATTTTAAACCAAAGAACAAAATACTTTACAAGATAGATAAAAAGATAGTGGAGCAGTACGGATAGTTTACGTTTACTATGTATTTTTAGTTTGACACCGTCTTCAGCATGAAAAACAGAACTAGTTCATTATTAAACAGTCTGCAGTGGTTCAAAGTTATTCCTCACTTACCTTATGTATTCAGAGCATCCTAATTATTCACTGTGATGAGTTTATAAGTGCTTTTCACAACTTTCAAAAGACAAAAGCGGAGTTTTACCATCACAGTAATGCTAACAACAACTAGCATGCTAATGTACACTTCCTGAACTCTTCACTGTTCAGCTCCAGCACACAGTGGACATGTTTTGAGCCTACTGGGCCTTTAATTAGTCTGTTACTTCCCACCACAGTCTGCGACACTGTCAGGCCTATCATCTATGCCTGGCCTGTATGTGTAACCAAAGACCTCCCCGCATGACACTAATCTATCAAGACAATGTAGGATAATTAAACGATGAGCAAATGACTGGAGCGAGATAAACATACGAGTTATTCTGAGGCCGCGATAGTGGACGTCACGGGAGGCAGGGAGATGCAGCGGCTTTCATAACCTTTTCAAAATAAAAACCGGGATGAAAAAAGCATTGAGATAAATGACCCCTGTATCACAAGTGACAGCGCGTGGCCAAGGTCTCCGGCACGCTGCCAATCCATGTGTGCATAAGTGGAGTATGGATGCATATGCGCTCTCAGGGGGAGGTGTGGGAGGGGAAACGCCTGCGACGAGAAGGAAGGCGTAGGAGCCATACTTTAAAGTCTGACCAGGTGCCTTCTCTGCCAATTAAGATATTTCCAGCATGTATTCGGCCATCTTAAATAGGGCAAGACAACATTGGCAGGATGTTAACACTCTGTACCTGACTTTTTCCTGTCTGAAAAATACTGCCTGATAAACACAAGTGTTGGGATAACTTTGGACCACTGAAAATGAACTCATCAAATGCCTTCTGAGCATCGTAAATATTCGCAGTGATGCATTTATAAGCGGTTTTCACCACTTTCAGAGGGTAGTTTTGCTGTCACGGTAATGCTAAAAACAACTAGCATGCTAACTGCAGACTTTCTGACTAGATGCAGACAGCACACAGTGGAGTTATTTTGACTTCAAGAGCTGCTTTTACATTACATCTGTACTAGGGCAAGACAAATTTCACTCAAATACATAGGGAAAAAATGTAAGAACAGGCCTTTGTTAATTTGCTAATGGAGGAACATGAGCAAAATTAACGTAGAAATACTTTTTATCTAAGCAAAATATGAACTCCTCTCCGTACCTCATGTTTGTTGATAAAACGCCCCAAGATAATGAGCTCTTTATACGATAAAACTGTACTGGGGTAAGACAAATTTAGCTCATAGAAAAATAGAAGCTGTGAATTGACTTTGGCATATGAAAAAGCGCTATAAGATTTTTTTTAGATATTTATTTTTTTGACCAATGTATAAAATGTATAAGTCTAAATAAACTACATTTGAAAGCCAATATACTTTCTGCATTCCCCTGAGTACTTCTTATGTCATGTACTACTGCCATATCGACCACAGCGGACAAAGCCTACCATGTGGGTGTATCCTCTCAAAGTCTATTATGATTATGTTCATTCCACAGAGGACTCTACTATTATTCCCACTCCGTCTTCATTTGGAGCCATTTCGTGCGCCGTTCTTCAGCCATAAGTCTTCTCTTTGTGGCTCTCCTTCCTCTTCGGGCCGGGACTGATCAATACATCGATGTGTGCGTTTGCGTTGCATAAAAAGTCTGTCCCTGCATTCCCAGAGTAGAGATGCACTTTTAACCGTTAACCTACTGTATGCCAAAGATTAACTCCTCCAGCGGGTTCAGCAGCCTCAAAGGTCAACATTAGCATCACTGCACCATTTTTGTGACATTATAGGTTAGTATTTTGCTGAAATACTAAGTGTTGGGTGATTTTAAAGAACATCTATTGGAGACAGAATGGTGTCCTACTACAGTGGATATAGTTTAACCTCATAACCAGGTGGAACGACTCAATATTTTCCATTTATGATCATAAATCTTTTGTCGCAGATGGCCAAAATTGTGCAGCTTTAAACGGTTTGCAAAGCTGTTCCTCAGTTAGCTTATGCATTCTGAGCAGCCTAATTATTCAACGCAATGAGTTTGTTTAGCTTTACTGTCTGAGATTTGTCAAAAGCAAAAAGACAACTGGCATGTTAATACGCACTTCCTGATAACTGCACAATAAAACATGTTATAATTCGATGAAGATGGCACGCAGTGGACGTATTAGCGGGTAACCTTAAGAGCTGCTGATGAGGGTCAAGAGCCAGGTTTTCTTTTATTGATTACATTGTATTTTGTCATGAAATATCATAAAGCTAAATTCACAAAGGTTGAGTCTGATTATTTCTGTTTTTGAATTAACCCAAGAACTTGCTGTATTACAACAAAAATCAGCCTTTTAGCATTTTATTTAAGCTGCCTTTCATCTGTATTACATATTATTTGCCAGTAGAACGTTGTGATGTCATCTAAAACCCACCAATATCTACACTAGGGAAAGACAAAATTTCTCTCACATACTAAATAATGTAATAAAGTGACATTTGGATTGCCTCATATTGGAAAAGCAGCAAATCGCTGTGTGCTGTGTGTAATGTGCACCTAATTATAAAGAGTTTTTACCGTCCACAAACCAGGTAACCAAGTAACCCACCAAATATTGGATCATGAGGGAAGAATGTGTTTCAGAGCTACCCAATAAGTCTCAAAGGTCACTCTTTTGTTTGTTACTTTAAAGTTCTCAAGTGAGTTTGTAGAACTTTACACTTAAATACAATTGTTTTACCAAAAAATGGTTGTCCTTGTTTTCACTAGTAGTGGAAGGTAACAAAGTAGTAAAGTAACATATTTAAGTAGAATTTTTAGATATCCGGACTCTACTTAAGTACATTTTACAGTGGATACTTTTTACTTTTACTTCACTACATTTGATAGCAGTATCTGAACTTTCTACTCCAATATATTTTAGAACAGGACTGAAAAGTAAAAAGTACTTTTTACATGATTTGCTGGTTATTTTTATCATGTTCCTGGTAACATCGTGACTAAAGTTTTCAAGTTCAAGCTTCGACTTTGAGCAAACAAAAATAATGCACAAATTTCAAGTAAAATTAAGATTCGTATTGTTACCGTTGACCAAAATATGTACAATTTTTAATATCACTACAGTCAATACTTTACCAAATGAGCAACACTTGTGTGAAATACTTTTACTTTTAACTTGGGTACTTAAATACTTTTACTTTAGACTTTTTTGTTTTTGTGATACTTTTATTTAAGTCATTTTTACCTCAGTATCTGTACTTTTACTTAAGTAACAAAACTGAGTACTTCATCCACCACTGGCTTTCATTAGTGTGTCCTTTGTGTTACTTAACTAGTCCATGACATTTTGTGTAGTTGTTTCTATGTTTTGGTTCAGAGAAGTACGGAAAGTCCTAAGTACAGTGGCCAATGTTGTGTGAAACAGGCCAAATATGATAAATGGACTCCCAACGACTCATTTCACACTTTGGAGTGTACCCTTCAAAGTCCCTGGTCAGAGGACACTGCTGCTGCTCGCTCTTCAGCCTAATTACTGCATTTGGAGAGTTTTATCCTCACCTTCTGCAAAGATGTTTATCTAGAGGAGACCAGACTCATGGAACTTTATATGAAATGAATGAAGTGATTTTTGACTTCTGGTGGTATTAATAGTATCCGGGAGAGATTGCTAGATTACTCAAACATGCATGGATGACACATAAAACCAATGTAGGCATGTTTTTGATGGAGCGTAGTAGAATGGTCCAATAAGTATTTTAAAGCATAATAGCCCCTATTAAAGTCATTCTTGTATAAAGGTTTCAATACCTTCAGCATTTTAGCTCAAGGGTTCCCAACCTTTATTCCTTGGAGCATCCATCCTTCCTCGCATCCTTCCCCCTTTGTTCCTACATCGTTTATTCCAGTCAATTGAACTGCAGATGAGTTTCTATAAAAATGTTCATATTCAAAAGTGAAAATCTTACATGATGTGAAAGGGGTAATGACCAGACCCGGAGTCTCATTTATAAAATGGGCAAACCTCCACAAACTTGCTCACATTTTGGATCTCTGAGCAAATATAGCTTTCTGCTTCATCTCTGAAAACCCCAAAATAGAAAAAGTTCTGAGTTTTTGGACTGGACCAAACATTTCCACAGAAAGATGTCTTTTTATAGATCACAAATTTGACATGGAAAGTGACGTATGTGATCTTTTTGGATGTATGCTTCATGAATGAGAGCCCTGATTGTGCTGATGTGCTTTTAAAATTACTACTTTGAAAAACGCAATGTAAAGAAATCAAATGAGGTTTCAAAGGAGGAGCATTTCTTGTTGAATGAAATGAAGACTCAAGCAGCTTAATCCCACGGTCTTGAATTACTAAATTCATGTTTTTGTCCAACTGGGATCTTTGAAAAGCACCTGATTTTTGGAACAGATTGGATTTCAGTTTTAGATCACCATATTTTTTACCTTTATTGTTTTGTAAATGCTATGTTCCCTGAAAACAATTAAAATGTTTAGTTTTGGACGCTGGATGATGTATCCTGATAATGAAACTACCGCACATTGCACCAGGTTTGTGAAGTTGTAGTGTATTATTTTGTACCCTGCTCATTGTTGATTTTGCATAATGCTTTCTCTTTAATGACTTCAGTCTAAAGGTTTTGGATTGCTAAAAGCATTTTTGACCACTAGGGATCTTTGAAGAGCACCTGATTGGTAAACTGAAGTATGAGCGTTTAAAAGACTATTGGAATTGAAAATAAAATGAACCAATGAATGTTTAATTTCTGTTATTCTACTGAAACTGGTTCACCCAAAGGACAAACCCCAAGCCATAAACAAATAAAGTAATGTAGTGTACTCCATTCAGTGTAGTGAAGAGTACAGTGAGTGTTACATTGGAGAAACTAAACAGCTGCTCCATAAGAGGATGTACCAACACCGGTGTGAGAGCTCCTCAGGACCCCAGTCTGCTGCACATTTTCATCTCAAAGTCACTAACCACTCCTTTGAAGATAGCGAGGTTCAGATCTTAGCCAGAGGAAAGAAATGGCTTGAGTTAAAGAGTTTTGTTGTGCTTTGTGAGTTTTGTTGTGTTGCTTGTTGTGCTTTGTGTTTTGTTGTGCTTGAGTTTTGTTCTTTAAAAAGGATTGGGGGCCTTAGACATCGCTCACAGATCTATGATTCCATCCTCAGACCCAAAGCAAACAAACACAATAAGAGTACCATTAACAGTTGAATGGAGTCATTAAGGCTGAAATTGGAGACAATAGTTCTTTACAGTTTCAGTGTATCCCTTCAGATAGATATAAACCAGTGTCCACCAGTGATCTGACCAGAACTGAAGAATGGATGAGCAGAGAAACGTCTTCAGTCCTACAACGATTTGTTCAGTTGACAGATTTAACCTTCGTCTTTTGCCATGTTATTCTACTGATTTGAAAATATCAGCATTTAATATCTGATTATCTAATATCTGATTCATTCATACACCCAATGCACAACCTGAAGTGTCATCTCTAAAATGGTGTTCTCAGCAGTGCTCCAGTGGATTTACTAGTCTCCCGGGCAGAGGTTGTGACATCACCTTGACCTTTTCCACACAAGAGCACATAACAGGCCAGATCTCACAAAGAGCTGAGTGGACAACTGTACTTTTGCTGACGTCCCAGGTGTGACTTGTGATGGACAGGTGATGGACACTGTTCCGCTGTGGAGACGGAGACAATGATGGGTCAGTGACTGGATTGGGTTTCTTTGTCCAACACAACTGATGACTGCGGAGGTGATCTGGTACAATCATGTTTGTCTGCCAGTCAAGACTGTCATTCAGAAAAGATTTAGCAATGGAAGAGAGGCAGGTAGGTTTGTATGAAAGTTTCTCCTCTGAAAGATGGATAAAATGCAAAGACACAAGAGTAACCTGTCAGGAGAAGTGTCCAACGGCAGTGCAGACTTTAAACTTAATTCATGAGGAGTACCAAGGAATAACAAATTGGTGGTTTTCAGTTTCTAGAGTGTGATAACGCACACTTCCAGATAGGGGGAGACATTTTTTCGTTATAATTACAATGTCATGACATATTCAGTAGGTAAAATCATACTGAGCCTGGTCATTTCTATTAAAAAGGGTCTTATTAAACTTCTATCGGATATTAAATGTTAACTCATAACAGATTTAGATCACCATTTTAGATTTTATTGTTTTGTAAATGCTATATTTGCTGAAACAACGTCTTAAAATGTGTTTAGTTCCCCTGCGCTAAGTCACTCATGCATCCTGATAATGAAACTACTGCACATTGCATCTGGTTTGTGGAGTTGTAGTGTATTGTTTTATATCCCGCTCATGTGTATTTATGAAAAATGGCCGTGTGGGAGCATGTGTTATGTAGGCTTGGGGGCTGAGCATTAGCGACACTCGTACTGCTAACCATAAGGCTTCCAATAAGGCCTCTCAGGTGAGATCAAGATTACTCAAACATGTTTGTGTAATCCCTCAGTCGTCTAGGTCTGATGAATCAGACCTAGACGACTGCTTCTTCAGTTCTGGTCAGATTGCTGTTGGACACTTTTATATCTATCTGAAAGGAGGAGGTAATGGCACTAAACTTTAACAACCCTCCAATTGTTCTCTTTTCTTTCATTTTGTTTGCCTTATATCTATCTGAGGGGGCATAATCTCTCACAGATCTGATTCCATCCTCAGAACCAAAGCAGTGTTCACAGCAATCTGACCAACACTGAAGAAACGGCTAAAAGTCTTTATCCAGTTGACAGATTTAAACTTCATCTTTTGCCATTACTCAAACATGTATGGATGACGTATACAACCACTTCAGGCATGTTTAATGAATGGACGTTATATCATGGTAGTTGCATAATACCTCCTCTTTAATGACTTTTCGACCAAAGAGTTTGCCATTTACAAAAAAAATCAGCATTTACAACAATATTAATTTAATCTACATGCAATGTCCAAGTCATTTTGAATCGCAGCCCAAATAGAGCGTAAAATCGTCTTTTCGTTCTTAATTCGTCTTTGTTTGTCTATTGAACATTGCCTTTCATAGTAGCTGCCTTCCAGAGCACTAAAATATGACAATAACAATACAATTATAGCTAATTCATGATTCATATCAAAAACAACATTTGCTATGGAAGATTAACTGTATTCAAACTTCTCCATTAAAAACCCAGTCTGATCTTTTTCTGCTAACTATAATTTTTCACTGCAATTCCAGCCAACCCCTTATGGCACATTGGCTTCTACATGACTGGCTGCTGCTCCAATTGGTTATACAGCGAAGATTGAGAATAGCAGTTTTTGGAACATTTTCTACCATCAACTAATAAGTCTTAATATGGACGCGCATGTATGAGTAATCTTATATTGTCACAGCTTGTTAATCTCGGGAGCACTTTCAATCTCCCTTTGAAAATGAGAATGTAATTGGGTGCTTTATCTTGGAGTGATGTCTTGTAAGATTAATCTACTTTGCCTGAGATTTTGTTAACAAAGCTTGTGTTCATCACGTTGTGCTTGGGGAACCGATCAATAACGAAGAGGCCTGTTGACTTGGTTTCGCAGGGATGGAGCATTCTGATCAGATAAAAATGCTAAATGCACATACGCTAATGAAGTAGCTCGAGGGCGGGTTTCGAAGTTTAGTGGATTAAAATTGTATTGTTATGTTTTTAGGGGTAATTATTTGATGCAGTGGCTCTAAAAATAGTTTGGCTGTTTATGGAAGTTCAGTATATTTAGAAAAGATCATTATGTCCAACTTTTAACAGGGGCTGTACTAATTTCTACCGTCTTAAAATGTGAAAAATGGAGCTAGTTCATTTTTACAACTAACCCTAACAACTAGCATACCAGTAGTGCACTTCCTGGTTCTTAGACAATAAACTGCTTTCTAATTGGATGCAGACAGTACACGGCAGACTTATTTTGACCTAAAGAGCTGCTTATACAATATATCTGTGCTGGGACAATACTAATTTTGCTCAAACACATGGGAAAAAAAATTGAGGAAGCAGGGATATGTGTGTGTTTGTGTGTGGAGAGAGCACTGGACCTGTGACTGGCAACTATCAAACGATCCATCATGGCACGGACCACAGCGAGAGCCTGCTAGAACCAGAGGGAGAGGGGATATTTCTGTTGGATTATGGCTTTTCCCTCATTTCTAGCCTATTTTTAGTATTGGCACTGCTTTAAAGTGTGGATGTGTCTTCCTCTTGCTTGTCTTGTTCATCTATTATAATGTTGGTTCTGTCAAATTATGTTCTCACACACCTGGGATATAGTCTTGAAGTACACTGGCAGGAAGACAATGCCAAAACCTGTTTAAATCAGCTGACCAGACACATGTGACCACTCTGAGGATGACCACTAGTGACCAGTCGAGACGTTCAGGTATGAAATCAAACTAAACTTTGAGCTGAAGAAATAATTAAAATAAATGAATGGAAGACCAAATTAACCTCATTGGACTATAAAGCTTTTTATTGTCCAACAGTCAGGAAGTCTGCGTTAGCATGCTAGTTGCTCTTAGCTTTACTGCCACAGCAAAACTCCGTTCATCTGAGTGAAAAGTGCTTAGAAACTCATCACCGTGACAGGGATACCACTGCAAACCGTTTAAAATGAACAACTTGTTTTTGACGTTTTTAAAAATCCAGTACAGCACCTTTCAGACTTACTAAAGGTTATTTGAACATGTCGACTGCAAGTTTATGAAATATAAAATCAACATCTTGAACGTGAGGTTATTACAACATGTCTAAGTGTGACAGTCTGAACACCCTCAGACTTATGTGGGAAACATGTTCAAATAACCTTTAATATCTGGTGAAGAGATCAAGTTCCTGAAATTTAAAATCATCTTCAACGTGAGTTTATAGTTACCAATAGCTTCCTCATGAAATTTATTGTCATGTTCAAAAGCTTTTTACTGTCCAATGATCAGGACGTGCATGTTAGTATGCTAGTTACTATTAAACTTTACTGTCACAGCAAAACTCCACTCTCATGAGTGTGAAAAACGCTTGGAAACATATCACGGGATACCACTTTAAACCGTTTAAAATGAGCTCTTGTTTTTGGCGTTTTTAAGAGTAAAAATCAGGTACAGTTCCTGTCAGACTTACTGAAGGTTATTTAATCCTGCCCTGTTCATTAGCCCTTCCTTATCGTTTTCCTTTGCGTTGTTGTTTTAGCTACTCACCGTGTCTTACAGCCCTGTTTACTCATGCCCGGCGGATGTGAGACATTAATAGTTTCCTGAATGATGAAGTTGAGGTGGAACTCTAGAGAGAGGAGAGCTGTCTCGTCTCCCCTCCCCTCTCCTGTGACGCGGAGCTGATTCCCGGGATATGCCATGAATCATTCAGCAGCAGTGCGTACGGAGCGGCCCGCGTCTCTTCATTCCCGGGCTGTCGCCGCTCTGGAGAAGTTAGCTAAGAGTGTGACACAAAGCCTCCCAGCTCTACACAAACTCACAAGGTCAAAAGTGTATATGACTAACGCAGCACGACAAAGGACACTGTCTTTATGAATGGAGTCAGGCAATGTAACATGTCAAGACACTTACAGCGAGTTGTACTTGAAAACATACATGTTTAAAGAGGTACTATGTGTTATTGAAAGTCCATTTGCTACCTGCTTGTCTCCATGGAGAGGTTATTGCCTTATCTGGAGTGTTCCACGGTACGGCATTAAATATACCTATATCTTGCATTTATTTAAGTGCAGGTGTTTTTATTGCAAAAATATTTTTTTTATTCAGAGAGAGAGAGAGAGAGAGAGAGAGAGAGAGAGAGAGAGCTTGTAGGTTCAAACCATCACTACATAAACTTCAGCACCCACAGCCAATCATGAATTGGTGCTAGTGCAGCCTCTGCATCTCAGTGAGTGAATTCTGGAAGTTCTGAGCTTTCACATGAGGCATGGCCTGTTCATATACTGAGGGGGGGGGGGGGGTACCTTGTTTTTTTTTTTTTTATAGTGGCCCCTCGTTTATTGCAGGGGTTACGTTTGCCTTAGTCAGTGCAGAACGTTTCATCGACATTGAAGTGCTGTATGTTTGCAAGTTTTCTCCCCGACAAAACCCACAGAGTCACACTGCAATTCAACATTTATGTAAATTTGTCTGAACACATTCTGTACTGTCCAGGAGACATGGGATGGAGGAGACTGATTGACAATGGTCTACAGTCCCTTAGCCAATCAGGATGCAGAACACAATGCACGGTCGTACACAAAAGGTGAACCGAACAGTTCCTTTAAACTGCATTCATCCCAAAAGTAAACCCCCTCTAACCCTCACTGCTCATGACGTTGTACATGCCAACACATACCAAATCCATACACACAATCAAATTAACCACAACGCCCATGTCCATCAGCTGACTCACCTTGTTGCTTGACCAAAACAGCCGCCGATACGTACATGCGCTCTCCTCCCTCCCACTCAGAAGCCTTCCAATGCATCAGAAAAATTACAGCCCATTGATTTTGCAGGGGAGTAAAGTTCAGGCTGACAAATGTGCGTGTGCGTGTGTGTGGGTGCACGAGTGTATCCAACCGGGCCAATGAGGGACGACCTGGCACAAAACTGCTGATGCTACCGCCCCGCTATATGGGATTGTCTCATCTCATCAAGTGACGTTATGGATTGGATATTGACGTGCACCTGCCTGGCTCACCGTGCGTGCTCTGTTGCTAGCTCCGCCGCACTACTGTCCGGGTACATATTTGTTATACAAATTGAATTTAGTGTCCCAAAGAGAAGAGCGCTGACACTGGAGCTGTACACGTCATATGGATTAAAGTGCATATGACAGGTTAGACCACACTTTCCATTAAAAACACAGTTAAAGTGATTATATATTATTATAAACCAGGGATATTTTGAATATAAACACGGACTAAATCGGGATTTAATTGGAAACAGCTAAGATTTAAAGAGACACTAACTTTCTGGAGCTGTAAAGTCGCCTGCATGATTCAGTGAAAGTAAAAAGTTAAACCATACTTCAGAACATTTATGAAGATACAAACATTTTACATCCTGGACAAATAAGTGTCCAGTCTGGAGATGCTCACAGTAAGAACGCATGTTTTATAAAAGCACAAAAAACATAATGAGAGGGGCTTGTTTAACTGTACAAAATCAGCTCACCTATTGCAAGTCAGTTCATTGTTGTCAGATTATGTTGAATCAATTCTTAGACCAGAGGTGTCAAACTCAAATTCACAGATGGCCAAAATTAAAAACTGACTAAGTCACGGGCCAAACTCAATATTTATTTAACAACATCTTCATGTTTTTGGGAGGGGGTGGATTAAATTTGAGTGAGGCGACAGGTAGCAGTGTCAACAGAAATGGTGAGGGTTGGCACCAACACATTTGCACAGAATTCTGGGATTCATAGTATTAGAGGTGCATGCTCTATACTGGCACGGCGGCCAGCGGGCCAGCTCGAATTTATATTTGATATGATCTCACCAAATTTGGCCCACGGGCCTGAGCCTGACATGTCTGTCTTAGACAACGTTTCGATTAAAGTTTAACTTGAGTGACAGAGCTTCAGATAGAGCAGTGCCTCCAGTTGGCATCACCCCTCAGGGAATGCTGATGACATCAGCTGCAAAGTATTTACAGGCGTAATAGAAATGATCAGGTTCAACATTTGTGAATTTACCTTTGGGATATTTCATGGTAAAGTCCAATGAAATCTATAGGAAAAACTGGCTCCTGTCCCCAATCTGGGATTATGACATCATCACCTCGTCCAGGACAATAAATCAGATCTAACCCAGGATCAAACCATGGCCATATCAAACTAAACCAGGACAAAACAGACAGAATTAGATACAGAACATGATGCAACTCAAAATTCTGTGTATGACCCTGCTCTGGCTGTGCACACTATTACGTCTTAGGGGGGCAGCTCCTGTGGGAAACAGACAAAGGTCTTTTGAATAATGTAGCCATTAGCCAATTAGAGCAGGGACTTTGGGCGCCTCTCTCAAGAAAGTGAGATGTTTTATTTATTCTGCAGGTTTTATAATAGCAAGACTCCAGTCAAAACAAAAGAAAAGCAGGTCAGGAGGCTTCAATTACATAAGGAGATCTTGTGCTAGAAAAATATAGGATACAAAAATGGGCAATTTGATCTCCTGAAAGGAATACAGAGAAAAAGTCACACTGTATTGAACAGTGATACTATTGAAATCCCGAATTAAAGATAGATGGAGCAACTGTGGCTCTGCAAAGTTCTGTTATGTCCTTAAGTCATTTCTCCCACCTTGCCTTTTTTTTAAACTTATAATTTAACTTCCTGATTGGACAGCACATATGACAAACATAGATGTAGTTCCATAACCGAGCAACTATAATGTAACAAATACACGATACTCATGATGGGCAGCCTCATTTCCATCATTCTACCCCAGGGCAGCTGTGGCTACAATAGTACAGGGCATCTGTAATGTCTCTTTGCAATTTAAAAATGTAATTACAAAGGCTTGATCAGATGTATTAATTGGATGTGTTCTATTGTACTCAGTGGGTTATGAAAGTTTTTAATCATGTTGCATTCAAGTTACTCAGTCAAACATTTCCAGACCGTTGGATTGGAAGGGATGGATCAATTTCATGGCCACGTTCACCAGATATCACACCTCTGGATTTCTTTCTGTGGGGCTGTGCTAAAAATATCGTGTATCGAACAAACATACGGGACATCACTGAACTAAAGCGAAAGATAACAGATGTGATTGCAACCACTGATGAGGCTATGTTACAGCGAACATGGCAAGAAATCGAGCACCATTTTGATGCGTTTCGTGGGACTAATGGCGGTCCATGTAGAGGTATATTAAATGAGGTAAAAAAAAAAAAACTAAAAAAAAAAAACTTTGGAAAACCACTGAGTAATAGAACAAATCTGATTAAGATCTCTTATCAATTGTCTCTATTGTCTCTCTCTGTTCCTGGCCATAATTATTGTATAGAGTTGTTTTGCAATGCCAGATATGATAACTTCACTAACTGTTCGCGAAAAATACCTATCAGTAGACCTACACATTAGTGGTGATCAAGAGTAAGAGTAACTAGGAGGCTGCTGGTGCTGCTGCTACGGTGGAGGGAAGTTGCTGCAAATAGTTAAAACTGCAGCAAGGAAGGGAGAGAAAGTGCATTCATAGCAAAAGTGTGAAATAATTTGTTGATATGTAACTAACAGGCTTTGTCTAGGCCTCCCACGATAACGAATTTTTAAGTTTGATGTATTGCTGAAGTAAATATAGATGATAAACGATAATATTGTAAGTAATTTATGCCACTGAAACAAAAACATAAGATTTAAACCACAAAAAACTATTCTAAATCTACAACATTGTTAAAAAAAAAAAAGTTTAATAATAATGTATTAATTCAACCCTTTAGGGCTTAAATCTTACCGTATAGCCAAAAAATAACCAAAACTTCCCAGTAGTGCAAAGAAAAAGCACACATGATAATTACTGACCCCAAGGTAACTCAGTCCTCCTTCTTGAATTCTCTTTGAAAATAGTGCATTGGCGGTACATGAAATATAGATGTTTTGGTATGTTGTGGTCAGTCAGAAACACCCACTGAAGCTCCATGGCTTTTAGAAGGTCCATAAGGAGTATTGAGTTTTTGATCTCCTCCACTGGTGTTATCTTGTCTTACTGCGGCATAAATTATTAATATGCTACAAAACGTCCCATTCCTGCTACTTAGGGAGCAGTCCACACGTGTTGAGAGGGAGATAAAAGTGCATAGAAGTTAGGCTACTCATTTCACAAACAGTTAAACCCTTTAGTAAAATCTTAAATATAATCGTTATCGTACACCAGTGTATGAATGTGTGTGTGAATGGGTGAGTGGATCCTTGATGTAAAGTGCTTTGAGTGACTTGAAGGTGGAAAAGCGCTATAAAAAAATGTGACAATTTTTAACTTCTAGTAGAGATAATTCCCCAACTGTAACATAGCAACCATAATGTTAACAAAAGGTCATGTCTAAACTGCAAAACTTCCAAGATTTTAGTATAATCACACCTTTATTCTGTTAAATGAATGTTAAAACTGCCAGAAAAAGGTATTCTGCTTTAGAATTCACCACTACTTCCTGTATTTTTGTAATCTTGTTTTTTTTTGTTCCCCACAAACTGCCACATTTACCACAGGTACTATCCCACCAAACAAATAAAAAACAAACATGAAAACCTGTCATATGCACTGAAATGCAGTATCTCAGGAATTGCATGTTAGCCTGCTAGTTATTATTAGCTTTACCACCAAAACTCTGCACTGGTCTCCAAGAGTTAAGAAAATCGCTTATAAACCAAGGGCAGCACCAGACATTTTTGGTTGGAGGAGCAAAGGGAGTGCTAAGGTCTTCAATGAGGATCCTCTTAACATATTCATTTAGAGCGCACCCCCCACCCCTACTATGTTGTTTTACCGTTTAAATGTAGGTAGCCCCTGTAGTGATTTATAAACCCAAACTGTTACGGCCCCAGGTCTCCAGCTCCTCCTACAGCCGTGTACGTCAAGTCCCTGCAGCTGATCCCAGTTTCCCAGCTTTGAACTGACAGACCTCTCTTGCCACTTTGTCCTGTGCATCTGTGTGACTGTTGTGACTTTGTAAAATTGAGACAGTCATCGTCCTTTGACTTGTTCGGAGATTGGTTTGTTTTTGTTTCTGGAGTTTATATACTTTTGGTTTTGTCAACTGTATTCCTTTGAGCTGTACATTGAATTACTCTGTAAAGCTAAAGTTATTATTTAAAAGGAATGTTTAAAAAAAAAAAAAAAACTAGCAAAAAGAGGTGCTAAACAATTTTCCATCTTGTTCCGTCCCCTGTCCCTAGCTGAGTGGGCTTGTAACACTACTATGGATTTTGTTTTTTTGTAGTCTCATTTTGTACATTTTTAGTCAAGATTGGTCAGATTTTTGCCCCACTTTCAAAGCATATCCATTCTAGGGGAGGTTAGGGCCCCCTCAAGCCTCCCCCCTGGCGCCACCCCTGTTATAAACTTATTGCGGTGAATAATTAGGACGCTAAGAATGCATAAGGTAAGTGAGGAATCATTTCAGACCACTGCAAACTGTTTAAAATGAACTAGTTGAGTTTTACTGTCCTACAGACGTAAAAAACATAAGTACAGCGCCTTTAAATCCTGCCGCAAACTCTAGAGCTCATGTATAAGTGAGACGTCCACGGCTTCAATTAAAAAGGCTAATTATTCAGCGTTTTGTTTTCCGCAATCTTTAAATAGATTGTGCAGGTGTAATGGGGAATGTGCCGTTGCGGACACAGGAAGGAGACAGCTTTAGGCCCTTGGTATTAATCTAGATTGACCTAAAGGGACTGTGTGATCAACCACTGGCCTGTGCCCCTCAGGACACACGAGAGAGAGGAGGAAGAGAGAGAGTCCCGGCGTGATTTATAGTGGAGCAGGCAGGACTTTATTTGGAAAGTCAAGAGTAGAGGGTGGGATATCAGCTAACTATAAAGGAATTGTTACGTTGAGGCAACGCACACAACAGCCCTGTGTTACACCTTATTTGAAATTGTTCAATCAATACAAGTAACATCGAAAGTCAAACTTAAAGCGGACCCATTATGCAAAATTGACTTTTCAGAGCTTTTAAACCATGTTGTAGTTTCACCTTCCCATTTACCCTGTTGAGTTTTATTTTGTGTGATTTGTGCATGTTGGAGCAATTTTTAATCACTTATTTAAGACGCCATGTTGCTAATCAATCCCTGTTCTCACCACTGCCAGCATACGCCCACTGTGACGCAGTTACTTTGTTCTTAAATGAAATGCTTTTAATCACTGATTTGTGCAGGATTCAGCAGCGTCGCATAGTTATTTTGGTATAAATGAAAACAAAACCGCTACTCACTAGTGCAAAGTGCAGCTATCCATTGGAAATAAGTGAACTTGTTTCTTTTATTAAGTGGTTTTAGATGAATGTTGCAATTCAAAATATGCAAATTATAACAATGGGTGTAGATTTTTTATTATGCAGTGGTCCCCCGTTTATCGCGGGGGTTACATTTTAAAAATAACCCACAATAGGCAAAATCCACAAAGTAGTCAGCTTTATTTTTTACAATTTTTATATATATATATTTTTTTAAGCTGTAAAACCCCTCACCACACACTTTGTACACTTTTCTCACATTTCTCTCTTTAAGCACACTCAGAGGTCAAACGTTTCATCAACATTGCAAGTTTTCTCTCCGACAAAACCCACAAACATACAGCACTTCAGAGTCACACTGCGATCCAACATTTATGTAAATTTGGCTGAACACATTCTGTACTGTACAGGAGACACGGCACAGAGGAAACAGATTGGCTAAGGGACTGTAGATCATTGTCAATCAGGACGCAGAACACAATACACCTTTATTTTTTGTGTATAAAGCATGCAAAATTGCACTAAAAAAGATGCAAAACAGCGATGCAGTGAAAGGTGAACCATGATATAGCAGACACAAGCACAATATGTGACTTTTTGAACTATCTTGCATTCAACTCTTTGGTTTCTTTCTTTGAGGAGTCGCTGCAGTAGAACAACCACACTCATTTCAATTTTATCTTTATGTCAGGTAAACATCCAAAAGTACGCAACAGTATGAGCCTCTGATGGACGTACCCTTAACCCACTCCCTTCAAACATTTATCCAACCAAAATAAATCTCAGAACTCAGTCCAACTTACGAACTAAAGTTGCCTGTAGTGCGTCGTCCTGTAACAGTGATTCAGTTTGTGGGTCTGTCCAGTCATCACTAGAACAGTCCTTGTGCGATCTACTTCTCCCCGTCACGTCACGACTAATGAGTGTAATCCAAGGTGACTTTGATGGGCACTTGTCAAATTGAGAAAACGAGTCTTTCGGACCATCACTCACTTTATAAACAGAAACATGACGCGGGCTGTGGACAAATCTCTCACACCGTCTGACCCGAGCGGCTATTTCTGCTCTCGCAACAGTCTGGCCTCCAGGACTGCTCCCAATCTGGCAACTCAAGAAACCACCGAAATGGATCAGAATTATAGTGGCTGTTTATAGTCGGTTTTTCAGCAGACTTGACCTCAGTTGTCTCGTGGTGGACTTTTTGCAATTTACAGCCACAAGCTTTCGGATTTATTGAACAGGGTGAGGGATGGACAAAATGGTAAAAAAAAGTAAAGTATAAAGTAAAAGTATATTCTTGGAGCCAGATCACCATTTTGATTTCATCGTGATTCATGTACAATATGTTTTTCTATTGACTTTAAATGGCATGTACAGTCATCTGCTCCTTCGGGAAGTTTATACTTTGTAATGAGTGACAACTGGACTTAAACTGGACACCGATCAGAGGTTAATGAATAAGAAGTGGGTGGGTGAAAGCATGATTTGTGTTTTATTACTTTACTCTTAAACCTTGTGTGTCTTAAACATTGAGGTGATTTTGTTTCTCAGTAAGAATGGGACAAACTGGAACCTGCTACTTCGGTTACATGATACATCTTTCAACTCTCTGCCTGGTCTGAAATCTCTTCCTTCACAATTACAGTGGGGAAAATGGCTGTATTTGAGCATAGAGCTGCATTAAAGACGACATATTCTGCTTGTATCCGTTTTATAATTATAATCTATGACACTCGTGGATCATTAAGTTATAATTTGCACGTTTTAAACGTCTAAAACGATCTAAAACAACTTAATTTTTTATCATTTGTACCAAAAAGACTATGTGATGCTGCCAAATCCTATGCATTACCACTGATTAAGAAAATAAAATTATAGAATGACGTAAGGTGGTGGTGAAAAAGGGAGTTGAAAATATGGCAATATGGAGTCTTTAAAAAAGATGGCTCAAACATGCACAAATCACTCCAAATAAAACTTCAGGGGAGTAAGTGAAAAGGGGAAACAACTGGTTAAAAGTTGATTTTGATAATAGCTCTGCTTTTAAGGAGAAAAATAGTCAATCATGATGCATGTATCCAATAATACAGCAGAGGAAGGGGAAGAGAAACTTTCAAGGACACATATTTTCTAGGACAATTGGCCCATTTTATTTTCTGTACATTTTCATTTCTAGATAATTGGCCAATAAGTTTACAGGTTTTTCAGGATTCCCAGGGCATGTGGGTGTCTGAATTTGATCTGAGATGCAGAGCACAGGGGCCCATAATCAAGTTGTCAGTTGTCAAACTTCGCTGACCTGACAACTGTGCAAATGTCATCCAGATGACCTTTGACCTTTTGGCAATTAAGGATGACTGATAATGGTTTGGAAAATACTGAAAATCCTTTTTTTTTTTTTTTTTTTTTTAATGAAAACCAATTGTGAAAGAGCACCTCTTTGTGTTGCAGAGTTGACTTTTGTTGCATTTTTATTTTTCATTTTTTGAAATTTGTATTATTTTTCTCTTTTTTAAAAATTGCATAATAGCTGATTCTTGATGCTGATTAACAAAATAAATGTTCAGAGATGAGATTCCAATTCGAATTTGATCACTGTATTGACCAGCCCTAAACTGGATTGATTTAAAACTTTTAGATGGGAGGTGATAAGTTAATCTATTTATTATTATTATTATTATTAATCTCACAAAATTCTCAAGACTTTGACAATGTTTGTGGTTCGGCATCTTTCAATTATTGGTTATACTTGAACCATACTCGTTTTTGGTGCCTGTACCTGAACTGTAGTGGTGCTTATTGTATCATTATATAGAACGACAGATCTGAGCTGTGCAAAAATCCAATTAAATATGGTCTCTTTGAAGAACTGTAATGTTTATAATTCCTGTGTGGTGAAACTCTCTTCTAACCTTGCCTTGTGCACTCCCAGGACCCACCAGGCATCAAAGCGTACATGCAACTTGTTTCTCGGTAGCAGTCGAACCTTAACTTTTTCCGATACGGGACTTACAGTATCTGAGCGTGAATTGTGAAGTAGCTGACTATAAGACCTCCCACTCTTTTGATGTGCGCTTTTCCCTTTTATTTGCTAAAAAAGTCACAATAACAATTCTATTTTGGTGCCATTGATGTTTTTCTTATACTTCAATGCTCAAGGCGTTTTAGCTAGCTCCTCTAAATGTGGCGGTGCAGCAGCTCTACCCTGAGCAATTTGTGTCTTCTTCCAAAATGCACTCGGCAGGTAGAAGAAAATCACATTGACTTGAGTATTCGCCATAAATGGTAACTTTTTGGTACCAATAAACTGTTAGCAACGGTTCCATCTAGCACAATTCATACAAAGTAATTCAAAGTGCTTTACCAAATAAAAACAAATCAAAACATAAATAATCATTGTAAAATTAACATTAAAAAGGAGAAAAGTGCAGAATAAAAACCTTTCAGTCATATGCACAGCTAAACAGAACCATTTTGAGCCTGGATTTAAACATTGTCAAAGTAGAGGCCTGTCTCACATCTTCATGAAGACTCTTCCAGGTTTTAGCTGCACAAAACTGAAACGCTGATTCCTCATGTTTAGTCCTGACTCTGGGCACCAGCAGGAGGCCGGTCCCTGATCCCTGATAAAGCGTTTCTGTCTCACACACAAAATGTACTTGTGTTGTGAAGGGGCTTTGGGGGAAGTTGGTTGGATGCATTTGTTCAAACGGTTTTCAACTTTCCATGTTGTTCTGGCTGGAAGTTTATTACATCTGAGGCACTTCTCGTTTATTTTTGGCCAACTTCCACGATACAAGTTAAAGTATTGAGTCTGAGTTGAGTTCAGTTTTCTTGTCACATTTTCTAACGCTGAAGAATGAGGAGATATGATACATTTTGAGTGCATTTAATAAAACAAAAACAATCTCCAACGTGAACAAGTAAAAAATCTGTGTGCTCCACATCTGACACAGCTCAACTCAAGAACATAATGACATCATACTGCATTTATAAAGGGAGCGGTCGAACCAGATACAGATACATACTCTTTAATAGTTGATGTGACTTTCGGCTCCTTTGTGGGATCCGAATCTTTTGGATCTGTACATGTCAAAGAGCAGTTCAAAAGTCTGGCTCTTTTCATATTTACTTATATGACAGAAGCTAATGTGAAAAGTTAGTTTGAACCATTTTAAACTCTCTCTGTCATTAGTTTGTAGATAAAATGAGTGGGAGTGGGTTTACCCTTTGGAACCATGAAATTCTAAATAAAATGTTGCACTATCATTGAAAACTTAAGATGCCAAATATGTTTTGTTTTTTTGCATAAAGCTCTACTTCTGTACTGATTCTTGTGTTGGTTCAGTGTTAAACAGTATAAAATGCATAAAAATTGGAAAGAAAAAGATTCAGCACTAAAAATTGAGATCCGGATCCAACCGTTCGCGTCAAGGAACTGTTCAAAAGAGCCGACTCGTTTGCTAACGTCACATCTCTTTTCTTTAACACAACATTTGACCTGTTTTTAATTCATTATCAATTGTACTTTTAATCAATTATGCTTTTATCCATACTTACATGAAATTTCATGATACATCGTTTTAGACAAAATAAATTACAAAAAAATAATCAGGAATATGGTTCTCATTCTGCATTCCAATTATCCTGATAAATCGCTGCTTTCAGAGGCCAGAGCAGACTTTTTGGTAATCCTAACACCTAGCATGCCAACAGTGCACTTCCTGATTATCTGACAACACAGGGACAAGACAAATTTTGCTCAATACATGGGGGGGAAAAAAAAACACACAAAAAAACGGGTACAGGGCCAGTCAAACAATTTACAATTCCTCCAAACTATCTGAGCGTGTGTGTTGTGCACTTACATGACTCTCCACATTCTCCCTGCATTCATCTTTTCTGGAAAAACAATTGTCACGTTTTTTGCTTTTTTTCCCCCCACAAACATCGAGACCGTTTTTGTCCTCTGTCCCCATCTCGCTCCCTCTGAGGCTGTTGTGGTTAAAATGTGCCAGCTATTTACGCGTTCCACTTTTTTTCACACAAATGGACGGCCGACGCAGAGAAAGCGCTGCAGGATTTGAAATAATAAGCTCTCGACAGTGAAGGCTCCCTCGCGTGCCCCCTCCCCTCCCTCCTCTCTCCTATTCTCTGCTCACAAGCCTGGACTTTTCAATAGGAAGTCCGTGAGATGTGTGCGTGGAAGTAGAACGTGCACGTGTTCTGATACTGCAGCGCTGTTGGAGGATGTGTGACCCTCCTGGGGGGCTTCCACGCTGGCCCATCCCAAGGTGACCCTACTTTATCATGTTTGCTTTTGGTCCCTGGAAGAGTAGGATCCCAGCAAAGCGGTGGTAGCGGCAACGGCACATACGGAGCAATATGGAGAGACGTAGCCATGCGTGCCCGGGAATAGCTGTTTGGCGGCATTTTGCATGATGATAAATGTTAATGACATTGGTGATAGGGGCGTAATGCGGTTATCCATGAAAGCCGTTTGGGGAAGGGGGCACGGATTCGTTGCGGTGCATTGGAACGCGGAAAGGGAACGGCGGGGATGGTGAGCAAAGATGGGGCAAAGCGGAGCCAGCCTTGGGGAGGCTCCGTGACAACAAGATATACGACTGTGGATTGAGTAAAGAAAATCTATATACACCGGTATGTGGAATTGAACGAGTGTCTACAGTATATATCAGATTGTAAAATGCTAAGTACAGTTGATGTAGATGGTCAAAATGTAGATAAAATGGTGGGCAATGGATTTGAATAGTCGATTTGGTCTTTTTGAAAATGTCAGAAGATTGCAATCACGTTAAGGTGTATATATTGAGAAAATATATGTTGCCAGTGGGAAAATAGCAGTTGTGTCGAAGTCAATAAGCTGGATATTCATTGCTATTGGCCTTTAAACATGCTCGAGTATCTTCATGTTTTAGAACTTAAAGAAGACATTGTGCTTGTGTCCGCTATATAATTATGATCTATGGCACCTGTGGATCGTTACGTTATAATTTGAACATTTTAAATCGCAATATTCATCTACAACGACTTAAAAGAAACAAGTTTGCTGACTTCAACGTTAGATAATTGTGGTGTCCAGTGGGAGCTGACGTCGCTGAACGATGGATAGCTCCAGATCACACCAGCGAGCAGAGGATTTTTTTTTTCATTTGAACCAAAATAACTAACCCTCACTGCTGATTCCTGCACATATCACTGATTAAGACAATAAATTTGGAGAACGAAGTAAGTATGGAGGAGCGGCTGTGTGCCGGTGGGGGTGAAAACGGGGACTGATCGGCAATATGGCGTCTTGAAACTAAGCGATTAAAAAATTCTCAAACATGCACGAAGAACTCAAAAATGACATCTGATGAGTAAATGAAGAGGCTAAACAACTATAATAGGTCTGCTTTAAAAAGAAAAAAAAAGGGCTACTGTCAGAAAATAGATGCCTTATTTCTACAGAAGTATTCCTAATACTGGGAACTGGGGTTAGCACGCCATCTACCAGCAGCCGTGGGAACTGCTACTAAATAATCTAACCACAGCAGCCATTTCCAACATGCTAACAGAAGCAGGCAGTTGCAATGAACACTTTTTTTTTATTTATTTAAACAGACTTCTACCTGTGATGTCACAAAACTTGGAAATTTAAACTTGCATGTTTTTAAGAGGTTTAGAGGGAGCAGATTTACTAAAGAAGGATCCAGTCAGTTCAAGGTCCAGTGAGTAAAGCATTATCATAACTCCAGCTATGTTTTTGACAAGGGAAAAATGTTATGGTGTCACGGTATCCTAATTACTAACTGCAATGAGTTTATAGACGTTATTCCCAACTTTCAGAGACCAGAGTGGAGTTTTGCCATTACAGCAATGCTGAAAACAACTAGCAAGCTAACAGCGCACCAGCCTTACTTCCAGGTTTAAAGACAATAAAAATTGTCTAGAATTAGATGCAGACAGCCCAAAGTTGTCTCATTTTTACCCCAAGATCTGCTTTTACAGTATATCTATATTCATCTATAAAAAAGTAACATTAGATTAAATATAGAGTAGAGAAATTCCAAAATTACTGGCTATTCTTGTTTTTTTTTCCAGTTAAATAGAACAAAACTGGTGAACAGTTGCCGAATATAGATTTTGTGAAATGGAAACTTGCACTCAGTTTCTGGATGGATTCTGACTGCTGCCAAAACCTTCCCCATTCGTGTTAAATGACCTTGAAATCCTTTTGGACAGAGTTTCACAAACACGACCCAGTGATGACAGCTTCAGAGCGGCCATCTTTGAGAGCCAATCACCACATCTCCGCTGCTGGCTACAGTAGCGAGGTGAGGCGTGAGCTGGAACTCATGCCCCAAATTATGGACAGTGAGAAGTTGAAAGATTGATGACTTGAGACATTTTGGATCTGGTGATGTAGTCCAGTGATATATAAAAATGTTTTGATTTCATATCACATGCTGTGTGTCTTATGGCTGTAGTTGCATTCGCGCTCAAATTCAGATTATTGTCAGATTTTGAGTTATAAGATTATTCAATTTAAGATTTTAAAAGACTCTTAAATCACCCAATTTCTTTCTGATCATGGTTCCTCGGATTTCTTGCACAAAGGAGGTGTAATTTCCTTTCTTTCTACTGTGAAGGAAGAAACAGTCCATTACTTATGCAATAGTACAGCAGAGTAAAAGGGGGAGAAACTTTCAAGGACACATTTTCCAGGACAATTGGCCCGTTTTATTTTCCAGGATTTCCAGGACGTATGGAAACACTGTGCACCAAATCTCAGACCAAATTCAGACAGAGGCACACAATCAAACTTCTCTGACTTCACAACTGTGCAAAGGCTATGCAGGTGCCCTTTGACCTTTTGGCAATTCTTGAGGATGACTGATGATAGATATGTTGATCATTGTAAGAAACAAAAAAAAAACAAAAATCCAGTCTAAGAGGCATGAAAACCAATGGTTAAAGAGCACCTCCTTAATGTGTTGCAGAGTTGAATTTTGTCCTTGGTTGCATTTTTTTTTTAAAGAGTTCACACACAATTGTACTTCATGTTTCTAAACTCTGTCTTGGCCCAGTACAAATATATTGTAAAAACAGGTCTTGAGGTCAAAATAAATCTGCTGTGTACTGCCTGCATCTTATTACAAAGCGTACTATTTTCCAAAAAGCTGAAAGTGTGGTGTTCATATACTAAATGTTGCAAACTTTATCGTCACACTAAATTCCACTCTTGCCTCTGAAAATTTTGAAAAAGCACCTATAAACTCATCAATGTGAATAATTGGGACGCTCAGAATGCATAAGGTAAGAGAGGAATAACTTTGGACCACTGCAAATGAATCATCACTTGTATAATAAAGTCACTTTGCCTTATATTGATCGTGTTTATATGACTTATTGTTCATAATAATTGTCAGACACACTTATTCTACATTATAGTGCAGTAGCTCTTACTTTTATTTTACTTGCAAAGTCTTAAGTTTATTTTCTAATATTTATTCATCTTCATTTTTGAGTGCCTACTTCTATTCTCTTGCCGTTTTTAAACTGCATTGCAACACTGGAATATCCAAATTGTGGGACTAATAAAAAGGTTCACACACCATTATGGTGGAAGAAACCACTCATCTTTTCACACACACTGGGGGGATCCGGATTAAGTGTCTTGCCCAAGAACACAACATTCATCTATCTATGGCAACTCGAATCACACCGCCAACCTGTGGGTCAGTGGATCTGACCACTCAACCAATGATGACCAACTGAGCTACTGTCACCTCTACCATCTTCTCTTTATAAGACATTTAAAATGAACTAGTTCTGTTTTTTACATTCATAAATCAGTCAAAATTTGGCACAACATCTTTAAGATGTAGGGTTAGTAGTACCAGGCCAAAGTTTCTTAGTCCAAATACACAACATTTCTGTTTGTTTGCTATATCTTTCAATTAATCCAATTATAATTTTGAACAATTCCCTAAACCTCAGTTCATTCTTACAGATCAGAGTATCTTTAATCGGCAAATGTGTCACTTTGATTCACTGTTTCAAATTGTAACAGGCTGGATGTTGTTGAAACATAGAGGAGCATAGAAAAGAAAACCACAGCAGTGGCTTGACTGACCTGAGTATGGATCAGGATCTGCTCATCTCGACTCCAGCAGGCACGTAGAAGAGGTTGTTCCAGGAGCAAACACTGTTGTAGCAGAGACTCTGTTCGTATTATCCGATCATAATTCTGTGTTGCGAAAATGCTCAGCGTAGCGTTTGGTCCAGCCCAGAGTCTGCTTGATCCATGTTGGCCTGATCATTCTGTCATAACGTCTGGCGGATCAAAGATACAGACTTGGAGCAAAAGGTTTAATAGAGTTTATTGCAAACAAAAAAACAAGTGAAAAAAAGTGCTGGTTGGAGGAGCTGGTAGTAGGAAGCTGGGTCGAAGGCAGAGGTGTAAGGTGGGTCCAAAAACAGGATCTGATGAAAAAACTAGAAAAACAACTAAGTACTATGAACAGAACCAAGAAGCAGCCTGAGCCAAGCTGAACTGTACCACAGAGGATACACTGAAGATACACAGACAACCTGGCAGCATGTGCAGAAATCCTCAGTCCCTTTATACTCCAGAGGTGGAGGCTTGATTGCTGATCAGCTGCAGGTGTGTAGTGGGTGGTGCCAGAGTCTCCGCCCAGCTCCAGGCACAGACACAGAAGGGAGGGGGAAAGACAGCACAGAAAACACAGAAAAACTGAATCCTGACACTGACAAATCAAACCATCACAACTACTTGTCAGCATTGCAACCAAGTGTCACATACAAAAGCAGTTACAAGAAAAACAGAAGGTGTGAACTCTGAACTAAACACAAAATATCAGATCATTACAAAATTATAATGTTGAGAGTTTGTCTTCTGCTTGTGCTGTTTTATGTTTTGTCAAGGTCGTCATTGTAAATTAACGTAATGAACTTGGTACAATATTGAATAAATAAAACCATTATAATCGCCTACTGCATACAGCCACAATGTGTTTAATTTTCTGAAACAAAAATCACTGCATAGACATATAAGGCCAACTTCTTAGATCAGCAAATCCCTTAACATGGCAGTATCCTAAATAGCCATTGCGCTTACCCAATAATGTCCAAAGTGCCATCTCCTCCGAGGTAAACCAGTACATTATGTCCCATTTATTGTTGATGCAGATAACAGATAAGAATAGACCTGTCTGTGCATTTCAGGGAGATATAGGCCTCTTGTGTGTTACAAGACTTAAAAGGACTTTTAAATGTATAATACTACAACTATTTTTATGTTACAGTGGATATGACAGGTTTTCATGTTTTTCTATTTATTACTTGCTTGAGTGGGATAATATTTGTCAAAGTTTTACATCAATCAAGTGGCAGTTTGTGGAAGAAAAATGTTTAAAATAAAAGTACAAAAATACAGGAAGTAACACTGAGTCCTAAAACAGAATCACTCTATGTTTGTCATCAGTTCTACTATTGTAGCTACAAATGTCCTGGAGCAGACTGACAGAAGTGAGGCTGCCAATCTGTGCCATCGGCCCTCTGACCACCACCAGTCACTCATGCAGACACACACTTTCATACAAGGTAATGCTGGTGAACGACAGAACTTGGGAATCGATCCTCCAACTTTCGAGTTAAGGAACCACTGCTAAACACTGAGCCACTGTCGCCCCTTAAAGGTGCTGTCATGAATTTTAATAAGTCTAATTATAAATATTATACTGTTTAGACATGTTTTGGCTCGTGTTAACATCATGGTAACAGTTAAAGAAATATCTCTACATATGTCATATCTGCTGCCCATGTCAACCAAAAAATGAAATTATAACATAATAAAACTAGTCAAACCATTGATAACAATGAAAGATTAAAAAAAAGATAAAACTCTTAAATATAATGATGTTAACTATGTTTCAGTGAAATGAGTAGTCAGCCTGTCATATCCACTTTAATGCGACTATATTGTCCCTACAGGATTGTTTTACTGTGGAATATTACACAGAACTCATATTTCCAGATTGTTCATGTAGTGACTGATTCTGATCAAAGGTCAGTCCAAGACTAGACCCTGGTCTAATGTCATAAACATTCCCTTTAGTGGAGCTAACTAGAGGCACTGTTCTGTTCTGTCAGCTAATAACACAGGGAAAGTAACCCGTATATTTAATTTGAAAGCTCAGTATGTTTGATGTTTCAAAAATATAAAAAATAGTAGTAATACTAGTTTTGCTTTGCACTTATTCCTCATTTACATTCAGAGCATCCAATTATTCACTGCAGTGAGTTTGTAAACACTTTCCATGACTGTCAGAGACCAGTGTGGAGTTTTATTGTTGCTAACAACAACTAGCATGCTAACCCACATTTCCTGATTATCGGACAATAAAATTCTTTCTAATTAGATGCAGGGGACATGCAGCAGATTTATTTTAATCTCAAGAGCAGTTTATACATTTTGCTCAAATGCATGTTGAAAAAAACTGCGTACAGGACCTTTAAAAGCATGAATAGCTTGGATTGTTTACTAATTACAGTCTTGTGCTTTAATTGTCTATGTTCTGTCCCTTTTTTCCAAGGACACGGTGCTGAGTGGGGCCGACATTGAAAATCACTGAGCTCAGCTGATCTATATCCCTCACAGGCCCCTCCCATCACACAGTGTGACATAGATCGGATCATAAAACCCCAACTCATGTAGCTCTGCCTCAGGATATTATGTAAAAAGATAAAGGAGTATTGATTTTGTTACTTCACAAAAACACATGTAAATTATTATTATACCTTTTGTTCATTACAAACCACAATATTGATCTAAAAAGGTTCATTAATAGAAAAGGTCCTTTGATTTCCCGTTCAAAGCTTTACAACAGTGGCACAGCGGTTAGAGCAGTTGTCCCCCAACCTGAAGATCACAGGGTTGATCACTCCCGCTCGGACCAAGTTATTTTGTTGTGTCCTTGGGCAAGACACTTCACCTAAATTGCCTGCTATAAATGTGGTGTGTGAGTTCGGGATTGGTGGTGGTCGAAGGATTGGCCGCCTCGCTTCCGTCAGACTGCCCCAGGAGAACTGTTTATATTGTAATTGTGAATAATTAATATTAGCTCAGTAGCTCACTGATTGGAAGATTCCAATCCAATCCAATCCAACTTTATTTATAAAGCACTTTAAAAACAACACAGTCGACCAAAGTGCTGTACACAGGTTAAAACACAAAAAACATGAGACGCAATAACATTAAAAACAGAACATGATAAATGTCAACTCTTTACACTGAGTTAAAAGCCAAGCTGAAAAAATGAATTTTAAGAAGAGATTTAAGTCGGCCATTCTAACATTCAGTGGAAGTGCATTCCAGAGTTTAGGAACAGCCACTGAAAAAGCCCGATCACCCCTAAGTTTCCTTTTTGGCTTAGGGACCACAAGGAGAACCTGACCTGCAGACCTGAGAGAGCAGGAGGGCGTGTGAGGCACCAGCAGGTCAGACACATACTGTGGGGCCAGGTCATGCAGACAATTAAAAACAAATAAAAGAATCTTAAAATCAATGTGAAACTGAACAGGTAGCCAATGGAGAGATTTCAGAATGGGAGTTATGTGGTCAAATTTCCGAGAACCAGTTAAAAGACGAGCAGCAGCGTTCTGGACTAGCTGAAGACGGGAAAGCAGGGTTTTGTTGAGACCTGAGTATAAATAATAATAATAATCTAACCGTGTCGAGATAAAAGCATGGATTAAAATTTCAAAATTTCAAAGATTGGTGGTTCAAATCCCGCTCTCTACATTAACATCATGCCAGCTCCCACAAATGAATGCTGTTGTTGTGTCCTTGGACAAGACACTTAACCCCAGTCCCCTGCAGCGTCTGAGTACACTGGTGTATGAATGTGTTTGTGAATCGGTGAATGGTTCCTTGATGCAAACGCTTTGACCATAGCTGTAATTATCCCAAAAATCCCCCCAAAAAATCTTAAAAATAAAAAATATATATATTGTATTCATTTTTTGACAATGATTTGAAGTGTCCATGCACATTAATACTTTAGGGAAATATTCATCATAATAAACTGCAGTAGGACTATTTGCATTTCAGATAACTATGTGAACATGAAAAAGTGTCATGTTACCAAGACATATTTTATGCCTTCTCTAAAAATACTTCCTAATGAGGCTCCCATGTGGTGATGCGACTGGTTTCCATGGAGTTTGTCATAGGCTTATTTTGTAAGGTCAAATGTGGGTGCACAGTCAAAAATGGATTTAAAGTGTAATTTTAATATGTAATGACAAAACTACTGCGTATTGAAGTATAGGAATCCATTGGAGTTTTGGGGCTTTTCTGATGGGCATTAAAGGGCCAGTACTTGATTTTAATTATTCTTGTTGAGATAAATGCTCTTTACATCATGCATTGTACGGTAAAAGCTGCTAAATAAGAGAAAAAAGGTAATAACTATAACAGAAGCTACAGACAGGGTCACTTTTTTAATCAATCAAGACACATTGTTACTAAGAATCATGGGGAACCAACTGCCTGACAGAAGATGTGGTAAATATTTATCATAGGTTTACACCGGCCAAGTTGCAGTTTGTGGGAAAAAAAAGTTGTGGAAAAAAAGTAAAAACAGAAATAAAATAGAAAGTGTGTGAAACTCGTACTACTCGCATTTTCACCGCTGTTTCAAAGCTCATAAGTCTAAGTGTAAGGGGCCGATTGTCAAAAAATAAAAAAGTGACTAAAAGCTTGTGTGGCGTCTTTATGGATTCCTAACTGTTCGTGGACTCTTTGATTTCTCAGTACATGCTGTTAATCTTTTGTGGCCTGTTCTATCTGCTGATGCTGTGTGCGTGCGGTGCGTCCTCTTGCCCACACACACACACACACACACTGACGCTCTCCCCCAGCCACACACACAGAGTCTAGAAACGCTCACGAATCACATACACATAAAAATAATCCACTTGAAACCAAAACAAACATAATAGGCCTAATAAACTCCTGGGTTCATACCTCATGGACCTGTGTTTGGCCCTGCCTCTGTCATCAACACAGAAAAGTTCATCCAAAATGCAGGGACAATTTATGACCATCACACACAAAGGTGTCGTCAACTACTGTGTAATTTAGACATGTTTTGGTCCTTGATTACACTATGGTCGCTACGTTACGGCACGTGGCCTGGGCCCGCCACGCCCAACACTCCCCTGTTTGTTTAGCCATGTGTTTTCATTCCATATGTAAAAATGCCGCTGTCGATCCTGCCTGCTGAGTGGTGGAGCGGCTTTGACGCTTTTCCTGGGTTGGCTCTGGAACCCCCGTCCTGTGGTTGGCGCTTTGTTCCCCTGCGCTACCAATCTAATAAAACTCCTGCCCAACTCAGCGGCTGGATCACTGTGAACTGCCTCAGATAGATGCATTTTCTGTTAAACTGTGTGTGCTGCGAAATTCCAAGAAAGCTAAAGGTCGCTAAAACCTACATTTTGTTTTTCATTGTGACTCAGGGCCTTGATTGGCTTTTGTAATTTATTTTGTAACAGTTTAAACTTGTTGAACCTCCTTTTGTTGTTATTTAGTTTTGCTGTATAACTCTAATTTTACATCAATCTTCACATTTACCTTATAATTAAAAAAGCTCTACATATGTTCTTTCTGCTGCCTGTGTCCACGCAGGAAGTATAACTCACCAAAATCAAAAAACTGAAAAAATGTGAGTAATATCTGTCTCTTTTCATTCTGCATACTCCCATTTAGTGTTCTTTGCCGGTTGCTGCCATCAACCAAGCGGACAACATCATCGCTCATGTTGGATTCAATCTTTTTTTCCTTTTGGCAGCTCTAACGCAGGCCAAACGTAAGGTCAGATATTCCGAATAAATACGGATTAGTACGTGGAGTCATCGAGCCACTGAGTCCGCATCATTTGCAAGTCTAATGCTAAGGCTAGCGCCGCTAAAATGCACCGCACAGTCTTTAATGAATTTAAATAACCCACTTAAAATTATGACACGTGCACAGACAGTGATTGATGCACGATCATCAGCTGCTTCATCACTCCGGAAAGCCTTGGGAGCTCGGCAATATTACCCATAGTTTATTACACAAAGCAATGTCTCAGACTGGTGCTACCTGCAAACAAGGCTGTGGGATAATTGAAACTGTCCCAAGGTTAATGAGTGCAAATCGTCTTGTGACAAATTCAATCTTTGCTGGAAAAAAAAACTAAAAAATAATCGGTTCTTGTTTGTTTCGGTAGGAAAAAAAATCTTGTATAATCCAGTCTTTTTTGTTGTTGTTTTTTAAATTTTTTAACAGCGCCATACTCTGACTTTTTTTTCCACAAACTGGTAACTAACGGAGACGGTTATTCATCTAAAAACTGAAAGCTCAAATTCACTTATAAAATGATTTAATACTAAGAATTTGGCCAGTTAAGGTACGGCATTATTTCCTTTGGAGTTTATATTTTTTCCATAGGACCTACAGTATATGGTGGCAGAAAAGCTTGTGATACTTGTGTATTTCTGATCATTTAGAGCAGGGGTGTCCAAACTTTTTTCATCGAGGGCCATATCTTGAGAAATATTTGACACGGAGGGCCACAGTGGTGAATACAGTGGATAATTCAGATGGTTCTTTTAACAGTTTTGACTTTATACTTTAAATAAGGTTTGAAATATTAACATTTGGTCTGTTTGACAATGCAGTGTGATGTTATTTAGTTTATACTGGTAGGATTATTCAAATTTGCCGTAAAAAGTACTGAATATGATCAATTGGGCCACTTTACCTGTAGGTTTGAGGGCCAAAAAAAATTGGTCTGAGGGCCGCATTTGGCCCCCGGGCCATAGTTTGGACACCCCTGATTTAGAGATTAGGTGAAAAAATCAATAGGCCTATTTTCCAAGATCAAAAACCCAATTTAAATAAAAATAAATAAATAAAAAATGACAAAAAAAGAAAAAAAGGTAATTAATTTACTTTCCTTAATTAATTTATTTTTACATTACATTATAAATACATTATATTTATATTTTTAAAATTTTTTCCAGCAAAATTACAAATAACATAAACATTTCTTCTATGCTGTTGAAGTACTATGCATTAGTAGTACTCCTTGTGAGAAAGTGTCACTTAGACTAGAGTTGCTGCTCCTTTGTACCAAAAAGAGCAAAGTTGGGGGAAATTAAAGCCCAGTGACAACTTTTTTTTGTCTTAAAAGTTGAGGGAGATCACACTACATGACATGAGGAATTAAAATGATACAACAGCACACATGCACACTGTGTGACATGATCAGTCGTGGCTATGACCAAAGTTTGTTGGAGTGAGAGTTTCTGCAGGCGCCGCATGATAATGTCTGTGTAATTTACAATGGTTAGCTATGGCTAGCACTACATGTTCTTTTGGTGCTTGTAAAAGTTAGTAAATCAAAGTGTAAAGGGGAGAGATGGTCCCGTTCATGGCAGTGCTCTTCTGCTCTTCTGCTGTTACTGAGGAATGCTTGTGTTTACTGATGGCTACAAAGATTGATCACAGACACAGTGGGAGGAGGACCCACTCTGAGACAAGACTCCAAAATATCAGACACATTTGGTATCAGTCGCAGCTCGTCTTTGATCGTACAATGGTTCTAAGTTTGATCTTTGTCCCAGTCTCACTCTGAGACCCATGACCCATAATTTTTAGCTACAACTCAAGATTTTGCAGTCACAGACGGACAAAATTGTGCAGTGGATACTGGCTTAAAAACATGGGACTAAACCTTTACAGCCTGTGCTGCACTTTGGCCAAATGACGTTTTAAATTTTATACATAAAGTTGACATTATATAACTTGACTTGAACTTGGAATTGCCTTTAGTTATAATCTGTTACACATACCAAACACATGGAATACTAAAAGAAAAAGAGATCTACAATATTTGAAAGATTTTTGCATGATACATATAGTTATAACTATATAATATATATAATATTTAATAAAATGTCTCAATTACAAGGACACAGCTTCAATGTGAATATGTAAAACAGTTTAGTTTCCTTGTTTGCTCTGATAGAAAAACTGGCATGAATCCTTATTTTCTCCAGACCTTGAAAGCTCTGTGAGATATATTTTGAATGTGGTGCTTGTAGTAGCGCTGGTTATACTGCAGCAGGAGGTGAGGACAGAGGAGAGAGAGGGCTTGAGGAGAGGGGACATTTCAGGTATCTATAATTTAGCCGAGTGAATTTGTGCTATTTTTAGCCCCGTGCCACTCCTGTACCGTGTGAGCCGAGTTAATTAAGTGCCTGGCCTTTTTCCCGTCGTACTTTTAAATGGATGTGACTGGTGATGCAGAGGAGACATCACAGCGCTAAAATCTGCTAACACAGGCTTCTTAGATTAAAGAGCCACAGAAACATATTCAGTCAGATTATAGTTGGCTCGGACGTCTTTGACACCATTTCAGAGACACAAACTGACTCAAACCAGTACAAATTAGCGAGGTGTAATCAGAGGTATAGCAAAAAATTCTTTGTCCTAGGATCCTCAGGTGGAAATACCTCTCTCATCTCAACACCAAAATGAAAACAAGGAAAAGGAAAATAAGCGGAGTAATCGTGAGGCGTATGTTGCCAGCTCTGGTAGCCCCTTTAAGAGACGGGCATTGTGGGTAGCCCCGAGCAAGAGTTTTGTGTTGAAAATCAAAAAAGTGAAATGCTTGTTCAGCCTCTATACTGTTACAGGGCAGGGGAAGAAAGTGACAGTAGGGACTTGCCTCAGATCTGAACCTGTGACCTCTTGTAGCCCAAACGAGAATTTAACGCAGACCAAAGAGTTTTGGTGTAGTCTCTGCACAGTTCATCTTGTTCTCCCCTGGACACTGCTGATGCCCAGGCTACAGGACACAGCGGACACAGAACAGAGACACTTTTGTCCAGAGGGGTGTTGCTCGCCTTGTTGTAATGGGAATCATGTAATCTTAAGCACTGAAATACATGTACATGTTTTATAATTAGTGTACTAGAAAGTAGCATTGCAGAAAATGACTCAAATTCAGACATGAATGATTATGTTTTACCATTAGCTCAGTTCTGCTGCAGTTGTGAATTTGTCTTAATAGTGGATCCACATGCAGAGTCGGGAATATTTATGTCTCAATTACATTTATTTTAGACATGTTCACACTCCATTTGCCAAATTTACAGCAGAATGTCTATTTAAGTCATGTGAAAGGCATTCCTCCTCCTCCTCTTTCAGGGGCGGAGTGGGGCTCTGAAATCTACCGGGAGCGTTTACAATGCAACGGCTCATCAGTAATCTGCCAGCTCTCTTTTTCAGCGTGGTTCTTTTAAAAAACTAAACAAAAACATATAATAGCCTACACAAATCACTCAAATGTGTAGGGGGCTTTGGGGGTTGCTCCCCCCAAGAAAAGTTTAGCAAAAAAATCACATAAATTCCTGTATTCTGCTGCATTTTAGTTATTATTTTTTCCAATAATAATGGGCTTATTACAATATTACAAGATCTCATCTCTGCTGAAAACTATGCATCAGGTAATAGGCCTGTACTCTTTCATTTATGTTCAATCTTTTATTTCAAGTAAAATATTTGAATTTACATTTAAAAAAATCTGCTGAAGTTACTGGTGCTCTGCAGAGGTCAGCTTTTGTGTTTAGTGTGTTGTCGTTTTAAAGCCTTTTCACAATAAGGCCCATTCTGCACTTCATCATTGCAGATGTTTTTATATTGAAAGAGCCTTGGGAGGTGTTTAGTTGAAGTTTGCAGTGCATTGACATAACAGTGTGCGCTGGAGGAACTTTTCTGAAGTTAGAAAGAAACAACGGGGAAAGGGAAATGTCACCCTGCTACTACTGCAGGCTACAGAAGTTTTGATTTTTATTTTATTAGTTATCAAGGCTTTATTAAATGTTTTACATAAATCAGTTAAATGTCTGGATAGTTGTGTGAAGTTCCAATATCTTACTTTAAACTGCGTATGACTACCTCATTTGGTGGTTTTGTACATGTGAAAAACAGAACTAAATTTTAAACTTAATTTTTTTTTTAAAGTTCGTAGTGGTGCATAGTTATTACAGGAAGTATCTTGTGTAGAATAAATTGAAGTAGCCCGAGAGTTGAAGAGAAGAGGCATGACGGTGGAGTTGTGACGCAGGAGAAGTGTATTTACCATCAGTACAGGACGTAGCACATGGAGACATGAACTATCAAGACATTGTAATAGTGCTGTCCACTCCAGTCAAGTGCACTCCAGTCTGGCTATGCTTCTTTTTTAGGATTATACTTCTAGTGACGTAGGCCAAGATACCAAGGACTGAGCTGGCAGTGAGTTGGAATTAATTCATTATAGATATACCTAATTTTGCTGCCATACATTTTTATGCATTTAGTGGTCTGCAAAACACATTTACCTTTCACAGCTACTCACAACAGTTAAAAAAAAAAAACTACCACATCGAAAAAAGTGTTTGCATTCCAGGAGCTTGTTCAGGGACCTTTCTGATGACCTCCATCCATGTTGGATTTTGTTCCTTTAAATCTTGCAGTAGCTGTAGGCCTGTGACTAAAATCTATAAGAGCGCAGTGCTGTGGTCTGTATGGAGCACATCATCTCACAAGACTCCCCCAAGGGCAAGAAGTCAGCGAGGCCAAACTCCGTAACCCGCACTCAGTGTAACAGGTAACTCCTCAGATAATGGCGAAGCGCTCATTCAGCATTAGGCTAAACTGATTTAAACAGGGAATATTACACTTCTATGAGGTATTAACTGCTAACACATTAAATATTTATATCACCATGTTACTTTTTGTTGTTTTGAAAATGCTGTTTTTGCTGAAAACAACGTATTAACATGTTTAATAAGTTTCACATTTGACGCTCTAAGTCCCCTCCTCCCTTTGCTTCCTGCTTCCCCCTCCCAATTCACAGCGCAATCACAACACTACTGCACATCGCGTCAGGTTTGTGAAGTTGTAGTATATTGTTCTGTGTCATGCTTCTGTATATTTATTGCAAATTGTTGTACGGAAGCATCGGTGACATGGGCTTGTGGGCTGAGTTTTGGATAGGATCATACTGCAAAACTTAAGGAGGGTTTGAACAGGACCTAGGAACAGGGTATCAAGGAACCAATATTATAACATAGTAGAAAGCTTGATTTTGCATAATACCGCCTTTTTAAGGAAGATAGATTACACTTTCTTTATACTTTTTCATTTTTAACATGCTTTTGGTCTCCTTGGATAAATATTTCCTGTTTTTTTAGTTAAAATAATGTCTGCATTTGTAAAATATACTACTTCACCTCCGTTTCCAATGTTTTTTTTGGTGTTGGAGCTCCCTCTGCTGTCATCAATGGGCATAAACAATGGGACAGTAAACTCATGAAGTCCTTATCACCTGTGAATGCTATACTAATCAAGCCATGTATTTGTTGTGAACACATTTTGATCGCAGAATGAGTCCAGTGATGGTTTACAGACTTAAAAACTGAACATCAGAAGTTTGGAGTTTTACCTGTGACACAACTATACAGGCAAATTTAGAACAGAGCATTTTTGAGCGCTCAGAGACAACTTTGGATATATGGATTCATGAAACAAGCGAGAATGAAGCAAAAATACAACTCCAGGCATTTTTTTGATGAGGGGACATTATGATATTGTTAGAAGCTAAAAAACAAAAAACAAAACATTGCATCAATATATAAACCATTGTATTCGGGCTATTAAAAAGCTGCTATAGTCCTTTGGTTGGGTCCATTCCTCACTCCGCTGGGCACACTTTAATCCTTATAGTCTAAGTTCTTTGTAAAAAAGAAATCTAGACACATCCCACACACGAGGGAAAGGTCACAGCCACCCAAGCACTGAATAACATTTCAAACCGTCAATACAGAACCTCTAGAGAAAGCAAAAGATTTTACAAATAAGGGTTTTTTTTTCCCATTTTGTTCACCTTGACTCCAATAAAAGCAAGAAGTACTTACTACCACGGTGCATGTACAAGCTTTTCTTTGTAATCACAAAGCTTAACCTTGAATAAACATTCTACAACTGACTAGAGCCTTTGAAGTGATGAGGAAAGCAAACTTTTTAATTAAACTTGGAAGGTATGTTACTTCTGTGGGGTGTTAACTGCTAAAGCATAAAATATTTAGATCATCATTTGTTATTGTTTTGAAAATGCGATATTTGCTGAGAAAAGTGTAATAACATGTTTTATATGTTTCACTTTCGTTTTTGTCGCTCTCAGTCTCCCCTCCCTTTGTTCCCTGCATTAAGTCACCACCCCCTACTGCACATCACATCAGGTTTGTCAAGTTGTGTTGTACAGTTTTGTATCATGTTTTTGCATATTTATGGAGAATTGTTATGTGGGAGCGTGGGTGACGCTGGCTTGTGGGCGGAACATTGCACAGAATCTTACAGCTAACCATAAAGAAGGTTCAAATAGTGCCCAGGAAAGACCGCTAAAATACTCAAATGAACATGGATAACATAAAACCTCTGCAGGCTTTCAGTGATGGAACAATGTTATAACATGGTACAAGTAAAAAAAGAAATCTATTTTGCTTAATAAACTTTTAATAGAAAATCAATAAAAATAAAACTTTTCTGTTTTCTGTTGACAACTAATTGGCTGTTGATGAAAAAGCCCCAAGGTGATCATCAACAATTTGAAACAATTGGATCTCAGTAAAATTATATAAATTACACAGTCCTACTTACATCCCCTATTGTCTGATGGCTTCTTTTGGACTGTATCACAAATTTTAAAATGCCAAGGTCATTGGTCAAGGTTTTGTTTTGTTTTTTTTTGTTTTTTTTTGCTTTCTACCGTGTTATAACACTGTTTCCTCATCAAAAACATGCCTGTAGGGTTTTAGATGTCATCCATGCATGTTTAGCTGTCATGATCCGCACTGTCCGCTCCTGGTTTTCCTCCCTGTGTGCTCTTCCCCCTTCCCTCACCTGGAGCTGGGCGGAGCTCTCGGCTCCTCCCGCGCGCACCTGCTCTCCATCTGGCTAATCACCACACCTGCCATGGATAAGAGGAGATGGGGGAAGACACTCAGGGCGAGATCGTCTGTTTGGACTCACCCTGGCTGTGCTGTGTTTGTCGTCCTCACTTGTTCCTGTCATCCCTGTGTTCCAGTCGTGCTCCGGCCCTGGATGTCTCCTGCCCGCTCTGCCCTACGCCCGTCTGGTCTGCCTGTCGTCCTGTGGTCCCTTCATGTCCCCGGTCCCTGTGTTTCCTGTGTTCCTGCTCACCTGCTCACCTCCGGATCACCCGCTGTTTGTACTTGTCCCTTTTCTACAATAAATCCTGTAAATATTCCCCGAGTCTGCATCCTTTGGTCCGCTACACTCACCCGTTATGACATTAGCGATCTCTCCCAGGCCCTATTCAAACCCTATTTACAGTTAACTGTAAGATTCTGTTCAATTCCCACAATCCTACATCATCCATGCTCCATAAATGTACAAAAACATGATACAAAACTGCACACAACTTGACAAACCTGATGTGCAGTAGATTCATTGGTGGGATGCAGCTGATTGTGTTGTGATAGTGCTCTGAATGGGGAGTGGCTTAACGTGGAGAGCAAAGGGTTGGGAGAAAACAATCTCCATCTACTTTCATCTCTAAAAAATCTAGTTTACTCAAATATTATGTGAGATATCAAAAACGTATATATTTTTTGTATCTATTATGACAAATGAAGCATGAAACATTTAAACCCGTCTATGCATTTTTCAGATCTATATGTCCCAAACTTGTCATACATCAGATGTTTCAAATTAATATCTCAAAATTTTAGATATTTTCCTGTTCACCTGCAGCGTGTCGCCTTAAAACAACACAAATGTGAGTGCACGAGGCGACAGGTGGCTCCTGGCAGCATATGGTGCTGATTTTCTTGTTTTCAGAGACACATAGACACCTGGCCAGACTTTCTCTCACTTACTATTTTAGGATTTCTTCATCGTGACGCCATATGTTCATAATGCTGTCTGATCCACACTGGCCCATATTCCAAAGCGAAGTTAATTACTTTTGAATAAGCTGTAGGCATTAAAAAGTGTGTGTAGTCCCCTATAGAAACAAAGAGAAGGGGTTTGCTCAGAAAAGGCTACAGGGCTGAGACCCAGGGGCGAGGAGAGAGTTCAGCTCGGCTGGGAAATAACGTCCAAACTTTGTGCCATTTATAAATGTTTGATGTTAGTAAAATGGGGTTCTGATGATGACCTTTGAGGTATAAAAATGTTAAAATATGCATAGCCTTGAAGTTAATCAAGCAGCGCAGTCATCTTCGTAAAAGATTAAGGTTGTTGAGGTAAGTCAGATGAAGTGCAAGGCTGACTCAAACGGCCAACTGTTTCATCTGTGAATGTGGCTTAAAACTCAAAAGATACTGAACCTGCATTATAACCTCTGGTTTGTTGCTTGGCAAATCCATTATTAATATTATTATTTTCATTTGTATTATTTGTTTCAATTGTGCACTGTTGTGATGGTACTTTAAATATATCCACACACGTATACACAGACACGCACACACACAAATACAATAACAAATGAAAAGGAGGATATATTTATTTATTGATAATATTTGCTTCTTTCAATAATACACATGACACATAAACTTTTTAGACACTATTTTTTACAATAACATGCCACATACAATTATAATTATTTTTTTAAATTGTTCACTTCGTATTATTTGATTGCTATTGCTTCAAGTTGTTGAACATATTAATGCTAGAGAAAGTCTTTAAACTACAGTCCTGTGAGTTTCACAGTTTTACACCAGTCACAAAAACTCCCATTTGTTTCTGTGTGGTTATGACAAAGGTGAGAGAAGTGGAGCTTCTGTCGTGATCAGATTGAAGAGAAAACAAGGTTTGTACGTGCAGCTGAAGGCAACAGTGATGTCCTTGCTTTATACATCACAGTGAGTGTTTGTAATTTAATGAGATCTTGCAGTTTTAATACTTTTGAATTAAGAGAGAAGAAGTGGCTATTTGCCTGATGAAGGCCAAGGGCCGAAATGTTGCAAGTTTGTAAATAAGTCACTGGTGCTGCAAGAAAGAGATTCTCAAGTTTGGCAAGTGAGATCATTTTTATTTAACAAATAGTTTGGTTGTGGGCTCTCATGAATACACTTTATGAATAATTCTTAATGCTTTTTTTGTAGTGTAATCAGTGGTTTAATGGTGTTTATGTATGCGTTCCTCCAGACTTCTAGGCAGTAAATAAAATAAGGCAAAATCACCTAAATATTTCTGCATGTTCTCTTTTTTATATTGTCAATATAAAACTTCCAAATAAATTTCTCATCCAGTATCACACCTCTCCATCCATTTTCTTCCACTTTACCCAGGGCAGGGTTGCAAAGGCAGCAAGGAAGCTCAGACTCCTCTCTCCACACATACTTCGTCCAGCTTTTCCAGGAGGATCCCGAAGCATTCCCAGGCCAGCCAAGAGACATAATACCTCCAGTGCATCCTGGGTCTTCTCTGGGGTCTCCTCCCTGTGGGATGTGCCCTGAACACCTCTCCAAGGAGGCATCCAGGAAGCATCTGAAACAGATGCTTGAGCCACCTCAGCTCTCTCCACCCATCTGGAGAGGAAGCCACCTTTTTCCAGCCAAGAATCATGGCCTCGGATTTGGAGGAGCTGATTTTCATCCCAGCTGCTTCACACTTGACTGCAAAGCCCAGCGCATGTTACAGGTTCAGCGAAGTTACAGGTTCGGTGAAGCCTTCAGGAAACAGCAGAGATGAGATCCTGTGGTCCCTAAACCGGACCCCCTCCTAAAAATTATGTCCATAAATACAATGAACAGAGCCGGTGACAAAGGGCAGCCCTGGCAGAGTCCAACATGCACTGGGAACACATCTGACTTACTGCCGGCAATGCGAACACAGCTCCTGCTCCAGTCATACAGGGAACGGACAGCCCTTATCAAAAGGCCCCGGACCCTATACTCCCAGAGCACCCCCCAAAAGGCACCAGAAGGTACACGGTTGAATGCTTTCTCCAGATCCACCACATGTCGGCTGGTTGGGCAAACTCCCATGAGCTCTCGAACACCCAATGACGTATAGAGCTGGTCCTGTCTTCCACAACCGGGGACAAAAACCACACTGCTCCTCTTGAATCCAAGGTTCAACTATTGGTTGGATTCTACTCTCCAGTACCCTGGAATAGACCTTACTGGTGAGGTTAAGGAGTGGATTCCCCTGTAGTTGGAACACAACTTCCAGTCCTCCTTCTTAAACAGAGGGACCACCACCCCGGTCTGCCATTCCACAGACACTGTCCCCGACTGCCACACAATGTAGCTGAGATGTGCCAGCCAAGACAGTCCCACAACATCCAGAGATTTAAAATACTCAGGATGGACTTCATTCACCCCTGGAGCCTTGCCATCAAGGAGCTTGCCAACCACCTCAGTGACTTTATCCACAGTGATGGATGAGTCCACCTCCAAATCCTTAGTCTCTGCTTCCTCCTCAGAAGACGTGATGGTGAGATTGAGAAGATCCTCATAGTACTCCTTCCATCATCTGGCAACATCCTCAGTCGAGGTCAGTATCACATCCAAAAATGTTACTTCAGATCCTCTTTCGACATGTATTCAATTCGGTTGAGGGATAAAATCACCTCTTAGACGTTAGTTGCATCTATTGAGAGGAGCTCTGAGTAGAATCGCTGCAGTTTTTGCCTTGTATTACTACTTTAGTGTAGCGGGTTGAAAGTTATAGTTAAAGGCAATGTGTCTGAGTTTTACTGTTTTAAAACGGACAACTATAACTTATTCATTTGAAACAATTTGCAGTTATTCCTCACTTATCTTGGGGCGACAGTAGCTCAGTTGGTAGAGCGTTTGTCCACTGATCTAGTTTGGCAGTTCAAGGTGGAAAAGTGCTATATAACCATTTACCCCAATTATGCACAGCAATGACTTTTCACAACTTTCAGAGCGGAGTTTTTGCTGTCACGTTAAAGCTAACAACAACTACCATGCTACCGTGCAGTACCTAATTATTTGATAAGAAAACGCTTTGTAATTAGATGTAGACAGTTCATTGCGACCTATTTTGACCTCATGAGCTGCTTATACAATATATCTGCTCTGGAACAAAACAATACATGGAGGAAAAAATCAGGTACAAGGCATTTAAAAAAATATTTTGTTCACAGATGCAATGAACTGATCTTTCGCAACAAACCTGCAACTTCTCTAAAACAATTTACAAAAAGTGAAATACCATAATATGTGACCTTTACCTCAGCCTATAAATAACGAAAACAGTGACCGTAACACTACAAGGGTTTATGTACTGAGCGCTTGTCAATCCTGTCACCATTTGCCATTTTGTCCCATGTGTGGTAAACGTTGACATATGGGTTACAATGAGAGGGCAGGTACTTACTGTATATTATGACTATGGCCTTGACCGATGCTACAGCTACAACAGGCTAGCATACACAGTGTTTCGAGCCAATCACGTGCGCACGGCCACAAATAGCATCACGCATTATGAATTTCTATTGAACTGACCTTTGGCTATTCTCCCAGACAGAGGAGTGGTTGGTACATGACCCGCATGACGATTGTGCCCAAGAATATGATTTATGCTGCAAACACTTTTTTCCTCCGAATCACTGGACATTAATAATTCAAAGTCTTCCGCCTTAGGTCATTAGGCCAATAATCCTCAACAGCTTTATTCAGTTGGTTTGATCCCTTTAAGGCAACGGATGAAGCTGTAGCGAGCGTGAGGCATTGTGGAAGTCATTAGCGTGAAAAGAATTGGCTACTTTTGCCCGGTTTTAATCTTGTTATGAAGTTCAAATTGGGGAGGGATGGTTTGGAGTTCAGCTAAATGTGCATTGTGTAACTTTTCTTCAAGGTGTCATTGCGTTGCCTGGATGTTCCACTGTATGGCATTAAGCACAACTGTCTGATGTTAAAGTCAATTATGGCAGTAGGTCTGTCACGATAATTAATATATTGGCTTATCGTTATATATCAAAACTGGAACAATATTTTTGGGGGTCAGTATTTGTCGTGTGTACATTTTCCTTGCGCTACTGGGAAATTTTCAGAATCAGAAATTTGTGTTATTTTTTGGCTATATGATAAGATTTAAGTCATGAAAGGTTGAATTTAATCATTAAATTTGTGTCGGTGGCATAAATTAGTTGCAATATTATCATTTATCGTCTTTACTTACTTCAGCAATATATCAAACTTCAAAATTTACTATCATGACAGTATATGGGAGTGTTTAGTGCTAAAAGAATACCCCGAAAAACATGTACAAATCTGATAAAGTGTAAACTGTACTGGTTGCGTCACCTGCTTATCTCCACGGAAATAGATACATTTACTGCCATACTATGGAACATTCCAGGCAAAGCAATGACATCTCCATGGAGACAACTTGGTGGTGGACCTTTAAGAAGTAGTGTTAACGTTCAGCCTTATACCACATCATATCTTTGAGTTTTCTAGAGAAAGCGTAGCTAAGTTAGAGTTATAGTTTAGCTTTTTTGTACATCAGTGCTTACAGGGTGGTGCAACGGTCTTTCTGTAAAACAAAAAGATGACTCTTGTGAGCTTTAAACCATGTTATAAAGTTGTTACCTCGTCCGAAACATACCTGGAGTTGTGTTTTGTTTCATTCACACATGTTTAAGTAAAGCTCAAAATGCTCTGTTCTGCCTTATAATGTCATAAAGTGGTAGTTTTAGTTAGTTAACAGCTACCGTTTACCTTTAGTTCAGTAACGCTGGGCAATTCCAGGACTCAAATCATCCAAATGATTCTAGCAGAGGTGTATGGAGTTAAAAAACACTTTATTAGCCCATGACATCACAAGGTAGAACAAAGGGTTTTCTGTTTGAGAGAAGAACACAGCCTAAATATGCAGGATCTGTGTGTTAAACATGTGTGAATGAAACAAAACACACAACTCCAGGTCTGTTTTTGACAGGGAAATAACATTATAGCATAGACCAGAAAATAGAGCAATATAGGCCTTTGCAATGGAGTAATCAAATGCACAAAAAAAGCTAATGATGCAGTGTCAGATTTAGTCAGTGGTGCTAATGTTCATGGAGGGCACTGAACAGTAGGCTATTTGTGTGTGTTTAGGGGGGGGAAACAAACAGGAACGAAATTAAACTCCATTTTCAGTCTGACATACCGTAAGCAAATGCAAAAATTGGTTGAACATTGCTATTCAGAATGCACAGTGTGAGTAAACAGCCTCTGAATGCAGATGTGAAGTATTTGAATATTACACGTGCCTCTTCCATGATGGACTTCCTCAGCAGATCCAGAGTCTGAGTGAAGCTGTGCAGATAAGAGCCAGAAAACATGGGACCCGCGCAGACGGCTGGACTGGCTAATCCGGCACACGCTGCTGCTCGGGACCTTGGACCAGGCTGTCTCTCTGGTTTATTCCAAACACTGCTTTAAGCGCCACTTCAGAACTGGATTAAAATTAAACATGCAGCTTCTAACATGTGACTACCAAAACTATGACTTTCCATGAGGTGAGCTGAATGGCAAAAGACTATACTCAAATAAATAAATAACCACAGGACAATGCAGGCTTCAGAGACATTTGTCATTCTTGAGATTGTAAAGGAGAGTCTTTGTTGTGAGTGTCGTCCTGGAGGTTATACTTTTGGGTATTTTTCATGAGGGAAACCTGAGCATCCACACCAAACCCACATTTAAGACCCCGCACTGAAAGCCCCAGGAAGTGAGTACTACGTTCAAGTACTTTTCATTTTAACATTTTATTACAAACTGACCGCAAACACAAAAAACACAAAACACTATAGATTCCTGAAACATAACTGGCCTGAGAAGTAAAAAGAAATCCAAGTTTTTTCATCAAATTGGTTTCACTTGAGAGTGCAGAAATACATCAGTATGACCTTCAACTACATCTGAAGGTGTGCTTACGGCTTTAGTGAAATGCCACTGCATTTAGAAGATCCTTCCAAGGTAAGCCCGCATGAAAAACCTTAGAGGTTAAACATGTAGTATGGTACAGAATGAAATTGACTTTTGATGGGATTTTGTGTGGCTTTGAAACATGGTTTCTGCCTTAATGTTACTCCAAATAGTCTGCTGACAGACCCAATATACTCTAGACAAGTGACAAAGTATTTACATCTTCTAGGTTATACTATGGGAAAGTATCATGGGACTGTAACTACTTAGGCTAAATTATGTTACTTCAAATACAGGATAAAAACAACATGACAACGAATGAATGTTACACTATAATAAATTATTGAACTTTTAATGATTTAAAACTATTCTAATCACCTTATTTTTGGTATTTAACAGTGGATTGTGGAAAGCCACAATACAAGTGTAGACCTAGCTGCGAGGCTCATGGGGCTGAGCCACATGGGAAAAATAATCCTAGTATTTCTCATCATTTTTTATTAATCTTGATTTTCAATTTGTTTTTATTTAGTCTTTTCAAAAAGAAAATAACTACGCCTCTTAGTATTGATTTCATGAACATAAACACTACAGATTTTTAACGGGCCTTTATTGTGCTATTTTCTGATCTATGTTTTCACTTCTATCAAAGTGAAAACACTCTGTTCCACTTTGTGATGTCATGTGGTGATACAGAAAGTGCTCCACCGTGATTTTAAACTCCATACACTTTAATTAGAATCATCTGGATGATTTCAGCACTAGAATTGGCTCTCTCAACTAAACAAAAAGTAAAAGGTAGCTGTCAACTTGAAAACTACCACTACATGACATCACAAGGTGGAACAGAGCATTATGAGCTATGGAGGTGTAGACAGACTAATAAACCTGGGTTACTCAAACAAGTGTGAATGAAACAAAACACAACTTCAGGTATGCTTTTGATGAGGCAACAACATTATAACATGGATTAAACCTCACAAGAATTAATTTTATGTAATATAGGACCTTTAATCTGTGCAATTTACCAAAAAAATAATAAAATGTCTTCCTCCCAAGTCTGAAGTCTGCTCCAAACCACATGTTTTACTGACCTTCTCATTAAAAATACTCTTAAAAATTGACAATTAGACATGACTGAATCTCCAGCTCTCTATGTTTTGATTAATTGCCCAGCCCTATAAAATATACAACAAATGTTACCTACTCCCAATAGACCTAGTCAAACTTTTCTAGTTACACAAATTATGAAAGCCTTCAGTCAACCATAATCCATATTCCCTACACACTTCTGTAGTCTGATCAAGGCAGACTGTAAACCGTAGTGTTCTCATTCACTGTCAGAGCGAGGATATGAAGTGGATACAGTGGCAGCCATATTGTCCTGCATCTCACGTCCAGAGCTGACACTCTCTCACATATTTACAGCCCAATAAAAGTGATTTATTGATTAATTTCAGCGTAAAGCAAACAGATGTGTGGCGTTATCAGAGAGGAGGCCACCCCGAGCCAGATGTGACACGGCATGACACTTGAAAAAAAAAGATTAATTAAAGAAGCTATACCAGATTTTACTGTGTTAAAAGCATGACAAAACAAGACTAATTATTAACAGTGATGACTTTATCAGCTATTTTCACTAATGTCAACTAGCATGCTAACGGTGAACTTCTTGATTATTTAGACTGACAATAAAACACTTCATAATTAGATGCAGACATGACACAGATGATTTATTTTGACCTCAAGAGCTGCTTATACAATATATCTGTACTGAGACAAGACACATTTTGCTCAAATACATGGAAAAAAATCAGGTACAGACACTTTAATAAAGGAATTCTACAGCATGTTACATTAGCATTGGTAGCAATAGAACATTTTATTCTGTCAACGGCGTAAAAGGTGTAGAGTGAAGATGTTTCGCCATCGATCCAAGAGGTTTTTGGAGTTCTGACTGGAAACTGGTAGCAAGCAAGCAAAATGTATCTAAATAGGACCTTTCACAGACAAGGAGGCCACAAAGTGCTTTACAACAAGAAGTTAAAACTCAAAAAAATAACACACGGTTACAATAAAGTCAATACAACAATATTGTGGTCATACCAGCCTCTAAAAAACAACTGCACCTTAAAACGGTTGACCAAATAAGAGCGTTTTGAGATGGGTATTGAAGGCATCAACAGAATTCAATGCACACAAGGAGAGTGGGCGATTGTTCCAGAGTTTGGGAGCAACAGTCTGGAAGGAGCGGTTTCTTCTGGTCCAAAAACGAGAGCGAGGAACCAGCTCGAGAGACCTCAAAGAGCGAGAGGGGGCATACAGTTGGATCAGATCGCTGATGTAGGAAGGAGCCTGATCATGCAAGACTCTAAAAGTCTGCGCCAAAATTGAAGATGGATGGATTACTGCTTTGTATCTGTCTGACAGCAAAAGCCACCTTCACGGAAACTAACACACCTATTTCACAGTACCTTTTGTAAGTGAAGTCTATTAGTTAAGTCATTTCTAGACAAACTATCCAAAATATCTATGCTATTTACGCCCTTGTATATGTGTATACCCATGTTGACAGATACATATATATTTTTTTGTTAAACACAGCTTGTTTTAAACTGCTAATTAACCTATGCAAGCACAGTAGAGCAGAGACAACACAAAGCTTATTCATTTCAAACTAGAAATTAAATCAATTGGTGATTAAGTGTCTTTGAAGTAATTAAAGGTGAAAGGAATTGTATGTGAAATGTGAAAAAAAAATTCAAATCTGTCAACGAAGACGTTTCATTGCTCATCCAAGTTGCTTCTTTAGTTCTAGTTTCAGTGTAGTTAGCTCCTCCTTTCAGACAGATATAAGCAGTGTCCACCAGTAATCTGACCAGAACTGAAGAAGCGACTTGAATGATTTGAATTTTTCTTTTACTATAGATCTGCCCTGGACGACTGAAGGATTACACAGATGTATTGTATGTGACTAATAAACGTGGCACATCGGACAGTATTTAATCTTGTTAATCTTGTTATCAATTCTTTTATTCTAAGATTTGAGGTTTTATTAATCTAGGAACACTATTTAAATTATTTATTTATGGAATTCATTTGTATAAATGTTATAAGTTTTTTTAAAGAGAATACAGGAGGCCTACTGCTGTGACATTGTCTGCTCAGAAATCAGTTGAATTATTTTTCCCATATACATTTTGAAGGTCCCATATTATGCTATTTTCTGCTCTATGTTATAATATTGTTTCCTCATCACAAACAGAGCTGGATGTTTTGTTTCATTCACACGTTTAATGCACAAACCCTGCATATTTAGACTGAGTTTTTTCTCTCTCAAACAGAAAATACTCAGTTTCACCTTGTGACGTCATGTGGCACTACAGGAAGTGCTCAACTGTGTTTTTAAACATCATACATCTTCACTAGAATCATTTGGATAATTTCAGCCCTGGAATTGCCAGTCTCTCTTAAATTAAAGGTAAAAGGAGATGTTAACGTGCAAGCCACATCTTCATGACATCACACGGTGGAACAGAGCATTTTGAGTTTTGGAGATGTAGAAAAACTAATAATAAAGGGTTACCTAAATATGTGTGAAAGAAACAATACACAACCTCAGGTGTGCTTCTGAGGAGGTAACAACATTATAATATGTCTTAAAGCTCACAAGAGTCAAATATGTGTAATATGGGACCTTTACAGAGGGGACATTATGCTAAATTGACTTTTTGGAGCTTTCTTCCACTGTTGTTCTTTCTTTCATTTAAAGAGGTTTAATGTATCCATCCATGCCGGTTTGAGTGATATAGTGATCTCTTCCGGGCCCTACTCGAACCCTCCTTATTGTTTGCAGAACGATTCTGTTCAATCCTCTCCCCACAAGCCTGCGTCATCCATGCTCCTGCACGGCCTTTTTCCATAACTATCTAAAAGCATGACACAAAACAATACACTACAACTTCACAAATCTGAGGCCATGTGCAGCAGTTTCATTATGCACACTGGTCACATTGTGATAGCGCTCTGAAGGGGGAGTGACTTAGCATGGGGAGCAAATAGAGTGGGGACTGACAGTAGCTCAGTTGGTGTGTCCACTGAAGGTTGGTGTTTCGAATCCTGCTCTCAACATAAACATCATTGGTAGAGCGATCAGATCCACTGACCCACAGGTTGGTGGTGCAATTCCAGCTCCCACAGATGAATGCTGTTGTTGTGTGCTTGGGCAAGACACTTTACCTACCTTGCCCCAGTGTTTGCGTGGTGTGTGAATGGGTGCATGGTTCCTTGATGTAAAGCGCTTTCAGTGCCTTGACGATGAAAAAGTGTTATATAAAAACATGACCATTTACCATTTACCATTTACCATTGTTTTCGGCAAATATATCATTTTTTAAACAATAAAAGGTCTAAGTAAGCGATCTAAATACGTTATGTGTTAGCAATTAATACCCCAAAGAAGTGTACTGTAATATCCCTTTATAAAGCAAAACAAAAGTGTGAAATATTTATACAAAAGTGTTCCAAAGCAGCAAGAAGCCCGGATAATGCATACAATTGTGCCATTCATTTAGTGTAAGCTTTACAGTAGTACTAAGATGTCCCGCTGCATATATACTTTTACGGATGAAAGAAAACGTTAATTTTGCGTCTATTCCCCGAGTACCAGGACGTATCTAAATTTGAGCGCGGTGCCACTTCTCGTCCTCATCACGAGCTCGGCTAATTGAAGTGCAACAAAGCGGCAGCTCCTGGGTATTTAGCGCGTAATGCTTCAGTGGCGGACTTAAACTATAATTAAGTGTACGCACAGAGAAGTGTCCAGGTGGAGACAGGACAGAAATAGCTCTGATTTAAGACAACACAGGGGGTCTAAGCTCCAAGGGCTGAGAGAAGACAGGTGCTTATGAATGCTGACTGCAATGGTAAGCACAAAGTTGGCCTACATGACAATTGTAATTTCTAAAGCTAAATTATCCCATGATTACTTGAAGTGGAACTAAACACCAAATCAACGTTATTTTTTTCTACTAAAGTGTGTATATAGTCTTTGAATAGCGTTGTCTACTGTTCCTAGTCCTGTTTTTTGGAAATTTTAGCGCAAATCTACAGCTTTCAGGTCAGAAACTGTAAAAAACATAAAAAATGTGCGCTGGCTCAATTTGCCAGTGGAATTTCAAGTACTATGTGACATCACGCAGGATTGCCCGGATTACAGTCAGGTGTTTCGAATTACAAACATCTGGCTGCAGGGGCGGAGTTTGAAGTGTGGACAGTGTGTCAGACCAATCACACTGTTGCTTATACCTCCTCCTTGTGGCCTGTGTGTCAAAAAGTTTGCCACCCCCCTGGCATAGGTCATAAAATAGAATAATATGGGACCTTTAATACTATGGTACATTCCAGGCAAAGCAGTAACATCTCCATGGAAACAAGCAGATCCACCAGAAAAGTTATAACAAACAGCAGAGTTGCCCCTGGGCATAAACCAGAGTGTCCTGTACCATCCTCTCCGCCCAGGCCGGGGATTGGGTCTTTGTACCCTTGTGATAATGATTTTGTGTTTTTTGTGTTCCCTTCACTGGATGTTAGTGATTTTTGCTCTTTCTGAAGTACCAGAGTCTTGGGCTGGTCTGCCTCTGAGGCCCGTCACTCTAAGTCCAGTTTGGCTTCAGTATTAGACTAATTTGCCCATGCTGTTCAACACTGCTGATCTAATCCACAAATATTAGGAGTTCACCAAGAGGCCTTTGAAGTTTTCAGTCTTTGTTCTCATGTCATGCATCTTTAAAGTGGTACTAAAACTCCATATATAGAGTTGGGTAGCAAAAGTTGATTTAGTGTTTATTCAGTTTTATTCAGTTTGCATTTTGCCAGTTTTGTTGCGTCACAGGTAAAACTCTGGACTTCTGCACATACATGCATAAACCATTCTATGCATGGCTCATTAGCATACCATTCAGAGGGAGAAGGATTTAAATAATTTACCGTTGTTCATTCCCATTTCTGACAGCATAGAGAGCTCCTATGCCTAAATGAAATGAATTTGTAAATTAGTTAAGTCAATGAGTGTAATTCAAACAGGTATCCAAACTCCAACCCTGCCCCTGCAGCCAAGTGTTCCTCATCAGAAACACCTGGTTCTAATCAGGGCAATCCTACATTATGGCCAGGTCCCAATTTGCCATAGTGCCCTTAAATGACGACGGTGCATTTAAGGGCTTATGTAACTTCTAGCGCGACAAGTGCTGTTCCCATTTTATGCACTCGATGAATATGGCCAAAAATACATTCTCCACAAGTGCACAGACAGACAGTGAAATATGCTCCGTGTCCCATTTTGGCACAAAGGCGCGCACAAGGAGGAGTACCCTTCATCGGGCAGGTACTTTGAACAGCACTTCGAATGGTACACACATAGTACCTGAATTTGCAGTGGCCGATCACACAGCGTTTTTTACACAAAGGTGCAATTTTACCTAGTTTGCACTAAAGGAAGAGTAGAGAATGTTATTAAAACACCATATATAGAGTTGGGTAGCAAAAGTTGATTTAGTGTAACGCTGATTTATCTGATTTTCCATCAAAGAAGGAGAAAGTAGGTATTTAAATGTACCTGAATCGTCTTTTGCTCTCACAAACATAGGTACATAGTTAATATCCACATTCTTGCCCATTACAGATACATTGTATGGGCAGCTCTTGAGGTCAAAATAAGCCCCCTGTGTACTGTCTGAATCAGGAAGTGCGTGGGTAGCATGCAAGTTGTAAGCATTTCCCAAAAAATTCTTCTCTGTCCCGTTAAACCTTATAAACCCATCACAGTGAATCATTAGGACGCTCTGAATGCATAAGGTAAGTGAGGAATAACTTTGAACCACTGCAAACCATTTAAACTATTTCTGTTTTTCACTTTTAAGACGGTAAAAAGTCAGGTACAGGTATTATTTTTGTAGTTTTTCCCAAATGGTGTGACATGTTCCTACATAGTGAGACCATTAGTTGTGAATGAGCTGGTATTTAGACAGATTGTTATATGCAGCTGCAGGTGAAGCCAGCCAGATCTGTCATGCTATCAGCTCTGCAAAAAAATATAAGATGACACTTTCAAAAATTACTTTGTAGATCTTTTACAGAAACTTTCCCAAAATGTGGTAACAATTTAAAATGTATTTTTGTCCGTATACAGTAGAAGCCTATCCTTGAGTTTGACCATTACTTTAGACAGGGGAGAAGGAGAGAAAATGGGATAACAAGCCACAAATGGTTATGGAACAGAATGCAATATTGTGCCTAAAGTAGGGTTGTCAAAAGTATCGAAAATCAGATACTAATCAATACTAAAACTAGAATCGAAACTAGATATTTGAGCAGGTATCAATACTAAAAAGTCACATTTACAGAATAATCCATACACCACCATAGGCAGTCAGCAAGTCAACTGTCAGAAGTGGGTAGAACAGACAAAAATTGTACTCAAATAAGATTCATGTTACTTTAAAATTACTCAAGTGGAAGTACAAAGTAGTGTTCCAAGAAATTGACTCAAGAATAAAAAAGTATCTGGGAAAACTTGGAATGCATAAGCTAAGTAATTATAGCTTAAAGCAGGGGTGTCCAAACTATGGCCTGGGTGCCAAATGTGGCCCTCGGACCAATTTCTATTGGCCCTCAAACCTTCAGTTGAACTGGCCCAAATGATCATAATCAGTACTTTTTACGGCAAATTTGAGTAATCCTACCAATATAACATAAATAACATCACATTGCATTGTCGAACAGACCATATGTTAATATTTCAAGCCTTATTTAAAGTAAGAAGTCAAAACTATGTTAAATGTACCATCTGAATTATCCACTGTACTGACCACTGTGTAGAATATTTTTCAAGATATGGCCCTCAGTGAAAAAAGTTTGGGCACTTCTGACTCAGGACACAATATAATTTAAAGTTAATGTAATTGGAAGGACAAATGAAATGATGCACAAAAACTGGTATTTTCAAAGGACAGACGCAAAATGAGAAAACATAAATCATATCTGAAGTGGTCTGAGTGGCGCAAAAAACACAAATGTTCAAATAATTGGTATCAAAAGTGGATACTCATGTGAGCGAGTGTCGATAGTAAAAAAGTCACATTTACAGGACAGAAATGAAACTGTCCGATCTTGAGCTGTATCAGAACAAGTACAAGACCACAAAGACTAGTATAAGCCCAGAGTATACAACACTAGCCTAAAGCGTTTGCTGGCAAGTTCAACATAAGGCCAACCCCTCGCTGTTTCTTCACAAGTACAAGAACTTCTAATCAAAAGATCGCAATGAAAAGATCTGGATTAATGCATGTACAGTTTGATGTTAAAACTATAGGATTTGAAAGTATACATCCCATAATGAGGGCACCATGGAGAGAAAGGCTTATATGTCCATGCTGCTATAGATCAGAAAGTTCTCAGATCCATAACTCTTCATATTAATTAGAACCTTCTGCTTAATTGTACCCATAACGTATAATTATGCAGTGAAACCATAGCTCTGAACGCAAAATAGCCTATGAGTGTACGACAACAAGAAACCCACATTATTGAATTGTTTACGCCAAGTTTTTGGTGGTGACGTTGATGTCATTCAAAAGTTAAAATCATCTTTAGTTTTATTCCAAATTATACCAGCAAATTACTAATACTTCAATATACTGTTGTTACTGCTGCAAAATAGTAGGCCTTTAATTTGGTTCTTGAAATGTTGTATGTTAATTTTTTTCATGGTATTAAATATTCTGCTCATCATATTAGCCATATTAGCAAGGGGACACAAATACGGTAGGCTGAGAGGGTATTAAAATAACTACATCCTACATAGTCTTACTAAAGCATGAACAAAGATTCCTTCATGAAGAGCAAATAGTTTATCAAGAATGATTCAGTCTTAGAAACTACTTAAGGGGTTGGGGTTTTGAGTTGGAGTTTTAAAGAACACATTAAGCAAAATTGACTTTTTTGAGATTGTAACCACATTATACTGTTGTCCCCTCGTCAAAAACATACCTGTTGTAGTTGTATTTTTGCTTAATTCACAGTTGTTTCATTCAGTTTGCATTTGGCCTGTTGCATCATAGGTAAAACTCTGGGCTTCTACACGGCTTTTAAGCCCATAAACCATCACCAGACACATTCTATGCATTGCTCATTAGCATAGCATTCCGGCAGAAGAAGGACTTACATTTTTTTACTTTACCTAAATGAAATTAATTTGTAGATGGCTGAGCACTCCCTTGTTTTTGACAGTTGAACAAAGATTCACTCATGAAGAACAAATTGTTTATTAAAAACGATTCAGTCTTAGAAACTACTTAAGGGGTTGGGATTTGAGTTGGAGTTTTAAGGAACACGTATTATGCAAAATTGCCTTTTTCATTTTTTAAACCATGTTATGCTTCTGACCCCTCATCAAAAACATACATGTTGTAGTTGTGTTTTTGCTTCATTCACACTTGTTTGATTCAGTTTGCACTTTGCCTGTTTTGTTGTGTCACAGGTAAAACTCTGGATTTCTCACACACAGGTTTTAAGCCCATAAACCATCACCGGACACATTCTACGCATGGCTTATTAGCATAGCATTCTGGGTGAAAGAAGGACTTAAACTGTTTACTTTGCCATTGTCCATTCCCGTTTTTGACAGCAGAGGGAGCTCTTATGCCTAAATGAAATTAATTTGTAGAATAGTTAAGTCACTGACTAGTTCAAACTATTGACACAAAATAAAAGGACATATGTTTGAAATGTTTTTTCTTACTTTTCATAATTTTCTCAGATCTCAAACAATTTACTGAAGTATACTGGTTCAGGAATTATGAAAAAAGTTAAAGGCCTTGTATCTGATTGTTTCACCAAGTATTTGAACAAAAATATTCTTGCCCCAGTACAAATATATTGCAGACGTAGCGCTTCAAAATAAGTCTTACATCTAATTGCGTTTCATTGTCCGATAAGTGTGTGGATAGCATGCTAGTTATTGTTAGCTTTGCTGTGATGGCAAAACTCCACTCTGGTCTCTGAGAGTTGTGAAAAGCACTTATAAACTCATCCTGGTGAATAATTACGATGCTGTGAATGCATAAGGTAAGTGAGGAATAACTTCGGACCACTGAAAACTGTTTAACATGAACTAGTTTTGTTTTTCACATTTTTAAGACACCAAAATCTGTCTGTATTTGTCTTCTTCAAATCCGACATCCTCCTCTCGTTTAATCCACTCGCTGTACACCCTCCTCCTTTGTATTCTCCTGTCGGACTGTCTGTTTGCATCTATTTTTAAGACTGACCCATATCTAATTCCTGGGTGTTTACAGTCAAAAACAAGACATGAATAAATGAATAACGTTAACGCTGGCCGGTCGCCCTGGGAGCACGCACACATCATGGGCTGATGCAGGAGGTGGTTTTTGGGGTTAGAAGAAGGGATCCTGATTTCAAGTGCTTTCCAAAGTTATTCTGAAGAGTCTGAATCAAAACTGAAATTGAATGCGCTCTTGGTACAGTTGGTTAAACAGTACTCTTCACCCCCCCAGTCCGACGTTCATTATAAAATCATTTCGGAATGACGTTATACCACCTGAAATTATAAAAGACCAGTAAAGTTGTAGCATCTGATGTTCACCTGATGTTCACCTGAAAAATAACTAATTCATTTAAGATACTATTGTAGCCACAGTTGCCCTGGTGTAGAGTAACAGAAGTGAGGCTGCCGATCTGTTCTAATCAACCCCACCGACCAACACACACATCACTGTCATACTAGGCAATGTGTGTGAAGTGTCTTGCCTAAGGACACAACAACAGTTTTGCCAGTGCTGCTCCACTGTGGCAACTGATATTCCCAGTGGTCTCCCATCCAAGCTGTTCACACAACCCAAAAAAAATAAGCAATTTACATAAGATCTGCTTCACAATCTCGTGCACACAACTACACCGAGTCCCCCGATGGACTCACCTGTCTCCTTTTATACTCCCCCAGCAGTAAGGACCTCCCCCAGGTAAGTACAAATGATTTCACAGGTGCCATTTAGGTTTTAACTTTTGCAGTACCTCCTTAATTTATAAGTCCCTTTAGCAAAAGTGTTTAAAATAAAGCCATAAACACTGAAACACATTGAAAGACACGCCCTTTTTTGTCGGGACCACGTGGAGACTCAGGTAAGTAGAGAATGTGGATATGTAACTGAATTGTATAACTGAAATGAATAGGTCTAACCATATAAAATATCTTTAAAATAACTTGTGTATATGAATGAATGAGTCCTTTAATGGGCTGATAAAACATCATTAACAAAATACAATCAAATACAATAGGCCAGTTGCCAGACGTGTGTTACAAACATCAATGGACTCATTTAAAGAAACTCATGTGCCGCTTCTTCCAGGCTTTACAGAGAAATTATGCCAACTTATAAACATTAGAATTAAACAACCATTTCATCTTGTTGTTGTCATTACACCAGAACATATCAGGGCATAGGGTGAACATTTCATCAAATAAAGCATTTCTAAATTCATCAGAAAATGGACAATACAACAAAAAATGAGCTTCACTTTCCACTTCTCCCAGCTCACACAAACCACAGAGTCTTTCTTCTTCAGGGGCTTGAGAAAACCTCCCCGTTTCTAAGGCCCGAGGAAGAGTTCCTGTTTGCTGCTGTGCCATCCTGCTCAAATTTGCTCTGACATAAAATTCAGTCTTAAACGTATCTTTTAATTGAATATCTGTTTGCAACTTGGGTTTAGATCCCAAGACCACATTCAGCCACTGCTCTTAATAATTGGTCATTAGTTTTGCTCTTATTGTGTTGACATTGTTTGGCAAATTGTTATGGAAGACACACATACTGCATATGTGACATTTAACTTAAATGTGAATAATGACTAAACAAAGACTAAACAAAACAAACCCGGGATCGTAGTGTCTAGCAGTTTATATGGTTATGGAAAACTTAGGGGAAATGCAATAAAATGAATGTGAGTTTAATGGGACAAAGGGTTGTCATACAACCAGTGAGAGAAAGTACAATTTTGACATTTTAGCTAACAAACAGAACTGTGCTAGACTTACTAAAAAGCCTTGTCCATAACCTCACTATTTTAAACCGTGTTTGTCCTCCTGTCAGAGCACTTTGAATGGAGAGAAGTCAAAGCTCCAGCATCTCTTTAGGACTTGGCTTGTGTTGTGATCTTTTATTCATCCTGTTCTTTATTAAGCTCCTTTATTTGTGATGGAGGAAGCAGCACACAGCACACGCTCTGTGAAAAAGAACTCACCACCTGATATGAAACATTCAGGAGAGCCCTGCCAACCTCTCGCACAAAACATTTAAAATTACAACTCACCTGCTCATCTCTTCTTGTAGTTTTTACTTACTTTTGCATTGCTTTTTTATTTCACTATATATGTACCATGAAATACCAAGCGGAAGGTGTCCAAAAGTATTTAAAAAGACCAAAATAACACAACGTTCCACTTTTTTAATCTTTTTTTATTTGTCCTCTGTGAATCAACTTGTTTGGTCATTCAAAACCACACACTTTGACAAAACGTTACAAAGTCATAGAACTGTATCCTGTCTCCCTGATTTCAGTTGGGTGTGACTGACAGGAGGATTAACCAATCAGAGAGCATGGTCTGTTGGTGTCATAACAAACATGGCGGCTTAGGTCGTTTCCGCACTCTGTAGATTTAGTTCTGTTTACTTTACCTTGTGCACCACTTGTCTTTTGTGATGTGCAATACAAATACACTGATGCATGAAAGGAACAGTTTACACAAAGAGGCATTCTCACCATCATAAACCATTGTGTGCTGACACTAGGTAAAGCAGGTGAAGAGTCTTGCCTGTTGCAAAACATGTTAATATAGGTTGCTAGTGGCCAGGGCCGATCCAGCCTATAAACAGGCTAAGCAGCTGTTTAGGGCCCCGAGGCCATGAGAGGGCCCCCAAAAGCCCATACATTTATATTGAAAATAATATAATATATCAAGTTTTATTGGGTACAGGGCTTGTGTGTTTACAGCAGCCTAAATATCCTTCTAAAACAATTACATTTGTTTTATACCTGTAGTAGCAAAACATCTGCTGCTGCTACATTTGTTTTTGGACTGTGCAGAGGTGAGGGCAGCTCTGTGTTTACACCAGTGCAAGGACCTTTTATAAAGTAATTTTAAACCCACTGTCGCCCACTGGAACACATTCAAATCCACCAGAGACAAAGAAAAAATATCTAGAATTTTAAAAATCTTGAGCCCCCCTTATTTGTTTGTGTACTGTTCTTGTGACTGTGGTAGTTGTGACATTCTGGATGTTTTCAGTCTGATGTTGGTCATATAAACACAAATACAACTGGTCAAGGTGATGAGAGCAGAGTCATAATGTGTCAAATGTGAATCACCAATAGCTGAGCCAGGAGGGATCCACTGTCGGGGGCCCCAGAGACAAATTTAGCTTAGGGCCCCATGAAAGTTAGAGCCGGTTCTGCTAGTGGCCATCTCCAGAATTAGAGGGTGAAGTAGAATCCTGTTAATACTGTAAACCTTATATATGTACTTTTAAAATATCAATAAAGTAGAAATGGGTATATTTGAGAAAAACTACATTTAGCGCATATCCGACACAACATACACAATGAACATACATGTGTTTAACATACACATTTATGCTGTGCATGGAGGTGTTGGAAAATGCCACCATAATGACTCTGACCAACCCTCTGCTCTGACAAAACTCCACACTCTTTAATGAACTATGTAGACTAATTTGGTTGCCTTGTATAGATGTTTTTATACCCTGTTCTTTTTTAACTATGGACTACAGACCAGGTTTACCCTTACAATCAATGACCCACAAGGACAAACGGGGTCATCAGTGTGTAGCATCAGTGTGTGCAGTCATTATATTAAAGACCATCACCTACTATTAAGTGATTCTAAAGTGATCACACTGGGTGCTCAACAACCTGGAAAAAGTCTATACTTCACAGTAAACCTCTTGAATCTATGTGCTGTGTATATCTACTTGAGCCTATGTGACAGACAGGTGCATTCTGCTCTGATTGGTCTAATCAGGAAGAATCAGGAAGAATCCGAAGTGCACCTGCAGCATGGATATGATTATGGAGGAATGACATTAGCTTGGAGTGTTATGTCACCTGTGCTTTGAAGCTGTACTTTCAACTGCTCTTCAGAAATGCTGCTCACATCCTCACTGAATCATTTTCGCTAATGTTTACATATGGGAAAACTCTATAAAAAATGAAGGTGTTAAGGCCCTCTACCCAATTTCTCCTCATGTTTTTCAGTAAAATGTGTCTTGCCCCAGTACAGATATACTGTATAAACAGCTCTTCAGGTCAAAATAAGCCTTCTGGTACTATATACATTTCTCTAGCAAGGACCACACCACAACCATGGCATACAATAAGGATATTTATTCAGAGAGAGAGCGAGATAGTGTTGCCGGCTTGTATAAATAGGGCTTCTGGGTAATTAAAGGTGTGGTTGAGGTGAGCTGTGGTTCGCCGGAGAGAAGCAGAAGAAGGTTGCAGTGTGGTCCTGCTTCTGAATCTCAGTCAATCGTATTAAAAATACTCATATTAGGATACTCAGAATGCATAAGGTAAGTGAGGAATACCAGAAACTACAAAACATTTAAAATTAACTAGTTCTGTTTTCCATGTTTCTAAGACAGTAAAAATTAAATTCTAAAGGCGCTTCTACAGGCGTTTCTAAGGGCGCTTCTATGGGCGTTTCTAAGGGTGCTTCTATGGGCGTTTCTAAGGGCGCTTCTATGGGCGTTTCTAAGGGCGCTTCTACAGGCACTACTTGGGTATCTGTTCAGGATCTCTCCTGGACGCCCTGGGGAAGACCCAGGACACACTGGAGGGACTATGTGTCTCGGCTGGCCTGGGAACACCTTGGAGTCCCAAGGAGGAGCCAGAGGACGTGTCTGGGTTGAGGGAATTCTGGGATTCCCTGCTTAGACTGCTGCCCCCGCGACCCTGCCCTACCCTACCCCTGAAAATGGATGGAAACAGAAAGCTACACACACTCTCCATAACCTTCTTAGTGACATTGCATAAACCGTTAGAAATTTTGGGTTACATAACAAATCATAACGTACATTTACAGTCCGTAGATATAGTCTAAATGAAATTCCGTGGGCTGTTTGACTGTTAGGTTGTATAACATTGAGTTTTGCATTCCCTAATGATTCTCCAAAGGAATGAATGGCGTTAATCCTCCGTGCGCATTAGCAGTCTGAGCGGGCCTGTGTTATTTTAGAATTACAGAGACGCACTGCTGCTTCTTAATGACATGCAAATGAATGCCTTATTAACGAGCATCTCCAATTATTTTAAAACCACCCTTTGAATAAGTTTGCCAACGTTATTCTCGACTCAGAGCGGATCTTTCCATTTAGTAGAGTTTTGGATTTTATTGGGGTTACAAAAGCGGTCTGATCAACACAGGGCAGTTGCTGGGTTTTAGGCGTTTTCGTATTTTAGAAATCCTCAAAAGCTGACATGTTTCTTTAACGAGGGGGAATTTTTTGAGTTTTCTACCATGTTATTACGTTGTTCACTCATCAAAAACATGCCCAAAGTGTTTTTTATATGTCATCCATGCATGTTTGAGTAATCTAGTGATCTCTCCCAGGCCCTTTTCGAACCCTGCTTATGGTTAGCAGTACGATTCTGCCACAAGCCTACGTCACCGATGCTTACAGCTATTTTTGGTAAATATACAAAAGCATGATACAAAACAATACACTACAACTTCATAAACCTGATGTAATGTGCAGTAGTTTCATTAGCAGGATGCACACTGATTGTATTGTGATAATGCTCTGAAGGGGGAGTGGCTTGAAACGTATTAAGCATGACAATATGCTGGTTTCGGCAAATATAGCATTTTTAAAACTAAAAGGTAACACGGTGATAAAACTAAAAGGTAACACGGTGATCTAAATATGTAACACGGTGATCTAAATATGTTACGTGTTGGAAAATAATTCCCACATAAGTGTAATGCCTCCTCTTTAAATACAAAAATAGCATAACCCTAGTTAAAGGGCCTGTACTTGAGTAAAATGCATCCTGCCCCAGTTCAGATACACTGTATAAGTGAACCAGGAAGTGCGCCAGTTAGCATTCTAGTTGTTGTACGCCTAGCCTCTAAAAGCTGTAAAAAAAAAAAAGCGCTTATAAAGTCATTGCAGTGAATAATTAAGATGCTTGGAATGCATAAGGTAAGTGAGAAATAACTTTGGACTACTGCAAACCGCTTAAAATATTTAAAATCAGGTACAGAGCCTTTAAGACTTTTTAATTAAATTTTTTGTAGATATTTAGGTAGGTACTGTTTATTGCATTAACAAAAAAGAGTAACCACCATCTTTTTTGCAACGCTTGTATTCAGCAATAACTGAAAATGTTAATACCCCATAATAAAGATATTTTTTATCATATTGCGTTCATTGAACCACTGTAGTACAAGGATGCTTCTTATCAAAGTCCTCTCCATTTGTGGAGTGCGGACAGGGCTCGGCTGGGCTGCCACTCTCCACTTAGCTCTAATCAGGTCACCATAATAAGTAGCAAACTCCCTCTGTGCGCTCTTTTTTCTGCCCAAGACCTTCATGAATAATTGGACCGGAGGAGGGGCGGAGAGGGGTTGTTGGAGGAGGTAGTCGGATGTTGTTCATTTTAAGAACACGCAGAATTATACTGTACAAACACAGCAAAAAACTGAATATAGTTTAAAGCCACACTATGAAACTTTTTAGTTAAAAAAAGGCTAAAATAAAAGCATGTTGTTTATCATTATTTTGATTGTGTTGACTAGATGGATTGGTACCACTTCAATATAACAGCGTTGCCTGGATTATCTATTAAAAAAAACAAAAACTAATTCACCTTATCCCAGATGTTGCCGCAGGCCCCAGCATCGTCATTTGGGTTGTATTATTTGGTATGGGGCTGTGTATTTGTACTACAGAGCCTCTTTAAAGCATCCCAGAGAATCGGTGATGCATTGATATGTTGGTGCACAAACATTTTACACAAATCAACAGCACTTTATATCATATTTTTATGGCAAAACTTTTCCCGAATTCGATATTGAAAAGACTGGGATTCCCTCTTAACTGGAAGAGCCACCACAAAGAAAGCACAGTTTGAAGCGTTTAGAGGCAAATGTTGGCGAGGACGAAGAAGATCAATAAACTATTTGTTTATACTTTATCGAGGCTAACTAAACAGCAGCTATTATAATGCATTGAAGATCCATTCTTTTTTTCCTAAATCTTGATTTTTTTAAATCTTCCATTGATTTAATTATATTGAACTTAAAGGCCCTGTACCGGATTTTGAACCATGAGAGACAAACATGGTTCAGTTTGACGACTGTTGTACCATGACAGACAAAGGAGTGTCTGTCAGAGTTCCAGGTCCCAGTCAAGTTACGTTAGGGACAATGGGAGACCACAGTGCAGGTTATGGGCGACTTGTCATTTTTGCTATTTTTTTGCCAGGATTTGGGTCAGGTGTACCTAGCTGAAAGATTGGCCAACACTGCATACAGCAAGTGATGAAAAAAAAAAGATTGTTTGATAAGCACTCTCACCTCACCACAACAAGTTTTTGGGTTTCTTTCTTTCTGTGCGGGGTTTGCATGTTCTCCTTATGTCTGAGTGGGTTTCCTCCAGGCACTCTGGTTTTTCACATCAACCCAAAACATGGGTAGTCCTGCGGCACCAACTGTTTTTGACAGGTAGCTCCAGCGGCACCGAGGGATGGGTCAAATACAGAAGGAAATTTTTTTTCTGGGGACAAAAAGTGCACCCGAAAGGCACTGTACCAGATTTTGACTCTCTTAAAAACATGACAAACAGAACTAGTTCATTTTAAACGGTTTGCAGTGGTCCAAAGTTATTCTTCACTTACCTTATGCATTATTCAACTAGCATTCAGAGTTTATAAACCTTTAAAAACTGCTCTCTCCACATCAGACCAGAGTTTTGCCGTGGCAGTAAAGCTCACAACAACTAGCATGCTAACATGCACTTCCTGATTATTGGATAATAAAACTCTTAATAGATAGATGCAGACATATTTTGACTTCAAGAACTGCTTATACAGTGTATCTGTACTGGGGCTAGACAGGTTTTGCTCAGATAAACAGGGAAAAATCAGGTACATTACCTCTGAGCTTACTGTTAGGGCTCAAGCATGAATGTGCAAAAGCCATATTGTATTTGTGCAGTTTTGAGGAAAATGGCAAAAATCAAGGCGTAAACAATAATGTATAGACAAGTAAGTGGTATTGAAAATTAGAGTTCAGTGAGCTCTAATTTTAAGATGCAGAGAAAATTATGAAATAGCACCAATAACGGCACCTCAAAAATTGATTTGCATAGAACCAATGGGAGCCCAGCCCAGAAAAATGTCATTGTAGACAAATGAAAGTTACCATCAAAAATAGGTCCAGTCAGGACATGTAGAAAATGATATTATGGCCCTGCCTTAAATCCGACTGGAAGTCAGCCATATTGGATCAAACCTGGGATTGACAAAATCCTCATAATCTTTTGACATCTCCTCCAACAATTTTCATCAAAAATACTTCAAACTACATGTAGACCTCATACTTAAACTTATCCCAGGGTTTTGAGCCAATGCACTCCAAACTGAGGCAGCATCGTCGAGACATATCTGGGGTCAAAAGTTGTTAAAAGACTTGACATAAGTCTCAGGGTGTGGTTATAATGAGCTACTTTGAAAGTATAAAAATCCATATGAAAATGGGACTGAAACATTTAACTCAATGCACCACAGGCAATTTCTTACCAAGTATCAAGCCAGGGTTGATAGAAAGTTCCCCCATTGAAGCACGCCCTTCTGTGGTTACAAGGGTTGGGGACCTTTATCACTGCTTGCAGTTTTAATTGTGATATGATTCTTGTGGGAAAATGCCTCTCCAGCACCCCCTGCAAAGTTAAAATGGGATAGAAACATTTATTTTCACTGTGGCAGTGACCATTTTGATTCAAATGTCAAGCCAGGGTTGAAAGGCAGCCCTCTTCAGTGTGCTCTTACGTGGCTGCAAGGGTTACAAGGGCCCTTTATCACCGCTTGCAGGTTTAATTATTATTTATTTTGCTGTCTCAACAAAAAAACAAGGAAAACCACCACCCAGGAGCAGGTTGGAATAAAATGACAGAATGCTGACTGAACAAATGCGTGTCAGTTTGAACACATGGAGACATGATGACAGAAATAACACTATGATCGGACACACTCATGTAGCCTGCTACAGGAAAACATGTAATTCTGCATGTGGATACTCATCACTGTTGGCATAACTCAATATTGTCTCAAATTCTGCTTACTTGTGGAACTTGCGACACGATCAGATGTTTAATGTGTTTTTTGAATGTAAAGGATATTATAGTATGAGTCCCTACTGGTTTACAAATGAAACTTCAATCCAAATTTATCATAAGAAATTCAAATGGCAAAGATTCACGTACACGCAAAAGAACGATTTTTTTCCTGACTGTTCAACCATTCATTCAACTAAATAATGGTGCTATCATTTATTTGTATTTGTCTAATCATAACTATTATGCAACTTAACCACAGACTGTATATATAAATGAAGACAGCTAATGTGCTAGCCACCACGTTCCAAACAGGAAGTGAGTGTGGTATGGGCTCGCTTCTGGCTCCATCGACTCTGGTTCCAATTCACTTTACCTTGAAAAATTGTCACCTCTCTCTCTGTAATTGCTGCAGTGCGTTTCAATGGGCTATTTTATCCGTAAATCAAGATATGAAGATTCAAAAATTTAGCTAATTAAATGTATTTTTCACAGTGGTTAACATTATATAAGGCACATACACACATGTAGTATATACACATGCACATTTACACACTCAAGCTTCTTCCATACTACATACACAAGTGAATATTGTACACATACATTTCTGTTTACATATGTATGCCCATATATAAATGACACAGTGAAAAACATGGACACCCAAAGACGCTGTGTAAGACAAACTATTTGATGACTTGGCTGGTAGTTTTAGGTATGTTTTACTTTATCTCCTTTCTTTCTTTTTTAATTTAAGTTTGACATGTTATTTTATGAAAGAAGAGAGTTTGTAAGAGAGAAATAAATAAATAAATAAATAAACAGACAAAAAGAAAGTATATGTACTAATAAAATTATCCATCCATCCATCCATCCATTTTCTTCCGCTTATCCGGGGCCGGGTCGCGGGGGCAGCAGTCTAAGCAGGGACTCCCAGACTTCCCTCACCCCGGACACGTCCTCCAGCTCCTCCGGTGGGACCCCAAGGCGTTCCCAGGCCAGCCGAGAGACATAGTCCCTCCAGCGTGTCCTGGGTCTTCCCCGGGGCCTCCTCCCGGTGGGACATGCCCAGAACACCTCCCTAGGGAGGCGCCCAGGAGGCATCCTGAGCAGATGCCCGAGCCACCTCAGCTGGTTCCTCTCAACGTGTAGGAGCAGCGGCTCTACTCCGAGCTCCTCCCGTGTGACCGAGCTCCTCACCCTATCCCTAAGGGTGCGCCCGGCCACTCTGCGGAGGAAGCCCATTTCAGCCGCTTGTATCCGCGATCTTGTCCTTTCGGTCATTACCCAAAGCTCATGACCATAGGTGAGGGTAGGAACGTAGATTGACCGGTAAATCGAGAGCTTCGCCTTCCGGCTCAGCTCCTTCTTTACCACAACGGACCGATACAGCGACCGCATCACTGCAGACGCTGCACCGATCCGCCTGTCAATCTCACGCTCCATCCTTCCCTCACTCGTGAACAAGACCCCGAGATACTTGAACTCCTCCTTCTTGAGAGGGGTTGGACTAATAAAATTAAATAAACATTAATAACAGATCAATAAGGTGCCTTCTTTCTAAGAGGTCGCTCTGGCTAGTGTTAGCAACAAGTTTGATTGACAGCGTAGCTAAGCACCCACTTCTTGCTAAACCAGTGGTGCAGGCGGGAAGGGGCGTTACCTTCAACAGCGTCACTCCAGATTGGCTCTTTGGTCGCTATGATACTGGCGGTCAGAACTCGGCATCAAATCGCCCCATAACTGCAAGTTTTGATGAGTTTAATTTGACTGGAACCGAACGCTGTGGGTGATATCACACTCACTTAGTCCACTTCTTTACACAGTCTGTGAATTTAACATTATAGTTGCCGCACATTTTAAAATTACCAGTATGTTTATAAAATGTTGTATTTTTATATATACAACAGATAGGCATCTGTCGTGTTGCTAAAATATCTTCTGCTTATTGTGTTGGGTTACGCAAAAAGAAAAAAAGTAAAATAAAAAGAGATATTTTTTAAAAGGTTAAGATACACTTAAGGAGATATTTATTTATTATTTGTCAGTATTGCATGTCCCGAATTGTAGTATAATTTCCTTAGTCCCGACTAAACGCAGTTGTGTTGGTTCCCCCCTGCATCTCCAACCCATCATCGAATAAAGCTTAGGTAGCCCTATACATATTCCTCTCGCTGCACACACCCCCCATGATGTTCTAAAACGCTCCGTAAGTGGATTGGAGTGCTCCTCCTCGTCCTCTCGCACGCGTTGGTGGTCCAGGTATGTGCTACCATTATCCCTCTAATGCTGCTCATCCATTGCGCCCCCTCTTTTAGAACTGATAGCTACATTTGCGCACTGCACGTATGTAGCCTCTTCCTTACTGCTCCTCACATTTCACGCGCCTTAGCTTATCATAAATCTCATAGGCTAATGGGACAGCTGACCCTTCTTGGTTTGAACGCCGCACTCAGCACTTCGCTACCAACATTCGTATGCTAAAAGAGCAAGTGTGGTGTATCGGCAAACAATGGACTTATGCAAAAAAAAAAAAAAAAAATCACCCTTAGAAGTGCGGACTGGGCATAACTAGCCGTGCGCGCGTGATTAATTAAGGTAGCTAGCTGTCTTGCGTATAGATTCCGCGACATTGAGCCCCCCATTCTGCTAATATGTGGTGGTATAATCTTGAACAACAAAGCTCGGGAGAAAAGCAGAGCCAGGGTCAGATTAGAATGGGCCAATGAAAAAAAAACTCATTATCTACTCTTATACAGTACTGTGCAGGCTGCAATTAGCAACAGTGAGTCATCTCAGAAGACTGGAAATAGATCAGTGAGTTCAATTAACTTTTTCATTTTTTTGTAATGGTGACGTATACACAAACCAATGATATGAACAAAACTGTGAATCAAATAGTCTTAAGTCAATGTTTTTTTTGGGTTTTTTTTAATAGTGGATGTGCTGGCGGTGACCCATGACTTAAAATAGCTGTATCTGATGTGTACTGTCCTAAAAATGTGAAAGAACTAGTTAATCTTAAACGTTTTGCAGTTGTCCAAAGTTATTCCTCACTTACCGTATGCATTCAGAGCATTCTAATTATTCACCACAATGAGTTTACAAGCACTTTTCACCACTTTCAGAGGCCACAGCGGAGTTTTGTGTCACAGTAATGATAACGGCAACTAGCATGTTAACAGTGCACGTCTTGATTCAGACAATAAACATTTAAATAGTTAACCTTCATGTTTTTACATTTTAGTCCCTTGCTGCATGAGTTCTTTTGTCAGATGGAGGTTGGGACAGCCACAGACCTGAGATGAACTCTTTTTAAGTGGTGCAATGAAACTAGGACAGCGGTGTAAGGACACTCTAAGCAGTTTTGCCTTTTGTCCTATAGGAAGGGGTTCACTGATGCAGCATTCTCGTCCAGGACTTCATTTAAACTAAGGGTCAGTTCAAACACTAAAAGTTGATTTATTCTACTTACTTAGAGAGCTGCATTTCTTAAGACCTAGAGCTACCTATTCTTCTCAGAACCTTACTGATGAACAACAGTTACTAAGGTAAGAGTTCACTGACTGTGAAGTATATTTGTTCAACACATTTAGATAACAATTTGCATACATGCTCTTAAAAGACACGTTATGAGAGAAATACATTTTGACCATATTACAACAATGTTCCCTCATTAAAAACATCCCTGAGTTATATTTAGCGTAATTCACTCTGCTTTCAGTAATTCTCTGTAAAGTAAAGTCTTTTGTCGCTGAGCCTCAGAAAATACACAATTTGAATTTTCTCAGGATTGTTACATCACAGGTAGAAATCCTGTGCAGCTTTTAATTATCACCAGGGTTGTTCAAAGCACTTTGTCCATCGAAATGTGTGTTGTCAGGACATGTTTGTTATTAGATTAGTTTTTTCCTCATGGTAATTTCCTCTGCTACCAATGTGTGTATATATATATATATATATATATATATATATATATATATATATATATATATATATATATATATATATATATATATATATATATATATATATATATATATATAATTATTCATTTATACAATATTTAATATTGTATAAATGAATCAGTTTATACAATCAAATTAAAACAGTCTCAGATGACCTCACACCAACAATAAAAATAAGTAACATTTGCACAATGCTGCTACTCTCTCTGCATTTGAAGTGGTACGTGGCTGCAGTCATGTCTGTGGGCAATTTACTAACTAAATAAGTATTTCATATATCCATTTTTTTAGTAACTGTAACTTAATTACAAGTGTTTTTAAAGTAATAGTAACTAAATTACATCCAACACTGCCACTATATTGAATCACCAGATTTATGGAGAGCGTCCAAGCTGAGAAATAATTGGCCAAGTTTATCTTTGAAAATTAATATTACCGCAAAATATACAGCACAAATTTTGTCATACTTTATTTAATTCAGAAACTAGAGCAAACTCTTCAAATGGTTTGTGGAGGTTAGAAACATCACAAATGTGCACTTCCTGACAACAGACTTTGACTTTTGTACTGGAGACCTTTAACTGTGTTACTTGCACATATACAAAGGTTGGGTATCTATACAAAGAGTACAGCGTGTGGAGATGTGTGAAGTGCTCTGGGTGGTAAACACAGTGACTAAAAGACATAAGTGTTGCACGCAGTAAGTAAGAATTAATCCAACTCGAAAGGTGCAAATACATCCATCTGCATCTTTTGACAGACTTCACAACATCACAGTTAGCGTAGCATGTCATTTATAACAGCTTGGCTATGTCAAAAACAAATCTGCAATCAAAAAAAAAAAAAAAGTAGACAAAGGAGCACTGGAAAAAGAAACAATATGATAATACATAAAGAGTTTGAATCAAGTAGTGGTTATCTTGATTTGAGAATATTCTGACTGAAGGGGAGACACATGCTACTGCTCTTTTAATAATAATAATAATAATAATAATAATAATAATAATAATAATAATAATAATAATAATAATAATAATAATAATAAAGATATTATTTGCAAAGATTTCAAGTGAGAAAAAAGTAGTGATGGGATTTTCAGCTCTTTTATGAGATACAAATCTTTTGGATCTATTCATTTCAAAGAGCTGTTCAAAAAACTGGCTCTTTTGCTCTTTATTTATGTGACAGAAGCCGATGTGAGAACTCATTTTAACAACAAACTCATCACAGAGAGAAACGACCAAGGCTCAGATGTGTTTAAAATGGTTCAAACTGAGAGTGGGAGTGTGTTTACCCTTTATGATCTAAATAAAACGTTGGACTACAATAATAATATTTTTTTTTACTAACTGTTATTATGATCCAGATATGTTTTTGTGCACAAAGCTCTCACTCGTGTCTCCTGCTCTGCTTTTGTGCTGATTCTTGTGTCAGTTCAGTGTTAATCAGTAGAAAAATGCATACAAATTAGAAAGAAAAAGAATGAGATCTGGATTCAACCGTTCACATTAAGGAATTGATCAGAAGAACCGACTTGTTCACGAATGTTACATCACTATAAAAAGCTGTATGAAGCACCATACAAATTATATTAGACAGTATATATTATCAATGAATTACAGTAAACCACAAACCAGAACTCTTTCAAATTAGTATTTTTTATTTCTACTTATTTTTTTCAGTATCTGAAATGTGCAATCCATAGCCCATAGCCTGCATTTATGTGAAGTTATAGTAGTTTACAATTTTCATCAATTTTGTTGAAATTATGACAAAATGTATTTATTTTGAATATAAAATAATTGGTTGCATGATTTTGTAAACATGCAGCTATATTTTATTATATGTTTTCTGTCTAATTGCCCATTAGTCTGTTCAAATGACAAATCTGACATATGGGCACAGAGAGACTGAGGCAGCTTGGAAAAACATTGGTGCCAAATATGTCAGACTAATACCAATATGTGGGGAAACATTCTGGTGACACTGTGGCTGGCACGGTGAGTGAGTGGCTAGTGTTTGGGCTTCACAGCAAAAAAGGTTTGGTCCTCGGGTCGCCCAGGCCTTTCTATGTGGGGTTTGCATGTTTATCCTGAGTGGGTTTCCTCTGGACACTCCAGGTTTCACTATCAACCAAACTCCAAAACATGCATCATTAAAATCCTCCAGCTAAGGTAGTCCTGACCAAGCCTAGCAACAATATGATGGGGATGGTGCTCACTGCTACTGAGGAGATGCTCCAGCGGCAGTGAAGGATGGGTCAAATGTATCGTACAGATGTCATCACCATATACATAGTTGTACCGTCCCACTGCAGCCACCAGTGGCCAAGTACAGCCTCTTTACACCAGCGTTAACATCATGTAAGTAGCGGGAGTCCAACTTGGACACGCCCTTTCGTTAACACTACTGCTCCATCAAGACCGGGGGGCAAGATACGACTGTAAATGTTCACTCCTGTTGCTGACAGCAAAGAGAGTTCATTGGAAAATAAAAACCTCCTTAGAGGCAAGAACTAAAGTTCATAAAGTATATTTTCCAAATGCAGACATTGTAAATTAGAAAATGTGCTCTACTCATTTTTATGTGACCAAAAGGATGCTTAAAAAAGAATTAAAGCCACATGAATGCATAATACATGTTCTTTAAATAAAACAAAAACTCAAACTGCAGAAGGTCTGTGCACCACCAGAGGAAGCCCGCAGAACACCAATGGTACATATACAAAAGTTTGAGGAACACTGCCCTAATGTTCATTCCAACAGAGGACCTTAAGTATTTGGCTTTTATCGGCTATATTGTAGAGTTCACTCAAGTCAAGTTTTGTTCAAAGAATGAGAGTGAGAATATATTCACAGCGTGCCCTAGAGAACACCAGTAGCAAGATGTGTCTATCACTGAACAGACTGCTAAAAGCTAACTCTGTCACTGTCCACCACTGATGCATGACTAACGGGATGTGGCCATGCTAGCTTTACACTTCACTGGAGTCACAAACAACTTCTACAGTAATCAGGTTTATACAGCCAAAGCGAGGCAAGCTCATAAATATATATATGAAATCGGAAGTAGAAATGAAATTAGTGTTGCCTATTCATTGATCACAATATGGATGCAGATTTATTTGGAACAGTTCTATAAGAATGCAATTTTACAGACTCTGGATCGCTGCCACTTTACTTGGGTATTAGATCTTTGTGCATGGGTTTCGGAGATGGAAAGTTAGCACCGTTGCAGTAGCAATTAACAATTCAACACAAAATATTCTTTGTTTTGTATTGGCAAACATCCTGAAAATGTCACCAATAAACAGGAAGATGAAATCCTTAAAAATATTTTACCATGAAATTACACAATAGTCTCTCTATGCACTTGAGCAAGACACTTCGCCCACCGTACTGTTAGTGAAGTTTTGTCTCTGTTTCTTTTATGCTATAATAAATTATATATTTCATTTATATAACAATATCAACAACAACAACAACAACAATAATAATAATAATACATATATAAGAATGAAATAAATGCTCATATTTTATTGTACTAGTCTCAAATCAGTAAAACAATGTTTGTCTAAGTTTTTAAGTGCAATAAACCAAAAAAAAAAAAAAAAAAAAAAAAAAAAAGAAAGAAAAAATTTGCTTTTATTTTAGTGTTTATTTTATATTAGTTTATTTTATGTTGGCTAAAAAGTTACATACTGTGGCTTTAAATAATGTGTCTTATGGGTCATTAATTGCCATGTACACAGTAGACTAGCCTTTAAGCTTTCAAATTTAACTGGATTTGTTTTGCTGAAAAGTCTATTTTACCCTATAAGTATTTCATTAGTTCTGCTCGTGTGGTGGGAGGGTCAATGTAGTTTAGGCTAATTTCAATTAACGAAGAAACATATTGAATCTTGTATTGTACATTTGTGCTGGGTGCTGTTGCCACCTTGTCTCTGAAAGTCAAATGTCACACAATGAGAACACAGGCCAGTGGCTAAACTGCAGCCACTGACTCATTGTTCTTGACCTTCTTTGAGCCTTGGACAGAGCCGTGGTTTAATGCACTCTGACATACAGGTCGTCATCGTCTGAGCCTTACACTACAACAATCAATGTGTTCACTACATGTTCTTAGGCCATACAATCAAATATACAGTCTTATACATTTCTACAAGTATGAATCTGCTTATTGTTTTATTGATTTCATTTCATAGGATAATATGTTGTCAAGTATAGAAGTGGGCATCTCCAGATCTTAACTTAGGCCTATAGTTTCTAAGAGTGTGAAAAGGAGCATTTAACTTCAATGCTCGTTGGCTGAGTGGCAGCATTCTCTCGCAGGTTCAGGTCATTTACTCTAAAAGGATGTCACGTCCATAAAACCAGCAAGAAGGGTGTGGGTTCAACTACCTAGATGGGTGTACTCCAGTTTCCCTTTTCAAACCATAACAAGATCAACAGGTAAAATCTCTAGCTAAGGTGCACCCAACTGCTTCAGACCTGTTATGTCACGCTGGGGAAAACTGGACTCAAGCGCAACACAAGAAAACCGCCAAACTCCTTTTCCCGGTGAATACATAAAGTTTATTTGAAAATTAAAGAGCCTGCATGTCTTCTAAATGAACAAACAACCAAATGAACAGACAATCCCGCAACTCGAAATGAGCACAGGGAGAACATAAAGGCCACACCCCTGATTAACAACGAACTTCAGGTGCGGGGAAAACAAAGGACTGGAACAGGAAACTGGACTGGGGATAACCAAAACAGGCAGAACTGTGACATATCTGTGTAGACCCTCAGTCGTCCAAGTCTGATCCAAACGACGAAGTTTAAATCTGTGACATGTTACCCTGGAAATATGAGGAATGTGTCAAATGCAGATAACAAACTGCACCTCAAAAGGTAGAGTATGTAACTTTTTGGAGGTCGCACATCACCTGCATGATTCGATGAAAATAAAGTTAAAACTCTACATTTTCCATGGAGATAGGTATATTTTATGCTATGGAACATTATAGCCAAACAAGCAGGTGGACGCCCTCCTCCAGGCCAAAGATGAGTCAGGTTTGTGGAGATGCAAGCCCGCTCAGAGAAAGGTTTTTCACTGCAATAAACGTCAACAACCAAATTGAACAAAACATGCTTTTACTTTAGTTTATTTTTTCGCTATGAAGTTACATCCTGTGGCTTTAATCTCAACATCGAAATTAGGACTAAACTGAAACTAAACCTGGATTGATGTTGGTGCAGGACAAAACAAGTCTACACCATAACGTACTACACTAGACCAGTATGAAAACACCCTTAGATCAATAGTTAATATCATACAAATTGTGCTCTTATAATAGATTAAATGTCTTACAGCAAAACCAGTCGACAGAGTTGCTTTTTCTCCTACTGAGTGTGCCAGAACAAAGTAAAAGTTCAAACTGACTCTATGCAGCAATGCGGCCCACAGGTGGACTTTTGTAGCTCTCCTCAAAGAAACTAAATAGAGCCATTTGTCCTTTTAGCTTTGTAAAAACACCAGTGTAAGAAGCCCAAATGAGAGGCATTGTTGGGCGTGATGATAATGTCCTAGCTTTTATTGAGCTGTGCAGAATCCCTGAGCAAGGAGAAACACTGGCCGCTATACCCTTGATACATTTTTAATGAGGCCGTCTTTGTTGCGCGGTCCGGCTATTTCAGGAGGGTTTTCACAGTCAACACAGCAGCCTTTGTTGTTTAGCTCTGAGGAAGGATTGTTTTTTTCCTCTGACCCTCCATAGTAATAAATGTCATTGCGAGATTATTGTTAGATCAGAGACTAGGAGATGTACGCTTGTAGTTGAAATCGCTTTTAACATCCCATTGGCAACGGTGTAACTTTAAAGGAGAAGTTGACTTTTCAAAGGCTGTAAATGTGCTATGATGTTTTTCTCTCATCATTAGCTTACTCAGAGTTGGGTTTTGAGTGATTTGTGCAACAACAACAACATATCCAGTCTTACTCTGCATAAAAACTGTTAAGATCTGTAGTTTGGATCTGATCGCTTCATATTTCAGTGTTTCTGTCAATTCTTCTGGATGTATTTAAAAGGTTTGTATTACGCTATTTTCTGATCTATGTTATAATGCTGTTTCCTCATCGTAAACACACCCGGAGTTGTGTTTTGTTTCGTTTACACAAACCCTGCATGTTTCTGAGTTCTTCTCTCAAACAGACAACACTCTGTTCCACCTTGTGATGTCATGTGGTAATACAGGAAGTGCTCTACTGTGTTTTTAAACTCCATACGCCTTCACTAGAATCGTTCAGATGATTTCAGCTCTGGAATTGCCCATCTCTACTGAACTAAAGCTAAAATGGAGCTGTTAACTCTACATTCATGACATCACAAGGTGGAACAGAGCATTTTGAGCTTTGGAGATGTAGACAGACTAATAATAAAGGGTTACTTAAACACGTATGAACGAAACAAAACACAACTCTGGGTGTTTTTGAGAAAGTAGCAACATTATAACATGACTTAAAGCTCAGAAGAGAGGAGCTTTAAAATATGAATATTGAACAAAATCCTCTTATTAAAACAGAACAAAATGCTTGTTAGAATTAGATATGTTTCTCAAGCTCTACCGCTTAACCTTAACACAGTTTCTATGATCCATTTTCCTTCTCCTTTCTACATTTAGCTGGTGTATTCTCTGTTAAAGAATAAGAAATCTTTTGGTCTTGTATTTCTTTGAAGCAAATGTCTGTGACCGATTATCTTATTATTGCATATATGCTCTCATTGGGCCATCTGCTCAGAGCGGGTTCAACGCTGGTTTTAATAATGCGTGGTATGTTTTTGTGAAGACATCTATAAAATAACACAGACAGGCATATCATTTTTTACTCCTTTTAAGATCTATATTAGTCATATTTACACTCTTAATAGCATTACTAAGCATGAACAAAGAATTGTTTATTAAGCATGATTCATTTAGTAACTATTTAATGCCTACTTAATGAAGTACTTAAAAAATACTCTGAACCTAACTCCTAAGCCCCTAATTAACTTAGAATTTCCATTAAAAGACCCAGTTCTGTCAGGGTTAGGGAAGAAACAAAAACTAAGATGTTAGAATGGTATAAATAAAATTGTAATTTAAAGTAACAAAAGCAGTCAAAAATATTTGCACAAATGCATAAACAAAAGAACTTAAACAAAAAATAAAGTAAAATAACAGGTTTAACAGATAAAATAGTGTCTCAAAGACTAGTCACATAAGTCTATTAAAAATGAGTGACAAAATAAGGGACATATAACAAAACCAAACTACGAGTGTCTCAAAATAAACACGAGTCACATAAACTTACACACAGAACCAAGTGACAAAATAACAAGAGACAAAAACAGAACTAAACTAGAGTTTCAAACACACAAAGTTAGACGTACAGATAAATGAGTGAGTAACAAAATAAATGAGACACAGATCTGCTCAGGGCACACGGGCCACAGAGGCCAGCAGCCCCGAGCCGGTCTGAACAATCTCTTGAAATAGAGGAGGTGGCTGCAGGTGAGACACAGGATAGGACAGGCAGGAAAACAGTCCTCCAATCACCAGCCAGGGCTCACACAGCCAAGAGTCCATGGGGAAAGGAACAGATTCAATCACACACACACAAAACACAGGACAGATACTAAAAAGGGAACACACATAAGGCCTGGGGCTGTAACAGTCTAGTTTTAATAAAGTGGTACTAATAATATGATGCTGCATAAATAGCTAAAGAAACATGCAATTCTGTCACTCAGACAAAGGTTTTAGAGTGAAGATGTATCACTACTGCCCAAATCTCCATGTCAAACCCTGATCTTGTCAGATCTCAGAAACTAAGCAGGGTGGGCCTGGTTAGAACTTGGATGGTCGACTGTTGGGAATATCAGGTGTCACAGTGGGGCACCAGTGGCAAAAACTGTTCTTGTGTCCTTAGGCAAGACACTTCACCCACATTGCCTATTATGAAAGTTGTGTGTGCGCACGAGTGTTGGTGCAACGATGGTGCTGAACAGCTGCCTCACTTCCACCGGTCTGTCCCAGGGCAGCTGTGGCTACCATAGTCACTTAGCATCACAAAGTGAGGAGTGAATAAATAATGCATGAAACTGTAAAGTGACTTTGAGCATTTGGAATAGTGATATAAAAGAGTAAGGGATTATTATTATGATTGTCACTCATCCAAGCGGCTTCTTCAGTTCTGGTCAGATTGCTGGTGCACACATGTTACGTGGGTGAGCAGCGAAACGTCTTCACTCTAAAACTTTTGTCCAGTTGACAGAATTGAATTGTTCCTTTGCTATGGATCACTGAAGGACGACTGAAGGATTACACAGACAAGCTGCATAAATGTTTCACAACAGTATCCATCATAAGGAAAAAACAACAATGAAACAACAAATCAACAATGAAAAATTCTAAATTAGTAAAAATATATCTTTTTAACTTAGATTTATTTTGTTAACCTTTGTTAAGGCCGCAAGTGTAAACACACAATGAATATATAGCCAAGATTTAAAAACTGAAAGTATACTGTAAATTAGAATAGTCCATCTTCACTTTTGGTAGTGGTCAAAAACCTCATTTGCTCTGCAGTTAAAGGTCCTATATTGCACAAAATTCACTCGTGTGAGCTCAAAATGTTCTGTTCCACCTTGTGATGTCATGAAGCAGTAGTTGTCATGTCATCAGCCACCTTTTACCTTTAGTTTAGCAAAGACTGTCGAATTCAGGGCTTAAATCATCCAAATGATTCTAGTGAAGGTGTATGGAGTTTAAAAACACAGTGGAGCACTTCCTGTACTACCACATGACATCACAAAGTGGAACAGTGTTTTCTGTTTGAGAGAAGAACTCCTGAGCCTGAGTTCCAGGTATGTTTTTTGATGAGGAAACAACATTATAATATAGATCAGAATATTGCGTAATACGGGCGACTCACACACGCACACAGGACATCTTGCTCAAAGGCACAACAACTGTATGAACTAGCAGGGTTTTTTTAGTATCTCTCCCTCAGCACCACAGTTACATATGCTACAGATCAATGATGAATGCTTAAATATGCCACCTTGGGTATTTAATGAAAGATTTGGAGCGATTACTAGCTCTTCATCTGTATCTATATTTCATGAGTCCTGTGGGGAGAGCTGCTTGCGCGTTAAATCGGCAGCACAGACTTTTACAGGGGTGTTCTATATGAGTGGTATCGCAGTGTGTCGTCAATAGAGCTGTCCAAGCCCAAAACTCCAGCTGTGTCTCTGATTGGAACCAGCACCAGATTCATTGTTGATTTAACCTTTAACGATACACTCAGGCAGCACTGCGTTTCATACAGAACAGAGCTGGGAATGAGAAAGAAAGAGAAAATCAAAATGAGAAATAAATGTTGTGTTGTGTTTGCCAAATTTGTACAAACAGGTGAAAATAAGTCCTCTATGTACTGTCTGCATCAACTTAAGAGTTTTATCCATAGACTGTATATAAAAGCCTAAATGGAGCACACAGAATACACAAAATTGTAAAGTGAATTTGCACATCTAAACTATAGACTGTATATTTAGATCAGGGTTGTCCAAACTACGGCCCAGGGGCCAAATGTGGCCCTCAGACCAATTTTTGTTTGTCTTCATGCCTCCTCCTAAACTGTCCCAATTGATCAGGAAGTATTTTTACTACAAATTGAAGAGATTCTACCCTTATAACCTGAATAACATCACCTTGCATTGTGACACAGACATGAAAATAATCTTCCAAGTCTTATTAAAGGCACAACTCTGTGTAACCTGTGTTATATCCACCATTTGACTCCCTGTATCGGCACTGGTCTGTGGCCCTCGGCTTCAAATATGTTTCAGTATGCGGCCCTCAGTGAAAAAAGTTTGGACACCCCTGATTTAGATGGACATAGTTAGGCTGCTATCTGCCCTGTTCCAAATAGGACGTGAACATGGGCACGATTCGATTCCATCAACTCTGGCTCCCCCTCACCCCTCTCTCTGTAACTGCTGCTGCCATTTTGGTCTTCAAAGTTCAGATTCCTGGTGGTTTTATTTCACAATTTCATCTGTAAATCAAAATATGAACAATAATAACAGATAAGTCAGGTCCCCTCTTTCCCTGAGGTCACTCCTGCTTGCAGTAGCAACAGGTTTGATTGACAGCTAAGTGCCCGCCACTTGCCAAACCAGTTGTGTGGACAGGGAAAGGGTATATAACTTCAACTACCTCGCTCCTAATTAGGTCTTTGATTGCTATGATACACATTCTTGGATTTCCAAATATGGATCTTGGCACCAAAATAGCTGCTATAACTGCTAGCTTCCACTGGCTTCATTTGGCTGGAGCTGAATGGGTGACGTCACACTCTCTCCATTTCTATATTGACCATTTTTCGCCTCATCCACTTTTGCCGTAAATGCGACTAAACGGCTTTTTCTTTGTGGTGGCACTTCTGGGAATCCCACGAGAAATTGGGAAAGGTTTCGCTGCTAAAATGTAATATAAAGTGGGTTGATTTGCATTCTATGTTTAGGTCAACACTGCACGGATTCTCTAGGTGGCTTTAAAACGGCTCTGTAGTCCCTAGAACTTATTTACCGTCAAGATGGGCAACCCCATGCAAAATAATACAACCCGAACGACAACGGCGGCACCCACGGCAACTTCTGGAATAAGGTGAACACACTATGACGATGCTATAGTCTATATGACCAATGCGCTACTGTTCCAACTTATTTTCTACGCAAACTAGTAGACCAAACTTCTCAAAACCGATGGGCGTCGACTGTAATGAAGAACGAGCTAACGCGGCTATAGGCTTATACTAGCAATCTATAGACGCTATTTCTCGCTGCAGAGGGTCTAGGTGCACCAGTCCGAAAGCATAAAGCATTTTTATTTGCTTCTCTAAACAGAGCAGTAAAATCCATTCTGGAATGCAATCTCTAATGACGCCCTTGATCACGCGGGGCCGTTCTGAGGGGGGAAAGGAGTTGATTGATTAGCTTTCTTTGCATTACTTCACTTGGCTCCATAACTGACAGACATTATATATACACAGCGTACAGACGGCATTGGGGCTAATCATTCATATGTCCTTGTGTAGAACATAGTCTCGTGTTATTAAAGCACCGGAGATGTACGGCGGATACGTGGGGGACAAATGTAGGTTTACTGCAATGGAATATGGAAATGTGCCAAATGAAGGCGTTATTTAAAGGAGCGGAGACATGAAAAACAGAAATGGCTCACTTTAAAAGCGGTGGTCCAAAGTTATTTCTCACTTACCTTATGCATTTCGAGCCTCCTGATTATTCTCAATGATGAGTTTATAAGTGCTTTTCACAACTTTTTGAGGTCACAGCGAAGTTTGCCGGCACGGTAAAGCTAACGACGATTAGCATGCTGACTGCGCACTTCCTGATTGGAGACAGTGCTTTAAAACTAGATGCTGATGGTACACAGTGGTCTTGTTTTGACCTTGAGCGCTGCTTTATAATGTATCTATACTGCATGGGGCAAGACAAATTTTGCTCAAAAACATGGGGAAAAATGGGGTACAGGGAGTTTAAGATTTTGTAATGCTTATGCAAAGGCAGAAACATTCAAGGTGTCATCCATGTTACTCTAAACCTAAGCTTTTAACAATGCCTCCTCAAATTCATTATAATTAATTAGTCAAAGGTGTAAAACATGAAATATTTTAAACTTAACATGCTCAAAAGTACTTATTTGACTTCATAGAGATGTTATTGCTTTGCCTGGAATGTTACACAGTATAGCATTGACCCTCTGGTGCATAGCGGTCACTGCAGTGGACAGTTACTAAAACATAACTTTCTCTTTAATGCATTGGTTTAAATGGTGGAGCTACATATCAGCCTCTAGAGTGCTCTCTGCTGCCACACTCCATTGAGGTCAGTTCAGTGGTCAGTCGATGTAACTGCAAGTAAATTTCAGAATTGGTTTTCGTATGCAGGCCTAAACATTGCACCAAGTTTACTCATTTTTACAGGCAGTTCACAATGTTGTTTCATGTCCTGAGAAGAATAAAAACACTTCAGAAAAAAATCTTGACCAAGGCTTTCATAATTCATGCATCAGAGGGTTAAACTTATCTATCTTTATTAGACAAGCAGGTTCCAGATCAGATCTATGAAGACGCAACACCGCTCACAGTAATAATGCATGTTTCACCTCTAATTGATTAAGCAAGATAGGTTTAATGCCATAAGTTTAATGCTTTGTGAGATGGAATGTAATACAACTGTTTGATAATTTGTGCTAACACATTTTGGCCCCACAGTTACAAAATAGACGCAGGTGTGGGATGTATGAGTTTGTTTTTGTGCTGAAGCTTGTGATACACCATTCACTGCACAAACTGAACTGTAAAAAACAAATCAATGACGACAGCAGGACTGAATACAACCTCGTCACACTTAGTACAGGCAAGGTAGCCTTTTGTTTCGTGGGCTGGAGAGGTCCATGTGGAAAATTCACTGACGCAGCATGATTTGGTCGCATTTTCACCATAATGCACAAATATGAGGCAGAGGAAATGTAAATGAATTCCTTTTGCTGACACTCGTATTTACCATAACAAAGAGGAGGCCTGCAAATGTTTAAATTATTAAATGAGTAGGTCCACGTTGGAGATACAGCTGTTAACTCTTGGCGCTGAACGGACTGCTGTTTTTTTTAGTGTTTGATTATGATCACTGGTAGTAAAAAAATAAACACTTTACCGCGACCCCTGACTCATATTCCATGGAACTGGAGCGTTTCACAGCTCCAGGTGTCCATCAAACTGGGCTTCCACGCACCAATCTCACGTCCTTATAAAAACATGACTGCAGAGTCTGAGGGCTCCATGTGCAGCACTTGCTACTGTTGAAAGTTTAGCCTGAGTTTCCGCACACGTCTCCCGGGCCGTTAATGCACTTTCACTGACGCAGGATGGCACTGGATGACGCCGAGTGTGTGGGGCCTGTAGAGCTTGTGCGTGCGGTTTATTAGATATAGGCTATATCTAGGGTCTGCACATTCACAATCAGCACTGTGTGAAGTGGATGATAAAAAAAAAAAGTTCAGTTCAGTTATTAATTTGGGGGAATTACAGCTGGTTTCACGGTAAAATGAAATAAAATTGAAATTATCGAAATATAATGTTTTATCTGTCATGGCGCTGCAACGAAAAATAAATTAGGACAGTGGTCACAACTTTTAATAGCCTATTAAACAGGCTAAATGTATGCAAATGCACCGGTTTACTAATAAATAAACAGATAAAGTGAATGACGCGTTCTCTCAAAAAACGAGTGAGTTTTCAGCATTACGCACTGTTCACTAGACGTCTGTATCACACCATCAGCTCCAAAGGTCGAGATCTGTCCACTTGTCGGTCAGGAGTGTATCTCGGTTGCCTTTGTGTCTCTGTATGTGCGTCTCACTTTGACTTTGTTTCCCAAGATGGATGTTTTAGAATCACAGGGGCTAAAAGGTGCAATTTCTTCTTCCTCCTTTACTTTGAGCCAATGGGAGGTAGTAGGTGGGTAGAAATTGTGCTGTTCAGAGTACCTTTCTAACAGCGTACTTGTACACCTACTTGAATATTATTTTTATTGTAGTAACAGTACTCTTACTTGACCACTGCTTTGTAATCAAGTTATGGATTGGTTGGCATATAGCTGGTTAGCCTCTGCGATGCCTTTGAGCTCCTAATATTTGAACTTTTGGAAAAGTCTATGGGAAAAATGAATGACTTAGAGTGTTTTACTTACAGACTCTAAGCAATTCCCGATTTTCAGTTCCGATAAGAGGCTCAGGTGACACTGGCTCAAACCTAGACCTCAACTGCTGACACGTCATTTTGGCCAAGTGTATGATTTATTTAGTTTGACACAGGTACAGGTTAGTGCTGGGCAATTCATAGTAACACTGTCATGTAACTATTAATTATATGGTTGGGGTTTTTGAATGGAGAGGTTTATAGCCAATCCTGCGTCAGTAAAAGAATGTGGTTTGGAGTTTAGACTTTGGTGGAAGAAATGTGCTTATTTTATGTGTTAAATGTCACAGATTAAAAGACTAGATTGTTTATGTTCAGGAAATTAATACTAAGAGATTTTTTTTTTTGCTTTTTGGGCCCTCTGCAGAACCACTGGGCAGTCCTGTTAACATAATAAATAAATGGCTTATTTCCTATGTTAACTTGAATTGCGTATGCGAAAGTAGAATTTAAACTATGTATCCACAAACTGCCAAGAAATAATTGACAGAGCTTGTTAAAAGGCCCATTTTAGACAATTTTCTTATCCATGTTGTAGATTCAAAATGTAGTTTCCTCATCAAAAACAGACCTGTAGTTGTGTTTTCTTTCATTCATGTTTAACACACAAACAATGTATATTTAGGCTGAGTTCTTCTCTCAAACAGAAAACACTCTGTTCCACTTTGTGATGTCATGTGGTAATACAGGAAGTGCTCCCCTGGGTTTTTAAACTCCATACACCTTCAATAGAATCATATGGAACATTTCAGCCCTAGAATTGCCCATCTCTACTGAACAAAAGGTAAAACGTAGCTATTAAATTGAAAACTACCATTACATCGCATCACAAGGTGGAACAAGAGCATGTTGAGCTTTGGAGATGTAGACAGACGAATAATAAAGGATTACTCAAACATGTGAATGAAACCAAACACAACTCCAGGTAAGTTTTTGATGAAGTTACATCATTCTAACTTGGCTTCAAGCTCACAAGAATCCATTTTCTGTTTAATGTCATGCCCAGACCAGGCTGTGCTATTGACTAGTGTTAAAGATGCTGTCTCCTTCCCACAGTCTCCAGTCCACCCATTGATCTCCATCCTACACAGTGATAACTTACACAGCTCTGGACATGCTTTACATCCATGACGCACTCCTTCTGTAGTTGGTCATGTGGTGAGTAACACAACTTCGGTCAATACCAGCACTTTGATATTATTATTGATATTTTGTGTAAACCAAAAAGCTGAAAACTGCAGATCACGTCAGGTTTGTCAAGTTGCTGTGTAGTTTTGTATCATGTTTTTGTATGTTTATGGGAAACTGACATGTGGGAGCAGGGGTAGGTTTGTGGGTGAAGAACTGCACTGAATCTTACAGCGAAATGTAAAGAGGGTTTGAATAGGGCCCGGGAGAGATCGCTAAATCATCAAAACATGCATGGATGACATCTCCAAAGTCTTGAGGCATGTTTTTGATGAGGGAACAACATTATAACATGGTAGAGAGCTCAAACGAATCGATTTTGCACAATATCCCCTCTATGTAATGCACTATGTAACATTTCAGGTGGAGAAAAATTCAACCTGCTAGTTTCCATGTTATATCTTTTCCTAGAATGTTCCACAGTATGGCATTAAACGTATCTTGAATAGATAACATTTCAGGGATTTCAGGAGTATAAATCACACCGGAGTATAAGTCGCACCACCCGAAATAATGAAGAAAAAAACATATTTCACGTATAAATTGCATCTGAGTGTAAGTCGCATCCCCGGCCAAACTATGAAAAAAAGTGCAACTTATAGTCCGGAAAATACGGTATACATTGCTTTTCAACACCTTAAAAAACATACACACTCTTATTATGAGCAGGGTAGTGTCTCCATAGATCTGACCTGCAACTTAGCCTGCTAGCATCACCTGCTTGTCTCCATGGAGATAGAAAAAAACTTTACAGAAGACTTTTTTTTCTGGTAATTGGTGATAAACTTTAGATATTTTTTATAAGATACTTTGATAAATCCCATTATTAACTTCCTGAAATGACTTAATCATATAAAATTGTTCCATCGACTTCCTGGTCAAAAGCAAGTAGCGGATTTGAAATTGTTAGCACTCACTTACTTAATAAAAGTTTTATTGACGTAACAGTACTCTTAGTTGAGTAAAAGTTGTTGAGGGTCCTACAAGTGACCAAGCTTTATGTTAACAATATGAAACGGTTTGAACATGTGTGTTTCTTGCACCACTCCTTCAGATATGACTTAGTTTGTCTCATTTTTGTGTCTGTCCTTTGAAAATATTTGCGCATTATTCATGTTTTTTATCCTTCCTTTTGTTTTACCTCAAACTATAAGTCAGATGCTGCGTGCCAACAGTCACTTGGGTTGGAGTTTTCTCTAAAAATTTCGTACTCTTTCATTTCGTGGACTTATACATTGCACCTACCTGTATAATATTATTTTGAAGTAACATTACTCCTACTCTAATACAATTTTTGGCTCTTCTACCCACCTCTGCTCATGAGCCGCTTTTGTAAAGTCATTTTGATGGGGGTGGATAGGGAACGTGTGGATAGAATGATATAGATTACAACTGCCAACCAATAGAAGAAAGCCAAAGGAGATTTATGGATGTAAAGAATCAGATAAGATTGGAGATAAGAGGATATGCACTGATACGCCGACAGCTTGATCCTAGAATTACAAGGCTAATTTGCAAGTTTGAATATAAAACACTCTACTATATTCCCTCCACAGCTCTCTATGCTAAAGACAAGGAAATATTTTAGAGGATATTGCAGATTTTTCTTACAAAACAAAATCTACCGAACATCACCGGCCAAATTATTTATCAGCTATTAGTTAAATGCGCTGAACCTGATTTCTACTGTCTTAAAAAAAAAGAAACTAGTTGTATTGGAACTGTTTTATATCTTGTTCAGCCAGATCGCTAGAGGGCGCTAGTCGCAAATGTAGCAATAGATTCAGCCAGTAGGAGGCCAGAAGCAAACCACTAGCTGCAGAAGTGACAATCAGTTCATCATGTGTTGTTTCTTTTCTATCTGATGCCATCTACTCATTTCTGATCCTTTGAGCAACAATATGAGTACGTTTTTGTGTTTGATATCAATGTTTGGAGCTATACTTACAGCAATTTGTGCAAATTTGTTGCATCTTATAAACGCTAGGTTCAGATAGGATAATAAAGTCAGTTTAAGTTCTTGTTAGCATTAGCCTTTTATATTTGTATAGTATAGACACTGTTTGCCCTGTGTTTACTGAGTACTGTGTTTTGTGTTGCAGTTTCACACTTTTTTGCATTAAAGCCTGCCAAAATACGACACCTGCCTGTTCCTTGGAGGAAACAAATGCAAGGGAGAGTTTAACTGGCTGTAACACTCAATTAGGGCACGAGGTCACGTTGGGTGAAACAGTACAGTGAAATCATATCGCTCTGCGAGGGACCACGGTGAACGGTTGGTGGAAGAAAACACATTCGACATCTGCAATTGTATTGAAACACTACTATGGAGAAAGAAGAAGTTAAAAGCCAAAAGTCCCTCTCCTCTCACTCACCAAAAGAACACTCATCATCATCCTCAACACATTCAGGAAAATTGACTGTTCGCTCATCAGCTGGTGCATCTTTGAGGTCGTCAGTGTCAAGCCGAGTCAGTATGGCTGCAGCACACGCACAAGCAGAAGCTCAAGCTGCCAGAGCCAGGCTAGCCTATGCAGAGAAAGAACTGAGCATCAAAGTGGAAAAAGCAAGGTTAGAAGCAACTCTTGATGTGCTCAGCCTCCAGAAGGAAGCGGACGCGGCCATGGCCAAAGCTGAGGTGATGGAGACAGCCGCAGCTCAGTACGAGGAAGCAGAGAAAAGTAACAAGTTCAGTTTCTTGCCCTTACAACCAACTACAGAGCAAAAAGTGAGTGAGTATATAATTAAGCACAGTCACAACAATGAGCCTTCTCAAAATATAGAGACTTTTCAACATAACTATACATTTCAAGAACCATACCAACCAAATGTTTACACGCCTTTCCATGCCAAACAAAAAATAAACGAATACTCCATTCAGCCACCAGATGGAGCCACGCGACCACCACTAAGAGACATAGGTCAACAGCCAAAGCAATTTTCAAGTCCAAACAGTGCAGATAACACTACCAGTGACCTTGCCAGGTTCCTAGCCAAAAGTCAACTAGTAACCGGAGGGCTAACTAAATTCGATGACAAACCGGAGAGTTACCTCAGCTGGAAAGCCACTTTCCAGAGCACCATCAGAAATTTGGGTCTTACAGCTAACGAAGAAATTAACCTACTCATCAAGTGGCTCGGCCCTGAGTCTTGTGAACATGCAAAAAGATTAAAGGCAGTGAACATCAGATTCCCAGATGCTGGTCTGAACATGATCTGGGCGAGACTGGAAGAATGTTATGGCTCACCAGAAGCAATAGAAAACTCTCTGTTTACAAGATTACAGAACTTTCCAAAGCTTTCAAGCAAAGAGCCTCACAAGCTCCGCGACCTGTCAGACCTACTGTGTGAACTAGAAGCGGCAAAACTAGATGGCTATCTAACAGGTTTGAGTTACCTTGATACAGCTAGAGGAGTGAGTCCAATTGTGGAAAAGCTGCCTTTTCACCTTCAAGAGAGATGGACAATGGTAGGGTCACGCTATAAAGAAGACCATAACGTAAGCTTTCCTCCCTTCTCAGTCTTTGTGGACTTTGTGAAAGGCCAAGCCAAAGCAAGAAATGACCCTAGCTTCATCACAGCTTACAACCCTCCTGTTCAGCCAACAGTCAGTTACAAAAAAGGAAAGCCAACTAGTAATTATGGCCAAAGACCATCTGTTACAGTGCACAAGATAGAAGTGTCAGACACATGCAAAGACATTCAAAAGGAATGCCCCATACATCACAAACCACACCCACTGAAAAGATGCAGAGGTTTCAGAACAATGCTGTTGGAAGATAGAAAAATGCTCCTCAAAGACAATAACATCTGTTATCGTTGCCTTGCTTCTACCACTCATCAAGCGAAAGACTGTAAGGCTACAATAAAATGTGAAGAGTGTGACAGCGAGAGGCATCTAGCAGCTCTTCACCCAGGTCCTGCACCACCAACATCGAAGCCTCCTCCATCCCCCAAAGAGCATGGCGGGGAGCAAGAAGTCACACAGAGCACCGACATTACAGCCACATGTACAGAGGTATGTGGAAACGAGATTACTGGAAAGTCCTGCTCCAAGATCTGCTTGGTGCAAGTCCACCCCAAAGGTGAGCCACACAACACGAAAAAGATGTATGCAATAATAGATGATCAAAGTAATCAGTCATTAGCAAAGACCGAGTTTTTTGACATGTTTGCAATACAAGGCACAACCACGCCCTACACACTAAAAACCTGCTCCGGTGTGACACAAGTAAGTGGCAGAAGAGCCTGCAACTACCTTGTTCAGTCATTTAATGGAAAAATTAGCTTTCCTCTCCCCACGCTTATAGAGTGCAACGATATCCCCAACAATAGGGACGAGATACCCACCGCAGAAGCTGCTTTGCATCACCCTCATTTGAGAGCTATAGCTAGTGAGATACCGCCCCTTGACCCACACGCTGGCATCCTGCTGCTGATTGGACGGAATCTTCTGAGAATCCACAAGGTCAGAAAACAAATATGCGGCAAGCATAACGAGCCATTTGCACAGAAGCTTGACCTAGGCTGGGTCATCATCGGAGATGTATGTCTGGGTAGCGCTCACAAGCCAAGCCAAGTAAATGCTCTAAAGACACATGTGCTGGACAATGGTCGCCCAAGCTATCTCACTCCCTGCAACAGTCGCTTCAACATAAAAGACAGCTTCACACTGAGCAACTCCAAAGCCATTTCCAATCCACCGCCACCTCCAAGCCTACAAGTAAAGACCACAGTTGAAAGCTTAGGAGAGACTGTGTTCTGCCAAACCAGTGAAGACAACCGCCTTGCACACTCAGCTGAAGACCTCATCTTTCTGAAAAAGATGGAGCAGATCTTCAAAGATGACACTAACAGTTGGGTCGCACCACTCCCATTTCGAAGCCCAAGGCGCCTTCTCCCAAACAACAGGTGCTATGCCCTAAAGCGACTTGGGTCTCTCCGACGCACGCTTGACAAGAAGCCAGATATGAAGGCACACTTCATTGAGTTCATGCAGAAGATGCTTGACAACAAACATGCTGAGCTCGCACCACCTCGCCCCAGAGACAAAGAGACATGGTATCTACCCATTTTCGGCGTCTACCACCCACAGAAGCCTGGGAAAATCCGTGTGGTGTTTGACTCCAGTGCTCAGTTTGATGGAGTGTCTCTCAATGATGTCCTGCTGTCCGGCCCCGATCTTAATAACACACTCGTGGGCGTGCTCCTCCGGTTCAGAAAGGAACCTGTTGCTATCACAGCTGACATCGAGCAGATGTTTTACTGCTTTGTTGTCCAGGAGGATCACAGAGATTACCTTCGGTTCCTGTGGTACAAAGACAATGACCCGACCAAGGATGTTGTGGACTATCGCATGAGGGTGCACGTCTTTGGTAACAGCCCCTCCCCTGCAGTGGCAATCTACGGATTGAGGATGGCAGCAAAAGAAGCTGAAGACGAATATGGAACTGATGCTCGCTACTTCATCGAACAAGACTTTTATGTCGACGATGCGCTTAAGTCTTTCTCAACAGAAGCTGAGGCAATTGATGTCCTACAGAGGGCCCAGAAAATGCTTGCTCTCTCTAATCTACGCCTCCACAAGATAGCATCCAACAAAGTCAAAGTTGTGAGTGCCTTCCCTCCTAAAGATAGAGCAAAAGAGATCAAAGACCTCGATCTGACAACAGACAAGCTTCCAGTCCAACGCAGTTTAGGTGTTATTTGGAACACCACATCAGACACATTCACGTTCGATGTTCCACGAGAGCAGAAGCCCTTCACTCGTCGTGGCGTACTCTCAACTGTAAATAGTTTGTTTGATCCACTCGGGCTCCTTGCACCTGTAACTATCAAAGGCAGACTACTTCTCAGGGAGCTCACCAGTCGCAATATTGAGTGGGACAACCCACTACCACAAGACATGTACGATGAATGGAGAAGATGGCAAGATTCATTGCAGCACCTTACAACCCTACACATTCCTCGTACCTACCTTTCCTTCTCCATTTCGCAAGTCACCTATCTAGAACTCTGTGTGTTCTCAGATGCTTCAGTAAAAGCTATAGCAGCTGTGGCCTACCTGAAAGCTACACATGAAGATGGCCACAACGAAGTTGGTTTCGTCATGGGCAAAGCCAGACTCGCTCCAACGCCAGAGCTCACCATTCCCAGATTAGAACTATGTGCTGCAGTGCTTGCGGTAGAAATGTCAGAGCTTCTCAGAGATGAGCTGAAGATCAAGATTGACAAAATCACATTTTTCACTGACAGCAAAGTAGTGTTGGGATACATCCACAACAAAAACAGAAGATTCCACGTCTATGTGAACAACCGCGTCCAGAGAATCAAGCAATCTTCTCTTCCTGAGCAGTGGAAGTATGTCCCAACTGAGCACAATCCAGCTGATCATGGTTCTCGCTCCGTGGCTGCAGAGAAAATAGAAAGCACAACATGGTGGTCTGGTCCAGCATTTCTTCTCAACCCCAAGAGTGTCGCTCCTAAAAAAGGCCCATTTGAACTCGTTGACCCAGATTCAGATGTGGAAATTCGACAGAACGCTACTGTGCTGGTGACTAGAACCACATCAAGCAGTTTAGGTTCCACGCGCTTTGAACGATTCTCAAAGTGGATCTCTCTTGTCAAAGCAGTAGCATACCTCCAGCACGTAGCTCACAGTTTCAAGTCCAAAGATTGTAAAGGCTGGCACCTCTGCAAAACAAGTCTCACAGAAGAAGCCTTAACTCAAGCTGAGTACACTATCATCAGATGTGTCCAACATGAAGTGTATGCTGAAGAAATCAAATGCATTAAGGCCAAACAAGATCTGCCACGCAACAGTCCTCTGTACAAGCTTAAGCCGATCATTGATGACAAAGATCTACTCCATGTAGGAGGACGCTTGTCACAGTCAAGGTTCACAAGTCAGGAAGCCAATCCTCTTCTGATCCCAAGAAAACATCACATTGCTACCCTGCTCATTCGACATCATCACGAAGCTGTCAAGCATCAAGGAAGACACTTCACTGAGGGAGCAGTGAGAGCAAGTGGTTTGTGGCTGGTTGGTGCCAAGAGATCCATCAGCAGTTTCATCCATAAATGCGTAACTTGCAGAAAGCTTCGAGGAAAAACAGAGCAGCAAATCATGGCAGATCTGCCTGCGGAACGTTTACAAACTGATCCCCCATTTTCGTATGTTGGCCTGGATGTATTTGGACCATGGGAGGTCACAGCACGCCGTACTAAAGGTGGTCACGCTAACAGCAAACGATGGGCAGTCCTGTTTACTTGTATGTCTACAAGAGCCATTCATATTGAAGTTATTGAGACACTAAGCTCATCAAGCTTCATCAACGCTCTTCGTAGGTTTTTTGCCATCAGAGGGCCTGCTAAACAGTTACGGTCCGACTGCGGTACCAACTTCATTGGCGCATCCAAGGAGTTGAATTTGGGTCCTGAAAAGACTGGTAGCACAAGTGTGGACGACTATCTACGTGAACAAAGATGTTCCTGGGTGTTCAATCCTCCTCACTCATCCCACATGGGAGGCACATGGGAGCGTATGATAGGAATCGCACGGCGCATCCTTGACTCTATGCTCTTGCAAGCAGGTAATCCATTACTTACACACGAGGTCCTGACAACACTGCTGGCTGAAGTCACAGCTATTATCAACGCAAGGCCCTTGGTGCCCGTCTCCTCAGATCCGGACGCACCTTTGATCTTGACTCCTATGACGTTGCTAACTCAAAAGACAAAGGCAATCCCAATTCCACCAGGAGATTTCACCAATGCAGACATGCTCAAACACCAGTGGAAAAGAGTACAAGTTCTTGCCGACACCTTCTGGACCAGGTGGCAAAGAGAGTACCTCAGCATGCTTCAGAGTCGTCAGAAGTGGCAATGCAACAAGCCGAACCTGAAAGAAAAGGACATCGTTCTTCTGAAGGACAAACAACTAAAACGGAATGAATGGCCCATGGGAATCATCGTGAAGACTCTTCCAAGCAAGGATGGAGTTGTGAGGAAGATCGAGGTTAAAGTGGCACGTGACAAGACTACAAAGACATTCTCCAGACCTATCTCAGACTGTATTTTACTGTTATCTCCCACTGTTTAGTTTATAGTGGCATTCTTAAAATAATGCCAGGCGGGGAGTGTATTGGAACTGTTTTATATCTTGTTCAGCCAGATCGCTAGAGGGCGCTAGTCGCAAATGTAGCAATAGATTCAGCCAGTAGGAGGCCAGAAGCAAACCACTAGCTGCAGAAGTGACAATCAGTTCATCATGTGTTGTTTCTTTTCTATCTGATGCCATCTACTCATTTCTGATCCTTTGAGCAACAATATGAGTACGTTTTTGTGTTTGATATCAATGTTTGGAGCTATACTTACAGCAATTTGTGCAAATTTGTTGCATCTTATAAACGCTAGGTTCAGATAGGATAATAAAGTCAGTTTAAGTTCTTGTTAGCATTAGCCTTTTATATTTGTATAGTATAGACACTGTTTGCCCTGTGTTTACTGAGTACTGTGTTTTGTGTTGCAGTTTCACACTTTTTTGCATTAAAGCCTGCCAAAATACGACACCTGCCTGTTCCTTGGAGGAAACAAATGCAAGGGAGAGTTTAACTGGCTGTAACACTCAATTAGGGCACGAGGTCACGTTGGGTGAAACAGTACACTAGTTAATTTTAAAGTTTTTCAGTGGTACAAAGGTATTCCTCACTTTGCTAATGTTTAATACATTTTAATTATTCACCATGATGAGTTTATAAGTGTTTTTCACAGCTTCCTGAGGCCAGAGTGTTTCCATCAGAGTAATGATAGCAAATATTAGCATGCGAATACAGTGCTCTACAATTAGGCAAGGTTAATTTATTCGTATAACACAATTCGTACACAAAATGGAGCTACTGTACATGATTTTTGTGAACTAGCTCATTTTAAACTATTTGCAGTGGTCTAAAGCTATACCTCACTTACCTTATGCATTCTGACCATTCTAATTATTCGCCATGATGAGTTTATAAGCACAATGCTGAGTCTCCCCTCCCTTTGCTCTCCATGCTAAGTCACTCCCTCTTCAGAGCGCTATCACACAACACAATCAGCGCGAATCAATTTTGTATCCTAGACTTGTAGACGTAAGCTTGTGGGCTGAGCATTGCACAGAATCTTATAAGCACAAATTCAGAGACGAGAGCGGAGCTTACAGTCACGGTAAAGCTAACAACTACTAGCATGCTAACCACACACTTCCTGCTTCCCTGAAAATAAAACACTTCGTAATTAGATGCAGACAGTACAGAGAAGACCAATTTTGACCTCAAGAGCTGCTTTTACAATATCTGTACTGGGACAAGATACATTTTGCTCAAATACATGGAAAACATCATTGTAAATACTTTCCATTATGTGAGTTCATTAGTCTGATTAAAATCAATTACAAGCTTATATATGTACACACACACACACACAATGTCACGACTTCTACTATAACTAGCTACATTTGGTGTTGTACCCCCCAAGGCTAAAAACATGGAAAAACAACAACTGCCATGGGACTCTACGAAGAAAAAAAAAGCCCCATGTTCACTGTATGGCTATTGTTTTTTATGGCAAATCAATCAATTCTAAGTGTGTTTGGGAATAACCACGGCTACCTATACAAGCACTGTATTGACTTTTACATGGCCCTTAAGGCAGCTTCCACTTTATTATCCCGCCTTGACAACCTGTCGCCATAAACGAGGTTAATTGGGGCGTCAGATCATATTTTTGCCTTGGGGTCTTTGTATCCAATCAAGCACGCTGTAAAACTGTTTATTTTTTTGACATAATTGAGACAAATTCAGTTTTGTGCACGCTTCTGGAAAATGTCCCGTTGTTCCCGTTAATATTCCGCAATTGTCGTACCTGTCATATGTAATTAATTCGTAGGAGATGGTGCTGGGCAATCCATACGTGAGTCCCCATTGAAGAATTCATTATTTTTTCCATTGATTTCATTTCAAACCATTCTTAGAGATTCTTTAGGTGTCATTAAGGGTTTGGATGCCACGGTGTCATGTACAGCTAATAGGGACGGACGGGTGAAAAATAGCAGGGCTGTTCAGTTCAGTCTGGTGAGTTGACACTAGGGGGTGCTAACATATCGACATATTGATATATCGTGATACTCTATGTAGCGATGCTGTATTGGTATCATTGACTACTGTAAGTGTTTTTTGGTATCTTTTACTAAATATTTTTTGACAGGACTAGTGTGGTTGCCCCGTCTTATTATAATAGTAGCTTTAAGTGTTTGTGAGGGGGAAAATTTAAGAAAAGCACAGAAAAAACAGGAAAATTCAAATCTTTGGAGTGAAGACGTTTGGCTGCTCATCCAATCTTCTTCAGTTTTGGTCAGATTACTGGTAGACACTGCCTTATATCTATCTGAAGAGAGCAGCTAATTACCCTGAAACTAACATATTTATTGTTTACAGTTGATAGATTTTCTTTTGTTATGGATCATACCCGGATGACTAAAGAATTACATAGAAAAAAAAAATACAGGAAGCTGCACTGAAATCTAAAATGGAATTACTGTAACTAGAAAAAATTCTATCCAAAATACAAGGACAATTTAGGCACAAGGAACACATTTTTCTGACAGTCTAGAGTTGTAATTTACTTGTATTAATCTACTCATAACTTTTGTACAGTTAGAGCCTTGTTAAGTTTATAGTTGCTAGGTAACAATTATAAAATAACATATCACATTTGCTGCCCATGTCCAACCAGGAAGTAAAATTATGTACACTTCTCTCTTTTTTAAATTATGAAAAACCAGAGAAATATTTTTGCAGGAAGACGTTAACATTTTTTTAATTAAATGGTATATTTAAAAGTGGTGTCCTGGATTTTTACAGTGTTAAAAGAGCTGTGTGTACTATAATCTGTAATAAGGCAAGTCAAATTTTGTTCAAATGCATGAAAAAAATCAGGTACAGGCTCTTTAAAAGAATGGTGTAATACAGCCAGTCCATGTGCAGGTTATAAAGACATACTATGGGCTATACATTCTACTGGAGAGAAGAAACAGACAGGCCATTTCCATATTCTTTTTAATGGACATGAAGGTGCCCCTCCCCTCTGTAAAGAGCATTCCCGGGATATGACTATACCTTTGCAACACCACTCTAAAAGATATGAGCTGTTATTATTCCTGGCAGTTCTCGTCTGTGCATTATGTTATTTGCATGCTAATACTCCCATTATAGCCAAAGCGAGGTGTGCAGTACAACATGTTAGAGGTATAGGGAGGTTGGTACGTCTAATAGAATATCCATAGTGATGTTTATGATATATTACATACAGTGTGGGGGCAAATTACAGAAGTTGGAGCTGGTTTGTTTTGTAAAAGTTCAAAGTGTAATTGGATTAGGATTGCATCTTTTGCAAATTTGTCTTCAAGTAACATAAGTGGCTAACACCACTCCACCATCATTTTGGTCATTGTTTTCACCTTTCCCTTAATTAAAGGTGCATTAAAGGTCATGTACTCAATTTTTTCCCCATGTATTTGGGCTAAATTTGCCGCAGTACAATTATATTGTATAAGCAGCTCGAGGTCAAAATAAGTCCATTGCCTGCTGTCTGCATCCAATTATAAAGCGTTTTATTGTAACATAATCAAGAAGGGCATGTTAGCATGCTAATTATTGGTAGCATTACCCTCAAGGTAAAACTGCGCATTGGTCCCTGAGAATTGTGAAACGTGCTTATAAATTCATTGTGGTGAATAATAAGGATACTCAGAATGCATAAGGTAAGAGGAATAACTGCAAACTGCAAAACTGGACCACTGCAAATTGTTTAGAATGTTCTGTCTTTCACATCACAGTAAAAATTAAGTACAACACCTTAGCAAACTATTCTGGTGTGGAATCAATCACTTGATTGTGTCCATAGAGATTTTATAGCTTTGCTTAGTATGTTTCACAAAATGGCATTAAATTAATTTGTAAACTTTTTTTTTACTCTTTAATTACCATGCATTGGTAAGCATTGCATTGGCACTTCCTTTTCACAGATCTGACCTGTAAATGAGCCTGGTGGTGTCACCAGCTTGTCCCAGATGGAGTATGTTTAATGCCATGCTGTGGAACATTCCAAGGAAAGTAATAATATCTCCATGGAGAAGAGCAGATGGCGGAATCTCCACTAGAAAAGTGTCCTACATATGTTTTTGTTGTTTGTTTTTTTTGTCCTCTCAGAAGAAGGTTCGTCTTCTCAAGAGTGACATAAATGTCAGAGGCTATGGCGCGTGGAAGTGCAAATTCAATGTTTCACTGTAACGTTTTTAACAACACGCTGCTCTGTTTACAAGTCCAGAGGAGAACAGTACAGAGCAAGATTACACGCATATCCCGTAGAAGTATGTAATGAATCCAGTATCCCTCGTTGGGCCAGTGAACGCCCAACCCGCGCACAACACCACAGTAGCGATCCCTCTCTCCTCCTTCCCTGTCCGGTCCGCGCACCTTTTGTCGCACCTCCTCTCCCCTCCTCTCCCCTCCTCTCTCACCCCTCACGCATGCAGCGCGCACGGGGCAGTGGTGTGCTGGTGCCGTCGGTAGTAGTAGCCTATAGCCTAAAGAGTGGGCTGGACCAGGACAGGACAGGACAGTTAACGGGACACATCACGAGGGAACCACCCCCGGCTTCTCCAAGCTCTGCGTGAGTGAGCGAGGGTGAGCTCAAGGAGAGACGCTGCCGCCTGCTGCCGCCGCTACTACCACCACCACCACCTCCTCTATCCTTTGGCTCCATCCACGCTGCGATACTCCTGCCCTGCGCTGCGCTTGAATGGGAGATGCTGACGCGGGGGAGACCTATGCCGTGTTCCTCTTCCACGCTCATTCTCCGTGGCACGCTGTAGTTACACCGTAAAAGTGTCCATTACGCACGCTTCTTCTTCTTGTTCTTTCTGAGATCAACAGACTTTTGCTGGGATTTGCAAGCCTTCTCGTTGGATCCCGGGATGATGTCTCGCTCTCAAGTCTCTACGCTCATCCCTCTCTACTTGGGTAAGTTGTTTTCTGCTGATGAAGCCGGTTTTTGTGGGATAAACCGTGCGCGTTTGACTGGAGATGAATGGAAGAAAAGCGGTTTGGTTTTGACGCACGGGGCAGGGAAGTTGTAGCTAACATGTTGGCGTTTAAACAGCGTAAATAACTACACTTTAGCTTGTTTTTCTGCGTTGTCGAGACTCGTAAAGTTGAGTAAAGCTTGCGTTATGAGGGAAAACTTGGGAGAAATCGTTGCACAGGCTGTTGTTACCTTGAGGCTACCTTTCTGGACCAATAAACAGTATCTACAGCGAGCCCCGGTTTAGCTGATTGAGCAAATTCTGAAGTCATTAGCATCACTTTGCATGCTTCTCAGGTCTTTTCCTTATGTTGAGTGAAAGAAAAAAGGGGAAAATAAACTTACAAACAGCTAAACAGATTTGGAAATAAAATAAAATAAAATAGGGATTTACTAAAAGGTTTTGCTTGGAAAACAGTAGCTTCATGTTTAATTGCTAATAGAAAAAGTTAGCTCCAAGAAGTTATATGCTATCAATTTACACTGTTACATTGTTAGCAAAACATGTATTGTAATCTTATTAGGCTAATTTACCTTCTACTTTAGGCTAATTTGTGGCTGTCAAGAAAAAATAAAATAAAAAGAATGAAAAAGACTTTAATAATATATATTTTTGGGGCTTTTGAAAGAATGTGCTACATGTTTGAGTTAGCTTTGTTAACTGAATTAGCTTTATGAGCATAACTTAGTGCTAACTTTAACAAACAGGCTAACTGCGGAAGAACATCTATATGAAAATAAATCTGTGAAAATGCTACGAATTTGAAGTTATAGCCTACTAGCGTGTCACAGCTTTAACAGTGGCATTTATTAAACTACTTCTGCACTAATCGCGCAATTGTAATCCTTCATTAGCTCCATTTTCATATTTGGTAACCTACACGTGCTGTCATGCTATACGTCAAAGTTGTTGGACAGTTGGAAAGGTTAGCCAAGATATGTTCAATTGTTAGCGCTAAGGCTATTTGTGAGATTACATTAGCATATTTCTTGTTAGCTATTGAAAAATCTAAATTGTGATTAAAAATTAGGCATTTCCTGATTCGGTGCGTTTTTTAACTTATCATCAATGCCATATGTCTTTTCTGAAGTGCATGCCAAACAAGTTGAGCATTTGTGGTTGAATTTTCGAGTTATGGGAAGCAGCTGTTGAGTTTTTAATTAGTTTGAAGAAATATGACAGCGCTGCAAATTGCATTTTGTTCCCACCGTAGGAACTGTCATAGATCTTGCTGGTAACTTATCAAATTGTATTGGCATTGTTTGAAAATTACTGCGAGGCTCTGTTTAAGTAGCTGGATGAATGTAGTAGCTTATGTTTGTTTGTAGCCTTGTATTTAAAGAGTGGGTGTTAGGCAAAATCAACGTAATGGAGCTTTCCACCATGTTATAACATTGTTCCTTCATCAAAAACATGCCTGAAGTAGTTCTATATGTCACCCATGCGTGGTTGAGTAATCTTGCGATCTCTTCCAGGCCCTATTCAAACCCTCCTTACAGTTAGACGTACGATTTTATCCAACGCTCACCCCACAAGCTTACGTCATCCATGCTCAAGCACAATGATTTTCCATAAATATACAAGAGCGGGGTACAAAACAATACACTACAACTTCACATACCTGATGCAATGTGCAGTAGTTTCATTAGTAAAAAAAAAAAGCTGATTGTAAGTTGATTGCACTCTGAAGGAAGAGTGACTTAACATGGTGATCTAAATATGTTATGGGTTAGCAGTTAATACCCCATAGAAGTGTAATACTGCCTCTTTAATTTTCATCATCCTTGCTCAAATTATTCTGCAGCAAGCCAACAATGACATCGATTTGTGTGACATATCAAAGAAAAACTCTAAGCAAAGCAGTTCATTCACTCAAAGACATTATTCTATTCCAAGGACATGTCTTTCATTCCAGTTTACTGGTCGGAAAAACGCCCAGATGTTGTTTATACCTCCGTAATAACACTTCATTTAAGCAGTACGTTCAAAGCCACTCGCGGTATCCTAAGCTTATGTGTCCCTTACGGAATTAATGGACAGTGTCTTTCAGCTTGAGAGCGCCCAACTCGCCCCCCTTGTCCGGCCTGTGGCATTGACGCATAACCCAGAGGTGCATCGTCAGCAATGTTGGATGTTTGTGCTAGCCTGAACTTCTTACAAGTAGCCTCTTTTGACCACAGCAAGAACACGTATTTTAGGGTTTAACCATGTTATAATGTTGTTCCGTCATCAAAAAGGAGTTGCATTTTGCTTCATTCATTTGTTTCATTAATCCTGTTTACAAGGCTGTCTTGTTTTTATCCTCAGAAATTACTGCGGTTAAATTTTCACTGGATTGTTAAATCAGAGGTAAAACTGAAGGTCTTCTGCACAGCTTTAAGTCCACAAATGACCCGTTCAAAGCATTTCTGAAACAAATTGCGCTAATTAAAACTGCTGCTTATCTCAGCATGCCATTCATGTTTTATTTTTTTCCATGTTTCATTCCCACTGCAGCCAGTAGGTGACGTGCTAACCCCAAATCTAAGTAAGGGATGTGAAACTAATGAGAAATAATGTGTTTTCTAAATGCAATATTCAAAAGATAGATTCACAAATGCTGAACCTGATCATTTCTATTAGTGACTAGACCCAAGAACACACAATTATTACAAAATCTGTGTTTTTAACAATAATAATTCTAGCAGCTTCCATTTGCATTAAATGTGATTGGCCCATTGAATGTTGTGATATCTGAAACCCAGCAATAGGAGATTAGCCTCTTAAATTCAAGTGTGAATGCAGCCTTATCTTCAGTGAATTAGCCTACTTACAAATTATTTATTCAAGGCCTTATCTTCTGGCTTGTTTAAATGTGCATATTAAGACAGACAAATACTAGTCATAGTGGTTAGTACTGATATGTGAATAGTAAATAGGCATTTGAACTGACCTTCTGCATGTTTCGCATGTTACCGCACATTGCTCTTTAGCAACGTTGGATCCATGCATGTTAGCTTGAGCTTATTTCATGTTAGTCTTACAAGGAAACAAGTTAACTCTGAACCAGAAAATGCACTCCCACTTCCAAGTGACTCTACACTGTGCTCCGTCAAAGGCACCTTTTTCTAAATTTAACAGTTGCCTCTCCCCGGACCTTCATCTGATATGGCTTTTTTTCAGCCTTAGCACGTGTTTAAACGAACTATCATTCCGGTGTTTTTTTCTGCTGCTACTTTCTTCCGTGTCTCATCTAGGACACAGCGTTGGGGCAAAATATATCCTGCATTAGCGCCTATCCCATTTCCCACTCTCCAGCCCCTGTGATGTCTAGCAGGTACTCGTTTTCGGCTCCAAATACAGAATCAATGAAACTTTGTGACCTTGCATTTTCAACAGGGAGTTAGAAATTTCGGATGAATTACAAAGGCCTAAAATATCGGGTGGGATGGCCTTACCAAATTTTAGGTATTATTATTGGGCCTCCAATTAAATATTGGCTTCAATCCAAAACAGCTCCCCTATTGGATTGGTTAGTTATGGAAAAGAACTCTGTAAAACCAGTGTCCCTTGCTGCATTGTTATATTCACCCATACAATCCCCTGCTAAAAAGTACTCAAGGAACCATATTGTTAAAATATCTCTTTAAGATTTGGATTCAATTCAGACGTTACTTTGGTTTGCAAATTTATTCACACGATGCCCCTTTAGCAGCTAATCATTTATTCCCTCCTTCTCTTGTTGATAAATCCTTTTTGAATTGGTCAAGTCTTGGAAAACGGACTTGTTTGTTGATAAGGTATTTGTGTCTTTTCAGCAGCTATCTGTAAAATTCTCTCTCCCAAAACAACAGTTTTTCAGATACCTGCAGGTTCGCAGTTTTGTTAATAGCAATTTCCCTTCATTTCCCAACTTACCCGAAGATTCTGCTATTGATTCTTTGCTTTTACCCACTTCTCCCTTGAAAGGGTCTATTTTGTTAGTCTATAATCAGATATCGGTTATTCGCTCAAATTCTCTTGACTCAGTGAAGGCCCTTTGGGAGGGAGATCTTGGTGAGACGTGGTCATGAATTTTAACACGTGTACATAAGTCTTCCATATGTGCTAGGCACAGTCTTATACAGTGCAAACTTGTTCACCGAGTTTATTATACAAAATCACGCTTATCCAAAATATACCCCAATATTTCCCCAACATGTGACCGGTGCCACCAATCAACGGGAAACCTTATTCATACATTTTGGCTATGTCCACGACTCTATGGTTATTGTACCGACATTTTTTCAATAATCTCAAGTGTTATTGACAAGAAAATTCACCCAAATCCTTTGAGTGCCTTATTTGGGATTTTTGTAGGGCCACCTTCTCTTTCCAACTCCCAGAGGAACTCCCTTGCTTATATGACCCTTCTTGCAAGGAGGGTAATTTTATTGAAATAGAAGTCCCCACAACCTCCATCATTTATACAGTGGCTCAGGGATATACTCTATTTTCTTAAACTTGAGAAGATAAGATTGACACTTCACGGCTCCTCTGATAGGTTTGCACAAATATGGCATCCACTGTTCCAAATAGTACAACAAATTAACTTCCCTTCTATTCCTGATTAACCCTTTTTTTCTGGAGGTCCTTTCTTTCTTTCCCCAAATTTATCTAGCTATTTATATAATTGCTCATCTCATATGTCATCTAGGTTCATGGGTTCTCACTTCAGTATGTATATTTATGTATATGCATATGTACGTGTATCTATGTGTGTATGTATGTATGTATATGCATGGTCAGGACAACTGACATTCAGGGTATCAGGGTAACTGCATTTTTTCTTTGTCATTTGGATGGAGAATGTTAGTGTGGTGTTTTTGTTTTTGTGTGTGTATCATTGTGTTATAAAAGGAGATTGTGCAGAATATCTTTTTACTTTCTCACTATTTGTGATATGTGAATGTACATTGTACAATTTCTGTATAAGCCAAATAAACAAATTTTGAAAAAAAAAAAAAAAAGAAAGAAATTTTGGATGAATTTCCCTACATCAATTATGAATGCTATCTGACTTAGATCCTCTATGTTCTCATGTTTTCAATTTGAATCTTGAGCATAGACTGTATAAAGAAGTGGACTAAGTGGTGCTACATCACCCATAGCGTTCAGTAGCTCCAATCAAATGAAGCTCGTCAAGGCTCGCAGTTATGGTGTGAATTTAGAGCTGAGTTCTATATTTGGAATTCTGACCACGAGTATCACAGCACAGAAAGAGCCAATCTGGAGACAGGCTGTTGAAGGTAATGCGCCTGTAGTTAAGTGCATGCTCCCTGCTAAGCAAGCGGTGCGGGCACTTAGCAACGCTGTCAATCAAACCTGTTGCTAACACTAGCAGGAGTGACCTGTGGGTTCGAAGGCATCTGATCTGTTATTATTGTTCATATTTTGATTTATGAACAAATTGGTGAAATAAAATACCAGGGTCATGTAGAGCAGGTCACTATGAACATTTAATACCAAAGTGACAAACCTGACAGCAGCAGTTACGTAGAGAGGGGCGACAGTTTTTCAATGTAAAGTGAATTCGAGTCAAAGTTGATGGAGCCAGAAGCGCGCCCATGATCACTTCCTCTTTGGAATGCGGCACCTTGCGGGTTATCTATGTCCATTTATATATATATGTTAATCTTCCTACACAAAATTGTTGGATTGCACATAACGAGAAAAACATCCCCTGCTAAATGTTTAATGTCATACTATGGATTTGTGGAACATTCTAGAAAAGCTTTAACATCTCCACCAGAAAAGTTACATAATGCATATTTAATTTGAATGTGTTTTATTCTTTACATAAAATGGTAGTAGAAGCTCGTTGTCTAATACGAAAGTTGGCAGTTCGAATTCCATCCAGTGGTTCCTCGACATAAAGCACTTTGAGTGTCTTGACGGTAGAAACGCACTATATAAATATGACAATATGCCATTTTATAATACGTAATCAAGTACAATTTTAGTTTATGTGACTCAAGAGATCAAGGATTATTGGGGATTGTTGAAATCATTAATTTACGTCAAGATAATACATTTTGAAGTCCAAAATATTGCTTATGACGCAACAATCCCACAGCAGAATTTCCGCCTAAATTACGATATTATTTAGAAACATGAGCTGCAATAAATATTAGAATAAATAGTTTTGCATCTATATAGAGTCATGAAAGCTATTTATTCAATCCTCTCAGTTCAAATTTGATCGTAATACAGAAAAATAACTAAAAGTACCCATGACAAATCTTGAATCCCCCAAAATGATCATTCTAGCTATCATTTATTGAACCATAAGCTGATATAGTATAATTATTAACCAAACACTGTTGCATTTTTTGCCTTGGCCTCCATAAAATTCTATTTATCTACCTTGCGTTGTATGAAGACTGATGGGCTTTGGCTCTGGAAAATCAAACACTTTCCCTTTGTTCAGGTTTGTGGTGTTATTTGGTCATGCCTTTCGCTCATGCTTGTTATTGACCTGCAAAGCTCACCAAAGCCAGTGTGAGGAAACAGCCCACAGTCTTGCTCTCCCCCCTGAGCTCCTCTGGGGCTCTGGTAATGCACGATGTAATGATACTGTACACACAACATGGGCAAGGATGAAAGTGGAGCTGCCCAATGGTTTCGCCTGATGTTTCTAGTCCTTTCAGTGAAGCCCAAGGAGCTCGCTTTGAAAAGAATGATGATGTTTAATAGACAAGTTTTAAAATTCTGTTTGATGCTACTTTCAGTGTAAGTTATTTGTGAGCTGGTTGTGAGTTATTACTGTTGTGTTCTGTAGACTATTAACACTGAAACTGTGGCCATACAGTATCAGTATCACACTACTGCAGAAGGAAAAAAAATGAGATAAACTGATGGATTGGTTTGTACTTTTTATTGTATAGCGACAGTAGCTTAGTCGGTGGTTGTCCTCTGGTCTGAAGGTTGATGGTTTGAATCGCGCTCTTGACGTAAACATCACTGGGTGAGTGTCAGATCCAGTGACCCACAGGTCAGGTGCGATTCCAACTTCCAAAGATGAATGCTGTTGTTATGTCCTTGGGCAAGACACTTAACCCACCTTGCCCCCAGTGTCTGCGTACACTGGTGTATGAATGCGTGTGTGAATGGGTGAGTGGTTCCTTGATGTAAAGCGCTTTGAGTGCCTTAAAGCTGGAAAAGCTCTATATAAAACTGTGACCATGTGACCATGACCATATAGGCTATCGGGCTCAAATCTTGAACAGAAGCAGATATTTTGTTTGGGCTGACCAGCTGACTAAGTATGCATAAAGAATATTTGCATAAAGCCTTATGTGAACGCTTAAGTCCAAAGAGGGTACTGCAAAAATGTGACTACACTGCTCTTTGGATTGTGGATGAGTTTGTACTTAATTCAAATTAGATCATTTGAGGGAAATGAACAAAATCGTCCCAGAAATACTGGCAAAGCTTATCGGCCATTGGTTTGTTTGGATTCTAACCAAATGGTATCGACCATGAAAAAACATGAAAAAAATCTCAAAATTTTCATTGCACCTGTGTTCAGTTTAAAGGTTTTGTCCATGACCTTTGCCCTCTAAATCGATCTCATTCTGGACTTAAGGCACCATGTTGCGAGGCTGTGTCCATTGAATACAGCTTGTCGCCTCTGTACGTCTTCCCGGGGTCACTGTTGTGTGGCAATTCTGTCAAATATGTAGCAGCCCATTTGTCATCACAGTGCCATGGTAACCTATATTAACCAATATACAGTTATTCAGCAGCCATGTTTTGAAAAAAAAAAGAAAAAATATATATTAGATATTAATATTATATTTAAATAATTTCCTTTTAGATAATACAATATTTTATAGTAATAGGTGTGAAATAAGCATAATAATTGTCAGTACTTATGTCCAAATGGTGTATTGACACACAAAGTTTATGTGTAAATCATGAACTGTGAGTTCTGTGTGATGCTGCTTGCAGATCTAATTGTTGCGCTACAACTAGAGATGCCTAACCATGGGCATCACACTTGTCCATAAAGTCACAGCCTCTTTAATCAGATGCAATATTAGAGTAAGTTCAAGAACCCATCACAAAAAAGAAAAAAAGAAAATGCATGTCCTTCCTCATGGCACTGCCCGCTCCATCCATTCCACCACCGTAAACTTCGTCCGCAAATTAAACCCAGCTGAATAAAACGCACTGGGCCACAATTATTTTTTCTTCTTAATGCAAACAGTTCGTTCTCTGAGAGCGCTGGCCCAGAAAGCTTTGAAACTAATGAAGCAACAACATATTTTGGGTGGTCTGCAGTCTGCGTTGTGCTGACTCGGTCCAATTCACCTCACCACCTAGGTATAAAGACTTCCAAGACATGCTGTGCGGAATGCGATTATCTCCCCTACAAACTGCCTGCTCTCCTGACCTTGAAAACAAAGGTAATTTTTTCTGCTCTCGAGAAAGATTTCATACAGTTAAAAATGCTTCTTACGCACGGACTTGGTTCATTCTGAAAATATAATGAAAATGAATGGATTTCCTAATTGTCAGAGACGGCTTGAATGACTAACATAGGAATCGTGCCCAGTGGGATGAAAAGCGAAAGAGGCTTTGTGTCCAGTGGGTCATGCAGAAATGCCACTAATGCCCTTCAAGCATTTAGTGGTTGAAGAATAATCTAATTCATATTCTGAAATGTATTTGATTTTGGATAATTATAAATATTGTAAATGGGATTCAGTTTTCAATGCATCTTTGAAACTCCAGGATCCTTCACGTTTGAGAGATGTTGGATTGAAATGACTGCTGGACATTACAATAATACAACACAAGAATAACATGTAGGGTTGATATTGACTATAGAAATTCTTGGTTATGACATTATCAATATGGCTGTATGATCCACCCATATATTTATCTTCATGATCCAGCCATATATTTGATCCAAAGTGCACTGACAAGTCAAGAAAAGTGCTAGTAAAGTTCATATTTTTGTGTGTAAAAGCAGAGTGAATTCACAATTAATTCCCAAATCTCTCCAAAATCTCCAGATAACTCATTCCATACCTTCTTCTTTTCTGCCGCTGTCCATATAAATAATTTAAAATATGACAAGGTATATTTATTGTCTCCCATGAAAGGTGCTGATTTTTACCGATTTCTTAATGTGAAAAACACAACTAGCTCATTTTACGGTTTGCAGTGGTCAAACGTTATTCCTCACTTACCTTATGAATTAAGCAGCTTAACTAGCATGATGTATTTAAATTGCTAAACCTTCAAAGAAAAGTCAGGACTAGTTCAGAAGATCATAACGAGGATTGTGTGATCACTATCTAAAGGCGATAAGAGGTAGATGTGCTAAATGTTTAACTGATAATTGAAGCTAAAAAAGAGCCTTGACAGCCAGCGCAGACACTGAACATTCGTTATTGCAGGTTTTTGTCTCATTCACTGAAATCATTTTGATATTAAGGGCTTATTAAAGGCACTGTACTTGATTCTTACGGTCTTAAAAACGCAAAAAGCAGCTACCCAAAGTTATTCCTCACTTACCTTATGCTATCCATCCATGCTAATTATTCACCACGATGAGTTCATGAACGCTTTTCATAACTCTCAGATGCTAGTGTGGAGTTTACCGCAACAGTGAAGCTAATAATAGCTAGCATGCCAACTGTGCACTTGGTTATTGGACAATAAAATGCTTTATAATTGGCTGCAAACGATACACAGCGTTCTTATTTTTACCTCAAGAGTCGTTCATACAATATATCTGTACTGGGGCAAGACTAATTTTGCTTAAATACATGGAAGAAATTGGTTACATGCTCATTAAGGAATTGTAGGCCTTATAGTTGGAGGTTTGTTCTGAAATTACAGTAAAATACAACTTCTTTCCTCTCTAGAAATGGATTGTTCTTCCACCACCAAAAGATTTTTTACTCAGAGTTTTCTCATTTCTGAAAACAAGGCTTTGATGAAAATGAATAGATCTCCTAATTATCAGCGACGGCCTGAACGACGAACATAAGAATGGTGCCCAGTGGGATGAAAACGAAATGAGGCTTTATCGTCCTTCGCACACTCCTTCCAAATCTATCCTTCAACCCGTTTCTATCTCAATCTATTTTTAGCCTACTTTTGTTGTGACCTTTCGGCTGCTCATTTTTTCATTGCCTCCTGTCCCGTTCACCGCAGAGAACTATCCTCAAAGATCAGGGGGAGTGTGTACCTCTGTGTCACCTGATATGGTCTCGTATTGTATCCTAGTGTGAAGCTTCATTGAATTGATCACACACACTACAATGAGCAGAAGTCACTGTGTTTACAGTCAGAGTTTAACTTTAGTATGAGAGGTTGAGGGTTCGATGACTGAACCCAAATCCCAAATACCGTTATCTATCAAGCATAAAGGCTCTGTACAGTTTTGCAGTGTAAGTTATTCTTCACTTACCTTATGCATTTAGAGCATTGTAATTACTCACCCTGATGAGACTGTAAAACATGTTTTTAATTGGATGCAGAAAGCACACAGCAGACTTCTTTTGACCTCAAAAGCTGCTTATACAATATATCTGTACTAGGCCAAGGCCAGTTTTGCTCAAACACATGGGGAAAAAACCCCAAAAGGGCACTGGGAATACCAGATGCCACAAAGGGTCAGCAGTAGCTCTAGTTTAAACTGTCACTGTGTCCTTGCCTTGGCTTCTGTCAGTCTACCCTAGGGCAGCTGTGGCTACCCCACCAAGTATGGAATAATGCAGGAAACTGTAAAGCTATATTGAGAGCCTGGAAAAGCTCTAAGACAAATGCATTATATTAAAATCTGATGCATCAGCTGAAAGTTAAGTTTACTTTGTACCTGCAAAAAATATGTGTTGGTTTTACTTATTTATTGTGGATATCTTGAAGGTAGTAAAAATCACATACAGCACCTGTAATACTACTAAAAGTATGATGAAAATTTCTACTAGTGCAAAGAATAGGTAAAATATAGTTTTTTCCATCATATATCAGATATATAAGTTGATATAGTAGGCCTAGTTGTCGTGACAGGCCTAGCCCCAATAGGTAGATCACAGCAGATTGTTTGAACGAGCTAGCTGGAAAAGTGTTGTGTCTTCACGATCCACATGCCAGCTCTTCTTTGACTCAGCAGAGGTTCACATTGGGCCATGGCGCACGTTGGCAGCCCCCCGCGCAGGTACCCATCACGTCACACTCTCCTCACTGTCACTACATCGGGACAGGAGGGAGAAGGGAACGCTGAGGGCTGTATTGGAGCTGATGTATAATACACTAAGACCAGTAGAGAGGAGTTTTGTTGTGGGATGTTTCTGCTGTTGTCGCAGCTTAAAGGGACTGTATGTGAATTCATGCCACCGTATGCAACCAAGGGAGACGTGACAGGAGCAAGACGGCGCAGAATGGGTGAGGAGGAAAACAATGTTACCTACATTACAAAACAGTGAATGTTGTTGGTCCCACATTTAAATAAACTATACAGAGCCAGCATTCTTAGAGTTAGATTTTTTAAAATTACTAAAATCACTTACTTAACCTGAGTTGCCAGTGTTTTAACCTGCAGATAGAGAACACATACAGGTTTTCTCATTCTCAATATGTGGACAGGCCATGCCTCATGTTAAAGCTCAGAACCCTCAGAATTCACTCTGAGCTGCAGAGGCTGCACTAGCACTGATTCATGATTGGCTGTAGGTGCTGGGGTTTACGTGGTGAGGATTCAGATCAGAGAGAGTCTTTTTACATTTAATCAAACTTGATTTCTGCATTGAAACTGGCAACCCAAATGTGACACTCGTGTGAGGTTCATTCTGCTTTCTGATCGGACAATTGTCTTGAGAAACAAAATATCAGATTATAACATCAATAAACAGCACGTAACATCCAATGTTTTTGTAATTAAGAATCAGCATTGTTATCAATTGGTGCCAAGATGCAATATCATCAATATCATGCAAAGTATACTTTATTGTTTTGTTAGATCAGATCTACTAGATGAGCAGTGTGATTCCAGCTCCCGCAGATGAATTCTATTGTTGTGTCCTTGGGCAAGACACTTAACCCACCTCGCCACCGTATCTGCATACACTGGTGTATGGATGTGTGAGTGGGTGAGAAGTTCCTTGATGTAAATCACTCTGAGTGCCTTGGAGGTGGAAAAGCGCTATATAAAAATGTGACCATTTACTATGTCGTCTGCATTTGGCCCGTCCTCCAATCCACTGGGAAACCAGTGGGTGGTACCAAGTATGGCCAGGTACCAATCTCCTGAGCTTGAGCAAGGTCATGACAGTATATCTAGATAGAGAATACTGCGATACAAATACAACGAGAACATGCAAACTGTGCCAATGGAGTTTCAGAAACTATTTCATTCAATATTTGTAAGAAGATGAACCACAATTTTGTGACAAGTTCTGAAATGTGATTCTTACATTTGTTTGTCAATTTATATTCCAGTCAATTCTACTGGACGTGTTTAGAATGTGAACTATAAACAGAATCGTGTTACTAAAATGTGAATCGCAAATCTAATCACCATCACTTCTGAGAATGCTTGTCAGAAACATTCCAGCTAGATATTTTTTCCTAAATTGTTCAACTCTAGAACCTACGAGAATGTTAAATAAAGTTACTGATTTCAAACCCAGAAGTATGGCCAAAATGTAATATTCTGATAAAAATGGATTCAGTGTCCTTGAGTCAGAATGCGCTGACGTTTTAATAATATTCCTGCATACTAATCGGAGCGCCTCAGATTATTTTTTTTCTTGACCTTAAAAATTTATTCTGAAAGCAAGTTTTAAAAAATCTGGTGTTGACTGGCTGCACAATAAACTGCTATCCAGTGGTCGAAGGTAACAAAGTGAAAGTAGAAAAGTACTGTACTTAAGTAGAATTTTGAGCACATTTTACAATGAATAGTTTTTACTTTTACTTCACTACATTTGAGAGCAAGTGTACTTTCTCTTCCAAGAAGTTTTCGAGTTCAAGCTTCAGCTTTGAGCAAACAGAAATAAATACACACACTTCATAAGAAAAATTAAGACATTGACTCGCATGCCTCCTATTGACCAAATATGTATCATTTTTGAATCAGTATCTCTACATTTAACACTTAACAACACTTGCGTGAAACATGTTTTACTCTTAAAGTACATTTTTAAACAGGCACTTAAATACTTTTACTTAAGGAGATCTTTTTATTTGATACTTTTACTTGAGTAATTTTTTACCTCAGTATTTGTACTTGCACTTAAGTAACAGAATTGAGTACTTCATCCTCCACTGCTGCTAGATAACTATACAATGTTACTACCATTGTAATTGAAATTGTATGTCACCTCTTACTTGGCTCAGCTTCCCTTGCTGTAAATTTCTTGAAGATTTGGAAGAAGATGAGACACACTTTTGGAACTTTGGAGCTATCAGATAACGTTAGTCCGCATCACACTGGAGACCGTTGAGACTGTTGTAAATTTGGGGAGAAATTCTCATAGGCTGAAAAAAGTTTCTAGTTATATTTATTTATATTACAGAAGTCAATGTGATAACTTGTCCTAGAATTCATCAAGAGAATTGACCAAGGCCAAGTTTGATTAAAATGGTTCAAACTGAAAGTGTGGGTGTCTATCTTTTGAAATTATGCTCAATCTAATAAAACTAAAATCAAAATATTATGACACCAAATATGTTTTATTGTGCAAAAAGCTGTCAGCAGCCAAATTTCTCGTCACATCACTAGCATGCAATTGCCTCAAATTTGACTCAAAGCTAAATACAAGTGCACATAATTTGCTCCTTCCAGTGCAACTATTGTTTTTGTTCCATCTGGCTGTCAACCCAGCACGGCGCGGATTTCTGCTAGCTGCCAAAATCTCAAAACAAGGTACGTTATCCGCTACACCAATTCGCCGAAGAGCTTGTCACTGTATTGTCTGGGCGCTGTAGCAGAATTAGCTGTACGTTTTTGTGTGACAGCTAGCATATGACATGTGGTTCTGTTCACCGTGTGTGTGGCTCGGCGAGTGAACGAGGGTTGTTTTAATTAGTGCATCGTAGCTCGACGGAGAGGGGGGCGACTTTAACCGGCTGACAAAAATGAGTGTGACACTGCCTCGGACCCTCCCCCATATACCCCCCGTCCTCTCCTCTTCCTCCTCCTCCTCCTCCCCCCTTACCGTTCATCACAGTCTGTCCGGCCCATCATTCTAACTCTGCGCTGGTGCCAGGCAGATGGTCCACTGCAAAAACCAGATGAGGTTTTAGTCAATGAGGAATGAATGGTAAAAACTAGAAGCTACGCATGTTGTAGACTAATATATGATGTAAATGAATGTGGGAATGCAGGTTTTAATTGACATAAGGCAAAACAAACTGAGGGACTTATTTGTATGGCAAGTTTGGTTGTAAATATTTGGCTTAAAAGCACTGTACTTGAATTTTAGGTCTTAAAAATGTGAGAAAAAAAACAAACAAACTGGCTAGCTCATTTTTAACAATTTTTATGGTCCAAAGTTATTCCTCACTTCACTCTAAAAAAAATCCTAGCATCCAAGTTATTCACCACAATTAGTTTATAAAGCACGTTTCACAAGCATCAGAGGCCAGAGCCGAGTTTTGTTGTCATTGTAATGCTAACAACTAGCATGCTAACGCTAACTTCATCGATCACAGATAAAATGCTTTACAATTAGATCTAAAGGTCTTAATTTGACCCTAAGAGTTACTTTTACAGGATATCTGCTGGGGAAAAACAAATGTTACTTTAGTTTATAAAGTAACATATTTGTAGAGCGACTCATTTGCAGTTCAAGGTTTATACCATATTGTCAATGTCAATAACAGGGCTTCACATTTTCCATTTGCCCATGCTGCAGTATTTCGGAATATTTGATCTTAATCTACATATACGCTATAATTATCTTTGTATATACTTTTTTTTTTTTTTTTTTACATCAAGTGCAAATAATGTGTCATTTTGTCAGTGCCAGTTTGCTGCTGAAGAAGACCTCATAGAGTGAATGGTTGATCCATATGTGTTGATTAGCCAATTATTTTGCAATGCACAGCTTGAAGGCAGGATGCACGTGTCAGTACAAGTATCACAATGCAAGCAATGTATGTTGTGTCTTGATATAGAAAGTAATATGTAACTGTGTGCAAGTAAACATTTACGATGAAAAATGGCTGTTTTTCTTTGCATACATGTTTGTTTTGCTATACGGTCAATTTATAGATTTTGGTCACAGTAAAAGTGGATGTAGATTCATGATTAATACGGTAATATTACAACAATATTGATTTAGCATATCAAGTAATGTACAATGTGTTTTATTGAACAATACAATATGATGAGCCAGACTTATTCACAACTTTAATGAGTTTAAAGAGGGGGTATTATGCAAACATTGTTAGCTCTTCAGAAACATGCCTAAAGAGGTTTTATATATCATCCATGCATGTTTCAGTAACTTTGATCTCTCCTGGGCCCTATTCGAACCCTCCTTATGGTTAGCTGTAAGATTCTGTGCAATGTTCAACCCACAATCCTATGACATCCACGCTCCCACATGACAATCCTCCATAAATATACAAAAACATGTTACAAAACTGTACACAACAACTTGACAAACCTGATGTGATGTGCAGTAGTTTCATTAGCGGGATGCATGCTGTCTGTGGTGTGATATTGCTCTGAAGGGGAAGTGACTTAGCGCAGAGGGGAGGGGGGGAGCGTCAAAAATTAAAGTGAAGCTTATAAAACAAAATGTTTCTTGGTGAATCGAGCATTTTCAAAACAATAAAAGGTAACATGGTGATCTATATATGTTGTGTCAGATGTAAAATACCCCCTCATTAACATCCATTGACTTGACAATATTAGCCATTCTTAGAAATTAGTTTCTGTATCTCATAACTACAATTGGGTCTATATATGTAAAGCCTACTGAGCTGCGTAGGCTACTTTTAGTAAATGTACCACCAAACTACATTCTGGTCCATTCCCCAAATAGTTAGCAGTTTATCACAGACTTCTCCAGTCCAGCAAGTCTAATTTCAGTCAACACCAATATAGATTTCAATTCAAAATCTGTTGTCAGAATACATTTTTATTTGAATATCATCTTTTTAGCAATACTTCTGGTTTTAAAACTGTGTAACTCTTCCAAAATTCCAAACGAGTAACTTTGATTAACATTCTCGTAGGTGGTAAGACTAAACAATTATATATATATAATAATAGGATTCTGTTCAAAGTTCTCATTTTAAATACGTGTAGAAGAATTGACAAAAAAGACTGAAATATGAACTGACAAACTAATACAAGAAATAGGGCAGGGTACAAGGTTAGCAGTTTTTCTGCAGGATAAGACAGGCTCGTTTGTTGTTTGTGGAGGAAAATTATGGTCCTTCAAAACTTGCAACATTGGCGATTTGCTAATTGCATTCATTAAAATTGCGATTAATCTTGCAGCTGTAGTAGGTGCATAGCTGTATACAACTATCTCCCTGCATGTAAATAGAACAGCCATAAAATATCCAAATGATAAGGCTTTGTGACAATCGAAATTGTTGGTCTGTCACTTGTCACTATTCAAATTTACATATGATAATTGGAATCTCGGAAAATTATGCAGCTCGAAAAAATTTAAAACTCACTTCTTGGACACTTTGCTGATATGTTCTCGCTTCATGCTCTTCTCAAGGTGTCCCTGAAGACTGGTTGGGATATGATAAGCGCTCCCAAACAAAATCTTTTCATTAAAATGAGCAATTAGCAGCGCATCCTGGAGGAGCTGTCATGTAAGTAAGCATACGGTTGCTGTGTTTAATCTGCACGCGGTAAACGCCCCGGAGCCTTTTGGCGTCGGCATAGATGATTTCGTAAACAGCCGCTGGCCTGTACGGATTGCAAAAGAGACTCCCTGTAGCGCGTGGATCTGTGTGGAAAAGCCGTAGACGTATTAGCAGTGACAGAGAAGGGGACCGTGCCCAAGCTATTCTGTGAAAATGAGGCAATTTTGTCACCCGCTATTTTCGGGATGATATCATTTAGAGACAAAAATCAGTGCGGAGCTGTATATTTTTTCCATTATACACCAAGAATTAGTTGTCTTTTCAATAGGATTTGCCAGGGTTGAAATAAAATAGGCATGGAGTTACAGTAACCAGTCAGAGAATATGTAGCAGTACTCGAGAAAAGTATTGACTAAACCTGTGTTGCCAGTGCCTTAGCCTACAGATAGAGGTCTCGTATAAGTTTTTCCTCATTCTCAGTATATATGGACAGATCATGCTTCATGTGAAAGTTCAGAACCTCCAGAATTTACTCACTGAGCTGCACTAGCGCTGATTAATGATTGACTCCTGGGGTTTAGGTAGTGACGATTCAATTCAGAGTCTTTTTAGGTTTAAACAAAATGGATTTCAAGCATTGGAACTGGCAACCCAAATAAAAAGACTCAAATATTCAAATGAAAATCTTACATACAGTTCCTTTTAAAAGTACACACCAAATGTAATATCTGTCAGCGTTGTATTTCAAAGTGTATGTTTCACCCATTCACATTACTGGAAACACACACATTGATTTAGCCGGCTGAATTGTATAATGTGATTTTGCTTCTCTCCTCTTACTTGCATTCAGGTGCGGCTCTTGTTCTCAGACACTCTGTGGACGTCTGCCAGTGTAATGCTTATTCATGGTGTCACATATCACCCACAGCTCGGAAGCGCCTGTTTTCTCTCCCAGCCAGAAAGTTTGATCAGCTGAAATCTAGGACTGGAGGCTTTTAGTCGATTAATCGGTCAGTCTCTTAGCGTCTTGATGTTTTAATCGACCAAAATTTGTATTAGTCGACTAGTGTTGTCACAGTAATATATTGATACTAAAGAATAGACTCTATACTGATGTAGATACACAAATTATCATTTTAAAAGCTCTTTTTTAGATAATATTGTACTATTCAACACAAAGTTACTATTACTATAGACTATTTATATATATACCCTGTTACATTAATTCTGATTAAACTCACGATGAAGCTGTTCAGGAAAGGCCAAATTTGATCCAGTTATGTTTTTTGTTTTATTTTTTTTCCAACATTGATACTTGCTTAAATGAGTATCAAGTTTTGATCATAGCTTTAGTATCTGATTTTCAATACTTTTGACAAACCCATAGTCGGCGAATCATTTTATTTAGATTATAAGGATTTATAAGGGACAACAGCAGAAAGGAGAAGTTAGTGAGTGAGTCAGCTGAAGATTTGATATTTGGTATATTTATATGTAATCATTCACAGGTTTAATCTGTCTTAAAATATTTCCTAGTGCTTTTTTATCAGCATAAATAGTTTGTGTGTTTTTGTGTTTCTGCATGAACTCCTGTGCAGGTGTAGTCTTGTGTGTGCAGTTAGATACAGAGCGATGTGTAATAGTTTTTTAAGAGCTTTTGTCCTGCACCCTTTTTAGTCGACCAAGAATGGAAAATCAGATACTAATCGATACTAAATCTAATATCGAAAGTAGATACTCATTTGAACAAGTATCGATACTAAAAAAAGTCACATTCACAGAACACAAATTAATCTTTCCTGAATAACTTTAGAATGATCTTGAGCTGTATCAGAACAAGTATAAGACACATAGACTAGTATATGCCCATGGACCTCCATAGAACCTACCTGGACGACCAAGGGATTACACAGATGACAATATAAAAAGTACTACGATTTAATGTTGGACATCACATTCTATTCTTTAAAGAAAGAGTGTTTTTCATTGGGGTATCGGAATCTGTAATGAGTATTAAGTCTATAAGTTTGAAGTTTTAGTATCGTGACAACACTATTCAGAACAGATCTAATTATTTAGTTTTTCTGGTATTTTTGTTTGTGTAAGTAGAATATATTCCAAAAAGATGTTTCTCATGCTGTCATAGAACAAAAGCAAGAGTTTACACCTTGGTTTGCGCTTGAGAATTGGCCCCGCTGTTCCGCTTTGCAGTAATGAGGACCATATGTTCCCAGTGTTTTTACTGCGAAATGTAAGCTTCGTGTTCATTTGCAAAATATTTGTCTTGCGGTATTAATTCCAGTCCTGCAGATTTATGGGCTGTTCGTTCAGGCATCAGGGTGCATTGATTTTGGAGGCTTGTTTCCACTGCAGTAGTACAGCACGGTGTTGGTCGGTAATGGTGAGATTTCCCAACGAATGTCATTCTGTTTTCTACACAAGGTTCTAAACACGCTCTTTGTTATGGTGAAGATGACAAAGGATATAACTTTGAGAAAAAAAACTGAACTAGTGCATTTTAAACTGTTTGCAGCGGTCCAAAGTTGACCTCTCTAGTTATTCCGAGCATCCTAATTACTCACCGTGATGAGTTTATAAGCATTTTTCACTAGGGGTGGACTGATATTTGCCGATACTGATATTTAGCTTTTAAAATCCATAGCAAGTACCTCAAATTTAAGTAAAGACTAGAGAATAGAAACTAGAAATTAGAGCAGTCATGGTAAAGCTAACAACCACTAGCCGACTAACATGCACTTCCTCTGATTATCAGGCAATAAAACACTGGGGTAAGCGAAATTTGTTTTGCCTCATCTATTTATAAAGCCTATTATTGTCCAAGAATCGAGAAATACGTGGTTAGCATGCTAGCTGTTGTTTTACCGTGACGCCAACACTCGATCTAGCTTCTGAACGTTGTGCAAAGTGTTGAAAATGCACTGTTTTTTTTTAATGTTTACAAAAGATCAGGTACAGCCCCTTTCGCATTTTACGCACTGCACTTTTATGTTTAAATGGCGCTCAGTCCTGCTTGAACGTGAATGGAACAAAACAGAAACTCATAGATTTTTGTTGAAGAAACTTACTTATTAAAAAACAAATCTATTTATTGAGGTTATAGGTCCATTAAATATTGACTTGCTTATCAGTGCACAGAGACAGCATTCACACCCGTTAGGCCGCTGGTGCGCTCCTTCTCATTAACACTCCTCTTGATCGGCGAGCATGAGGGATCAGTTTTGACAGCTCTGTATCAGCAGACGAGATGCTGCATTATTGTCAGTACCAACAGTCCCAGACAGTCTCCATCTTCGAAAAACCCAGCCAGCGGAATGCGATTTATTCCCGCTTTGGGCTGTGGACTGACTGATGCCGAGCTCTCCAACCTGACACTGGAAAATCAACGATATCTGATCGATCTGACAACGCCGCTGCGGGCTGTCGCAAAAGTACGCTTCAAAGTGGCGATAGGTAATTAAATGGGAAGTTATCGCAGATCTAACACGTGAATACAGTTACGCCACGTAGTTCATTATAAACAGCCAAGGGGGGTATAATTTGTTGGAGACGCACGGAAGATGAGATGTAGTGTCATAATTTCTATTTGCCTCATTGGGATTTTTTTTTTTATATCTGAAATTTTAAAACTAAATGAATACTCTAATTAATTTCAGTGATATCGATATTTTGAATTGTCTTATTATCATTTACAAATGTTGGTTCTTTTTAAAGGCAATAAGTTAAAGGTACTGTACGTGATGTTTACGGTTTAAGAAATGTGAAAAACAGAATTAGTTCATTTTTAATGGTTTATATTGGTCCTCACTTACCTCATGCATTCTGAGCATCCTAATTATTCACAGTGTTGAGTTTATAAGCAGTTTTTGCAGCTTTCAGACACTCCAACTAGCATGCTAACCTTGCACTTTCTGGTTATTGGCCAGTATAATGTTTTATAGACCTCAAGACCTGCTTATATGATATATCTGTTTTGGGGCATGTTCTGCTCAAATATATGGGAAAAAAATTGGGTACTGGCCCTTTAAGCTATTGTCTTTTTGAATTTATCCTGGGCAACTTTTAAAACCAAACTTTTCTACATTATTTTTCATTATATGTTCATTTTGATTATATATTTCATGTTCAGTATAGGGATTAAAAAAAAAAGAAAGGTAAATCCAGGATTTACATCATTACACACAGATTTAAATCAATTCAACAATTAATCAATATCCTATTCTTGCTCAACAAATTAGTTTTTTTTCTTTACCTCATTCCTTATAAATTGATTGTCTCTTTTGCTCATTTCTAACTCCACTTGAAAATGTTAACTTCGATATGTGTGAGCCATGAAGATAATAGGTTCATAAGAATCTTTTAAGACTCGAAACCACTTACAAAGCCGTCAAATCAAAAGTCATTACTTCACACTCCACGGAACAGTGAGTATTTTAGCCCGACAAGCTAACCCTTATAAAAGCAAATGAATTCTGTATTGATGCGTGCACGTAAATTGCTTGGTGTTGTAGATATAATTAATAGGCTTAGTCTTGTGTGCATGAACTGCGGAGGAACTGAATGATTTGTGGGTACTCGGGAGGGACTGGACGGTGCTATTAACAACCTCCAACTGGCCAGAGACTCAGCAGCACTGCGCCTATGCTTTTCCTAAAGAAAATGCTTATAGAATGAATCGATTCTTTTGTGTTGAGCAAAGGAAATCGAGTCACACATTAAACCAGGGTTAGGGAACAACAATGTGTATGAAGATGTTTAGCTAGTGATACTATGTTTGTGTAGTTTGAACTCTTTCCAGGTCTCGTCCAATGGGATTTCTATACGCACAAAATGTACAGTTTCTTCTTTGCAAATAGAAAAATGTTTTAAAAGGTAAGGTAAGGTTAAAGCTAAAACTACAACTATACCATACTACTCATTCTTTATGGAGATGGACAAGTTTTATGTCATACTGTGGAGTATTATAGCCAAAGGAACAACATTTCCATGGAAACAAACGGGTGGAGGTTCCTGCTCCACCTCAAGAGTCAGTAGAGGTTGTAGTGATGCAAGCCAGCAGAATTCTTAGTGCAATAATCACCAACCAAAAAAAAACGAAAAAACAACATCCTTTTATTTTAGTCTATATTTGAAAGAATGTGAGTTTCAACATTAAATCAAAGTACTTTATACATTGATTTATATTACCATGTGTAATTCCTCAGTCGTCCAGGAAGGTTCCATAGTGGTCCATGGGTGTATACGAGTTTATGTGTCTTTTACTTGTTCTGATACAACTCAAGATCCTTCTAAAGATATTCAGGAAAGGTTCATTTCTGTCCTGTGAATGTGACTTTTTTAGTATCACTTCGTATCTCATACTTTTGCCAAGCCTATACTGTTGTAAATATGCTGTCACCAGGTTACAGGTGAATTCTTAATTGGCAGATTCCAACATTCCACAGTGTTTTTTCCTCATATTATTGCATTTTGTCCTCTGCTCATCTGTTGTATCTCTGCCTTTTATTGAGAACAGATCTGGAGGAACATAGGTTAACCACTAACATATGGCCCTCCTGCCTGGTCTGATCCTTTGAAGTCTGCTCTCCGTGGTTGTACGCGTCAACGCTGGTGAACGTGCCGGTCCCATGCTAATACCCCAGCGAAATCCATCTTCTTTGGTCCAACAGTGAAAAATATAACCTGCCAATCGTCCGAGTCCAGAGTCGTCCATAACGCATTATGTGCCGCTCAATGGGTTAATGATGCGGTCATGCGGGCACTGTGCTGGAGACATGAGGAATCATCCCACCATAGCAGGACAAATGAGGGTCCATTGTTAGCAAACAAAAGACTCCAAAAGACATTTAGATCAAATAAGATGATAGAAGTAATTACAGAATCTTCTTTGTTTAAAGGTTCAATATTACAGGAAATTGACTCTTGTGAGCTTTAAGACCTCCTCAAAAACAGATCGTGTTTTGTTTCATTCAGTTCAGGTTTAAGTAACCCTTTATTATTAATTTATCTACATCTCAAAAGCTGAAAACGCTCTCTTCCACCTTGTGATGTCATGAAGTGGTAGTTTTCAGGTTAGCAGCTACTTTTTACCTTGTGTTCAACAGAGACTGGCAATCCCAGGGCTGAAATCATCTAAATGATTATACTGAGGGTGTATGGAGTTTAAAAACACAGTGGAGAACTTTCTGTCTTCCAGTGTTTTCCGAGTGTTTTCTGTTTGAGAGAAAAACACAGCCTAAATATGCAGGGATTGTGTGTTAAACGTGTGAATGAAACAAAACACAACTCCACATATTATAACATAGATCAGAAAATAGCGTAATATGGGCCCTCAGAATGTATTGAGACCACAGAAAACAGATTATGTTGGGTATTTTGCATTTCTACTAGCCTTTGGTCCCAGTTATACTCCGGTTTAATCAAGATTTAGACTTGGTATAGACCTGGCAACAAGTTTTTTCAGAGCTGCTGCGGGTGTGTCAGCGGACGAGCGTGAAAAGTCTTCATATCCAAAGCCTTCAGTGCTCTGTGGATCTTCTGTTTGTGCGAGAGAGGGGAGGGGGTGGGTTTGTGTCACCGGAGGAGCGCTACTTTCATAAATACTGTAGTAAATACAACCATGTGTATTGTCCAAGGGTTTTTGGCCATTTTTTCAGACGTTTTTGTGTGGGTTTAGCTGCTGAAGTCTGGCAACCCTGTTTGGTATATTTCTATTCAAATCCAGATTTAGTCTTGGTCTAGACCTGGTTTAGTTCCAGTATTCTGTCTGGTTTATTTATGTCCCTGTTCCTAAACTTCATCCCCTTTAATGACCAATTAGAGCAGACAATCCCTCTGGACACTATTTAGCTAGCACCAACCTAATAACAAACGGCATCCGCGGTTTGTGGATTAGCGCATGTGCAGAGTGTCTGGGTATATCAGCGCCACTTAACTCAAGGTTTAGTCTCAAGTTTTTTCCCTCTTCATCCTCTCATTGAATACCACAACACACACACACATCTATACCACAAACACACACAAACACACTTCAATATTCAAAACAAGATCATCCAAATTCTAGGCCTGTCAAGATAATTACTATCGACTTATCATTCAATATATGATGTCTGGAACATCATTTTTGGGGTTCAATATTTATCATTTCTTATTACTAGTAGGGAGCTTTATTGTAATTTTTCTGTACAACAAAAAAGATTTGAGCTGCAGAGGGTTAAATACATAACATTTATGACTCATAGATACAAACTAAATGTACTTAAGTATTTAATTGTGGTATTTATTAATCACAGTTATGTTTTGTTTTAACCATATTATATATTTAGAATATTTTTTGGCGATAATTCTACTCTGGGGTAATTGTGTCAGTGGCATAAATTTGTTCCAACATTATCATTTATCGTCTATATTTTCTTCAACAATATATCGTACTTCAAAATTTGTTATCTTGACAGGCCAAAAACCAAACCAAATACCCTCCCATTCCATCTATGCCTTTCTTTTCTTTTCCTTCATTACAACATGATGTATTCTTTCACTTGGCCTTGCTTAAATAAACGGGGGGTCTTTCATTAGAATACCGTAGATTGTAATTTTTAAGTGCTATTCCGCTTTGTCAGTGCCCTTATGTTCCTCCCATGATGTTAAAAACAAAGTGTAACTAATGTTAATTACACCCACTATCACCGAGTCATTAGCGGTCCCCCTGAGCTTCGTGCTAGCCTCACTTTAGCTCAAACTAAATGACTTCCTGATGTTAGCGGCTAATGCAGGTGCTGTTATTCCCTTGTTCTCTTTTGTTTTTGTCATCAGTTGTCTCACCATTGTCTATTCCTGGCCCCTGTACCTAACTCCTCGCACGGGCTGACAGGCTAACAGCAGTGTGCTAGGCTTGAAATAAAAAGGGATGAAAAACAAAAGGTTGCTATATAGCTGCTGTGGCTGCTGGGAAATGTGGCGTTTAGGAACAGAGGTGGCAGCTTGTAAAAAAGAGACATATTGTTGTTTGTACAAAGCCCGCCTGTGGTAAAAATGTGACAATGTGATATAAAAACTGCAGGCTTAGGATTTCGAATCAATATCTGTCTATTGTGAGGAGGAACAATACAAGAAATCCACTATAATGTAATGCGTGAACAATAATGCGTTCTCGTTTAATCCCCATGACTACGGCGACTGACATTGATTTTACTGTAATTTTGTACTTTTTCGCTACGATGATTGTTGTACTGATTTTTACTGTATTACATTTTGAACTATGTAGTACACGGAGGTGTCGTTTTTCAAATCTATTTTACAGTATTGGTAAGTCCAGTTCAGTACATTATACAGTTGTCTCGAACCCCCAGAACAGCTCTTGAGGTCAAAAAAAGTCTGCTGTGTACTGCCTGCATCTAATTATAAAGTGTTTTATTGTGTGAGAATCAGGAAGTCTGCGGTTAGCATGCTAGTGTTAAAAAAAAACACTCATAAACTCATTGTGGTGAATGATTAGGATGAGGAAGTGAGAAATAAATTTGGATCACTGTAAACTGTTTCAAATGAACTAGTTCTGTTTTTCATGTTTTTAAAGATGGTAAAAAATCAGAGACGGTGCCTTAAAGTTGCATAAGCAGATCTTACATACTGTATTCATAAAAAAGAAAGAAAAAAGAAGTACTGACTGTAAATAAATACATCACGTCACCTTTATCTATGTAATTATTTTATGATGATCCAAAGCAAATATTTTAATTAGCACATGGTCACTTAACCCTAAATACGTAATAAGTAATCTGCAACATGGGATGTATGAAAATATGCGAAAAAAATAAGAACTTTTTACTGAAACAAAGAACTTTCCTGATGCTGGGTAGAAAACCTATACTGTCAAAATGGGTTGGTAATGATGCCAGTTTTGTCCAAATGTGGAAGCATTTGGAGATGGTCACTTTAAAACAGTTAAGATATTGTCTCAGTGGTAAATCCAATCTCTTACAAAAATGGGAAAATGCTCCGAAAAGGGTAGTGGTGTAGTTCTGATTGTTGTTTCCAGCTTGTTGGAACAGCTGCATTTGAGTTAGAATTATTATGCTATTAATTTGCTGATGTAACATGCTATGTTATGCTATTGTTCTTTGTTTTTTTAGTTTAGTTTTTTTTGGTGCATTTGTATAAAGCAAAACATGTTCAATAAAAATAATGAAAAAAAAAAGACTGAACTGAAAATATGCAGTGACGTGACCTTAATGTAATGAAAAATGACATAAGCACATACAGAAGTGAAACAATACCCAAAAGTGATAACTATTTATTTATTTTATTTATTTACTGTACCTGATTTCTACCGTGAAAAAACTGTCTCTTGTTAAACGGTTTGCAGTGGTCCAAAGTTATTCCTCACTCATCTTATGCACTCTGAGCATCCTAAATATTCACCGCAATGAGTTTATAATCACTTTTCACAATTCCAGAGACACAGAAAAGCTAACAACTGACATGCTAACTGCGGACTATATGCTAACTTCCTGATTATTGTACAATAAAAAACTTCGTAATAAGATACAGACAGTACACAGTGGATTTATTCAAGAGCTGCTTATACAATATATATCTGTAGAAAGACAAAGACGAATTTTGTTCAAATACATGGGAAAGAATCTGGTACAGGCCTTTTAAAATCAGACCACTTCCCAATCTGAATTTCTTTGATGTTGGCATTGTGTAAAATGACATGAAATAATGAAATACTTTGTCACTTATGTTGTTACCAGGCTAAACATCAGTCTGTGAACCCTGTCTGACAGATCCTCTCATGAACACTTTCCACATGGCTGCACTCCTGACGCCGCACAAGCTACTGTTAGCATTAGCCGTAGCCAATTAGTGTCTAGACATGCTTCCTCTGTGCGCTGCTTTACAAAACTCCTTTTTAATGAACCACTATTTCTTCAGCTCTTTCCAGTTTGGTTCATTTCTGGCCAAAGTTTAATTTGCAATGTTATACAAAGGCACGACACTCTAGAAGGCCTGCCAGCAGAAAGGATAAAAAAACATCCAAGAAAGAGGCGAAGTAAAAATTCAGGAAAGTGCATGGGATAGTTCAGTAGAAATTTGAAAACAACATAAAAAAATAAAATAAAAATATATATTATACAATAGATATCTGGATGCTAGGGTAAAAAGATAATAAACTAGGAAATACAAACAAGTTATTTGGATGAACTAAGGCGTTATAATGTTGACTTCAAGCAATTTGAACATGGAAAATGCTGTTTTCTTACTGCAAATATTTAAAATTGAATGGACACAGTTAGCAAATCACAAAAGCTGCAATTTTTTAAGCACCATAATTTCATTCACAAAGTATCCTGTTTTATTCTGCATAAAAACTGCAATTCATTACATTATACATTGTACATTGTCTCAAACACAACACAAAGGCCCCGTTTGTCTTTCCCCTGTACATACAGTATACAGGTCTGGGAATCAGGAAGTGTGTGGGTAGCATGCTAGTTGTTGTAAACGATTAAAAAAAAACAAAAAAACACTTATAAACTCATTGTGGTAAATGATTAGCGCACTTGGAATGCATTTGGTAAGTGAAGAACAACTTTGGACCACTGCAAACCGTCTCAAATGAACTAGTGCTGTTTTTCACGTTTTTAAGAAGGTAAAAATCACGTACAGCGCCTTAAAGTTGCATAAGCAGATCTCATATGCATATTCATAACAAAGAAATATTGACAGTAAATAAATATATCATGTCACCTTTATCTAATTATTTTGTAATGACCCAAAGCAAATATTTTAATTAGCACACAGTCGCTTAACCTTAAATACGTAATAAGTAACCTGCAACAAATCGTTCAGTATGTAATTTAGAAAACATCACTATATCATTTTTAATTTACTTCTGATAAATGTATTGGTCTTGTTTATACAGGTGTTGTTTGCGCTAGCTGTCACCTACACACCATAGCTAACTTGAGCTAATAGCAGCTGTCTGGTCCGGTGTTTAAGCCTTAACACCTGACACTATTGTCGGCTTCATCGACGCTTTGATGGCCCTCCCGTGCTGCGCCAACCCTCCGCTCTCTTACCTCTTGTTAATTTTAATGGAAAAGGTCAGTCACACCCTCGGGAATACCGTTTTGTTCCTGACTGCCGACACAATCTGTGACCTTAAGCTTTTTCCTATCGGCAGTCTCCAACCCACTGAAAACCACCATAAACAAATACTATTTTTGATCTAAAATTCCTTTCTACTTCCTCTGTACTATCCAAATCTCTTTTCACTCCAGTGTGCTGTGAAATTTGCGGGACAGCTAGCCAATTAATTTCCCGCTCCTGGTATGTCAGTTCCATCGCGGGTAGTCGGCATTACTGTTGACATGTTGGAGGGAGAGTGGAGGGCGCTTGTGGGACGTATAGCGCGCCTCATTCTGGAAAACGTTGACGGATAGCCCCATGTGTGCATTCGGGAAGGGCCAAAGAAGTAATCCATTGGAAAGCATATTTGTCGCCTTTAGCGCTTAAGCTATCAGAAAGCAAAAAATAAATAAAAAACCATCACTGGTCAAGGTTTGCAAGAACGCTGTCAGTAATTTTCCTCTTCAATGGGATTATCGCTTTGAAGATGAGAAAAAATTGCGAAGAAGTTTCGTGCTATTTAAATGTTTGCATGCTCCGTGAGATCTGACAGCTTTGAAATGTCAATGCAACGCGGAAAAGTGATGTTTACTCGAGAGAAAAATTATAGGATAAGACCACCGTACAAGATCGTTCAAAACAAAACTTCAAAAGATTACTGTGAAAGCTAGCGCCTTTAGCCATGTCGGTAATAATGCGTTGTCTGGTTTTGATCTAGCTTGTTTTACTACTTCTATCAGTGCTCTTTGCTAATTGGGCTCCGCATGGCTGCTCCGGAGGTACACGGAGAGCTTCAGTGCTTTATTTACAGGCAGTGGCTGTATTTTTAATCTACTGCCTAAACACGTGTCTTTAGGCTCTCAAACATGGCTGCGTCGCTTCCTGTACTCGTAACATGTTATACAGGGAAAAAGGGTCTGCTGTTGAGTTGAATCAGGGTATTTTTGTGTAGACCTAAACAAAGCATCCTCTGCAAACTTTTAAAGAAGACATATTCTGCTTTTGTCTGCTATATAGTGTAGTCTATGACCCCTTTGGATCATTATGTTATGCGTTAGACATTTTATATCACATTATTGATCTAAAGGGACTTATTCAAAGAAACGAATCAGCTGATTTTTTTGAAAATTGCGTAGCACAATGGGAGCCCTCGTCGCCGTAAATATCATTACGACTAAGTACCGCATGCTGTCGGCCCCTTCTATAGATAGCTGTAGCTTACACTAGCGAGCAGCTGAATTTTTTTTTTCGTGACAAAATGACTACACAACATAGCTGAACCTTATGTGTATCACCAATTAAGAAAATAAACCTGGAGAACAAAGTAAGTACAGAGCAGAAGGTGTGTACCGTACGGTGGCGGTTAAAACAAGTAGATCAGAGGACGACGTCTTGAATGCAGGAGAATAAAAATGACTAAAATATGCATGAATCACCCAAAATTCCAACTTTGAGTGGGTAAATGAGAAGAGAAAACAATTATAACATGGTTAAAAGCTCTGAAAAGTCGATTTTGCAGAATAGGTCTCCTTTAATTTGATGTGACAAGAATTGACAATGGCTTCTGGCTGGTATGGTAGCCCGAAATGTCTTGAATTCAAAAGCAATGTTCAGATGACTGATTTGAAACAATGTGAAAAGTGACATTTCCATCCCAAAAATCTCATTTTTGAATCACATTTTAAATGATAAATGGTCACATTTTTATATTGCGCTTTTCCATCTTCAAGGCACTCAAAGCACTTTACATCAAGGAATCACTCACCCCTTCCCTCACACGTTCATACGCCGGTGTACGCAGACATCGAGGACGAGGTGGGTTAAGTGTCTTGCCCAAGGACACAATGACAACATTCATCTTTGGGAGCTAGAATCACAACCTATGGGTTTTTACATCAAGAACAGGATTCGAACTGCCAACCTTCAGATCAGAAAAGAAGCACTATATCACCTGAGCTACTGTTGCCAGTTTTTCAACACATTGCCTCAGTATGCAGTTTTGCAGTTTTTTTAATTAGCAGTTTTATGTATCTGCTTAAACATACAGTGTTTATGGTGCTAAACTTATGTGAATGAAACAAAACACAACTCCAGGTATATTTTGATGAGGAAACATTACATCATAGATCAAATGGTGGAATATGGGCCCTTTAACATGTACACGAGGACCACGTTACCATTTTCAATAGCCACGATATGAGGGTGTACTTACAAATCACACACACACGAGTCAATAAGTTATACAAATATCATTACTATATTAATAAGACTGTCTAATGGAGTACACAGGCAGGCGTATTAACAATTAAATATGACATGTTTTTATTGAAAGATTTCCAAGGCTAATGATGCGTAACTTCGGCTGTGCATTGGTCTGATGCTAACACGCTAACACGCTAATTAGACCATTACGACGCCTAATTAGAATGTTTATTAATTGCGTAGTTGTGATTGCTATTATCTGAGCGTTAACAGTTAGCAATAAGCGACTTCAACCCCATCGCTGAACTCAATTGTCTTTGCTGCAGCTCGGACTTCTTATAGCTATTACTTGAGATGTGTTTCCACCCCGAGCCAATTTGTAGCAACTTGCATCAGACATTACAAAGGTGTAAAGTGTATAAGTTTGAACGTTCGCTTCATTATCTATCCCAAAGCACTTTAAATTGGCCAATTGTTTCATTTCCAGTCTACTATTGTTCCAAAAGTTTGCAGGTTTAGCTGTTTCCCAAGCTTTATTAACTGATGAAAAGGTTTTGTGGGAGAACTTTATAGAACTTTTCTTATAAATCTGAAATATTCACTATTGGCTAATCCCCCAGCTATGTACTCCTGACTAAGATAGTTCTACATCTGCCATTCAAAAAAAGGTCAAGAAGAGGACTCGCAGTATTTTCTCACAATATTTTTGCTATGCTAGCTCGAAAACTAAAAGTAGAATTTGTTATCAGAACATTATGGTTAAAACTACTTTTGGTGATATAGTAGAAGTTTGGATTTTATTGCACTATTAAGTTTAAGGTATGGTTTAGAAATGATTGTTATCTTCTGTTAAAATATGTTTGAGAACGAGGAAGTGACTGTTGTGCACGCAGATATTCAATTAGCCAAGAACCAGCCGCAACGTGTAATTGGTCCAAAATATATATAAAACACATACACACTAAATGCTGATGTAAAACTGAGTAATCTTGGGCATGTTATTAGAAGGTATTAGGTATCAACTCAAATGGCATTGGATTGAATCATTTGGTATAAAATTGGAGCTAAAAAACCTTAAGCCAACTAATCATCAGTCCCACAATTCAAAATATTATCGCAAAAAGTGATAAGTAACATTTTATTTCCTATAGTTGGTTAAATTGAAATTGGCGAAATGATCATGATCTATTGTCTGCGTTGTATTGTCCAAAACCATGCAAGTTGCTACTCTTTTAATAAGTAGTGTTCCTAGACTTGCGGTATTAGAATTGCATTTTTTAAATTTTTACTTACTGTCTCTATTCTCCAAGCATTGCCTCATACACTTTAGCTCATCACCTATTTGTATCTCTTTCCCGTACTATTAAGTAAACCTCCGGGCTTAAATTGGCCGTGCGGCGCTATGCTTACCCCCCATTATCCCAACAAAGACCTTTCTGTGAGTTCTTTGTGCCTCCATACGACAGCTAACAGTGTACGCCGCTGTCCAAACCGGTTTTGTCAAAGCCGAGCGCGCCCAGCAGAATGGAATTGGGAGTAAACAAGACAGATGGCTAGAAAACTCCCCCAGCACTAGATCCACCCCAACTCTGAGCAAAGACGCTGTGGCGGTATGGGAATTATCACCACCGCATCTCGAATGAATCAGATGTTTTAGAGTAAGGTCGGATTTCTCTGAGGTAAAGTGAAGGTTGTGAGCTTATGGTGCATTAAAGACAGAGGTGAGTAAAGAAGCCCAAAATAGGTCTAAGAGGTTACTTGAGTTAGAGTTAAAAAAAAGTACTTGAGACAACAACTACTCAAGTAAGAGTAACTGTCAGGAAGTAACATCTGATTTATAATTAAACTCAAAAATCAGAAAAACAACATATCTGAAGGAGAGGTGCAAGAGATACAAATGTTCAAATCATTTAAAATTGTCAACATAAAGCTCTTGTCACTTGTAGACTTACTCACAGTGGGAAGAGTAACACTTTTACTCAAGTAGGAATACCGTTTCTTCAATAAAAATATTACTCAAGTAGGAGTCTAAAAATTAAATATCTTTTAAAAGTTATTCAGTTACACTACTTGAGCAAGTGTAACCCACCTCTACTACCCACCTCTGTTTACTTGATAGATATGATAGTTGAAGGGAAGGTGAAAATATATATTTAAACATTTTGTCCATTACCTCATTTTAAAACAGTCCTGGAAACTGGCAGGATGGCTTTTAACAGCTCTGAAGTGATCAGCTTTAGGCTTTATCTTTTGTTCAGTTGTATTTTAAAAACAATTGAACAAAAGATAAAGGCTAAAGCTGACTATGTATGGTTTATTTAAATCTGTCTAAACTTACTTAACTTTTTAATAATTGTTAAAATGTTGTGTTCCCTACTTTTCCCCCATGTTGGTATTTGAGTAAAATTTGTCTTGACCCAGTACTGATGTATTGTATAAGCAGCTCTTGGTCAAAATAAGTCCGCTGTCTGCATCAAATTCAAAAGCGTTTTAATCAGGAAGTGTGTGTTACCATGCTAGTTATTAGCAAAACTGCAAATTAGCAAAAAAGTGAAAAGCGCTCTGAAAGTTGTGAAAACCATCGTGGTGAATTAAAATGCCCGGAATGAATTAGGTAAGTGAGGAAAATGAATCGTTTAAAATGAACTAGTTCTGTTTTTCCCACTTTTAAAACAGCAAATGTTTTGGCTTGTACAGACTTTGTAACACAACTTTTTTGTGACTCTAATTCTCATCATTTAGGTATTCTCACTGTAGTTTGAAAGAAACAAGATAAGTAACAACATGCAGCTCACACACAAACAACACAAACAAGCAGAGATCTTCTAACGAACAGAAAGTGACTGTTGACCACCCAGAGTGCGTTGCAGGACACACGCAGTGCATCTCCAACATTCTATAGGAGGGCGCGGTAAAGGGGAGAAGGAAATTTAGTGTATCGGCCATGGCGTCTCGAAATGCACACACAAGCATCTATAAATTATGCAAATGGCTGCTTTCTAATCAATGGAACTGTTTAGGCTTGCATAACACAGGCTAACATCGACTGTCAGTTGTTGGGAGGGCAGGAGGGTGGAGTGCGTGTCCCACTACAGATCTGTGGAGAAGAGAGGGGGGTAGGGGGTGTATAGGGAGTTAGAACGAGAGAGTGAGAGAAATAACTGATATTTCGCAGTGAGATCAAGTTTGCGGGTTTCTGCATGTACATCTATGGAGGAATGTTCAGCATGGTGACACAATGCACTATTAGCAAACACACAGCAAACGCCAGATGAGTTATAAGAAGGAAACAAAAAGATAAAATGGATTTGAACAACTAATTTTCAGGAGCCTGCAATCAATCGTAGTGTTCATGGTCTTTTTAGATGTTTGATTTTAACAAAAAAAGGTGAGTGACTAACACAAAAACTGTTGGCTAATGCTAGCTAGCTTGTGATTGTAATGTTATTTGAGAGGGACCCGTTTAACAGCACAAAATCAGCTCACCGGTTGTAGTTCCAATTCTTTATGGTCAGATTGTGTTAAAACAAAGCTCAGGTTAAAGTCTAACTTGAGTAACAGACTTTCAGACAGAGCAGTACCTCCAGTTTGCTTCACCCCTCCAGGGAACGTTGATGGCATTAGCAGCAAAGTATCAATAAAAAAGAAAGGAGAAAAGAGAGAGGGAGGGATTGAGAGAAAGAGCGAGGGAGAGGGTGGGTGTCCTTGGCGTGCTGCTGGCCGGTTGAGTCCCTCTGAGTAACATGGAGCTGTCAGCGTGACATTGTATTGAGCTTTACTTAAGATGGGAGGAGAGCGCTGCAGCGTACGGTACATCATCCAATGACACATATGGCAACACAGCTGTATAGTTAAGTTTGGAGGGCGTGTTATGATGTTAGGGAGGTCATTAGATTAGAAGTAGATTATGATAGTGTTGTCATGATATTAAAATTTCAAACTCGATTTCGGTACTAAGGAATAGACTCGATACTCAATACCGATTCTGATAACAAAAAACACTTTATTTAGAATGACATTTTCAACATTAAACACAGTACTTTCTTTTATATTGCCATTCGGCCTTATATCTGTGTGATTTCTCAGTTGTCCAGGTAGTTTTCATAGTGTCCCATGGGTGTTATACTCAAGATCGTTCTAAAGTTACTCAGGAAAGGTTAATTTTTGTCCTAAAAATGCAACTTTTTTAGCATCGATACTTGCTCAAATGAGAATCTAGTTTCGATACTAGTTTTAGTATCAACTAGTATCTGATTCTTGTTACCTTTCCCAACCCTAGATTATGCAAAGTTCACCTGATGTGTAAAGTACATAGTGAAAACATAAGCTAGGAATTCACAAGGGCTGTAACAATAATTATTTTAGTAATTGATTAGTCAGCGTCAGTGATTTATTTTTCGATTAGTCAAATGATATTGTACTTTTTAAATACATTATTAGTGACAGGAATAGGAAAACTTACAAATAAAGTTTATTTTTTGACATTAATACCATTGACTTTGCTATAAAAAGGTCTTTGCATAAGTGTTTCAGGGTGTGTAAAGTTCAGATAACAATTACGTTTATAAAATCCAATTACAATTATACAGCCAGTCGCCAAGCTTCAAATCAAGTCAAAGTTCTGGCTCAAGTTACAGCCTAACAAATTCAAGAAAAGTTTGTACTACGAATACACCATCATTTTAGGTGAATGAGTTCCTTTGAAGATTGCATAGTCAAACCTGCGAGCATTTACCGTGCTCATCAAATGCCATGATATTCCGTTTATTAACTGGTCGAGGCTGATAAGCTCGGCCTTTATGGACTGTAAAATGCACACTGCAGTTCAGTCGGTCAAAAATATTCGCAGGCTACTGAAGCAGAACAGACATGAAGAACTCCAATGATCCAGTATGTTCAATTTAAGATTTTAGATTACGTATTTTATTCTCTTTTTATAGCATTTATTTCCTACTGAACAAATAACGTCTTCTTTCAGTAGTTCATTTGGGAGAGTGTTTGGCCACTGATCCAAAGGTTAGAGCGGTCACATCCACTCAGCCACAGTCTGGTGGTGCGATTCTAGCTCCCACACATGAATGCTGTCGTTGTGTCCTTTGGCAAGACACTTAACCTACTTTGCTCTCAGTGTCTGCGTATACTGGTGTGTGAATGGGTGAGTGGTTCCTTGATGTAAAGTGCTTTGAGTGTCTTGTGTTTCTTGATTAGAGTTTTAGGCCAATCTGTAAAAGGAATAATTACTTAAAATTGAATGTAATTTCATCTTGATTTCATGCATAAAACAGCCCCAACACCTTTCTTTACCTTTACAGTCCAGACCACCACTCGCAAACTCTGGAACAGCCTCCCCTTGCACATCAGAACGGACACCTGACACTTTATGACTCTACCAGAAACAAACTTTTATACTGTGACGTCCAACACAAATTAAGGAAGCACCTTTCTTGGACTTGACTGCAAAATTAAAAATCATCTCGCGACCCCATTTCATGCTTTCTAACCCTCATTTTGGGAGCCACTAGTAAATGCTGAGATTATCAGAACTTGTCCACTGAAAGTGTTTTGACTTTAAAACACAGAGGAGCACTTTTTGGAGATGGCTCGGAAAAGTGGTGAGCTAAGTTTTTTGTTTTTGAGAAGGAGAAGGCCTTTAATCTCCAGCTTCATCCAATATTAACAGCTGGGTGGATTTGAGAAGATTTTTTCCTCTTTGACAAGTTTGAATGTTCAGAAGTTCAAATGTGTGAAAAAGACGCAGATTTTTGTATAGAAAAATATCGCCACTCCATTCTAGCTGCGACAATAGCCCTCTAGTCCAATTTACTCAAAGTGCCTGCCAATCTCTCAACATCTCCGCCTGCTTACTCATTCACTTGGCCCTAACCCTCTCTCTTCTCCCTCGCTCTCTGTAGCTTTCAGACTCGCGCATTAAAGTTATAACTCATGCTAGTGCGAGCCAGCAAACTCTCCGCTCACGACTTCACCGCCATGCCTCCTATCAGTCCAATTAAAGCCCAGCGCTAAATTATACATGGACCAGATTATTTTTGCTACCGTGACGTCTCTGTCTGACACACCAAGGCTGCAGTCTCCGGGACAGGGCCGATCATGGTCGTTATTCACAATCAGCGCGCCGCTTCTCAAACATGCTAGTTTGTCATACAGGAAGACAGTGAGTAAGCAGTTCGGGACTTGGCCAGAGGACGTGTACATTCCTTGTAGAGCCAGAGAACTAAGCCAGACTTTTAAGATTGCCTTGATTTAGCAGAAGGAGATTTGGATTAGCGTATAGACTGTATAAAGAAGTGGACTAAGGGAGTGTGACATCACCCATAGTGTTTGGCTATGGGTGATGTAAGGCTCACAGTTACAGGAGTGTACTTGGAGCCGAGTTGCATATTAGGAATTTTGACTGCGAGTATCGTAGCAGCCAAAGAACCAATCCGGAGTGAGATCATTGAAGGTACCGCTGGTTTAGAAAGGAACGGGCAGTTAGCAACGTTGTCAATCAAACCTATTGCTAACGCTAGTGGGAAGGGAACAAAGGCGCCTGATTTGTCTGTTATTAATGTTCATATCTTTAGTTACAGACACAATAGCGAAATAAACACCAGGATCATGTACAGCGGGTTAATATGAGAGAGGTGTGCCACTTCCTATTTGGAACACGGCAGCTAGCAGGTTAGCTATGTCCATTTATATATACAGTCTATGGATTAGCGTAGCAAAAAGGGTGAAATTTAGATGATTAAATTGCAAGATTCTATGTTGCTCCGTATGTTGGTTTCAGATTCATTCTCAGTCTGGGTCGTGCTTGTCTGTGTGGAGTTTGCATATTGGGTAGATAAGTCAATACGCAGCACTGATTTAACAGCAGCATCGGTGGTGCACAAACGAATGGCACAAACAGCACATTTTAACATAGTCCTACTACATTTTGCCCAACCCAAGCACTGTATCATCCTTTTGGTGAAACAGAAGAGCTGAAGAAAACAGCATGCAGAGTTTCAACTTAACCCGTCCAAAAACACATCAGTACAGGGCCTTTGCAGTGTCTCCAAGTCAAAGTAATATAATACTTTAATAAATCCACATCCAGTCACAAAGCCTAAAATTGAAGCTGTATATAAAGTGTGTATATGGAGAAAACAAAAAAGTGATATTTAAGCACGTATAACTCCATATGAGAATCACTCGATATTTGTTTGCGCATACATTTTGAATAGCTTTTACATTTTTTGCATAATGTTTGCACTGAAAAAAGAACTGTTCAGGTAGTGATATCGAAAAGCAGGTGTTCTTAAGGTAGATATCGATATAAAATTAGCACCCAGTCCTAGGTAGGCCACACAAATCAGTGGGAGTCTTACAAAATGGATTTATTTTAACAAAAAATCCATAGAAAATCAGCCAAAAAACCCCCAAAAAACCCCAAAGCAACTATACATGTATCATATTCTTTGAAAATTCAACGAAATATCACAAGAATCCAGTTCATAGAGCAAGTTAAAGTGTGCCCACGACTCCATTACTGGACCACATTCTCCCCTTTTGCTCAATTTGTCCAATTCAATGTTCTGAAATGCAAGATTGCCATTCTTGCCTGATTGGATTTCAATGTTCAGCTCCGCCTAGTCAATTTCCCCTCATTGGAGTGGTATGGGCTCTCCACCTGTTTTGCATAGTGAGCATATGAACACCAGGCCCGGAAACGCACCAATGCACCGTCGTCCCAAGATAGTTAAAAGTGCTGCAGGTATGTTTCTCCTCACATGCATTCATTCAGCCATATGCTCGCTAACATATGATTTCATTCACATGCATATTCATCGGTGCCCACTGCTACCCCACGCACACACATATTCTCAATTAATTGGATACGTGTAGTCAGTCAGCTTGCCTCTTGGAAGTCTGCTGAGCGAACTTTCGTCAGCCTCCCTGTAGATTGCAGATGTTCAAACGGTTCTCGCAAAGGACTGGGAATGGAGGCGTGGGAATGCCTAGGGACCGACAGCTTTGTGGTATTTTTTCATCAGAAACAACATGTGTTTTGGTTTACTGTCAATACATGTTCAAAAATGTAAGTAAATATCTAAAATTACACAGTACGTTTATTATGATTATACGGTAAAGTACGGTGAAAAATTTGCTCAAGGGACATTGATTTTATATCTCAGGTGGCAATTTCAAGTTTCAGAATCCATGAATGTTGTAGGAATTTGAACATATTTGACCAAACTTGCCCCAATTTCTTGAATAGTTTATTATTGTGAATTATAACGTTTTTTTTTTTAAACTGTAGAATCTGTACAACCAAAAAGTTACAACTTTTCTTTCATCAAAAACATGCCTGGAGTGGTTTTATTTCATCCATGCATGTTTGAATAATCTTGCGATCTCTCCCACCTTACGGTTAGCAGTACGAGTCCACGCCTCTTGTACAAGGCTCACCCCACAAGCCTATGTAACACATGCCACTGCCAAGCCAACTGTGATGGCAGTCTGATGAAGGGGGAGCGACTTAGTGTGGGGAGCAAGGTGAGGGGAGAGCGCCCAAAACAAAACCTAAACTAAATACACATATTAATATGTTGCCTTTGGCGAAACTAGGATTTTCAAAACAATAATGGCTAAATATGTTATATGATAGCAGTCAACACTCCCTCTTTTTAATATAAAAAAGGAAAAAAAACAACCTCATCCTTAGAGGGTGTGATGCAATCTGAAACATTATGTCATATGTTTAACCAAGCACATGTGCAGCCTCCTTTTGATCAAATCTAACTTGTCAAAATTGGATGTGATGATTAGCCTGCCCTACTTTAGGAGTGCATATTTTTTATTTCATTTAAAGCAAGACCTGAATTAACCTTGTACAACAAGATGGATTCTCGCAATATTTGTGAGCTCACAAATTCACGAGACTCCATCTTGGCTTGGACTTGTTGTAAGGTTAATTGGGTGGGCCGACCAATCACAGAGCAGCATTGAGGTTTGAGTAGAAGCCAAAGGCAAAGTGCCCAAGTGAACCAAAACAAACATGGTGACGCCGACAGACGTACTTCAGCCTATTTTAGCGTCAATACAGACTATTTATTTTTTGACAAACACAATACAGAAGGTAAGTGCTTTGTGCATTTGTGGACAGGGACGATCTCTTTGCTCAACTGAATGTAACAAAGGCTTGATTTTTAAGCTTGTTTTGCTGCTGTGATGTTTAAACCAATCAGATTCAAATAATCGCCATGACGTTCCCTGTTTTCTGATTGCTTTCAGCGAGAACCATTCCAGTTTCATAATGTGTAGAACTCAATGCAGACTGCTACACATAACAATCTGGCATGAGCCAGGTTAGACCTGAATATTCTGATCAGAAAAAGCTGCGGCACCTGTTTACAATTAATCACTTTTACATCACTATAAAACATGGGACGTGAGCTCCGTAGCCAAATGCAGTTTCACAAACACTTAAGATGCAGATTATGGGCCAATTAGTGAGTGTGTTACTTTGATGGAAAATACAAGAATAGTTAAAGAATGAGCCAATGCACTGCCAGCCCTGTTTGTTGTAATCTGTTGTTTTGACTTCACTTTTAGACACAACACTTAAACACTTGCAGAAGCTTTGTAATCTAGCCATTGCCACTCCCAAGCATATACATATAAGGGCAGGGCATCTGATGTAAAGTTGATTTTTACTGAGCACAGGAGGTTGTTTATTTTTATTGTTGATTTTGTCTCTGAGATTAGTTGACTCTTGAATTATTTGATAGATCTGCCATGACAAAAATACACCATCAAATGTAGATAGAAAGACAATAGTTACAAAAAAAAAAAGTTATTGTTATAAACATTTTTCATCTATCAATCATGTTGCATTTAAAAGGACTAAGACTTTAAAGGTGCACTATGTAAGTTTTCTGGTGGAGGGTCCATTGTCACATCGATGTGGTATTACTTTGCCAGGAGTATGATATAAACTTCAATCTTGCATTTATTCAGTTACAGTTGTTTTTTTATTGCTAAAAATACACTCGGCCTGGTGGTCTCAGGCGAAACAATAACAATCAAATCGAGATTTGAAGATTTCAGACCCTCCATCAGAATACGTACATAGTGCCACTTTAAAGCTCCAGTACATTTTATTTTCTCATTTTGGTTGTTTATATTGCACTGAAAAACTTACTGTGAGCGGGCTCGCATCTCCACAAACCTTGACTTTTACTTGGTCTAGACGGGAGGCGGGAGAATGTTCCTAGGTATGGTTTCTTTTTGTATGGAATGGTGTGACCTGCCACCTCCAGAAAGTTACATGATACTTTAAGTGATGAATACCAATTTGAACACTTATTTTCAATGTCTTAAAAACATGAAAAAAGCATAACTAGTTCATTTGAAACAGGTTACAGTGGTCCAAAGTTATTCCTCACTTACCTTATGCATTCTGAGTATCCTAATTACTCACCACGATGAGTTTATAAGCAATTTTCACAACTTTCAGAGACTAGAGCAGAGTTTGCCGCCATGGTAAAGCTAACAACGAGCATGCCAACTGTGCACTTTCTGATTATCGGACAATAAAACAGTTTATAATCAGATGCAGACAGCACGCAGCAGACTTATTTCACCTCAAGAGCTGCTTATATAAATACACCTGTACTGGGGCAAGACATTTTGCTCAAACGCATGGGAAAAAAATCAGATATAGGCCCTTTCACCGAATCAGCAAGGACTTTTGATATCACATTAATATTGTTTTCCCCCTTGATACTTTCCCTTTTACTCCAATGCAGTGTTTCAACTCAGGCCTCAAGCGACCATCACAGCCAATGAACACTCTTGCTTTATCGGGCTGCTTGTCAGTGGGTTGCGCACAGAGAAGAGACAGCACCACGAGCCACTGATAAAAGACATAAAAGGAAGAGAGGATGAGGCTTATCGCGGAGATGAGAGGAGAGAGAGGTGTCATGCTCCGTGGCTAAACCCCGGATCCCATAACCCCTCTCTCCGTCTCTCCTCGCTCTCCTTCCCTCTGCCTGTACTACCTCTGCAGTGCTGGCACGGAGCACTGCGGGACCCACCTGTTCTGCACTGTCAGGAGGAGGGCCCAGCTTACTCACGCACACACACAAACCTCTGTATACCTGCAGTCTTGGGCTCTGCAGGTAAGAAGGCAATATAGTGTACAGTAGCAGAAGTTTTCAGGCTAACCTAGGCCAGTGTTTCTCAAACTGTGGTATATGTGCTACTGCTGGTACACAAGCTCCTTCAGGTGGTGCTTGGACAGCTCTTCAGTGTGTGGGTTTACCTAATTTAAAGTTCATTTTATCCACTTTTTTGTCACATTTTGATCGTTTAGACCTGGTTTAGGCCTAGACTAGACCTGGAATAGTATTGTTATATACTTGATTTAGATCTGGTGGTACTTGGAAAGCCATATTTTTTCTTAAGTGATACTTATGTGATGTGAAAAGTTTGAGAGACACTGGTCTAGTTGTTTTGATTGTAGATGAAGTGGATTTACAAATTACTATATCTGTCAGTTTTTGGCAGATACATACTAGAGAGGGAAACATAGTATATAACACACACTCAAGTCATAAAAATCCATATTTATTTCTTTATAAAGGGAAAAATCTTAAAGGTCATCACAAACATACCTGGAGTTGTATTTTGCTTACTGTATTCACGCTTGTTAGATGAACTTTTTTTGGTAAATTCTCTCCCTCTATGCCCCATAAAAATACACAATTTTGAATTATCTAGTGTTGTGACATCACAGGTTAAAGTCCTGAGGTTTTAAGTCCATAAATCATAACCTGAGCATTTCCGCCGTTAAATCGCGTACTACACTGGGCAAACTGCTGAGCCCGCTAGCATGTGTGCTGTGACTTAACCCGTAAACCATGTAACAAAATTGTAAATCCTAATCTCTTAATTATTAACAGTCGTGTCCAAAAACCTTTTTTTTTTTTTTCATAAAACATTTGGAAGGTTGCCAAGCTGGATTATATGAATTCACCTTTGTAGGGAAGTACGTCTGGTCGCCATATGGACATGTCTGACCTGCTGGCAAAAGGCAACTTGAACAACACGAGCACCAGAATGTACTCTTTCATCATGATTAAAAACTAGCCCATTTCCCAGAAGAGACTTTTAATCCCTCAATTTGTCTTTTAATCCCTCAATTTGTCTTTTTTACATCTTAATTCCCTAACAATACCATCCCAATAATATCAATATCACTCTGATAACATAAATCTTCTTATGTGAGATTATGCTAGTCCAAATCTCTAAAAATGTGTTCTCAATATGGTTGTCAAAAGTATCGAAAATCAGATACTAAAACTAGTGTCAAATTTAGATACTCAGTAGAGCAGGCATCAATACTACAAAAGTCACATTCACAGGACAGAAATGAACCTTTTCTGAATAGTTTAGTTTAATAAATTTAAGCTTTATCAGGACAAGTTCATTCAAGACCACATAGACTAGTATACACCCATGGACCACTATGGAACCTACTCGGACGACTGAGGGATTACACAGATATAAGGCCACATGGTTGTATAAAAGAAAGTACTATTATTTAAAAAGGAGGTATTATGCGAAATTAACAATCTGCGCTACAACTTCACAAACCTGATGCGATGTGCAGTAGTTTCATTAGCTGGATACATTACATACTGATTATGTTGTGATGGCGCTCTGAAGGGGGAGTGACTTAGCACGACAAGCAAAGGAAGGGTAGACTGAAACTTCTAAAACATTTTAATACATTTCTTTTACCAAATATAGCATTTTCAAAACAATAAAATATAACATGGTGATCCATATATATGGTACGTGTTATGTATTGTCTCAAGAGGGTGTTTAGTTTTTAGTTGTTTTTTTTTTTTTTTATCTAAGTTTGACTGTATTACGTAGCATGTGCTAGCTTATCTTTGGGGAATTTGAGCAAAAGTGAGGCTCATTTATCATGCAGTGTACCAATGAATGTGTATTGAAAGCATTTAGACGCATAGTCAGTGGAAAAACGCCTTGGCAGCAATTCGGACACTGACTACCTGTTTTCAAACCTTAGCACATTCTGACTATGTATTATTAATCAGCATTATTAAATGTTTAATGCATCATAAGGGGAGAGAATCAGGGTGGCCTCGCGTATTTGGGTCCCACTCCTCCGCGCAGTGTAATGAAAATGCTAAACGTTGCTCGAATGGGTGGGTACTGGCGTTGGTCCAACTCCTCCTCGCCTCGTAGTACGCTCATTTTGCTCGCTAATAGGAACAACTTGGGTAAGACGCACCTGTCAACCATCTTCCTAGGAGGTTAGTCATGCTTAAATTTATTCCGCCGTACAAGCGCTTGGGGTTTGGGGTCTTTAAAGGCCCTGTACCAGATTTTTTACCATGTGTTTGAGTCAAATTTGTCTTGTCCCAGGGCAGATATAGTGTTGCTCTTGAGGTTAAAGTAAAGCTGCTGTAGTGTTTTCACGATACTAAAATTTCAAACCCGATTTTGATAGTAAGACTTGATACTCAATACCAATTCTGACACCACAATGATAATTAAAAACCCTTTTTCTTTAGACAATAGAACATGATTTTCAACATTAAATCATAGTACTTTCTTTTATAATACAATGTGGTCTTATATCATCCACGTATGATCCACAGTGGTCCATGGGTGTACACTAGTCTATATGGGCCTATAGTTGCTCTGATACAGCACAAGATCATTCTAAAGGTATTCAGAAAAGGCTCATTTCTGTCTTGTGATTGTGACTTCTTTTTGTATTAATACTTGCTCAAATGAGGCTCTAGTTTCGATACTAGTTTTACTATTGATTAGTATCTGATTTTCACTACTTTTGACAACCCTGAGCTGTGTAATGTCTATATCTAATTCGTCCGATAATCAGGACATCCACGGTTAGCATGCTAGTTGTTTTTAGCTTTACCGTGATGACAAAACTTGCCTCTGACTTCTGAAAGTTGTGAAAAGCGCCTATATATACTGCAAACAATTACAATGAACAAGTTCTGTTTAAGACGTATTACGTATGCTAATATTTCTCGCTAAAAGAAACGATTTGGGAAAGAAGTATCTGTCAACCGTCTTCATACGAGGTTGCCGTGCTCAAATTTATTCCTCTGCTCAAGCGCTTGGGGTTTCTTCCGTCCCAAGGTAATTGAGTCTTTGAGTATCGGAAGCGGAATCAATGTGTAAACCAGCGGGGCCCTACATTGTCCGCTAGCATCTGTTGTGTCGACAGAATGCAACTGCTCCATGTACTTAAAGGAACTGCATGTAAGATTTAGATTTTTTATTTAAGAAACTTGAGCTGTGTCCCCAGATATTAGCTAAACATGTTCAAATCAAACACATCTTTTTTCTGATAATTGCAAAGCTGATTTATTTTTAATGACAAAAACATGATGACCAAGTTGTTTAAGTTATAATTTGGTGTTTAGTTTGCAATCAGAAACCAGAATGAGTGCTAGTGTGGCCTCTGCAGCTCAGTGAGTGAATTCAGGAGATTCTGAGCTTTCACACGTGGCCTGTCCATGTACTAAGAATGAGAAAAACTTGCCATCTGCAGGTTTAGAGACTGGCAACCCAGGTTCACTTGTGATTGTGGTAACTTCTTTTAAAACTGTAAGAGCGCTCTCTACATACACTTCCCTTAAACGGCCAAAGTTCTCATTGTTACTCACAGGTCGGGTATAGGAAAAAATAACCGGCAAGATAGGTTTGTGAACTTCCCAACAACAAATATTGATTCATTCTACATAAGAAAAGCAATACACCATTATCAGAGGAGCTGTATTGAGTGAGTAGATCTATTTTCCATTAATAAAAGGCTACTTTCTGCAAGTGCTCATTTCCAAGAAGCACAAAAATACTCCCAACTCACAAATGTTATTTCAGGCATCATTGATTATGATTGTGCCATAAACATTCAGACTGTGAGTACTTACCCAATATGTATTTTTATCAAGTAGTTTTTAATCAATATATTGTCCTCATTAGCTTTAGCTTAGCACGGGCTGTTTTCTAATGGACAATGTAAATTTTCTATCCTCCAACAGTTTGTAATAATGGAGATATTATAGTTTTTTTTCTGGAATGTTCCACAGTAAGGCATTAAACTGGAGACAAGCGTGTGGCACTCCTGGCCTACTTACAGGTCCGATCTGTGGAGTCTGTGCTGTGCAATTTTTAATTCACTGATGCAGAATATTTAAAGTCAAGAAACCAAAAGTTGGAAAACATAATTTTTACTTATCAATATCTACTGAACCTTTCTGAAGTGAATCCAATGAAATAATCTACCTATTTAGATTGGACAGTTTTGTTAATCCCCAGTCAAAGTTTAAAGTAGGACTAAAGACCTAAACTCCACCTACAACTACATTTCAAATAGAGCTGCTAAACTGGGCAGTACCTGGAGGACTAAAGGGGAGAATGAGAGAGGAGAAAGGGCGGGGTCTAGAGGTATAAGAAACAGTGTGCTTGGTCTAACAGGTATCCACACTTCAAACTCCGCCCCTGCAGCCAGATGTTTGTAATCAGAAAAACCTAGCTGTGAGCAGGGCAGTCTTGTGTGATGTCACCAGCTACTAGAAATTGGAGAGGCCTCTGAAGACAGCACAAACTTAGGCCTTTTTGACCAGAAATCTCCACAGTTTGCTCTAAAGTTTTCAAAAAATGACTAGGGACAGTAGATAATGCTTTTAAAACATCATATACACCGTTTAGTAGCAGAGAAAAAAGGATTTTATGTGTGTTGTGAGCTGTACATATATATTTTTTCATATACTAAAGTACAGATGCGTTGTAAAAGCAGCTCTTAGCGTCAAAATAACGATCAGGTTTTTTTCTTCTCCATACATGGGGTATGTATGGGGTAAGTATGCTGTTAGCTTGCTAGTCATTGTTAGCATTATCGTAACGGCAAAATTCTACTCCAGCCTCTAAAAGTTGTGAATCGCAGTAATAATTAACATGCTCGGAATGCACTAATGGATGAAGTACTCAATTTTGTTACTTAAGTAAAAGTATAGATACCAAAGCAAAAAGTTACTCAAGTTAAAGTAAAATACCACATGAAAGTATTTAACTACCTGTATTAGAGTAAAAAGAGTTTTTCACACAATTGTTGTTGATTTGTTGAAGCGGTAAATAATCTGATACTGATTAAAAAAAGATGCATATTTTGGTTGACAGGTCAATGCAAAACAATTTCTTCATTTTTCTTAGGAATTTTGTGTATTTTTGTTGCTCAAAACCAAAGCTTGAACTCGCAAACGTTAGTCAGGATGTAAAAATAAACCCTCAAATCATATGAAAAGTACTTTTTACTTTTGAGTTCAGTTCTTAAATTTAGTGGAGTAGAAAGTACAGATACCTGCTCTCAAATGTAGTAAAGTAAAACGTATCCACTGTCAAATTGCCTTAAGTAAAGTACAGATACCTAAAACATCTAGTTAAGCACAGTACTCTACTACTTGTACTTCAATACCTTCCATTACCACCACTGTTGGATTACATAAGATAAGTGAAAAATAACTTTGGACTCCTGTAAACCATTTCAAATTAACCCGTTTTGTTTTTCAGGTTTTTCAAATCCGGTTCTGTAGCAGCTTTCCTCCTGAAACAAAGCCTTCCCGACCGCTTGTTTACTGTATCCACTTTACGGGCCCTTCAATCTTAATTTATAGTCGAGGGAAAAACCCAGCATTGCATTCCTGGTAGCCTTGAGCTGAAGGCCCAGTGTGACGTACCCAAACGAATGGTGGCTGTCCATTACCGTAGCTCTATGTTGTCACAGACTTAATCATTACTTTCTTCCTTCTTGTGAGTGTTTAAATTAAAGCCAGCAAAGAGTGAGTGACAGATGCGAGCTAGCAGGCGAAGGCGGAGAAGCTAAGTCCTGCTGGTACGTCCATGTTGTTTTGAAGCGCTGTCTGTCTGTCAGGCTACTATAAATAACTACACCATTTGTTTCGGATCAAGAAAGATTCATTCATGTTGCACACCTGTATCTTGTGGTTTTGGGATGTGCAGGCTCGAATGGCTATGGTAGCTAGCTAACTTTCATTGTAAAACGTTTGCATTGCGTTCATTTACCTTGTGAATAGTCTATGTTTAGGCCTGAAGTTTTGGCCACTGAAATGGCAAAAATGTAATGGGGAAATGTTTTGTACATGATTAAAATGCTCAAAAAAAAGGGGTGACATACTAATGTACAGAAAGTGTCCCAGAACAAAAATATCTTATATGTTTTCTCAAAATGTTAGTAAAAAATAAATAAATCTGAACCATATAAAAGGGCCTGTACAGGATTTTATTTTTTTTCATGCATTTGAGCAAAATTTGTCTTTCTCCTACCTGGAATCCTGCATACACACGATGACCAGACTGACAAAGATGTGAATCTAGTCACCCCGTTTTCAAATGGGATGTGATTGACAGGTGGATTAGCCAATCAGGGACATGCATGGTCCACTGTATTGGAAAAAATAAAGGAAAAAATATTGCAGGAGGTTGAAAAACATAGCGGATTTCTGCAGGATCAATCGTCATTGGATCACGAGAATGTGTAGGGAAAAAACTACTTCTCCCTGATGATCTCTTCTGGATCATTCTTGTTTTTGGCCGTGGTAATCATGACACCAAATTTGAGTACTGTCCCAGGCCTATTTGAGACACAACGAAGGGTTTGGAGACCAGACTGATATCAATCCATATAAAAATTACAGAGATATAATCATGCCCCAGTACACATATATTGCACAAGTAGATCTTGAGGTCAAAATAAGCTGTGTACTATCTCCATCTAACTTTAAAGATAATCAGGAAGTGCGTGGTTAGCATGCTAGTTGTTGTTAGCTTTACGTACCTTCAGCTTCAGCCTTACCAAGTTTCTGAAAGTTGCTTATAAACCCGTCTGTGGTGAATAATTAAGATGCATGAGGTAAGTTGGATCCACTCTTTCTTTCGGCCCTTCGTTTCATTAAAGGTGATGGATCTGAAACCCATCACTGTATTCTCTATGGAAAACTGGGTTGGCCATCACTGTCTATTAAAAGAGAGCAGCACTATATGAAATTTATTTATAAGGGACTACTTTAAAAACTGCCAGAATACCTCACCTGTTTGTTAATCATTGATACGAGAACATTTAATACCAGATCACATGAGGACAAGCCGCACCAAAACTGACACAGGAAGTAAAAATCAGGTACAGCGTCTTTAATTACATTTACAATTAGTAAGTATATGTCTCTTCTATGGACAAAACCCACTGTCTGTGCCATAGAAGATTACCTGCATTTACTTTCACATTTCCCGCTTCGTCAGGCTAATTACGGGTTACAGTGGCCACAAGTTGAGTCTGTGAAAAACCTTGCTAAACTTTACTTTTCATAATTCTCCTTGATAATTCCAGACGGACTCACTGCTCATTTGTTATATATAGTACGGACAGCTTTATCTTCACAGCAGCATAAGTGCGCGCTACAAGGAACATTAACTTTGGGTCCCTGCGCTATTTTTCAGTTCATTTAAAAGCCCAGGTCATAAAATGCTTAAATATTATGTTAGCAGTGTCAGTAGAAGAGAAAATTATAGTCATTTGTCTATTACAAAAATATAGATAATACTGTTGTTAAAAATTTTGTTTTTTGATTATGCCATTGTTATAATACCTTGAAAAACATGCCTAAGTTTTATAATGTGGGTCATTCTAGGCAAAAGCATTAAGATGCCCATAGAAACAAGCAGATTGTGTACCCTCTTAAGTACTACGTCTCAGTTTTATGCACTTCAAACTAAAAATCTAACAGAAGAACTGAAATTACAAACTAGATTATGAAGATTTTAGCCCATAAATAGTAACAAAAAAATGTATGCAGTAAAGGTGATCTATTAAAAATGTGAAAAACAGAACTAGCTCGTTTTACTCCGTTTACGCTTACCTTTTTCAACATCCTAATTATTCACCGCGATTGTATACATTTAAAAGCAGTTTTTTGGGGGGAGGGTCAGCTTTTCAAATCCCACTCTTGACATAAACATCAACGGTAGAGCGACCAGATCCACTGACCCACAGCTTGACGGTGAGATTTCAGCACAAAAGAATCTGAAACTGTTGTACAAGACTCTTAACCTCCCCTAACCCTGGTGTATGAACAACAACTAGCATGCTAACGTGCTGATAAACGGACAATAAAACACTTCCTGATTAGATTCAGACAGCGCGCAGTGGACTTATTCTGACCTCAAAGGCTTCGTATCCTATACATCTGTACTGGGGCGAGACAAAGTTTACTCAAATACACAGAAAAAAGCTGGTACAGACCCTTTAACTGCGATGCTGCGGTGAAAAACAGCGTATCTAGCCTCTACAATGTAAAACAACAGTGAAACTTACAAATAATTCAAGCCCATTTTGACAAGTATATCTGGGTGTAGTAAGTTATGCCACAGTGCGAGCTCCGAGGAGACGCGGTTAGGATGACTCTCTATGGATCGTGGCAGTATTGCTTTGAAGATCTCTGTGTTTGCCGTTGCACGCGCCAATGTTTGTCTAGAAATAGCCCTGTTGATTTAGCACCGCGCCTCTAATGACTTGATGGAGTTGTATTAAGATGCAGAGCTGTTTATGCTTTGTTTGAAGAGGCTGTTCCTTTGTTATATTTAAATACACAGTTAATTATAGCTAGGAATAAATACATTTAAAGTAACTAACCTGTATAGTGATTAATTCTGATATTACAGATGGTGTAACAGGGGACTTTTTTGTCTTGTCTTTTTTCTTGTTTAGAACTACAGTAGTAATGATGTAGTCCACTTTTAGACTTGTTTAGACTTAATTAGACCTGGAATAGTCCTGAAATAGTCCTGTGATGTATCTGATTTAGATCTGGTAGTACTCGGAAAGCCAAATCTTTACTTTGGCGCTCAAACTTTTCACACCAACTATCTCTGCTGTTTTATAGACTGACGTGAATCTGTCTCTTCTCGTATATAACAGTAATTCACGTTCGATTGAAAAGATCCTTCCCTCACTCGAGAACAAGACCTCGAGAATCAAAAGGCAGAGCTTTCAATTTTAACAGTCAATCTATGTTCCAACTCTCACCTATGGTCATGAGTTTTGGGTAATGACCAAAAAGGACAAGATCGCAGATACAAGGGGTCAAAATGAGATTCCTCTGCGCTGGTTTGGCCAACTTCTATCTTTGACCAAGTTAACTCAAAACATTAGGGATGATCTTCTTATGGCAAGGGACTCTTAAAGGCATTGTACTTATTTTTTACTATCTTAAAATGTGAAAAACAGATCAAGTTCATTTTAAACAGTTTTACAGTTTAAAATGTTTCCAACGTATCCTAATTCCAGTTATTCCTCACTATAACGCAGTTCACCTTTCATGGCCTCGCTGTTTCGCAGATTTTTTGAGTGCAATTTTACATGCTTTTCCACAGAGTATGAACGCACTTTGTGTTCTGCGTCCTGATTGGCTAAGGGACTGTAGACCATTATTAATCAATCTCCTCCGTGCCGTGTCTCCTGTACAGTACAGAATGTGTTCAGCCAAATGTACATAAATGTTCGATTGACATTACAGCGAAGCGACGCCAGGACGAAGAGACACAGTCAGAGGAACTGTGAAATACACGTCACTATTAATTAAACAAGAGAGAAATATGAGAAAATGTGAATGGCTGTCTGAGAAAAGTGTATAAAGTGTGTGGTGAGGGTTTTACAGCTTGAAAACATATAGAATAATTGTAAAACATAAAGCTGACTACTTCGTGGATTTCGCTTATTGCAGGTTATTTTTAGAACGTAACCCCCACGATAAACGAGGGAACACTGTATTCACCACAATGACTTTATAAGCACAAAACTTACAGGGGGCAGAGCAGAATTTTGCCATTGCACAAAGGCTAAATTAGCATACTTACACATTCCTGATTATCCTTCCTGATTATCGGACTGTAAAACTCTTCATAATCAAACAGCACACAGACTTATTTTGTCCTTATAAGGTAGTTATACTTTGGCAAGACACATTTATCTTAAATACACGTGGGAAAAATGGATACAGGTTCTTGTAGGCCAAAGAATATCCCATTGGTAAACATGCGTTGCAACTGAGGACACATGGCCTTATATTTTAATTAGCAGAGCATTGTTTGCAGAGCGGAGTATGGCTAGCATCTTTATTAATGTACGCCTTTGGGCTAGCAGTTGACTTGTGCGTGCTTTCTTGTTCTGATGAGGTAGGGTAGGGGAAGCGCTCCATTTTTTATAAGGGCCCTATTTAAATTTGTATGCAGCATGTTCTTAATGAAAAGCTACATTGGCATTGGAAGTGGACGCTTGAAAGAAGTTCCATTTGAGAGCTGCGCAGTGAATAGAATCTTTTCAATCCGCGCTTGATTACCAACACTTATCTGTCATTTGCCAAATAGCTGTAGCATTGCACAATAATTTCAATTTGATCATGACTGTCGATTAGCTTTTATAGCTGCTCGGGCTCCAGTCTCATTACATTGAATATATTTTTGCGCTAAGCTAGCCTATGGGGATATACACGACCAGGCAACATTTGGACTCTTGTTCGATTTTTTCTTTTCTTTTTCTTATCATTCTTTTTAGTCTGCACTCTTGTCTTTGAAAGTAAATTTTATGATTTTTTTATGTTTGATAAAATGTGTTTGCATTGTGATTTTAAAGTCTTTCTTATTCTGTAAAACACTGAATTGCTTTGTGTACGAATTGAGCTGTACAAATAAACTTGCTGTGCCTTTTACTACTTTCTACATTTTATATACATGCAGAAGATATCAAATATATGAAGTAAGATATGGAATTGTGCAGCTAAGAAAAAACATTAAATACCTACTATTTTTAAATATTCTATGTTCATTTCCTCAAAGTAGCCACCGTTTGCTTTGTTGAAAAATAGTTAGAGGAGTTAATTACATTTTTTTTTTCTTTACTACGTAATCCCATATATCTTGCTTCATATATTTGATGTCTTTCATATGTATAAAATGTAGAAAGTAGTAAACATAAAGGACAAACACAACTTTTGGCTGGTGTCTAAACCTACACTATCAGTCAAAAGTTTGGACTCACTTTCTCAACAGGACCATGATCGGTTGTATGAATCGCAGGCTCCTGAAAATGTGTTTTTATTGATTCTAAAAACGTACCCTGCTAATGTGAGCATTGTGTAACAGCTGGACATTCCTTCATAGACATACATGCAGCACCCCCAGCATGATGTCACTGTGTGTTGTGTGTTGCTTGCTAGTTGCACATTTTTCCAATATTGGTTTCCTTGCTTCTCCCTGAATTTACAGCAAAAGTGCAAGACAATCTGATATATAGTGGAGACTTGTTCACTGGTTGTCAAGTTTTGCGAGGAATGCATGCAGCGTGTCTTACGTTCTGACAGGTGGGATGGCAGCTTCCTCGTTCTCTGAAAAAGTATCATCAGGTGTAATACCACGCAGTCTATCATCACTCTGAATGTGTCCTGTTATCAATGTCTTGGACCAGCAGGGCCTTTTCTGCTCTGACATTTTAGCAAACAAATATAAAACTAATGGTTCAATTAAATCATAATTTTGTATTTTTCAAATCTAAAATTCTCTCAGACATAACCTGAATATGAGTATCCTCTCAGATTTGGTGTCATTTTTAGGGGTTATACCTAGAAATGTCCTCTCTCTCCTTAGACCTTCTGTCTACAAGCTGCTGGCTCAAGCGTTAAAACTGACCAATCAGATTGTCCCTTTACAGTTGATTTCACTTTAAGTTAGTTGTAATGAAATGTTCAGAAGAGCATCTAGGAGGAAAGAGGATCATCTGTCCAACTATTCCTACCTCTTACAGATCTTTTTTGGCATTGCCTGACAAATCTAGAGTGATATCTCTCTGGATTTTTTATACAGAGCGATAACAGTCTGGTCCTCAAACCCTCATGTCTGTGATGGAGGCCATGGGAATGTGAAACGAACAAACTCCTTAGTCACCCATGATTTCCAAACAAAATAAAATATATCTCACCTCAGATTCATTGATTCTGCAGAAATCTTTGATGCTTTTTAACCCATGTAATATTTTTTTTCCTTTATTTTTTCTGATACGAACGGCCCATGTGTGTCCCTGATTGGTTAATCCACCTGTCAATCACACCCATCTGAAAACGAGAAGAAATGTGTGTTCTGCTTTAGAACAGTGTTTTCAACTAGAGAACTGACTGCAGTAGTCCAAATTTGATTCCTCACTTTCCCTATGCATGCTGAGCATCCTAATTACTCACCATGATGAGTTTATAAGTGCTTTTCAAAACTTTCCGAGACCAGAGCAGAGCTTTATAATTAGATGCAGACTGTACACAGCAGACTAATTTTGACCTGAGCTGCTTAATCAATACATCTGTACTGGGGCAAGACAAATTTTACTGAAATACATTGTAAAAATCTGATACAAGCCTTTTAAATTCAAAATAAAGAAATATTTGATGTAAAACCAAAACTATGAACACATAGAGCCCTCTGAAATAAGTTACATTTTCACACTCTTGCTTGAACATTACTTGCTATAATTCAAATAGTAAATCTGATTTTACACTAATGCAATTTGTGCTATAGTGAGGAAGATATCTGGTGTTATCCGACACAAAAGATGAACAATTTTTTGTCCGGCTTTTCCTGTCTTTAGCCGCCACAAAAATCACCCATACTTTGAGCCCTGGCTCTGATGATTCAGACAGCCCCGCAACCCTACAGCGTCTGCCTCTTCTCTCAGGCTGTTGAATCAGGACTGCTCCAGTTTTTGGCCTGGGGCGCGAACCGACCGTCTTTCCTCGCTCTTCGGACTGACTTCTGTGGATAATTGGGTCCTGGAGAGCGCTATGGATTACACCTGGAAGTAGGTTGAGAGACACAGTGCTGCAGGCGTGAAGAGGAATGAAGTGTGGAAGTCTGTACCGTGAGTTTATGCACAATGCACCCACTTGTGATGTGTGAGCTGGAGGCTTTTAGGTGTTCTGCTTTTCAATCGTTTTACACGCTCTCCAGGCTTCCTTTATGTCCAGCACAGGTGTAAAAACTTGACTTGATTTCAGTTTCCTATATTAGCTTAGTAAGTATTGAGATCTAATAGCAAGAAATGTCCTTAAGGCTGTACGGTGTCATGGTTATGATATGGACTTTTTCAGGTTGAACAATACTGTAAAACATCTTTAAAAGGTGAAATGTTACATTGAGGATTGTACATCTATATATTATTTTTATCAACTGTACTTAAAGCCCCACTATGTAACTTTTTGGCCAAAAAATTGACTAAAAAGTACTAAAAGTATGTTTTTATTTTGAATGATTTTTCATTTGTTTCACAGAAAAACATAGCATCCTTTCTGCGAGTGAAAGAACGTTACACAAACCTGACTCTTATTTGGCTCCTCCCACTTGTTTCCATGGAAATGTTGTTCCTTTCGTTATAATTTGGCATAAAACATAAAAATCTATCTCCATAGAGAATGTTCTATTGTATGTTTTTAACTTTCTATTTCCATGAAATCATGCACAGGTCGTGCCACCTCCAGAAAGTTACATACTGTATCGTTAAAGAAGATGTGCTTTTGTTTGCTTTATATTATAATATGGCACCCTTGGATTACTGTGTTATATTTTGGACATTTTAAATTGCAATATATAAATAAAATAATAGCACACAGAACATAAAAGCAAGTAAAGTAGTACAGAGCGGCGGGCACAGTGGGCGGCAGTGAAAACGGGGGGAAACTGGAGCAATGACATCTTGAATAGAGCAGTATAAAGATAACTCAAACATGTGTGAATCACTCTAAAAACAACTTTGAGAGGGTAAATGAGAAGGGAAAACAATTAAAACATGTTTAAAAGCTTTGAAAAGCTCACTATCGCACAACCTAATGCATTTCCTTTAAAGTCTGACCCATGATATCTCCATAGTGTTAACAATGAACAGAGCCCTAGTTCTACACATATTTGTCCAACCTTCCACCCACACCCTATTTAGTCCGGTTATGCATTTTGGTCTGCGCTTCCTCTTTCACCCCCTCACCAAAATCCCTAGATACTTCCCTAATGATCCCGAACAGTCACCAGTGCTCCATAGTATCAAACTGTGGTGAGCGCTATTGACATGTGTGCATTGGGGACTGTTATGGAAGCCACTTAAGGACATTCTTCTGACCTTAATATTGCCTTTCGCGTGCCTAATGAATTTCGACAGCGCTTAATGTGGTGGCTCTGTTCTTGTTATATAGTGTGCGCTCTATGCCGCAAATGAGAGTTGTCAACCTTCAGCTGACCTCCCATAGAAAATGCCTATTATTTTTGACTGAGACATATCATAGCGGTGGCGTGGCTGGCTTCTTTAATCAATTCATGCATGTCTCATTTGGTGTAATGAGATTGTGGTATAAAGTGCTTGCGCGTTTGGACGTAGCTAGAAAACAAGGCAGGGTCGAGTGGGCATTGATTGCATTAAAGGACCACTGCAGACATCCCCACTTAATCGACTGCTTTGCTTGCCATGTCTTTCGCTTTAGATCTGCCTTGTTCTCAGTTTAAAGGGCATGAATCCCGACTTTAATTTTCTAGTGTTCAGGAAAATCTATTCTTCTTCATATGGGATTGGGAAGTGATGATGTCATTTCTGGGTCCAATTGGCAACTTCACAGCTGATTTCTAACTTTGTTTTGCAATCAAAAACACAAACTGTACCAAATATAAGATAAGACATGCCTTTATTAGTCCCACAGTGGGGACATTCCAGAAATATGTAAATAATGTAGTAATAATCTAGCATAACAAATGATTAACTGCCACCATTAAGGCAAGGCAAAGCACAATTCCTACACAAAGTAATTCAAAATACTTTACAGAATAAGAAAGACATTAAGGCCAGTCTCTTTAGTCCTCGGAGTGTGAGATGGTTCATGTGGCACTAACATGTCGGGGATGTACTTTGGTGCTGGGCCATGAAGAGACTTGTTCACAAGCAGAGGTGCTTTAAAGTCTATTCTCTGAGTCACAGGAGCCAGTGCAGAGACCTGAGCACAGGACGCATGTGCTCGTACTTCCTGGTTCTAGTCAGGACACGAGCATCTGCGTTCTGGATGTACTGCACCTGTCTTAAGGCTCATGAACAACATCTTATCTGTCACAACTTGTTAGCACTAAATGACTGCAATCTCAAGTAAAGTGAGTTGTGTTATTGCTAACAAAAAAAGTAAACTGTGCTCATTATGTCCATTATTTTCAATCAGCAGATGCACCTTAGACTCGGAAGTGACATTACACTTAACAATCCAAAACAAACAAAAAACACTGAATGATAATGATAATGCCTCACTGTTGTAATGTAATGAGGTTGAAGCCTCTCAAAGTGCGACACTGCTGTCATTATTCATTCACTGCACACTCCGGTGGAAAGCTACTTTCATAGCCACAGCTGCCCTGGGGTAGACTGCTAGAAGCATGACTGCCAATCAAGCAGTCACTCACACACACCACATTCATACAATGCAATGTGAGAGAAGTGTCTTGTCTAAAGACACAACAAAAGTTTAAAAGGCATTTCGTTGGATGAGAACAATAAGGACGCCACTGCCAAAGCCATCCAAACAAAATCATGTATACGAAGCAAGTAAAAACATCGCATTTTATTCACAAAATTACAAGAACGGTATTAAACTTCATGTAGACAAGCAAGTAGCACCACCAGGCAAAATACAGGTTAGATCTGTGGGGATATGACCTCTGTCACTGTAAGAATACATGTTTTAAAATATATTTTTAAGCAATAAAATAAGGTATAATTGAATAAAAGTAAAAAAAAAACCAGATACATTTTGGGTACACTCACACTTGGTGTGTAGTCAAGGTGGATTTGGTTTGATCCTGTTTTTGTCCTTTTTAGTCCTGATCCAGCACAGGTTTAGTCTTAATGTTGATTGTGAATGTGTGAATGCACCCTTAATGCCATACTGGGGAAACTTCCAGACAAAGCAATAACGGCAACCAGCAGGTGGAAAACCCCGTAACAGAAAAGTTAGATAATGCACCTTTAATAAATTCAAATAAATGCTGTTTTTATACATTGTTTAACAGCTGTATCCTGCGGTATCTGCAAGAAGAATGCCCTAAAGATGAACTTTAAGGAGGTAAATCACCAGTGTTGGGTTATTAAAAATGGTGTGGACGGAAATAGTGGGATCAATATCAATGGAAATGTCATCTGTGCTAACAAATGTCGGAGTCAAGTGCCGCTGTGGGATGTGGTTATCCTGATTTATCATACAAGACAAGATTCAACACACGAGGGGGCACAAGCTAATGGAGGAGGTTTAGAGAAATAGCAAAAGTGCACAGCTATAGTCACACTTTTACACAGTTATGCTAACGTGGGCTAAACAGTACCGCAATGGATCAAATGTTAGCAATTAGCCATTTAGCTTTACAAGAATAGTTGTTACTTTACAAGCTACACTCAAGGCAAACATATGTGTTAACCCTTAACAGGTCAAAGCAAGAATTAAAACACACTAGGGCTGAGCAATTTGGGAAAAAAATGTAATTGTACTTTTTCTGACAAGCATTAGGCCTATAATTGTGATTCAATTTTAGATTTATGTTTTAATAAAAGGATTCTGTTCAAAGTTCACAAGAAAAAAAGAAATAAAAAAAAATATATATATACATCTTGCAGCCCTGAAAGACACAGTATATAGTTTGCATTGACAGGTTTTGCAGTACTTTCTGGTGATTTATTTAAGATTTTGTTCAGTATTTTGGTGCAAGAAATATCATAGAATTTCTACTGAATATATACAAACTAATCAGTGAAAAAATAATTCAATCTTCAAAGAAATTCTAAAATGTGTTGTAGGCCTATACTTTATTTTATATATACAAATGTAATGGATTCTTTTACAGGACTATTCTCTGAAAGTTATATTATTTTCTGATATTCACAAATTAGTAGTGGCGTAAAATAAAGGTGGTTTTGTGGTAAATTTGGCTATACCTAGCAAACAGTATTAGCCACTCCCACACATGTTGTCATTGTTTTAAAGCTGAACAGGATTTGCATTTTACAGCTGCTCCCTTGGGTCCCTTTTAGGATCCACTGTGTTGAAAGCCCTGGTCTGGACTACAACACATCTGGCCAATTTGCCTAAACCTTGATGACGATATAAAGCATTTTAAACAGGCTTAATTAGTATCATGTACAATTCACAGTATTTTAATGGTTCTGTACCCATTTTTTTCCCTATGTATTTGAGCAAACTGTGTCTTTCCCCAGTACAAATATATTGTATAAGCCGCTCTTTGGGTTAAAATAAGTCGGCTGGCTGCTGTCTGCATCTAATTGCAAATAATTTTACTGTCCGATAATTAGCCTGGTAGTTGTTGTTAGCTTTACCGTCACAGCAGAACATCTGTTTGGTCTTTGAGGGTTGTGAAAAGCTCTTTAAAACCCATCATGGTGAATAATTAAGATGTTCAGAATGCATAAGTTAAGTGATGAAGAACTTCGGACCACTGCACACCGTTTAAAATGAACTAGCTCCGCTTTTTAACGTTTTTAAGACAGTAAAAATCAGGTACAGCGCCTTTTTAATGTCAGTTTACAATTACCAACTTCCACAATTCATCTGATGTCATCACATTTTCAAGCCAATCCTACACATTTTTTACTATATACTTTTTAACGGCGCTTTTAGTTGTAATAACAGATAATATATTTTGTTTTATAGAGCCCCCTCAGCAAAACTAGTCATAAAAAAAAACAACAAAAAACCTTAAAGTTATTCCGCATCGTATAAAAAGCGTCCACTCCGCTGCAGCACTTAATTGCATCTTATTACTAAATTATTAAAATCACTGTGAATTTGCTGGACTTTATAGCAGCCATTACTAACATAAACCCCTAATGGTGCCGTATTAGTAGTATCCGGACATACCGCCATCCCTCACTCCAGTGGCAGCGCAGTCGTAAAAACAGTAATTTCCCCGTATATTTATATATTTTTCACATGTACAAATTCTCGGTGTCATCCTCCGTCTCATTTGTTCACTTGGCTGTAAAAGAGATAGCAGGTTTTAGCATCTCTGCCTATAACTTTACGTGCCTTTCACTGTTAGTTATTGCTGGAAGTGTGCAAGCTAAGATTTTCTGTCATTTCAGGCCAAGCTCGTGACCTGACTTTGCTGTGTGTTTAGAGTTTTGGGGGTATATAAACACAGCTACTTCAAACTATAAGAAGTTCAGATAACGTAGAGGCTTTAGAGCTGAGGTACCTGATTTTCACACTGTGGAAAGAGGAAGTTGGTATTTAAATCTGCCCGATTTGCCTGTAGCTCTTACAAACCCTTTGGTACATTCAACCGCACCAAGAGTAACCAATCAGAGAGCTGCTTTTGGTGCGTACTTCTGGTTATACTCTTTGTTATTAGCTATCACAAAATTTTCTCAATTACAAACAAAAACCTGTGTACCCTGGCTTTATTTCCCCCCAAAAAGTAAGTTTGCCCTCTGCATTTGACCCATTTTTCTTAGGGAACCTTCTTGAGATTTTTATCCAGCTTCAAATTCAGGAGTACCTAGCTGGAGTATAAGGCTTTCTTCTGGGTAGATTGGCAAAAACTGTATTCATTTAGTTCATTTGTAGTTTCATTTTTATATGGTGCCATTTTGAGGACGTTTGACCATTCAAAAGAGATAATATTTTATTTTGAATTGTTAATTGCCATGGCAACAGTCCTAACGTTTCATCATTCTGAAACCCATGGATACCAATACAAAACCTTCCCACATTTATGAAACTCTACCAACTGCTCAATTATGGCCAAAAGTAAGTAAATCACAATTATTTTCCCAATCGGAATCGAAATCAAAATTATTCAAATGTTTATTTTCAGAGCGAGAGTGTGATGCATCAGTTCGCTTAAAATTTCAAACCTCTGTAGCCAAGTGTAAAACTGGTCTTACCCCAGTACAGATATATTGTATAAGCAGCTCTTGAAGTCAAAATATGTCCGCTGCATACTGTCTAGATCTAATTATAAAGCAATAATCAATAAGTGTGTGTTAGCATGCTAGTTGTTGTTAGGCTTTACAGCGAAAATGTACGGCTGACCAGCAGATACCATTCTGAGATGATGTATTTTTTTCTAATACTTGGATGTATTTAGCGATTGATTGAACTGCCCAAAACTCCACACAGAACTGCCCCCACAATGGTCAGGAAATCAAACCTGTGATCCTCTGGTTGTGAGGTATAACCTAACCACTCTGCCACTGTACCGTTAGGAAAACATCAGGTTGGGAGTAGGGGAATGTCACCAAAGGGCATCAGTGGCTACAGAATGCTTATCTCATTATGCTAACAATATGTAATCCATAAATCAATAAATCCATCGGTCAGTGCTCCTCTGGCCCCATCCCCTGTTGCAGATCAATGCCTCATACAAATTAATTTGGCTGTGGGGGTCAAAGGTGAGTCTTTATAGCAGCATTTCATTTAATTAACTCTTTTTGATGGAAGAAAGCTATTGGAGCCCTGTCATGTTGTATCGAATAAATCTGTTATTCATTACATTTATTTATTTGGTATTGAGATATTTTATTGATGCAAGTTCTAGCCTACATTAAGAGGTTAAGAGTGTGGTGAATCTGGACTGTGTCTTTTAAAGGGCATTGAAGGAAAGGGCTATGAATTTTAAGGATGATTTTTTATTTTTTTTTGGCAAAGAGTTGATTTTATTTTTTAATACGTATATATTATTGTGTGGTAGCAAAGTCACAATATAAATGTACTAAATGAACTAAAAAAACAAAACAAAACGCTGTACTAAAAGAGCCAGGCATTCGCTGTGAACACAATTTGACCATAGAATGAGTCTGGTGATAGTTTATGGGTTGAAAAACTGCCCAGAATTGGTCTGGAGTTTTACCTATGACGCAACAATCCATGCAAAATTCAAACATTTTTGAGTGCGCACAGAAGACGACTTTGGATTAATGAAACAACCCTGAATAATGTAAAATACAACTCCAGGTCTGTTTTTGAAGGAACAACATTACAACATGGTTCTAAACTCAAAAAGTCCATTCAAAGAGATTTGTTAGTTTCTCATTGTTAGTCGAGCACAGAGCTGATGTAGATCTTGTGGTTGGAGTTGAAATGGGTTCTGGCTGAATCCCACATCCTCTGCTCCTGTTGCATTATTCACATTAATCACCTCACACATATTTGGGAGCATTAGCGGTCCACCACTGATTATTATTTTACACCATCTGTTACGGTGATGGCTGTTTTTAACCAAGCCCGTGTTCAGAGAGCCCTAATGGAGAGGAGGGAGAGCTAACAGGTGAGGTAGTTACAAGTAGGTTTGCGCTCATATTTCACTGTAATGAACACTCTCTCGGGATCACGCGCTATAATCATAAATCTAAATTTTGATTTATACCCGGGGCAGGCCCAAAGAGGAAATGAAAACCGATCCCAGCTGTGTTTAGTGAATAATGCATGTTTTTTCAGTGTTTGGGGATAGCACCAAAGCCCGATGAGAAATGCTATTAATATAATCGGTGACGAATGGTGATCAAAGAGAGTAAAAATAAACACAAGTATATCTGGATTCAACTCAGATGTGTTGTTTTCAGTTGTTCCTGGGGATGTTGTCAACAGTGAATTGTTAACATAATTATTAGCATATATTTAAATTTTCAAACCAAATTTACTACCAAGTTATCTGCCAAGTTTGGTGAAGACTTTTGCTGTAAATCTTTAGTCGCTTAGCAAATGGTGTCTTAAAGGTCCTATACTACACAAAATTGACTCCTGTGAGCTTTTAGTCATATTATAATGTTGTTATCTCATTAAAAAACATACCCGGAGTAGCGTTTTGTTTCATTCACACAAGTTTGAGTAAGCCTTTATTATCAGTCTGTCTACATCTCCGAAGCTCAAAATGCTCTGTTCCACCTTATGATGTCATGAAGCATTAGTTTAAGTTAACAGCTACTTTTACCTTGAGTTTGGCAGAGATTGGCAATTCCAGGGCTAAAATCCTGAGTGTTTTACATTTGAGAGAAGAACTCAGTCTAAATATGTAGGATTTGTGTGTTAAATGTGTGAATGAAACAAAATACAACTCTGGGTATGTTTGCGATGAGGAAAAATATAATAACATGTATCAGAAAATAGCGTAATATAGACCCTTTAAGCTGGGTCTAGGTCTCACAGTGAGACATTAATAACAGTTAAACTTAGAACCGTCACACGACCAAAGACGAGCTGCGTTTGAAATCTGCAGTGTCATGATATTTTGAAGTCCTGGTCAGAGAGTGAGACATCCTCTTGCGGCGTCTGCGATCAATCTTTGTAAGACACTTTGTGACCAACAGTAAACACAAGCTCTTCGTGATTCCCCCAGTGCACCAAAATTCGATGTGCGCATGTTTGTCTAAAAAAAAATCACATTTAACTGCTAAAAAGCTTGAGCAAGCAGATCAGTGCAGAGAAGCATCAAGGCTGATTTGAGTGTAATATTGAATGTGTTTTGTGATTACGGCAATACAGTATACAGTTTACTAATGTTTTTCTAAAAATAAACTTTTTTTTGTTGCAAACTCTGTTTAGCTTAAATAAATGGTGAAATAAGATTTCAACTGACAAATACCATTTTTAACATTTTCTGGTGAATAAGATAATGAAAATATAGTCAAGCTAACAACTAGCATGATTGATGCAAATTTGGCAAATGATTTATATTGGGGAATGACATCTAAGAGTCAGTAACAGCAAGAGAGCTCTGCCATGAACGGGACTTTAATTCCCCCACTTCTTTTTTAGTCATTAACTTTTCAAAGTAAAAGCACCACGAACGCTAGCCTTAGCTAACTGGTTCAACTTGGATGACTTTACCACACTGAGTCTGGAGATACTCGAGTTTTGGAGGTTTTGGAGTGACTGGACCATTAATCTGTATCACTTGTTACTAGTACTTCTCTATAACGATAGTTGTTGATGATAGCTGCTTTTGCCCACACCACACTCTCTTTTAGCTCATTAATCGAGGAGGCCTATGGTTGACTAAAAAGAAGACTGAGGACTTCTGAAGACTGAGACACTTTAAGATGTCTTGAAATACTTTGTTGAAACCAGTTCCTTTAGACTAGTTGAACATTCACTGAGGATAGTATAAATGTATATTTACTCTTAGAATAAATGTTGACAATTTTTTTTTTGTTAAAACGCATATATGACAGATCACTCCAGCAAAATATAATAATATGATAACACCTCTTTTGAAAAATCTTGTGGAATCTAATCTAACAAGATGAAAGAAGACATTCAACTGGACATTTATTTTCTATCTTTGGTTTCCTCAAAGAAGCTGTCACTTACATTTAGATGCCCTACCTTACACAACCAACACATATGATAAGAGTAGGCACACACAATACTGGTGTAGTATCTTGCAGACTAAAGAAGAGTAACCACAAGAATCAAACCGCTTACCCTGCAGTCGGTATGCAAACGCTTAACCCGCTGCTCCGCTCTCAGCCCTTAATCAATCTCTATAACTATTTCACAGGCTTCAAACGCACTCCAAATAGCCTCCTTTTCATATCTTCATTATTATGCATAGCAGCAGTTGGTTGGATATTTCCGGAAAAACTGCAGGTGTCTCGGGACAGTGTCAACGCTGATCAATCTCCATATCCGTTAGCTGTTCTCCTCTGGGGGGGTCGCCTCTAATAGGACGGGTTCACGTGACATCACAACATTTTAAACTACCCATACTGTAAAACTGAGACGCAGAATTCTATGGTGGAATGTGGTAAATGGTCACGGTCACATTTTTATATAGCGCTTTTCCACCTTCAAGGCTCTCAAATCACTTTACATCAAGGAACCACTCGCCCATTCACACACACATTCATACACCGGTGTACGCAGACACTGAGGTGGATTAAGTGTCTTGCCCAAGGACGCAATGACAGCATTCATCTGTGCTGTTTACTTTTTTTTTTCTTTCCATTGTTTGCCCTTTAATCACTATAGCTCCAATAAGTGCTGGCATTTAACAAACAAAAAGGCACAATTGCTGTCTGTGGCAAGGAATTTAAACAGGAACTGTGTAACTTTTCATTTCCGTGGAGATGTTTTTGCTGAGACTCGGAATCTTCACAGTATGACATTAAAACGTTCTATCTTGCATTTGTTTAATTGTTGAAAAATACTTTGAGAAACGCACATTCTTATGTTAGAGATCTGGCATGGGACTTGGGCGTGCAGCATCACCTTCTTGTTCCCATGGAGACAGACAAGTGTAATGCCATACTGTCAAACAATCTAGTGGATTTTCAGTTAGGGTATTTCAGATATTTCAGCCCCTGTGCCAGATTTTTTCCATGTATTTTAGGGAAAGTTGTCTAAACCCAGTGCAGATGTATTGCATAAGCAGCTCTTGAGGTCAAAATAAATTAGCAGTGTACTCTCTGCATCTAATTATAAAGTGGTTTATTGTCTGATGATCAGGAAGTGCACCGTTAGCAAGCTAGTTGTTGTTAGCATGTTAGTTGGGAAGAACAGAAAAGAACGTATGGCGTAGATTAGCTGAAGATTTGTCAGTTTAATCTGCCTTTTTTCCTATTACTTTTCTGTACACATAGTTGTAGTGAGGTATATGGTCAGATCACAGTTGTTTTGCCTTTTAATTCAACTAATCAATTGTCACGGCACGTCTTTAGTCAACTAAGAATATCTTTAGTCGGTTACAGCCCTACTCAAGACATTATGGTAGCCTCGTCTGTTCCAGTCTAGTCCAGTCTGGCCATGCTTTCGTTGTAGGGAGTATTATAACTTTGATAACGTGGGCCAAGATAACAAAATTGTATTGTGTTTTTTTACTTGGGACCTACCTCTAATACTACAAAAGGGCTGGTGGTTCTGATCCATTCTTTAACCCAGTACGTGTGATCCTGACTGGGCATGTAGAAGCTATGTGGTCCCCCATTGCTGACAGGAGCAAAATGTTGTGGCCCGTTTGATGGATGCCCGCTGTTCACATGACGAGCTGCACGCATCAATCTCCACCGGCCTGATTAAAATACACAGTGATGGGTGGTACTTAGGCGTGGAGGTGGCGCGTGACCTCCGAGAAGGCCCACTTTAAAGCAAACACGAGGGAGAAGAGAGGGGTTTTTAGACCTTAAAGATGTATTGTGATTAGGTTTGTCAAAAGTATTGAAAATCATATACTAGTCGATGTTTTATGTTTAAAATTGAGTTTGAAATTTTTGTAAAACCAGGACCAAAGTAGATCTTAACCAGTACTAAAGCATTTCTTAACCGGGATTAAAACCTGGTCTTAAGCAGTTCTAAACCAGGACTAAAGCAGGTCCAACTCAGGTCTAAACTAGGAGTAAAACCAGGACTAAACCAGGCCTAACCAGGACTAAAACCAGGATTCAAGCAGGTCTTAACCAGGGTAAACATTTAGCAAAATAAAACGCCACCAACTAAACTAAGATTAAACCTGTTCTAGAGCCAGGACCAAAGTAGATCTTAACCAGTACTAAAGCAAGTCTTAACCTGGACTAAAATCAAGACTAAGTCGTGCTAAACCTGGACTAAACCAGGAGTAAACCCAGGACTGAGCGAGGTCTAAAACCAGGACTAAACCAGATCATGATTTTATTCTAATATTAAAGGTCCACTATGTAACAGACGGAGGTGTGTCACCTTTTTGTCTCCATGAAGAAGTGATTTCTTTGCCTGGAATGCTCCACAGTATGGCATTCAACTAAACTAAATACAAATATACATTTGAAAAAAAAAAGGATTTTTTTTTCCGACAAGCATGACGGTAATGTATGCAATGATGTAAAAGTATTTACATAATATTTGGATGTATTCACAAGTTGACTTTGATGCAGTGCGGCAAATGCTAAACTAACTGATTGATTTGCGAAAGTGCTCCCATGGGTGCCCCCCGCGTTACAAGGAAAACAGGCTGCACCCAAGGGACCGGTGGGCCACACAGGAGGCGAGCTTTCCTCCATGTGTGCTTATCTGACTGTGCTCTTTATGGTGGACTAAAGTAGCTCCCAAATTACTGCTGAACAAACTCTTCAAGCGCTAGATAGTTTAAACCAGGACACAAGCAGGTATAAACCACGACTAAAACCAGGTCTAACATAGATCTAAACTAGGACTAAAACCAGGACTAAAACCAGGACTAAAGAGCTTCTAAACCAGAGCTAAACCAGGGCTAAATCAGGACTAAAACCAGTAGTACACTAGGGCTAAATCAGGACTAAAACCAGGACTACACCAGGTCTAAAATCAGGACTAAAACCAGGACTACACCAGGTCTAAAATCAGGACTAAAACCAGGACTAAACCAGGGCTAAATAGGGAAATCAGGACTAAAACCAGGAAATCAGGACTAAACCAGGGCTAAATCAGGACTAAGACCAGGACTAAACCAGGGCTAAATCAGGAAATCAGGACTAAAACCAGAACTATAGCAGGTCTTAACCAAGATTAAAGCAGGTCTAAACCAGGACTAAAAGCAGGTCTAACATAAGTCTAAACTAGGACTAAAACGAGGACTAAAGAGAACCAGAACTAAAACCAGGACTATATCAGAAGTTAAACCAGGACTAAATCACGTCTTAACCAAGAATAAAATGGTTCTAAACCAGGACTTAAGCAGGTTTAAACTAAGTCTAAATTAGAACAAAAAACAGGACTAAACCAGGTCTAAATGAGGATTGATTAAAAACAGGCCTAGGTCCAGGCCCAGGTCTAAAACCAGGCCTAAACCAAGTCTAAACTGGAACTAAAACCAGGATTAAAGCAGGTCTTAACCAGGGCTAAACATTTGCAAACTAAAACTCCACCAACTAAACCAGGACTAAACCAGGACTAAACCTGTTCTAAACTCATACCAACCCAACTCTAATCTAGAAGTAACCCAAGCCTAAACCAAGACTAAAGTCGGACTAACCCACGCCACGTGTACCTACCCACTACTATGCCCACATCTCACACACACGTCCAGGAGAACAGATGAAGTCATGGCGCTTTATATCTCAGGGGTCAAAGTTGAGGCTCTCGGTGAAATGATAATGTCCCACAGAATCACCTCCCTGCCTGTTATTCCACACCATAACTCAGGACATTAGGGGACACTGGGGTCATATTTCACATTTGGTCCGATCCTTCACGCTCGTATGTTGGGGATAGCAGACTCACCTGTAATGGAAATTCAATGTCACCTTATTGAGGAATGGCTGCAGTATAGAAGAGGCTGTGGAACGGTGGGGATCGAGAATTGGGCGAAAAATCAGATGGAGGGCAAGGGGCCGTTTCACTCAATGGATGGAGAAAGAAATTTGAAATTCCCCAAACCAAAATGTATCATGATGGATTTGATGTTCATAAAACTTGTTTTTGGACACTTAAAGGGCCCATACACAATTTTTTTTGAGGGAAAATAGTCTTGTCCCAGTACATCTGTATATATTGTATAAGCAGCTCTTGAGGTCAAAATATGTCTGCTGTGTACTGTCTGCATCTAATTACAAATAGTTTTATTGTCTGACAAGCAAGAAGTGCATGGTTAGCATGCTAGTTGCTGTTAGCTTTTCCGTAACGGCAAAGTACGCTCTGGTCTCTGAAAGTTGTGGAAAGCGCTTATAAATTCATCACTGTGAATAATTAGGATGCTCTGAATGCGTAAAGTAAGTGATGAATAACTTAAGACCACTGCAAACCGCTGAAATGAACTAGTTCTGTTTTTCATGTTTTTATGATGATAAAAATAAGTTACTGCGTCTTTAACATTTGAGAGAAAACCAAATTATGGATTAATATTCTAATACTAGAATCCCATACATTTCCATGTTTGTAGAAGTCTAAACTACAGCGACAGGAACAAGATTATCTATAAAAAGCAGGGGTGGATGAAGTACTCAATTTTGTAACCAAAAAGTAAAAATATAGAGGTAAAAAGTTACTCAATTAAAAGTAAAAGTATTCAAGTACCTGTTTAGAAATGTACTTTAAGGGTAAAAAGTAGAAGTATTTCACACAATTGTTGCTAATTTGTTAAAGTGTAAATGTAGCGATTTTGATTTAAAAATTCAAAAAAAAAAAAATATATATATATATATATATATATATATATATATATATATATATATATATATATATATATATATATATATATATATATTGGTCAACAGGAGCAATACAAAACCATTTCTTATGAATTTTGTGTATTTATATTTGTTTGCTCAAAGCCCAAGATTGAACTCAAAAACTTTTGCAGGATGTTACCACGCACACGGTAAAAATAACCCTTCAAATCATATGAAAAGCACTTTTTACTTTTCAGTCCAGTTAAAAAATGTAGTGGAGTAGAAAGTACAGATATCTGCTCTCAAATATAGTGAAGTAAAAAATATCGACTGTAAAATGTACTGAAGATACTTAAAGATTATACTTAAGTACAGTACTTTACTACTTTATCTTCCCCCACTGATACACAGACATCATGTTTTAGAGGCTGACTTCAGCGTATCGGCCTTAAATCTCTAACACAGGCCGATATTTAGTTTTGGTCAATTTGCTGCCTTGAACATACACACAAAGCTTGATATTAACATTTTCATATTAAGAGACAACTGCACTAATGCTCTCTTATAGGTTTGTTGTAAAAAAAAAAAAAAGAGCTGTGAGTCACTTTGAAGTAAATTTTAATGAAATAATTTAAGGAAAACAACCAAAATCGAACCTATATATATCGACAGAGCTTAACGGCCATTGTTTGTTCTGTATTCTAAACAATCGGTGTCTGCATCGGCAATGAAAAAACACATATCAGTCAACCTCTAGTATGTCTTTGTGATTTAATAATTGCACCAACTCAAATTGCGATTCAATTCAATTGTGATATATTGTGTAGCACTACTATACAGAGTTGTATCGAAAAACAGCTACTAATCAATACTAAATCTAGGCTTGAAACTAGATACTCATTTGATCAAATATCAGTACTACTGCTACAGAAAAAGTATAAGACACAGACTAGTATACGCCCATGAACCACTGTGGAACCTACATGGACGACTGAGGGATTACACAGATATAAGACCACGTGGTAATAAAGAAAATACTACAGTTTAATGCTAAATGTTGTTCTATTGTCTAAAGAAAGAGTGTTTTTAATTATCATTGTGGTATCAGAGTCGTATCGAGTCCATCCCTTAGTATCAAAATCGAGTTTGAAGTTTTAGTATCGTGACAACACTTCTACTATAGGCCGTTTTAGTTTCGTCTCCCATCCCTTTGTCTTTCAGATTTTGCCGATGCAAGCGTCTTCTGAATTGTATCTCCGGTGATAGCAGTGACGCAGCAGGACCTAAGCACAGAACACAAGAGCTCATCCCACCATTTATGAGCAGCCGATCAATATTTAGTAATATGACACAAATCCAGCTTGGAGCGTTTTGGATTCACAGCGGGGTGGTACGCTCCATCTGTCCAAACCGATTCACCAACATGCATGCTGACCTAAGCTTTTTTAAAAATAATTCTGTAGTTACAAGCGCTGTACATTATTTTTACTGTTTTAAAAAAAAAAAAAAGAAGGAATTTTAACCAGGTTGCAGTGGTCCAAACTTATTTCTCACTTACCTTATGTATTCTGAGTTTATAAGCATTTTTCACAACTTGTAAAGCTTTGAGCAAAATTTATTTTGGCCCTGTACAGATATGTTGTACAAGCAGTTCTGGAGGTCAAAATAAGTCTGCTGTGTGCTGTCTGCACTTGATTATAAAGTGTTTTCAGGAAGTGCACAATTAGCATGCTAGTTGTTGTTAGTAGGAGTAGGACGTGACATAATTTTCAGAAGACGAGACATGATACTGGGTCCACGAGAACAAGACAAGATTAGATTTTGACACGATTATAAAGTGTTTTCGGGAAGTGCACAATTAGCATGCTAGTTGTTGTTAGTAGGAATGAGACGAGATACAGTTTTGACAAGATGAGACGAAACACGAGATTGGGTCCACGAGAATGATACAAGATGAGATTAAGACATTATTATAAAGTGTTTTCAGAGAGTGCACGATTAGCATGCTAGTTGTTGTTAGTAGGAGTGGGACGAGACACAATTTTCACAAGGCGAGACGTGAGATTGGGTCCACGAAAACGAGCCAAGATGAGATTTTGACATTATTATAAAGTGTAAATAAACTGTGCAGTTCAATGGCTTCACTATTTTTGATTTACTTTATTTAATATTTGTACGACTACCACTTTTTTTTAAATTTTTTTTTATCTAAAGCTTCTCAAGAAATTTTATTCACCAGCACTCAACTTGTATTTGTCCAATCCAAATGTAAAAAAGATCTTACGGCATTAGATCTTGTCCCATCGCTATAGTTGTTAATTATCATTTTAGCAAAACTTTAAGAATGATTTAGACTTATTTTCTTAATTAATACCCTAATCCTAACTCCTAGCCCTGACCACTTAATTAAGTAGTTTCTAATTGTAACAAACTTTTCATTCATTATACATAAGATACTTTACTGCATATTTGGTATTGTCAACTAGCTGCGCCAAAACATTTACTGTTGAAACACACAAAACAATGCTAACCCAGATGCTAACCCAGATGCTAACGTCACAGCAAATACATTGAGTCCTGCACGCCCGCCCACACATCTTTCTGCTCCTGCTTATCGCGCAGCATTCACAGCACAATCTCTTATCTCATCTCAAAAAGGGAATATCACCGGCGATACCCTGTGCTCCCGCGGCGTGCTGTCTTATCAGGCGAGGCGAGCGGACAGGAGCGCAGAGCTGATCTGGCAAAGCGTCACATCATTTCTAGTGTCCAGTGGAGTGGTCTGTCAGGAAGGGCTGCACCAGGGGGTCCCTTACATCCTGACACACACAAACACATGCTGCCAAGCTCAAACTACCCGTCGTCATCCACCATCAGGACTTTAAATAGAAAGTGATATGTCAATAAACAAAACAAGGATTTTACCTACAACTGTGCATTGCCTGCTGTATAACGACTTTCAATTATCAGTACTGTATGCTTTTTTACAGCGTATGAACGTGCATTGTGTTCTGCGTCCTGATTGGCTAAGGAGCTGTAGACCATTGTCCATCAGTCTCCTCTGTATTTACATAAATGTTGGATCGCAGTGTGACTCTGAAGTGCTGTATGTGTGCAAGTTTTCTCCCCGACAAAACCCACAATGTCGATGAAACATTCTGCAACAACATTTCTAAACGCTATAATTTTTATTTACAGTAAAGGAAAGTGTTTATATTTTTATTTCTCAAACAAATGTTTTGGCCTGAAAACAGGTCTTGATCTTTGGTTTCGTTTTGTAATAATGTACCTTTTTTTTTTTTTTTTTTATCTACGAAGGTTTGAACTTTGAGAGTGTTTAAACAAGAGAGAAATGTGAGAAAATGTTCATGCCTGTCTGAGGAAAGTGTATAAAGTGTGTGGTGAGGGGGTTTTACAGCCTTAAATCATATATAATAATTGTAAAAAATAAAGCTGACTACTTTGTGGATTTCACCTATTGTGGGTTATTTTTAGAACGTAACCCGTAATAAACCTCGTAATAAAGAGGGACCACTGTATTGCACATAACCTAAGAAAGATGTATCATAAGTTTAAACTATTTCATTTCTATTTTTATATGTATGTATTTAATGGACTCACCTACAGGTCTTATTTGTTTACTCATCCACCAACACCAGGTCGATTGTTCCATTCCAGCTCAGACCAAATTCTGTAATTGACTCTTTAAATGCACACCAAAATCTGATTATTATCTGATTTCCGGACCTTGCTTAAATGACATGCTAATTGCAAAATCAGATGTGAGTAATCTGAGAGACCATGACCAGATGAGTTTGCGTTGAGTCATTTTAATCATCTTATAGCTCCAAAAATCTGATAATCAGTATCAGATCAGTATGCATGTAACCGCAACCATTGTGTCCTAAGGCAAGACACCAAAGCCCTTGCCTAGTATGAATGTGTGTGTGTGGTAGTAGTGGTCAAAGGAGCAGATGGCGCAGATTGGCGGTCTTGGTTCTGTCAGTCTACCCCAGGGCAGCTGTGGCTACAATAATAGGCCACTTTACAAGCAAAGGTTTAACCATTTTAACAACATTATAAACATGATCAGGAGCATTGACAAAAATATATGAACTTACAAAACTAACTGTGACTGTGACTTGCTCACGTTTATTCAAATTTTGCAGTCCTGTTTGTGACGCCACATAAAAATCATTGCAACGAAAACCTCCCCACATTTAACCCATTACATTATATTTTTACCTTTTCATTAACCTCAATAGTCCCAACTAAAGCTTCTTTTTATTGAATTATCGAGAGCGGTTAGATTGATCTTTTGCTCGACGTGCGGGATTAATCATACGCCGGTCGGGATGTGACTGATCAAATTTACTGACGGGGGGACCAGCGGTAATAAAGAAGGGTCAGCGGGCCAGGCCAGAAATGCTGAGACTTAGAAACCCAGCGATTCATGGGCCTATAACTCAACCCCCCCACCACCTCTCACCCCTGTGCCAGAGCGGGGAGGGGGAAGGGGGTGGGGTGTGTGAAGGATTGCAACAGAGAGCGAGAAAGAGAGAGACAGAGAGAGTTTAGGGTGCTGGGGGGAGGGGGGTGAAGCGACAGGGTCAGTCTAGAGAGGTGGAAAATAAATTGGGGGAGGAGGAGGAGAGATAGGTGAGGTTCCATTATGTAGTAGGTCGTGGAGGAAAAAATAGGTCTAGTAATAAAAAATAAATAAAATAAATAATAAAAATCAGTGCCCGGAGCTAGCACTAGGTGTCCCGCTGAGCTCAAAACAATAAATGAGAAAAGGTCAGACGCCTGCACGGGAAACTGGCAGAATGTTGTATCATTCTGAAGTAGGTTCAGCGGTTATTATAATAGAAGCTTTCATGGTCATTAACTGGGATTAATTTACGCTTTGCAGTATTGCTTTCCACCAAAAGGTTAAAAAAAACCAAAATAAAACCTTGATTTCTATAATATGTTTGGGTGGTACTTTGCAGTGACATCTCACACTGGGGGGTTCTTCCTGTATGTTTGTGGTGGAATGTTCAGCAGTTATCGTGGTGACACAATGCACACATTGACACAGCAAACAACAACCAAGATTAAACAACACATTTTCAGGAGCCTGTGATCAAGCCGAGCATTTATGTTTGAAGTTCAACTAAAGTTAATTCTAGCTAGCTTGTGACTGTTACGTTATTTCAGAGTGAGTTCTTTAACCGTACAAATCAGCTCACCTGTAGGAAGTCAGTTCTTTATGGTCACATTGTGTTTGAATAAAGCTCAGATTGAAGTCCAACGTGGGTAACAGAGCTTCAAACAGATCAGTGCCTCTAGTTAGCATATCCAAATATCCAAAGCAGAAATCTAAAGTTGAATCATATTATTTGTTAGTGGTTGAGTCCACAAACCTAAAATATCAATCTCATGTCTGTTCACTTGACAACAATCACACCTTTGGACTTGAATAATGGCTCCGCTTTCTGACGATATTGTAAAAAAAAACCATCCTTTTTGTATATTGATAATGCCAGTAAAGATGTTTGTTTGTTTCATGTGGATAGGCCCTGTAATTGCAGAGATATTGACCATAAACCAGGTCAACAAATCTGTAATCTCACAGTTAAACAACCCAACCCATACTTGTGCTTTTATGGTAATATGCTGTAGTAAGCTGTACAGTAGAAATGTCACCAATAGTGTTGACACATTACTAAAATTTCAAACTCGATTTTGATACTAAATAATAGACTCGATACTAAATACAGATTATGATACCGCAATGATGATTTACAACAGTCTGCCTTATATACTTGTCTATATACAGCTCAAGATCATCCTAAAGCTATTCAGAAAAGGTTCAGTCCTGTCCTGTGAATGTGGCTTTTTTTTAGTATTGATACCAGCTCAAATGAGTATCTAGTTTCAATACTGGTTTTAGTACCGATTAGTATCTGATTTTCAACCAATTGATTTTCACCAATGGACTATATACTCAACAAATCAACAAATGCAATAATGGACTTGCAACTTAGAAACAATATATTTGATTTGTGAGGTTGTTTTTTTTTTCTCATTGGTGAAAAATATAAAATTGTTCAAATCTAATACAGTCATGAGTGCAATGGTTCTATACTGTAGAGCATTACAGTAGAGTTGATGCCACACTTGTCGTCGTAAGCACATCTGATGCATATTGATTGGGGCTGTGACCGCTAAATGACACTAATTAGGCCAGCTAGGCAAACAATCTCACCATCTGACAATGCATCCTCATACTACTTGAGTTTACAACACTCAAAATACCTCTTATTGTAAAGCATTACAAGCATAGACTGTATGTAGAAGTAGAGTAAGTACTGTTCGGCTGTGGCCAATTGAAGCCAATCGAGCCTAGCAGTTATAGCAGCTAATTTGGAGGGTTAGGGTTAAGTCTGTTTGAAATTCTGAATGTGCATTTCATAGTAACCACACAGTCAATCAGCAGCAAAGTTGTAGAAGGTACACACCTTTTCCACATTGCTGGTTTGGCAGTGGGCTGGTGATTAACAATGAGGAGTGACATCTATCAATCAAACCTGTTGTTAACGCTAGTGGGAGTCAATCTCAAGAAAAGAAGGCACCTGATTGGACTGTTACCTTGAATTAGGGACAAAATAGTGAAATAAAACACCAGGGTCATGGAGAGTGAGTTAATACAAACATAGTAAGGTCAGAATGACGAGCCTAACAACAGCTGTTACAGAGAAAGGGCGATGATTTTTCAGTCAATGGAGCCGAATCATGCTTCCTATTTGAAACACAGCGACTAGCAGGTTAGCTAGCGCTGCTTACAGTCTGTGATTACAAGATTATTACAATACTTTCATGCTCTTAGAAAAGTTGTTTGCCATTAGCCAATTTTATAAACATGCAACACTATGTTCAATTGTCCTGACTTTTATTTTTCGTTGTCTATAGTTATTGGTCTTTAGAACTATCTGAATGTCTCTCCCTACTCAACCCCATTTTACTTTTATATCTGTCCTGTCCAACATGGCCACAAGGCCAATCGCAATTTGAAATTGCAACTTGAAGTAGCAATTCATAAAGGTTGCAATTTTCAAGTACCATAATTTCAACAAAATATATATTTCATCAAAATATCCTGTCTTAATCTGCGTAAAAACTGCTGACCCTATAGTTTAGATCTGTACAAACATGTTTGAATATATGATTCTTGTATTAGTTTGTCAGATTCAGATTTTTTCACCTTCATGTAAATTCTTCGAGAGTCATTTAAAATGTGAACTTTGAACACAATCCTAATGTTACATATTCCTAACATAAATTGCTATACAGAAAAATTTGATTCCCCCCCCCCCCCCCAAATCATTCAGCTACAGTCCAAGGAAACCCATGGGACAGACAAATACGCATTATACTGCCCCCTGTCTGCTCCTTTGTGCTACTGTCCCAATGTCAATTCAGTCTGTCATGGGTCTGTTAAAAGCATTTCTGGTGCTAGTCACTGTGTAACTGTCACCTATCTGATGCACAAAGTCCTTCAGTGGAGAGGCTCTTATCTAATACAGAGCCATTACTGTCAATTTAAGTGCAAATGGTGAAAAACAGCCGCTTCAGTGGCCGGGCCTTGTTGTGTTAAATCTTTATCTGTGCTCAGTAGCCATAATGCAGACCATAGCTCATCATGACAAATGCGGGAGAGGGTATTGTGTTTTCCGAGATATTCTTGGTTTTCCAAAGGGTATTTAAAAGCATTGAAATGGAATGGATTATGCCAAATTGAACGCTTTCAATGGCATCAAAGAGCTGAGCAAAAAAACAAACAAACTCTTAAAGCTGCACTGTGTCACTTTTATGGTGCTTTCTTGCCTTCAAGGAGATATGGAGAATGTAGCTTGCTTTTCCTGGAATGTACCACACTGTGACACTAAGTCGACCTTGCATTTATACAATAATAGATGCTTTTTATTGGAAAAAAAATATCTGGAGGAACATGCATTTTTGTGATTGGGGTCACTTCTCCACAGACCTGACCTGCAACGTCATCATGGTAGCGTCCTCTATGTTTAAAGCCATACCGTGGAACATTTCAGACAAAGCAACAATATCTTTATTGATACAAACAGGATTGCGGATCCTCCACTAGAAAAGTTCTATAGTGAAGCTCCTTTAAAGAAGACAGATTGTGCTTTTGTTTGCTATGTAGTTATAATCTATAAAACCCATTATGCTCCATTTTCGGCATTTAAAATTAAACTAAAACTACTTCATAAAAGAAACAAGTCCGCTGTCTTCCAGGTTGGAAAATTGCAGCCTGCAAGCAACAGATTTTTAAATATTTGTGCCAAAATGCTTATGTGATGCTGCCGAATCCTACGTGTGTCACAGATTAACAAAATAAAACTGGAGAACAAAGTACGTACAGAGCTGTGGGCTATACCAGTAGCGGTGAAAATGGGGGTAGATCAAAGCAATGGCGTCTTGAATCCAGGATTATAAAGATTACTCAAACATGCATGAATCACTCATTAATACAACTTTGAGTGGGTAAATGAAAAGGGAGTGAAATTACAACATGGTTAAAAGCTAAAACATGGATTTTGTATTATAGCTCATATTATAAATAAAACATAAAAAAAAATATAGTACAAAAATCACATTTGGAAGTTATCCCGTTTTTCCTTATTCTTCCGCTGTGTTAAGGAAGGTTTCCAGATATGGTCAAGACGTTGACGTTTCATTTAAAACTGGGGCATTCAAATGACAACATATTCAACTCGATTTGCTCAGAACAGCATAAACCACATATCCCAAGATATTCTCGAGATATTCCGACGATGCAGAAGGCAGGGCTGGACTACCTCAACGGAGCGTCTTCATTAAGTGGGCTGGGAATGACGGGGGAGTCGCTTCACGTTTGTTCCTCCTCGTGTCAGGGTGCCTCGTGAACACACCACCCACCGCGCCAATGTCAAATGACTCCCGGAGCACCCGCCAGTTCAACCCGCATTAACATTATTCATGCTGACACGCAGGCTTGGCTCCTTGGAGAGAAGAGCACCCATCCTCCCCTCTCACTCCAGCTTGGGTGGACAGTAACATGACTATAGCACTCTGGTCTATATTTAATCCATGTTGACTCAGCATGTATTTAATCAACGCTAGTTAGCTACAGCATGCTAACCTAGGCACTGTGTACATGCAAATTTTAAAAAAGTAACTGTACATTATGAAGCTTTTAAAGAGGCAGCATTACGCTCTACTTTTTGGATATTTCTACCACGTTATAAAGTTGTTCCCTCATCAAAACATGCCTGATGTGGTTTTCTGAATCATTCATGCGTGTTTTGTTATCTTACAATGTCTCCCAGGCTGTATTTGAACCCTCCTTTTGGTTGCGTATACGAGAACACACCTTTTTTTTGCGGGTTATACAGGTAAAGTTAAAAAAAAAAAGAGAAGAGGTTGTGAAAAGTGCTTATAAACTCATCATGGTGAATAATTAGGATGCTTGGAATGCATAAGGTAAGTGAGGAATAACTTTGGACTACGGCAAACCGTTTAAAATGAAGTACTTCTGTTTTTCACGTTTTAAGGCAGCTAAAATACGGTACATTGCCTTTATTGACAGCGCGGTTTTACTTCCTGTTTGACCTTGCATTCATCTGTTGGTCTCTCTAGCACAGCTGTCCAGATGTCATTGTTGTTCCGGAGGCAGTTTTCCTTTATTTAGTCCGTTCCAAAATAAAGTGTGAAAGTGGCGGAGGTGGACGGACAGGTCGGAAACTCGATCTGACATGTGGCCAGCAATGACCACGCTCACACACACACACACACGTCATGTCCTGTAACAGTCGCAATCTGTTTTTCCTAGTTGTCTTAAATTTGCAGGACTGTGTAGCTAAATCTGGTGTCTGTTTGCATGGTTAGCCCTTAGCAACTTAGGAATAGCATCTTTTCGATATTCTGTCAGGTTAACTCAATGGGTACAAGTTGAAAGCACTGTAGCTGATTTTAGTCTTGTGATAAACAGTTCATAGCTCATTTTACACGGTTTACAGTGATCCAAAGTTATTCCTCACTTGCTTTATGCATTCCAAGCATCTTAATTATTCAGAAAGAATATTCACTGCCAGTTTATAACACTTTTCACAACTCACAGGGACCATGTAAAACTTAACACAGGCACTACTGAGGCAACAGAGATCGGCAATAGTGATTGAAATCATGTTTTACTACATAAAATTTCCAGCTCAGCCCAATGATAAACCTGTAGAGATTATCTAAATCTCATTTCCTAGCGTTCATGAAAAGTAATTGGACACTATTACAGGAGTGACCAAACTTTTGTCATTAAGGATTGCATATTAAAACAGACAAAATGCAGGGCCAATCAAAAGTCATACAGTGGTGGTCAATACAGGGAATTATTCAAATCGGTGCATTTACAACAGGTTAGACTGAGCCAACAAACCTTAAAATAGGCCGAGACGTCACACATTTTTTGACAGATTTTTGATTTTTGAAACTTGCAGTAAAAAAGTACTGCTTTTGGTAATTAGGGCCAATTCATTAGGAAGCCTGTGGGCCAAGAAAAACGTAGTGTGATAAATGTATTTACGAGTAGTGCCTCAGTAGATTATCAGTTTGTTTCACGACATTTTTGTTTACTGTTCAAAATATCTTTAGTTCATCCATGCGTCTCTTTTTGGACATTTCACAGCAACATGGGTGATTTTTCCAATGTTTGACTCATAGACTGAATCTTTAAATGGACATAGCTAACGTGCTAGCCATCGCGTTCCAAATGGGAAGTGATTATGGGCGCGCGTTCCGGCTCCATCGACTCCAATTCACTTGACGTTGTAAAATTGTCAAGTCTCTCTCTGTAACTGCTACATTGAGCCTCGTCATTTTGGTGCTAAATTGTTCATATTAAATAAAGACATGAACATTAATAACGGAGAAATCAGGCGCCTTCTTTCTCTGAGGTTGCTCCCACTAGCGCTAGCAACAGGTTTGAATGACAACGTTGGTGCCTGCTCTGTGTGGGCAGGAAGGGGCATTACCTTCAACAGCCTGGCTCCGGGTTGGCTCTTTGGTTGCTATGATACACGTGGTGAGAATTCCTAATATGGAACGCAATAAGACCGAATATTATACAATTTTACTTTGGCAATAATCTGATTTCTCTCACTATCTACCTTGATTGAAACAACACCTATTAGCCGCTTAGCTAATCAGACAAACGCTAAAGTGAAGTCAGTTGTGTCAGAACCTCTCCTGGGCTGTTATGACTGACAGCTCTCGTCTTTATTAAGTCATCAGCATAAATCATCGTTCCCGCTAATTAGATAATTACCCCATTCATCATCATCAACATTTGCAGTGCGCTCTCTTTCATCGGAACAACGCGGCGGTGCTTCAAAGTTTGTCAATTGTCTCTTTGTGCTCCTCTGAAATAGGTCATCTCATCATCATTACCGTGACGACTGAATTATCACTTCACATTTAGTACAGAGATGGATTCCCAAAGCTGGAGTTTTGGATTCACGTCAATGTCCTGACCTTAATCTGGAACACTGGGGAGGAGCAGGCTGCAGCCACGCGCCAAGAAACAGATCTATTTTGTTCACAAGTCCAGTTCTGTTCTGACATTATTTTAGAGTTTTTACAGTCCATAAAGATCGGTGTGAGGTTGAATGTGTAAAAATTGGCATCTTCGTTAGCATTATTGAGCACTGAAGGTTGCCTTAAAGGGCCTGTACCCAATTTGATTTTGTGTATTTGAGCCAAATTTGTCTTGCCCCAGTTCAGACGCATTGTATAAACAGCTCTGGAGGTCAAAATAAATCAGTCGTTTATACTGTCTGCATTCTAATTATAAACTGTTTTGTCTGTATGCGGTTAGCATGGTAGTTGTTAGCTTTACCATGATGGCAAAACTCGGATCTGTTCTCTGAGAACTGTGGAAAAAAGTCACATTTTAAAAATCATATTACTTCATCATGAATTTAGGTTTAATTTCGTCTTATTGAAAACAAATCAAAATGGCTTTCAGTATTAATTTCTTCAACATAAATACATACTTTTGAAGTACTATAAATTAGGCTAAAACAATAACTGCTAGCTTCAAAATAGGTTGTTAGCTTCATAGCCGTTGAGTCGACACAGACCCTTATAGCCTAGTTCGTGTTCTTGAACTTCTCATCTTAACCCAAGTGTTTTCAGCTCCAGAGAAGTACTTTCTCACCAGGCTGCTCAAAAACACTTAAAAACATGGTGGAAAAAAGATTGGCCATTTTATAGAAAAGGGCAAAAATATGAATAAAGGAATTAAAAAAAGAAAAAAAAAACAGCATAAAAAACACAAATTATGCTAAACTGACCTTTTAAGCTTTTAATCATGTTACACTGTTCCCCCTCATCAAAAACACACCTGGAGTTGTATTTGTGTTTCATTAACGCTTATTTCATTAATTCATCAATCCAAAATCATCTTCTCTGAGCACTCAGAAAAGCTTTATTCACATTTTACCCAGATTGTTGCATCACAGATAAAACTCCTAACTTCTTCTGCAGGTTTTAAAGATCCTATATCCTAAATTGATTCTTGTGAGCTTTAAGCCATGTTAGAATGTTGTTACCTCATCAAAAACATACTTGAAACTGTGTTTTGTTACATGCCACATGTTTGAATAATCCTTTATTATTAGTCTATCTACATCTCCAAAGCTCAAAATAGTCTGTTCCACTTTGTGATGGCATGAAGCAGTAGTTTCCAAATTAACAGTTACCTTTTGTTCAGTAGAGATTGTTAATTCTAGGACTGAAATTATCAAAATGATTTTAGTGAAGGTGTATCGAGTTTAAAAACAAAGTGGAGAACTTCCTGTTTTGCCACATGACATCACACTGACATCACACTGAGTTTTTCTGTTTGAGAGAAGAATATAAACATGTGTGAATGAAACAAATCACAACTCCAGACGTTTTTGATAAGGAAACATTTTAACATAGGTCACATTTATTTTAATATAAGCCCTTTAAGCCCATAAAGCATCCCTGGACTTGTTCTGTGGTAAAACTGTTCACAATGAACATATGGCTGTATTAGCATAACAGTCACGGCGGATAGGACTAGGACACTAGTTTACTATGTCATTGGTCATTTCCGTTGCTGACAGCAGAGGGAGCTCCGATGCCTAAATGCCTCATTAGAAACGGAGATGTAGTTTATAAAGTGTGAGTTCCCCCATTTTCCCTTTTCCATTTCACCCATTTGTACTGAAGTGATTTTAACAGCACATGCAAATGACGCATATCACAGTGCTAGTAAAGTCAGAATCATTAGTATGCCTGGTGGTGGTTTTCCAGATGAAACCTCATTCTTGTTCTCAGGGCCATACCAGTACTGGGGCGGTCGGTTTGGTTTTATAAGGCTGTAATCATTCCTCCATAAAGTTCCCACTGGAGAGAGTTTGCATGGCTAGCATGAAACCTGGGATATGCATATAAATGAAGTGATAAAAGATGTTTAATATGGATTAAAAGGGAATATTTGCTATTCATTTTAATTAAACATTTCATTAATATTACATGTTTTGAGTTTAACCGATAACGTAATAGCAACCACTAATGTAATAAGCAAGAATGAAATAACATGATAATAATGTATTACGTCAGTGGGTCAAACTTTTCACATCAAGTACCACCTAAGAAAAGATTTGGCTTTCCAAGTACTACTAGATCTACCTCAGATCTATAACAGGATTATTGTAGATCTAAAATAATCTAGGGCTAAATCAGGTCTACACATGGACTACATTTCCATTGTAGTTCTAAACAAGAAATAATCCAAAAGAGAATCACATCTGTGGAGAGGTGAGCTCGTTCACAGTGGTAAAAATATCAGTAATAGAATAAATCCATCCCATTCAAAGTAAAACTTTTTGTCCAGTTGACAGATTACAATTTTTATTTTACTGTGAATCAAACCTGGACGACTGAGGGATTACACAGACATCCCATTCAAAGCAATGTGTGCTGATTGTTATATTAAGGGCAATATTTGATTTGAACATGTTTACTCCATATCTGGAGACACAGATAGGTCAGGTTTGTGAAATTTGAAATAAAAATGCCATTTTGGCCCGTCACTGTCCAAAAAGTAGATTTTAATATGGCATAAAGCACAATTAAGTTTGTCCTTTTCATCTCCATTCTTGAGTTTTTCAGATGGCATTGGTTGCTGTAATGCCAGTGGAAAGTGAAAAGGAGTTGATCTTTAGTTCATCCATGCACTGTGTCACTGCTGCGGGCTCCAGTGGTTTATTACATACTTGTGCATGCATGGCACTGGCAGGACTTCTACCACCTGAAGGCAGACAGTCACAGTTCATGGGCTGATTACTCACTCTACACTCACTCCTCTGCTCTGTTGTGATTGGCACACACATCAATCTCTGTTTAATCTTAGGCCAATGTTTGATTCATATGGCAATAAATTATATAATAAAATATTTACCATACAAAGTCAGATTTAAAGAACACATGATGCAAATCTGTCTTTTTTGAGTTAGCATACCTGAAGTTGTTTTCCACTTCAGTCACCTTTGTTTCATGAATCCATTAATCCAGTTCAGCATCGCTGAGCTCTCAAAAATGCTGTTTGCATTTTGCCCGTTTAGTTGCGTCACAAGTAAAACAGTGGACTTCTCCTATGCTGTTTTTAGATCCATAAACCATCACCAGATTCGTTCTATGCTAAAATTGTGAAGATAAAACTCTGATCGTGCCTCTGAAAGTTTTGGAAAGCACTTACAAACTCATCATGATGAAAAATTAGGTTGCTCTGAATACATACGATAAGTAAGGAATCATTTTGGACCACTGCAAACCATTTAAAATGAATCATTTCTGTTTTCAATGTTTTAATTTGATGTAGACAGTACACAGCTGACTTATTTTGACCTCAATAGCTATATCTGTACTGGGAAAAGACAAATTTTGCTCAAATACATGGAAAAAAAAATCAGGTACAGGGCTTTTACGTAAATATTTTGTGTCTATTTCTTTCATTAATTCATGTTGACCCAAACTAAATAATTTGAAGTGTCTTAGAAAATATATATTTCTATATATAAAAACAGCAAATGTAGTAGTAATGTCACATGAATAAAAATAGAATGGTAATGGTCATGTCACATGAATAAAAAAAAAAAAAAAATCACTCACACATACAGTACGCCTGTCACGATAATTACAATATCGACTTATTGTTCTATATGTCAGGTGGAACAATTATTTTTGGGGTCAGTATTTATCATGGGTACTTTTTCATTGTGGAGAACATTAAATTTTTTGTACTTTTCAAAAGATTTGAGCAGTAAATGGTTGATTAAATAACTTCTATAACTCATTAAATGTTTATATTGCAGATCATGTTAAAATACTGCAAATATAATTTTTTTGGGGGGAAATCTTGCTTTAGACTTATCGTGTCAGTGGTATAATGGCATGGTAATAATGGTAATATCGTTTATTGTCGATTTTTTTTGACAAAAATGTGTTATTGTGACAGACCTACACACACGGACAAAAACCCTCCAGAAGTTTGCATGAACTTGCCTCCATAGTCCTCACATCACTACAACCCATTTCCCGGACAAACTCATCATTCCCATTGTAAAACCTGATGTCCCATAATATGAGCAGCTTCATATGCAAATGAATCCTTTCCCATTTTCCCGTCTTTCTTCCCTCACATGTGATTTATACCTCAGTCCTTTTGTGCGTATCTCCCGGCTCAAGACTGAGTGCTGGGTCGGAGAGCTTAGAGCGGTGTGGATCAATCTCGATCAAAGGCCTTTTCCAGCCTATCAGCGCAGTCTAATCTTGTGCTGTGTTCCCTCACTGCCTCCACTGCGCTGGACAGCCACTCGCACCTGTCACCGGATGGTCGGATGGAGGAGAGTGGTTTTCCAGGTTTGAAGTGCCAGTCCTAGATGTTTGTTTAAGGAGTGAAAAATTACTGAATAGTGCATTAAAATTCTCCTTGCAAATGTACTGTACCCATACCATATCAAACACCAACTCTCTATAATAAATTTGTTACATTTATCTTAACGGCGCTGTGCCTGATTTTTACTATCTTAAAAAATGTGAAAAACTAAACTAGTTTATTTTAAATGGTTTGCAGTGGTCCAGAAGTTATTTCTCACCTACCTTATGCATTCAGAGCGTCCTGTTACATTATAATTACTCATAACATTAGTTTATAAGCACGGTAACACTAACCTTAACTACCATGCTAACACGGCACTTCCTGATTCTCTGACAAAAACACTTTATATTTAGATATATTTAGATGCAGACAGTACACCGCTATCTTATTTTGACCTTAAGAGATGCTTATACTTACTGGGGCTGGGTAAAGACACATTTTACTCAAATACATCGAAGAAAATGTATCGTACAGGCTCTTTAATGGATCATTTATTTTGACAGGACAGATTGGTTAGGGGGAATTTGAACAAAATGTGCTGACTCATTTATTCACTTACACCTAAATAGAAAGTAATTTACACAAACAAAACTAAAAACAAAATATCACTTCCGTCAGTCTGTCCCAGGGCAGCTGTGGCCACAATAGCAGCGTACCTCCACCGACTTTGGAGTGCAGCGAGTAATGACCACAGGGTACAAGTACAAGGCATTATTTTTATTACTACTATAACACAGCTAAACCTTGAACTAAATAGCTTTAATGGGAACGTATAAAGATTAAAACTAAATTGAAATTGTCAAAATGAACTTGGAGGCTGACACATCGGTGGTGGTGAAGAGGAGGTGATGAAGAGGATGAGATGGCTAATTGTTTCGCTGCGATACAGAGACGTGATTAGCTGAGAAGCGTTGGAGGCTGGCAGTGATTTGACACATTCAACACATGGAATCAATAGCTTAAAGGTCAGATATTACACTATTTTCTGATCTATGTTATAATGTTTCCTCATCGCAAACATACTTGGAGTTGTGTTTTGTTTCATTCACACGTTTTAACGCACAAATGTATCATATAAACTGCATATTTAAGCTGTGTTCTTCTCTCAAACATAAACACTCCACCTTGTGATGTCATGTGGTAATACAGGAAGTGCCCCACTGTGTTTTTAAACTCCAACCATCTTCACTAGAATCATTTGCATCTCTCCTGAGCCAATGGTAAAAGTTGTTGTTAACTTGTAAACTACCACTTCATGACATCACAAGGTGGAACAGAGCATTTTGAGCTTTGGAGATGTAGACAGACTAATACAGGGTTACTTAAACACGTTCCCTCATCAAATACATACCTGGAGTTGTTTAATTCACACAACATTATAACACGGCTTAAAGTTTAAACAGTCAGTTTTGTGTAATATAGGACCCTTAACATCATAGTAGAATTTCCATGTCTGTATATAAGCAATTATTGTCTTGTTTTACACAAATGGTACACAGAACAGATCATAAACATGGGCCTGTCTTGTTGGAAACTGTTGAAACCCAAAGCTCATTCCTTCGCTCCGGTGTGGTGTTAATTAAAATAGCATGGTCCAGGTTGGTGCAATTTTGTGATAAAGGTAAACTTGTCAGGACATCCCATTACAGATGAAGTATGGCGCTGTTACAGAGGGGCTAGGACCACAAATCATCTTCTACACGTGATCGAGGGGACAGGTTTGTGCGTAACACCGCTCCACTTCAATTATAATGAGAGGTGCTGAACCCGTGTACTTGAATCAAAGACACTGCCTACTGCTATTTAGAGCTCGCACTATAGGTAATGGTTATTCTTTTGGTTGGGTAAAGGGGAATTATGTAACTTTCTAGTGCTGGGTCTGCCACCTGCTTGTCTTCATGGAGATGTTTCACAGTATGGCATTACTATTACTATTTGTCTATCATGACTTGAAAAGCTTGCATTCATACTGTGAGCGGGTTGTCCTCTCCACAGATGTGACCTGTAACTTGACCGAGTGGTGTCATCTCCTTGTGTTGAGTTTAATACTGTGGAACATTCCAGATGAAGTATTACTATCTCTAGGGAAACAAACAGGTTGAGAAAAAAACATCCTAGTTTTACATTTCTTACAGTTAAAGGTGCAGTCACTTTTCTGTTTGTAGGAGTAAAAAGTGTAATTGTGATCAAAAAATAAAAATAAAAAAACAGCTAGTTGTTGAGATGCATAGTGTAGTGCTCAAATGATCACCTAATGACATCACAAGGTTGAACTAAGCATTTGGAGCTCTGTAGGGAGAGACAGAACAAATATGTTCTATTATCAAACATGCGTAGATGAAAGAAAGCTCAACTGCATGTATTTTTTCAAAAGAAAGTCGTAAAATGCTCTAAAAAGGAAATTTTGCATGATAAATTACCTTTTAAAGTGCGGTACCTGATTTTAAAGCACTTAAAGCACTAGTTCATAGCAGAAGTACAAACTTACTCCTCACTTTCCTAACACATTCCTAGCATTAAATATTCATCACTTTTAACAACTTTTACAGGTCAAAATGTAATAACAACAACTAGCATGCAACAACAGCGCACTTCCTGGTTTACAGAGATACCAGACAACACACAGTGGTCTCACTTTGGCCCTGACAGCTGCTTTTACGTTATATGTCTGTATTTGTGCAAAACAGATATGTTAATAATGTGTACAGCCCCTTTAAAAGGCACAGTACCTGATTTTTACTGTCATAAAAATGGAATTTATTTATGTATTTGTTTTTTTTAATGAACTGCAATGGTCCATAGTTATTCCGCACTTGCCTTATGCATCCTAATTATTCTCCGCCGTGAGTTCACAGCCGCTTTTCATAACTCTCAGTACGGACTTTCGCTATGGCGGTAAAGCTAACAACAACTACCATGCTAACGCGCGCTTCCTTTAACCTGTGAATTTGCAGTTCAGTTTCCAGTCTTCCTCTGGGCGAAACCCCAACCACAACAAAGTGAGACATGCCTATTGAATCCTGATGTTCCAGAGCCCGCCGACAGACAATTTTATCTGATCACCCCCTGCTGTAGATGGCCAGCAATCAGCCTTCGCCCAAGAAAATAGTCCCCTTCCATTTGTAGAGAGAGGAGAGAGTTACAAAGGACAGTTGATTACAGGGGAGTGGACAAGGAGAGAGGGGAAAATGGAGCAGGAAGCAGGGGAATTACAGACGGAGAGGCAGGGGGCGATGTGGGGCTCTCACTGATAAGGCCCGTTTAAAGTGGATATATAGGTCAGAGCAGAGGTCAGCCAAGATTTGGAAAAAGCACAGCGAGACATCTCCTCCATACACGCTGGGCTCTGTGGGGTATAGAATGAAGTACTGTAAATCAGACATGTGCAGGAAAATAAACAGTGTAGTTAAAGGAACTGTATGTAGCCTGCATTTTTACAGTTTTAAAAAAGGTACTAAATGCAACAGTACACCAAGCTCGGACAATTTAACGTGATACCAAACACCTTAACTCCTCACACAACCACATTTCAAATAGAGCTGCTAAACTGGGAACTACCTGGAGGACTAAAGAAGAGACTAAGGGTCTGGCTGTAATCAGGACAGTCTTCTGTGATGTCACCAACTACTTGAAATTCCAGAGGCCACTGAAGGCAGCAGAAGCTTAGATTTAGGAATTTTTTGACTAGAAAGCTGCAAATGTATCCAGTTTGCAGTAAGGTTGCCAAAACTGACTAGAAATAGTAAATAATAAAAATAAAACATATACACATAGCAGCAGAGTTAAAATGAATAAAATGTTGAATTGCCGGTTTATATAGCCTAGTACATTTTCCAACCGTTTAGTTAACTTTGCCGTGTCTGCAGCTCTGTCAAAACAAACATCATCCAACTATACCAGAGAACAGAATGCAGTGTGTGACAGCCTCTCCACAGTTCCATATGGAGACTCGCACGTTTGTTTAAGCTAGTGGTGTACTAGCTAGCACGGCGGTACCAGGCTGCTCGTACTGTCAGGCTGTCCACTGCTAGCTCATTAGCCTCCGTTGTGACGCAGGTCCGGGTCTTTCAGGGCGTTTGACCCCCAAGCCCCCCACGCTAATCAGCGGAGGAGCACAGATAAAGGGATAAAGGAGGGAAAGGAGCAAACATGGCAACCTGGGAGGGTGGAGTCGAGACAAAAACAAAAAAAGTGGAATTGTTGAGAGATAAAATATGATTCTCTGATGATGGTTGAAATATGAATATGAAAATGAATGATAAAAAGGTGATTCAAGATTTAATCAACTGAAAAAAGATAAATATAAAGTTATTAATAAAAAGATTCGGTAACACTTTAAAATACGGTCCGGGACTTACGGTGGTAGTTAGTAGATACTTGACTGGTAGTTACGGTGGTACTTACAGTGGTAGTTTGTGGTACTTACAGTGGTAGTTTGTGGTACTTACAGCGGTACTTATAGTGGTACTTATAGTGGTACCAGAAGTGATACTTAGACTAATAACTACTGGTACTAGTACTGGTACTTACTGCAAAATCATATGAAGTGAATGGTATTAAAGAATATGGTGTTATTAGGCATATGAATCTTTGATTTCATTATACGTTCATAGAAAATACACAAGACAAAACACTGTGAAAACACAAACACTTTATTATGACAAATTTCACATTAATACGACAATCAGATTTAAAAGAAATTTCCAATAATGACAATAACAAATAAATGACACATTTTAAATGAACATGACAGTGATACATACTGTAAAATATCAATACTTTAACTGCTATTTTAAAGCGAGACATTATGGTACTTGCACTATTAATTACTGGTACTTACTGTAGTTTATACTGGTAATTACTAGTACTTTCCGTGGTACTTACTGCTGTATGTACTGGTAATTACCATAATAGTTACTATGGTAATTACCAGTACATACAGCAGTAAGTACCACGGAAAGTACTAGTAATACTATTTATACTGGTAATTACTAGTACTTTCCGTGGTACTTACTGCTGTATGTACTGGTAATTACCATAGTAACTATTATGGTAATTACCAGTACATACAGCAGTAAGTACCACGGAAAGTACTAGTAATTACCAGTATAAACTACAGTAAGTACCAGTAATTAATAGTGCAAGTACCATAATGTCTCGCTTTAAAATAGCAGTTAAAGTATTGATATTTTACAGTATGTATCACTGTCATGTTCATTTAAAACGTGTCATTTATTTGTTATTGTCATTATTGGAAATTTCTTTTAAATCTGATTGTCGTATTAATGTGAAATTTGTCATAATAAAGTGTTTGTGTTTTCACAGTGTTTTGTCTTGTGTATTTTCTATGAACGTATAATGAAATCAAAGATTCATATGCCTAATAACACCATATTCTTTAATACCATTCACTTCATATGATTTTGCAGTAAGTACCAGTACTAGTACCAGTAGTTATTAGTCTAAGTATCACTTCTGGTACCACTATAAGTACCACTGTAAGTACCACTGTAAGTACCACTATAAGTACCGCTGTAAGTACCACAAACTACCACTGTAAGTACCACTGTAAGTACCACTGTAAGTACCACTGTAAGTACCACTATAAGTACCGCTGTAAGTACCACAAACTACCACTGTAAGTACCACTGTAAGTACCACTGTAAGTACCACTGTAAGTACCACTATAGGTACCACTGTAAGTACCACAAACTACCACTGTAAGTACCACCGTAACTACCAGTCAAGTATCTACTAACTACCACCGTAAGTACTGGTAAGTCCCGGACCGTATTTTAAAGTGTTACCAAAGATTCTGAATCGGAAAATGTGAAAAAAGCTAAATTTTGAAAAATAAATAAATAAAATAAAACAATTCAAAATTTAAAAATGTGAAAATATGAAATTGTAGAGAAAATTAATACATGATTTAAAATATAAAAATCTGACAGTTGTTGAGGAAAATAAAATTACTCAAAATATGAAAATGTGAATTGTTGAGAGGAATTATTGATTGGATAATGTTAGGTTTCAACTGAGAAGACCATTTCTGACCATTTTGGCAGTGTTCACAGTTTAGGGTCCCAAGTCATTTCCAAGTATGTCTAAGCCTGGACTAAACCAGGACTAAACCAAATTTACATCAGTCATCCCTCTCTTATTTTATGCATTTCAATAACCCAAATTATTGACCGCTTTGAGTTTTCAAGTGCTTTTCACAATTTTCGGAGACCCAATCAAAAGTTTTACTGTCATGGTAAAGCTAACAACTACTAGTATGCTAACGTGCACCTCCTTACTTTCAGACAGTAAACAGATAGTACAAAGCGGAAATATTTAAACCTCAAGAGTTGCTTATACAGTATATCTGTACTGGGGCAAGACACATTTTGCTCAAATACACGGGGAAAAAGGATACTGTGCCTTTAATGTGCCACAAAATATCCACTGCATAAGTATTTTCAAACACAATTTAACTCCAGGCTAAATTTCTCTCTATACTCCCACCTCTCCCTAATGTGTGGTTACCATCACAGCTGTAACCTATGACCCTGCGGCCTGTTAATTTCCCTTATCACTCTGACTAATGGTAACCCCTGCCCCGTCATGGCGTCAGCTTTACTCAGCCTGGATTTGTTGACCCCAACTTATTTGGACAGAGTACAGCTGAAATTGAGAGAATTCATATGTAATTTCTAAGAATGGAACAGTGCCCCTTATTTTAAAGCCCACCACCGTTAGGGAACCCAATTTTATTTTATTTTTTTCTTATTGCGTTTTCCCATTGATACTTTGCAGCTGATGTCGTCAACATTCCCTTGGGTGAAGTGTTCAAGCTAGAGGCACTGCTCTGTCTGAAGCTCTCTTTTGAATTTAGACTTTAATCTGAGCTTTGTTTTAACACAGTCTGACCACAAAGAACTGACTTAGCTGGAACTATCACGGGTGAAACAGGACCATGAATATTGTTGATCATACCAAACGATGTGATGGTGGCAGCTAAACATTCCACTGTAGACATACATACAGTCCCCCATCATGATGGCTTTGAAAATTGTCAAACTTTCTCGAAAATTCAAATCTGTCCTCACCACAGATCTGACCTGTAACGTGGTCTAGTAGCGTCACCGGCTTGTCTTAATTTGATGTCATATTGTGTAACGTTCCAGGCGGGGGTTACCTTAGTGTACCTTTAAATACAGTCTTCCTGATTGAAATTTTCCATCAGATTCATTAAAATGCTCTTTTTGTTTGTCATTTGTCTAGTGCTTCCAGATCCTCTCTATCGGACTGCTTACACTGGGCCAATCTCCTAATTCATTTTGTATCGGTGCCAAGTCTTCAGTCAGAGCACATCGCTCATAAGCACTGCACTTACTGATTAGACTGGGCTTTTGTCTTTGGTCACTTTGTCACTGCAGTAGGATTTGGAAAACAAAAATGGGCAACAGGAAAACATTTTTGCTATGGTAATGGTAAATGATTTTCACCTATATTACATTTTAAAAGCTACACAGATCCATTGTAAGTTAAAATTAAAGTACCGGTAGGTCTACAGTGTTATCATTAAAATGTAGTGATTTGTGAAATTGTGAGATTCTACACTGTTCTGAGATAATGATTTTGTGGATCAATTGAAATCGTATTTGGAGAGATGTCTATCACAGTCAGTAAGTTACAGCCAGTTCAAGGGTGAGTGTGTACAATCGCACACTGTTAAAGAAGGGCTATTACACTTTTACGGGCTACTAATTGCTAACATATTTAGCTCACCATGTTACCTTTTATTGTTTTGAAAATACTATATTCGCCAAAAACAATGTATTAAAAGTTTGTTAATTTTGTTTTTGCTTTGAGTCCCCCATCTCCTGACCTCCCCTTGACAGTGCTATCATAGTGGCCATACCAACTTGTCAAAGCCTGATCTCTTCAAATCTCAGGAGCTAAGCGAGGCCAGGTCTGGTTAGTGTTTGAATGGACTATCAGGTGCCAAAGTGGGGCGACAGTGGCAAAAACTGACCTTGGCCCTCACTGGCTAGTATGACTTTGGAATTGGACTTTTGTATATTTACAGAGAATTGTCACGTGGGAGTTTGGATGACGTGGGCTTGTCGGTCAGGGGTGATGCCAGACATTTTTGGTTGGAGGAGCTAAGGGGGTGCTAAAGTCTTGAATGTGGGTGCTTACTTATGTAAATATAGAGCCTTTTAAAAATGGACTGTACCCCAACCCCCTGCCATGTTTGCTTTGCTGTTTTAAAGAAGTTTAAATGTAATGAGCGCTGTGTGATGACTCATTTTGAACACTCTGGCTGCCATTTGAACATTTTTATTCAAGTCCGCATGTCCTATGCAAATGGGCCCCATCCCCCTGACGCTGCCCCTCTTGCGGGCTGAGTCTTGGACAGGCCCGTACTGCTAACCATAAGGCAAGTTCAAATATTGTCTGGGAGAGATAGCAAGATTACTCAAACATGCACGGATGGCATCTAAACCTCTTCAGGCATGTTTTTGATGAGAGAACAATATAAACAGTCGATTTTACATAGTATCCCCTTTAAAAATAATCATATACATGGAGACAGTGTACTCATGTATGACTGAAACTCACAGCTTACTATGAGCTTAAGTACTGAGTAAGTTCTATAAGTTGGAAGAATAAAGTAGTTAAAAGTAACAATGCAGTCTTGTTCGACTTATGGACCTTACCTCACAAGTTTTTCCGAAATACTTTTTCAATTACTTAAATAGCAGCTGTGAGGTCCAAACCCTTTACGCTGATTTCACTTTTCAGCTCATTTAAAAACATTATTTCTTTCTTGCAGTGATGCAGCGTATAGAGCCAGGCGTATAGTCGTAGAATAGGTTTGCATTTTTAATACAATGTGACTCATTCCATTTTATGAAGAAAATATCCAGCCAGAGAAAATATAAAACATCAGACAAGAGTAAAATTACATTTGGTGAGAAAGCGAGCCCACACAGCTCCCAACACAATAAATATCTCCAGCACACTGAGCAAACTTTGCACAGACGCACAAACTTTCACAACTTCTGTCAGAGCTGGAGCCTCGTCTCTCAAACGCAATGATTTTTTCAATGAAGTAGCAAAAAAGTAATCAAAAACAAAAGGGTAAGCTCATTAGTCCCTGTGTGTTAAAGCCCCGCACCCAACCAAGTATAAAGTACACATGAAAAATACTACTCACCATTAGAATTTTAGATCTATTTGGTATAAAGTCTTATATAAACAGTTGTTGAAAAGCAGAATTGTTTACTCCAAGAGACGTGTGTGTGTGTTGTAGCTGTAAACCCAAATCTCCGTCTATTTTGTGCTCCTATTTTGAAGTGTTGGAAGAATGTTGGATCATGCTAATTGGTCAGAACCAGAGGCAGTGAGAGTAGCCAAAAACTGTAAAGTAAGAGTAATGGTACTTCAAAACATCCATGTATTATTTAAGTAGAAGGACAAAGTAGTGGTCAAAGAAATTACTCAAGTAAGAGAAGTAAAAAAAATAATTAATTCTGTCAACTGGACAAAAAGTTGTTGAGTGAAGACGTGCTCATACATACCTGCATGACGGAGGGATTACACAGATATCAAGAGTAAAAAAAGTAACTGGGAAAAGTATTACTCAAGTAAAAGCAACTTGAAGAGTAATGTCGGGACGTAGTTTAAAGTGAATATAATTAGAAAGTCAAAACATTAAATTATGCACAAAATCTGGTATTTTCAAATGATATACAGTATACTCAGTAAAGTTTGCTTCTAAAAAAGTAATCTGAAAGTACAATTTCTTCTTTTCTTCAAGTAAAAATAAAAGTGCGTACCACCCACCTCTGCTCAGAACAATTACTGCCATACTCAGAAAAGTGTGCGAACGGAAAGGCCAATAAAGAAGTTCTGCTAAGTTGCTATAACTCCAAAATACAAAATCCGGTGCGTCGAGTAGTAGTGTCCCTGTGGAAATGTGTGACGATAAAGACACAACTGGGGCGTTATTTGGTGCCCCAGTAGATTCATTCTTTTTCTTTCTAGATACTTTATTATGAAAAATACTATTGAAACAGTACACACACAGACCGAACCAAACATGCTGTACTGAAAATGTTACACCTCTACTTTCCAGCCCTGCATCTACTTTGAAGGCTTATGTTATGTAAAATTTACTCTTATGAGGCGTTTGAGTGACCCTTTATTATTAGTCTGTCTACATCTCCAAAGCTCAAATGCTCTGTTCCACCTTGTGATGTCATGACGTGGTAGTTTTCAACTTAACAGCCACTTTTTTACCTTTTGTTTAACAGAGATTGGCAATTCCAAATGATTCTAATGAAGGTTTATGGAGATTAAAATACTTAAAAACTAAATATGCAGGGTTTGTGTGTTAAACGTACGTGTATGAAACGAAACACAACTCCAGGTATGTTTGTGATGAGGAAACAACAGTAAAGCTGATCAGAAAATAGCGTAATATGGCCCCTTTAACCATTCCATTCCACAGTTAATGCTATTCTTCTCCAAAAAAATGCCCATATGGACATCCCTTGTATCTATCCACTCTGAGCTCACCTTAAACGGCCTATGCATTTTCATCTCTCTGTACCTTGGCCTGGGCCCCACGCCTCTCCCCCTAAGTGCTACTGAAAGATAGTCACCATAAAGCCAAGCGATGAGATTTGACTTCCTGGTGCTGAAGGAAAATCCATTTATTTTGGACGGCGTGGTGTTGTCTCCAGCTAAAAGGCCCGATGCATTGATTACATTCCAAGTGCCATAATGCCCTAAGTGCTTGGACAGCTATGGCAGACCCCCCTCCGGCCCTCCCTCCCTCTTTTCTTTAATGAAAGTAGATCAGGTATGCATTTTAATCGCCAACAAGGAGAGAGAGAGAGAGAGAGAGAGAGCCAACAAGGATGAGGAGATTAAAGTGCATATGCAATGGTGGAGGAAGTGCTCAATTTTGTTACTTAAGTACGGATAAAGAGGTAAAAAGTTACTCCAGTAAAAGTATCGCATGAAAAAATCTAAGTAAAAGTACCGGTTTAAAAATGCACTTTAAGAGTAAGTATTTCACACAAGTGTAAATGTAGTGATATTGATTAAAATATATAACTATACATATTTTGGTCAAAAGAAGCAATGTGAATCAACTTCTTAATTTTGATCTCAAAAACTTTAGTCAGGATGTTTCCACAGACATGATCAAAATAACCCCTCAAATCACATGAAATGAACTTTATACTTTTCAGTCCTGTTCAAAATGTAGTGGAGTAGAAAGTACAGATAGTGAAGTAAAAGTAACAAGTATCCACTGTCAAAAGTAAAGTACAGATAACAGAAAATTCAACTTCTACCACTGCATATGACGGGTATTTTTCTAAGTATGACTTGGTTTGGTGGGATAGTATCTGTGGTCAATATTTATCGTAGTTTTACATGTTAACTTTTTGGGAAAAAAGTTGAGAATAAAATACAAAAATACAACAAGTAGCAGTGAGTTCTAAAACACAATACCTCTACCTTTGTCAACAAAAGAGAAAATTCCAGCCAATTTGAGTCTAATTGTATTTGAGTCTAACTGTATTGTCTAATTTATATCTGCTGCCCTCGCCGAACCAGGAAGTAAAATTTTAAACATCACAACAAAAAAAAAAAGAAAAAAAAAAACTTTACTAAAAATCTTATAGTTCTAATAATCTCATAAACTCCTTCCATCCCCAGTCTGTAACTATATCTATAAAAAAAGACTAAAATAAAAGCATGTTTTTGTCACTATTGTTGCATTAATTGCACTTAAAACAATTAATGCATCCATAATCCCTACTCTGAGCAGGCTTGCATCTCCACAAACCTGACTCTCTAGCCTGGATGAGGGCTTCTCCTGGTTGTTTTCATGGAAATATTGTTCCTTTGGCTATAATATTCCACAGTATGGCATAAAACTTATCTGTCTCCATGGTGAATGTTCCGAAGTATGATTTGAACTTTCTATTTCCACCTTCCACCTATTTTAACCTGTCATATGGAGTTTAAGCAGAAAATAAATTGTTGAAACTAATTTAGAGATTAGGACTTGCACCATAAATACAGAGTTTGATAGAAAAGTACCGTGTGCAGAGGAGACATTTTTCACTGTCGACAGATCCATCCGAGTGGACTTTGATGGCGCGGTTTCAGATTGTACGCTCGTACTGTTTTAGTTCCAAATTGGCAGGCGACTAATAGGTTTAAGAAAAGTTGAGGTAAAGAATAAAAAAAATAAATCCATTTCCATCCATTTGGAAATAAGAACATTGCAGCAAGTAAGTTGGTTTATAATATATTTATTTTAATAGATTCTTTTTCCATACCAAGGTTTAGTTTGTTTTCATACCAGTTTGGACTGCTCACAAAACTGAAAAAAAGAGTGTAGCCATAGTAACATTATCGTACATTAAGGGTATGACAGAGAAAGTGCAGAGGGCAATGAAAAAACACAATATAAACACACCAATAAAACCGTCCACCCAAAAGATAATGTAACGGACCAAAAACGTATCATCATAAATGAAATACCCTGCATGTCTTGTAATAAGACATACATCAGGGAAACAGGGAGGACTTTCAGCACACGGAAAAAGCAACATAGGACAGAATGTGACACGGGAACAGCGAAGGCATGCACACGAGCAACAAAACCAAAGCAGAACAGGAGCAACTCAAATCTGTCTGACCATTGCAAAAGAAAGAACCACATTATGGACTAGGACGGCGCAAACATCAGTGTAACAGAGGACAACAAACATCGCTGCTGGATTAAGGAGGCAATCGAAATATGAGAATGTGCCCACGAGACCATAAACCAGGACGAGAGGGCTTTTTTACTCTCACACACCTGGGAGACTGTACTGAAGAAGTCAGACTGTAGATGGCGATGTCGTCTTGCCTCCACCGGTGGGAGGATAGTGCCAAAAACTTGATTAGCATGCTAGTTGTTAGCTTTACTTCGCTCTGGTCTCAGTAAGTTGCGAAAAGGGCTCATAAACTCGGAATGCATAAGGTAAGTGAGGAATAACTTTGTACTGTAAACGGTTTTAAATAAAAATCAGGTACAGTGCCCTTAGCTGTCGATAGGTGTGCAACTAACAATGACAGCTGATCGAGGCATTCACCCACCAACCCAAAGTTTTGTGGTTTGATCCCCATTGCTGTCTTTGCAAACGTTGATGGGTGTAATTGGGAAAAAACATCTTTATTGCAAGAAAGTGAAATTGTCTGATTAGTAGTGGACAGGTGATCAGCACATAATGGCAGCTCCCCGTCTTACCATTTAACCCCAGGGCAGCTGTGGTCAAGAAGTTGTTCAATCATTGGGTTTACTACGTTTTTTCTTGTTACTCTTTTCTCCATTTTGCCTCCTCTTGCTTATTCTCACTTTACTTGAATATTCTTTTGGACAGACAGACCATTCAGCTGTTCAGTTCTTAACTGATACTCTCACAAATCCATTGATAAGCACTTCGGTCTGTGTGATGCCACTGCAAATGAATCCGGAAAGCTGTGCCGGCACAATGTTTACTTATTGTATTTTATCGCTGACACATTGGACAGGCCGTGTCATCCATCTCCTTCTTTCTCTCTCTGTCTTTCCCCATTTCTCCCTCTCCCTTCTTCTTTGATGATAGGGTCTTGGCCTGCGATCTCCCACATTTTTTTAGGCATTGAACCAGACTTTGACTGTCTTGAAAACTAGAAAAACAGAACTAGTTAATTTTAAACAGTTTGCAGCGGTCCAAAGTTACTCCTCACTTACTTTATGCATTACGAACATCCTAATTATTCACGCCGATGAGTTTATAAGCATGTTTCAGAACTTTCAGAGGCCAGAGTTAACTTTTGCCATCATGGTAATGCTAACACAAACAACCGTGCTAACCGTGCACTTCCTGATTATCTAAAACGTGTTATGCTTAGATACAGATAGTACACAGCAGACTTATAAGCTGCGTATACGATATATCTGTACTGGACAAATTTAGCTCATATACATCTGCAGTTAGGGGGAAAATGGAGACGTGAGATGGTGAGATGTCAAAGCCAGGCAAGGTGCATCAGAGCTGGGAAGATTTAGGAGTAGTGTTCATCTGTTTCCAATCACTCCACCCAACTCGGAGCTAGCTGCTTTCTGTTGCCAGTTGTCGTGTGTACAAAGAAATTGGGAGTGGACATAGTTGCCAGGATATGTGTGGGTTTGAGCAAGAAGAGGTACCTGGTGAGAGATTGTTGTTTTTGAGAAGGTTAGACATATAATGCTTTTTAACTTAATAGTAAAAAACTGCCATACAGAAAAGCTCATTTAAAACAGTTTGCAGTGGTCCAAAGTTGTTCCTCACTTACCCTTTGTGTTCCAAACATCGCGATTTTATAAGCGCTTTTCTGTACAACTCCAGAGCGGATATTTGTCATGACAGTAAAGCTAACAACGACTAGCATGCTAACACGCGCTTCCTGTTATCTGATGCTTTATAATTAGACGCAGACAGTAGATTTATTTTGGCGTCAAGAGCTGCTTATGCAAAATAAAGGTGTACTGGGAAAAGACATATTTAGCTGAAATACATGAAAAGAAATTGGATACAGGGCCTTAAACTCTAAGTACTTAATGATTTTACATTTTGTTCACTACAAACAGCAAAACTGATCTAAAACAATCTAATAATAGGAACATTAATTTATGACATGTTCAAAATGTCAGAACATGTGGCATTTGGAATAATCACAAGTATAGAGATGTGGGAAAAAAATAAACTTTTCCGAGCACCGTATTATGCTTAGGACTTATTTGAGCTTTTGATGCTATAATGTTCCCTTCTTAAAACATACCCAAACGTTTTGCTTCATTAGATTAGCAATTAGTTATTATTTTTGGCTAATAGTGCGTTCATTTGCACGAGTTATTGTTATATAGAAAATGCTAACTTGTTGATTTTGAACCAGAACTTACGTTATTAGCATCTGGTTACTATTTTGTGTGGCTATTTTAGATAGAAGCGTGAACCAACAATCTTTTTAAGTTAAGTTATAGATTCATATGGAGATGATTTTTGGCGCGGTGCTGCGAGTTTATCCATGTGACTTTGCACTCTGTTTTTAACACGGCAGGTGACTAATAGTTTAATAATAAAACCATTCACCAGGTATATTTTAAAAGAGGAAATGACTGTGTGAAAGGACTTCTCGATTTCACCCATGTATGCAAAAAAAAATTTATTTTATTTTTTTGCCCAGCCAGCTCTATACCAAAGAAACTTGATCTGCACAATCTGAAATAAGGCACTTTAAGAGAATGTTATACTTGTGTCATATTTTGTGACTCAGTGTCAACACCTGTTTCAATAGTTGTGCTCTGTAATATAAACCCGATTAAATTAACAAAAAACAAAACAAAACAAAAAAACACATAGAAGTAACTAAATGTAATCTTTTCATCTCTGTCCAACTGTGATGAGTGGAGGCAATAAGTGTCACTTTTACTCCACTGATAGTACTGCATTGCCATAATGTCAGTAGAAACACGCTGAATGGTGCTCCTTGTGCTCAGATCACAGCTGCAGGGACACTTCACTTGGGACAGATTCTTCTTCTTGACAGACAGATCAGAGCAGTGCCTTCAGTGGGCTTTGCAGCGTGTTCCTATAAGCTCATAAATGTTTCAAAAATATTCAACAGCATGAAGCATTGATAGTATCAGTAATAAGCAATGACCTCACTCCCCTTGTTGCCCTGCAGTCTTGTTTAGTAATAGATAAAGTGATAAAGACAAGGACATTATTTTAATTATATCCAGAAAGGCCATTTTAGAAATTGTATTCTTGTGACTCACCATTGCTCTGAACTGGTCTGTTACAGCAGGTGAAGAGCACACTGACAGCTCGAGTGAAGGGACGGCACCAGCAACAAAGTAAAAGGGGATGAATGAGCAGCCTACAGCACCCAGTGAATGAACTCATGTTTACTTGCACTGAATCCTTTATTTCATTACATTTTAGTCAAATGAGATTTTAGAACATGCATTTTTGTACCAGAATCACTGTTAAATATAACTAGAATAGTAAAAAGTCCTGTGGTGGTTAATATTGCTATAATTCCATATTAACTGGTTAAATAAAAAGTCATTCAATGTCACAATGGAAACAATAGTGCATCTGAAAACAGTTAAACGCTATAATAAGCCTAAGGTCAGTGTATGACACTGGACTAGTGCAAGGAGGGGCTCATAACTCTTTAAAATGTATACATTATATATATGAAAAACAGGACCGGTGCTGTTACTTGTTTATTATGATGCTTTTGTTGCTTCTATGCGGATTAATTAGACAAATTTGAAAAATGATTGAAAGAGAAGACACCTCCAGCTTTTAAACCACAGCTCAATGTTAACCGGACACAAGTTGACCCAAGAACAGTTTTACAACCAGAAGTAGCATTTACCAACGTGCACCCCATCTATTCTTACAGTACAGTTATCTGGGTGGAGTACTACTGCATTTTAACTGCATATTATAAAACAGCCTGCTTGCTACCACATGGCTGTCATTTTGTTATTATCGACTGTCGTAAAAACATTTATTCCTCTGTCAGTTGGACAAGACATGCCAGAAACCACACTGTAAAGGATGCTGCTATTTTCACAGTACTTTACTGTAATATGAATAGTATCATGTTGTATGTTGCTTTTACAGTAGGTTATTGTAATTGGCAAAGGATTCTGGGAAATAATTAGTTGGTACAGTAAACTACTGTAAAATACACAGCTGCCAGTCACTGTAATATCTACAGCAAACCTTTTAAACTGTTTAGCGTTTTAGGTAGTAGTAGTTGAACCTGCTTTACAATACTTACTTTCTATAGTGTCTTCTTATTTTTTCATATGAATTACAACCATCCTAATCATTCACCACAATGAGTTTATAAGCATTTTTCACAACTTTCAGAGACGGGAGCAGAGTTTTGCCGTCACAGTAATGCAAACAACTAGAATGCTAACATGCACTTCGAAAGATCGTCAGAAAATAAAACACTTTATAATTAGATGCAGACAATACAAGCTGAAGAGATCTTAACGGTAATGATCGGATTTTGGTTTGGTGTGCATGTAAACAAAGCCATTGCTATCAAAATGGTGTACCCTAGTTTCAAGTGTCTAATCAGATGAATGTATGAAACAGAATCCAGTCCCCGGTGCCTCCTCCTGCCTCTTGGCTCGTTTAGTGTGACCCAAGAGCCCCCCTTTAATCTGGGTACGGTGCAGCTCTTTAATACAGACCATAGTTCACTGCACCTTTCACCTGGCGTTTGCCCATCATGTCTGCTCACTTGTTATGTCTTTAACCTGTTTAGATCTCATGGTACTCGGAAAGCCAAATGTTTTTAGGTGTAGTGCTGTTATGATACTAAAATTTCAAACTTGATTTCTATTCTACGGAACAGATTCAATACAGATTCTGATACCACAATGATAATAGAATGTGATTTTCAACATTAAATAATAGTACTTTTTTATATTACCACGTGGCCTCATATCTGTGTAATGCCTCAGTCGTCCAGGTAGGTTCCATAGTGGTCTGTGGGCGTATACTAGTCTATCTGGTCTTATATTTGTTACGATACAGCTCAAGATCAGTCTAAAGCTATTCAGGAAAGGTTCATTTCTGTCTTGTGAATGTGATTTTGTAGTATCAATATCTGCTCAAATGAGTATCTAGTTTAAATACTTGTTTTAGTTTTGAAACTTTGGACATTTTCCTGTTTATGGATTAGACTAGTCACAATTCAAAACACTTTATTATGAAATGTTAATTGCTATGGTAATGATCTTAAATTCCATTAATTGAAATCTGTTGGTAGACAAAATAAAGATAGCCGCTGTTGTAAGCTGTACTGATACAAAAAGAAAATCTGTTTACTTAATTAAATTACATAATAGAGCATTAAAAACAGACCAACAGGAGCGGGCAAGTGTCAGTATTCAGCATTAGAAGTACACAAAGCGTTAGGGATGGGCGTATTGGTATCAAAATATTGGTATACTGATACTGACTCAGTGCAGATGTGGACATCTACACTGTTTATTATTGATAGTACTTAACATGCTAATTTTAAGGCTAGTGGTTCAAAGTTATTCCTCACTTACCTTATGCATTCCGAGGATCCTAATTATTCATTTATTATAGCGAGTTTATAAGCACTTTCCACACCTCAATGTAAAGCTAACAACAACTAGCATGCCAACACGCACTTCCAGATTATCAGACAGTAAAACGCTTCATAATTAGGACATATTATGACCTCAAGAGCTGCTTATATAATATCTCTGTACTAAAGACACATTTTCCTCGCATACCTTTAACCAGTCTGTGCGACCTTTGGACTACAGCCAATGTAAATCACCGTACATCAACACATTAGCTAAACCCTGCTAACAGCTACTGCTCTAATATTAGCAACATATAGTATCTTTTTTCTTTCAACTATGTATCATGGTATATTGCTCAACGGGTAGAGCAGGGGCTATAAGACTAGGGAGGGGTAAGGAAGGGGCTGTAGACCTTCGGGGGCCCCCGCTGAGCACAGATCCGGTCCTGCTGTCTGCTCCATGTACCGAGGACAGGGGCCAAACCACGGGAGCCCCAGCCATCTGCTCCGAGCTATGGGCTGCCGAAGGGGAGCGCTGGTGCAGAGAAGCCTGCATATGTCTGCGCAGGGGTTTATTCATTTTTTAGTGACACAAGTTGTGATATTAAATAGTGATTGAAAAGCACTGTACATCTGTTATGAGTTTTGATTAGGTGCTGGTTTTAAATGGATGGGAGTTGAGTTGTGCACGAACAGACTTGATTTCAAACTTGATTTCAAACATTCAAACATTTCTGCCCTTTGAATGTGACAGTTTTAATATTGATACTTGCTAAAATGAATATGTAGTTTATATCGATTAGTATCTGATTTTTGATACTTTTGACAACTAATACATACACACATTTCTACTTATTAAAAGTGTAACCTTTTTGTTTGAAGAGTTTGCCATATGCTTTTCTCCAGAGATGTTATTTCTTTGGAATGTTTCACAGTTAACGCACATGTGTCAAACTAAAGGCCCGGGGGCCAAATGCGGCCTGCCATGTCATTTTATGAGGCCTGCGACAAGGTAAATTTAAATGGATGACTGTCTTAAAATGTCAGTTTATCAGGAGTTATGCAGTTACACGGACATTTTTTTTTTTTATAACTTTGCAAATTTGAGATGAACCATTTTGCTGATGTGGCCCTCGGTGAAATTGAGTTTGACACCCCTGCTATAATGTATCTATCTTTTTCAATTATGTTGTAATTGGAAAAATCTGTGTTAGCCTGATAGTTGTGGCAAAACTAGTTCAGTTTTTCACATTTTAAGACATTTATGTAAAAAAAAACTGTACAGTGCCTTTAATTAAGTAATGCTAATAGCTCTTGACTCCTTCTAGTAGCACAAGCCGATATAATAAACCTGGGACAATCCTTTACTTACCACACTTTTATCTGTTGGCCAAATACTCTAATCAGTTAAAATAATATTTCCTTATGCATACTAAGCTTACAGAGTTGAACTAAAGCTCTCTTGTGGGTTTTGCTTAGGTTCACTTCTGTGTTGGCATGATTGCTCTGTGGTCTTTCGAGGAGCCATCCGCAAAACTTCCCAATTAACCACATTTTAGCAGCAGGCTGTCGGCACGGTTACGCTCTGTTTTTATAAGACAAAAACCGCAAGTGCTCAAAGAATGTCTCTTATGCTGTACGGAGCTTACCCAAGGACTAATCCAAACCAAATGTGACATACGTTTTCAATACTGACAGAAACTATCAAAAGTAAAAAGAAACTCAAATGAATTCAGGGGTAAATGCTTCATTAAAGACATAGGATTTAACAGTACATGGAAATAGTTTTTGTCCTGGATTGTGTTGACACATGGTTCAGTGGTAATGGCATATGCTGGCCAAATCTACAACTAGTAGGGATGGGCAATATATAGTTAATAATGCATCGATATCCTGGCCCACTAAAACAAAAGAGGCCTGGGAGCATGAGTCGGGACTAGTCCTTGACAAACACTGGTGGGACTCTGCATTGCAATCTATTCAGAAGAGTACCATTTGTGCTCGTTTGACATTGATACAGTTTAAAGTTCTGTTTAGGTGTCAGAAACAAGGCTTGCACAGATTTTTCCCTCTGTGGTGGATATTTGTGATAGGTGTGGTGGATCACCTTGTAACCTCACACATATGTTGTTTTCCTGCCCAGACCTTACAACCTTCTGGCGTGTTTATTTTGACGTCATGTCCAGAGTGCTCAAGAACGGTTGATGTTTCTTTGTATGTGGCCATCTTTGGTCTTCCAGAAGATTTCCATCAATATTCGACATTACAGCTACAGGTTTTAGCATTTACCTGTCTTGTTGCAAGATGCCATCTCCTCTTACATTGGAAATCAAGAAATTCCCCATCCAGCGCTCAATGGATTAATGAGGTTATGTCCTTTTTGAAAGTGGAGAAGATTAGATATTCTAAGAATAATCTAATTGTATGTGTGGTTATTATTATTATTATTATTATTATTATTATTATTATTATTATTATTAATAATAATAATAATAATAATTTTATTTTTTTATGATTTATATGTTTTGTTTTTTATTATTATTATTTACTATGTGATGCTCTTCTTATTTATTTACAGTCAGGATTTGTGTGATTATTTTATTTATTTTTTTGTATTATTATTATTAATTTATATTATTTATTTACTTTTTAAGTTTTAGTTTTGTTATATATAAAAATTAAAAAGGTGTGAATGCATTTGTTGTTTTAAATGACAGTATATTGTAATATTTGTTCACACATTAATAAAAATATGAATAAAACAAATAAATAAATAATGCATCGATATCGGCCAACATATTGAAAAAAGTCTACTGATATTCAATACTGATATTTTGTCCATCTTATCTCCAGTCTCTGTGTGCCCCATTCCCAGTTTGTCCTCAGTGCATCAGCTTTGTCTTTTTGAACAGACTCATGAGTGAAAATGGAAACAGAAGAGAGTTAATTTTTATTGTTTTGAAAATGCCCAAAAATAACACATTAACATGTTTAATTAAGTTTCACTGTCATTTTTGGCGCTCTGAGTCTCAGTGCTAGAGTTATCACAACACAATCAGCGTGCATCCTGCAAATGGAACTACTGCAAATTGCATCACGTTTTGTCAAGTTGTGTACAGTTTTGTATCATGCTTTTGTATATTAATGGAGAATTGCCACGTGGGAGCATGGATAACGTGAGGGGCTGAGCATTGGACAGAATCTTACAGCTGACTGTAAGGAGGGTTTGAATATTGCCTGAGAGAGATCGCCAAGTTACTGAACCATGTATGGATGATATCTAAAACCTCTTCAGGCATGTTTTTAATGAGGGAACAACATTACAACATGGCAGAAAGCTGAAAAAAAAGGTTGTTTAAGATAAATTTGTCGCCCTTGCTGTAGATTTTACAGGTAAATATTAGTAGCCTATTGGCAAATAGTTATCGACTGAAAAAAAAATCCATATCAAACCATCAATAATTTATAGATGTTCTGTCAAGAATGAAAACTTCCAATTTTTTTTTTTTTACTCGTGCTTATGTACCAGAAATGTCAGATGAAACATGATTAATGAATGATTATTTTTTATCTAAACTAAATATTTCCATTCATTGCTTTTACTTTTGTTCCTCCCTTAGTCTTTTCTTTGCCTCAGGAGCTCAGCGCAGCCTGACGTGAGCTGTTAATAACTCAGATTGTGTCACTCCACATGACGAGCCTGTTTTATTTAAAGCCCATAAGGGAGTCCGACTGGCTGACCTCCTTTCGTTTGCATATCGCAGACTGAACTGACGTCTGATGCACTGAAGACTGAAGCTATGGTAGTGGAGGTGTCATATACTTGCAAAACACAAAGCGCAAAGGGTTCAAACTGTTGTGTGTGAGCCTAAATATTTGAAAAAGAAGGAAAATATAATGTATAGCTAAGATTAGAGGTGATGTACCTGAGTTTTACTGTGATGAAAATGTGAAAAACAGAACTATTTCATTTTAAACATTTTGCAGTGGTTAAGTTATTCCTCACTTACCTTATGCATTTAGAGCATCCTAATTATTCATTGCAATCAGTTTAACTTTCAGAGGCCAGAGCAGCGTGCCTATCATAGTGAAGTTAACAAAAACTAGCATGCTAACAGTGCACAATGTATTCTTAACGGTCCTTGGATGATAATTTTTTTTTATAATTAGATGCAAACCACGCACTGCAGTCTCATTTCTACCATAAGAACAGCTTCTACAATATATGTGTAGTTGAGCAAAACACTACTTTAAGATTTGAAAATGGGTTCAGCGATTTCTTTACTGATCCCTTGTGGTTGGAGTCAGTATTTAAGTTGGTGATGAAACAGTGTATGCCAAGCTAAGTCAATAGCTGCTAGCTTTGTGGTTGTTAATGAATATGAAGGCTATTGGACAAAGGCCTCAAGGGGAACTTAACCCGAACACGCAAGATTAATCAAACCAGGGCGAATGAAACTAAACAAAACTCCAGAATTTAAATTTATCTAAAGTGTAATGAAATAGGCATTGAACATTAAAATGAAAATAACACACATACATTGGGGGAATCCTTACACATTGTAGAACCGCTTGGCCAGCTAATTTTTCACAAAAGGTTCCCACAAGGTCTGGGATTTGAACTTGTTACCTCTTGGCTGCGAGGCTAACCACAATTAAGAGTTGTCAAAAGCATCGAGAATCAGATGATAATTGATACTAAAAGTAATATCAAACTGGATAATCATTTGAACAAGTATTGATACTAAAAATGTCACATCAGCACAAGAGAAATGAACCTTTCCTGAAAAGCTGTAGAATGATCTTGAGCTGTATCAGAACAAGTATAAGACACATAGATTAGTACACACCCACGGACTATTATGGAACCTGCCTGGACGACAGAGGGTTTACACAGATATAAGGCCACATGGTAATATAAAAGAAAGTCGTACAATTTAATGTTGAAAATCACATTCTGTAGTCTTAATAAACAGGTTTTTATTATCATCATGGTAGTCTATTCCTTACTATCTAAATTCAGATTGAACTTTAGTATCGTGACAACACTAATGCCAATGTTAGCTCTACCAAACACCACAATTCATGGCTGGTCACAAAAATAACTGCAACAAAAACTTTCCTCAACTTCTTCCATTTGAACTGCCATCTTCTGTTAGTGATGATTTGATCGGCTTCTTTTGCGTTGTGAATTGACAGCTTTGCCAGTCCCCTCATCTGGATCCTCCCACAGCCTCTGCTCCATAGAGGGACGTGGGCCGATCGGCAGTCCCAGCAGGAGCATGTGGGCGCGGGCTTCCTCTCCTCCTCCGCTGCCTATCCTGGAGCCTACCTTCACTGGCTGCCTTGGACTTAGAATGCATTTTTAAACAGAATAGTCTTTTAATAGATATATTCGGGGCTTAATGTGCCATCTGCTCACTGTAGTTTTTGGATGATGGTGCCTGTACAGATCTCCGATGGCTCTATCCCATTGTTATTCCCCATTAAGTTGGAGTTGATGGTGTTGTCGCCCACTGCTTTGAATGTCCTCGTGTCATATATAGTTTTACATATTCATTTGCGTCTGTTAGTGAGGCAATATAGAATAACCAAAAAGTTTCATTCAAATTAAAAGGCGGTGTACCTGATTTTTACTGTCTTAAAATTGGTAATTTCGAAATTACCGTGTGATTCTGATCATCCCAATTTTTCACCGTGGTAAAGCTAACAATAACTAGCATGCTAATGTGCACTTCCTAATTATCCAACAATAAAATGTCTTCTAGTTAAATACAAACAGCATGTAGATAACTTATTTTGACCTCAGTAACCGCTTACACAATATATCTGTACTGGGGCAAGTTTTACTCAAATACATTCTTTACTAGCATCTTGAGTACCTAGCTTGAGGAGTATCTGACAGAGTGTTCCAGATTAATGGAAGAAATCAGAGCACCCAGAGGAAACTGATCTGACATAAGGGAGAACCTGCAAACTCTGCACATAAAAAAAAGGATTCAAGCTTGTATACCTCCTCATCCAGCCGGTTCTCTTCTTATGACCTCAGAGAATGTTCATTGACAATTTATGTTGTAGTTTGTGCTGGGACACAGTCAGCACCATTTCCCTCTTAATGGGCAGCAAAGTTGCAAATAGCAGCAAAAAAGCCACTTGGCAGTTCAGAAGTATATTACATATTGATCGGATAAGGTCAGAGCTTCTGTTTTTTCACTTAAAGGTGTATTGTGTAACTTTTCTGATCAAAGGTTGGCCACACGCTTGTCTGGAGATGGCATTGATTTGTATAGCATTGAGTTAATCTATGGAAACGAGCACTTGACACCAGGAGTTTCAAGTCAGATCTGTGGAGAGGCGACCCCGCTCACAGTAAGAGTACAGGTATTTTTGAGTAATAAATATATTCCTGATAAAATAACAGCAAAATAGAAAACACCTATTATACAACATTTTAACCATATTGTTTCCTCATTAAAAACATGTCTGGAGTTGCATTTCAGTTCATTCACACTGGTTTCAGTAATCCAATGTAAAAAGTTCTATGATACCTCTGAACCTCCCCAAATAATCGGTTTGAAATTCGTAGGATTGTGGTGTCACAGACCTTGTCCAGTTCACAGATCATTGCCAGACTTATTCCAAGTACAAGTTCCAAGCATTTCTGCCATCATATCGTGCTCTTTACTACTGCATGCTCAAATTATATTATGCACAGACATGTTCCTCATTCCCTAGTTTAATTGTTTTCCTCATGTTAATTCCCTCTGCTGTCAGTAGATGGTGAGCTGTACCAGATCAGGGTATAGCATTTTTTTAATTAGGCATTATTTTAAGTTCTAAATCATGACATTCCAAAGCAAAGGTACTTAAAATGTTTAAAGTCCAAAAACACAACAAATAATGAGTAACATTTGTTCTTTAATGCTACAAAACATTACAGGTATAGCAATAACGGCTCCATGCAGACAAGCGCGTGCAACCCAAACGTACAGGACATAGATCAAACGTCTAGCGGGAACACTCCAGTTTTAATGCTACAATAGAAGCCGATTTTTGTTTTAATTTCGTGCTCCAAATTTGGACCAGTCTTTTGCAGAAATCATGAATCACATCGTCATGGTTGCCAAATGGTATAACTCTTCCACTAAGAAGCTCATATTGATCATACTCGCGAGATCTCTTAGTCATTGTTGGCCGGAGCAGAGTGCCCAGTCAGCAAAACAGACATCAAACTTTGTGTGGCGTATTACTGCTGACAAGGGCATATGAACTTCTATTGGAGACATGGAAAAATGAAAGACATAAAAAACTCTGTGTAAAATGTAATGATCCATCCGGTTAAATGTGCACAGCTGTGTTTAGGTGGAGGCTGTTAACTGGAAAACACCACTGATGATTTGGACTAGATTTATAGAGCGTTTACACATTTAAAAAAAAAAAATTGCCAATTAGGACAAACTTAAGAAAGCATACTTGGGTAAATTAAAAAGCCAGTACTCCTATGTTGATAATGTTTTAATTGTGTGAAATGAAATCCTCAAATGTTGTGGTGGCACAGTGGCTAGCGCTCTTGCCTTACAGTGACCGGTTTCCTCAGCAGCACTGAAGGATGTGGGTCAAATGCAGAAAACAAATTTCCCACAATATGTGTGCCTTACTGCAGAGGTCTCCAAGCATTTTTCTCGGAAGGAACATTAATAAACAAGTTTTTTCAGGGACCAGTGGTGGAATAACAGCACACAATGCACAAAACTCCTAACCATAGTTTGAAAAATGGTCTTAATTCTCATGTTTGTTTACTAGATCAATTTGCACTATATTTTTTGAGTAAAACACATACATATGATGGTAGACTAAAAAAATACGTAAAGGTCCTTTTAAAGATATCTATTTTCCTCTGGGGCCCGGTATCAGATGGCCCGCAGCCGGTTTTGCTTCCCATCCGGTGGTTTGGGACCCCTGCCATACTGAATCAAATCTTTATCTATTTCATGAACTTGCGTGGTCTTGTAAATGCAGTTTGGGCAAGATACTCCTTCGAGAAATGACAATCACCATTTGGATCTGAAGTTGTTGGACTATGGCAGTAATGAAAACACTCTACATAAGATTTTGATTTAAAATTTCATAAACTTGCCCTATCTGTGTGCCCAGAAATGTGGTAAACATGTTCAGATCAAATATAGCTTTTACTGGTAACAATTATAATGCTGATTTAGTCTCAGTTACAAAACAATTACCAGAATTGTCAAACTGTTTACATCATAATTTGGTGTTTTGGTTTTAAAGATCACGGTCCAATCGTCCACTGTTACGATTCTGCAATATATCCACAACTCCACAACAAAAAGTAAACACTACAGCACTATTCAAATCTGGCAACGTTATCTTCCAACTGTTACGGGTTTTACATAAGCGCGATCCAGTGTGAAAACCAGGGCATTCCATTTTCTTCGTCGACACCTCTTAACAATAACATCCTTTAATCACGGTGAAAACTCCACCAGGCAGCAGACATAAAAATCCGTACACCCCCGGGACCTTCATAGGCCATTTCACTGCAAAAATCACTCCGTCTTGCTCTACACTGTCCAATTACTCTGGCACCTACTCTACAAACCCACTACTGCGCCTTCTCCCTTTTAACTCCTACTTTTAAGATGTTTCGGATACCATCGGCCCGTACCCCCCGAGGTTATCCGAAAGTCGTTTTTGGGTAGAATTTGGAGTGGTAAGAAGGAGGGCTTTATTAGCAGACTATAGTGTGTTTTTTTAAGTGATGAGTCAGGGAGAGTGGATCTGCTTTCCATCAGCAGATAAGGTGGGGAGGTATTTGAGCTATACACGTTGGATGCTACCGCTGTTATGAATGTGTGTGTGTGTGTTTTTTGAAGGATTTGGTGACTTACAGAGGAAAGTGCAAAGTTTACACACAAAAATATAGGGTAAAACATTTGGCCGATGGGTGGCTAACAAACTGGACAGCTGAATGGTGAAATATCTTGCTATTATCAATAAGAGCTTTACTTTAACGGTGTACTATGTAACTTTCTAATCTCATAGAGGTGTTATTGCTTTGCTTGGAATGTTACACTCTATGGCACTGAAGTTATCTATTTGGCATTTATTCAATTAGTTGTTTTATTCCTTGAAAGATACAGGAAAAAACATTTCAGGCGTAGATAAGATCACCATGGAGAAAGATATCTTGTGCACCAGAAAAAGTTTGACCAAAATAAAAAATAAAATATGTCTCACTGACAAAACACACTTTTAATCACAGTTAGCTGAACGACAATCTAGCACTTTTTTTTCTGAAGAGCTTTATCTCAAGTTTCGACATGATACATCAGCGAAATGCCAGATCACGAGTTGTAGTTACAATGCTATACTTTGGATTTTAATGAGGGATTCACAGAGGCAAAAGATGTTTCTTCATAATTAAAGTAGATATTGTGCAAAATTGACTTTTTGGAGCTTTCTACCATGATATACCATTGTTCCTTCCGCAAAAACCTGCCTGAAGAGGTTTTATATGTCATCCATGCATGTCTGAGAAATCTTACAGTCTCTCCCACAGACTATTCGAACCCTCCTTACAATTAGCAGTGCAAGCCTGCATGAGAGTGAGCCCACAAGCCTACGTCACCCCTGCTCCCAACGGCCATTAGTCATAAATATACACAAGTATGATGCAAAACAATACACTACAACTTCACAAACCTGGCGCAATGTGCAATAGTTTATTTAGCGGGATACATGCTGATTGTGTACAACATGCTCTGAAGGGTTGTCACTTAGCAGGAAGAGCAAGGGGAAACTCATTAAACATTATAAAGCGCTGTTTTTGGCGAATATAGCATTTTCAAAACAATAAAAGCTAACATTCAGCTACTATTTTGCACCAAACTGTGTTTTTTTTTTTTTAAACCTGTGACGTATTAAAAATTTTCCTTATGTCAAGATTTCTTAGATTAGTTTGAAGGAACAAGTAAATAAAAAAGTCCCATCAGATTTTTGAATAGACCAAACACCACATCTGAGCAACCAAAACCCCAACTCATTCCCTTAACAGTGACTTCATTCAACAACATCCATTTTATCCAAGTCTTTAGCGTCTTACAATCCCTACATTACAAGAGGATTATCGCACACTCCTATTGTTGCTTTGATAACACACTGAAGCTTTGAAGAGCATCCAGATCCAACCCATGTAGTAGTAGCGGTAGACACATACAAGCCACATAAAAGATGATTCATTCAAAACACTGCTATCCTCCCAGCGCCTCCTCGACTGTTTCAAGGCTGCTGTCAAATCGCTTCACGGGGCAGCTAATGCGCGCGGGAACAGGTACAGCAGAGGGGCGGAGAAATTATGCCAAACACGCAGCGGGACCGTAGATAAACCCGAAATGTGTCAAATCGCTAAGCCGAGAAACATACATCAGCTTCAGATGCGGATATCGTGCTGTGTTTTGTGTGCTATAGGAAACAGTCATACAGATATTAGGTCATAAGGTTTATCTCTATTGCTTTTTGTCTTGTTCCCACGCTAAAAATGTTCGTGATTTTGCTCCGTTTCTGTCAGTTTGCTTGTGTCTTAGTAAGATTTTGCGACTGGGAGCTCCAAATGGATTTAGTTGAACTTCAGAAAACTTCTGCGTGGCCTGACTACATTTTCAGAAATTATATGATAACAGAAAAGTTGGATTATCTGTGGTAAAGCAGTTTCATAGTTGCTTCTATCTTTTTACCCATGTGACTGAGCGAAATCTGTCAAAATATGTCCTCACTTGAAGTATTTTATTGTCAGGAAGTGCGGGTTAATGTGCTAGTTGCTGCTAGCTTTGCCATCACAGTGAAGCTCCCCTCTGGTCTGAGTTGTGAAGAAAATGCAAACCTATTTTTCAAGAACAGGAGTAAAAAGAACGGGTTGGGTCTGCTTCGTAGCAACAAAAGTTTGCAACTGTTACATATTTTTTGGGGACAAGAAAATAGCGAAAAGAGTTAGTAGCCGTTGGACGATTCTACACACCCTGGCTATTTATAAAGTTGCATTTTTTTCAGTGTGTAAGCTGTTTAATCTTTCAGCAATCTTTTCTTGATAGTTAATCACTTTTTTCTTACACTTTTCACCCCACATAGCCTTATTTGCCCCCATGACTTCTCCTACCCCTCTCTCCCTCTCCCCTCCCTTTCCACCCGAGTTGCTTGCCTGTTCACTCTGCTACTGTTTTGTGGAGTGCGTCGTGCCTCATAAAGCGCTGGCTGTGCGTCCCTCTGGTCACAGTGCAGTGATGGTGCAGTGCTCCTCTTCTTCCCCCCCTCCGCCTGTTCTCGGAGTTTCTCGGGGCAGGTTGCCAGATCTGAGCCGACAAAGATCAGCGCGTGGTTCAGATGCTGCAGGGCCCCTTGGTGCAGTCCGGTTTATTGGGTGACAAAGTTGGCAACGTCTAACGAAAACATCCGCACTCATTTCATTCAGCAGGTTGTAGTGAGAGTGCTGCTCAGAGGGTTTTTAAAGTAGAGGTCCATAAAAGCGATCATGGTTTTAGCTCTGGTTTACTTGCTCCTGGTTTAGTCCTGATGAAAGAACACATATTATGCAATCTTTTGGCATGCTTTTGGTCACCTGGGGATAGATATTTCACATTTTCCAACTTAAAAATTTTTTTGCGTTTGGTAAATATACTTTATAAACTGCACCTCTGTTTCCAATGAGGCATTTAGGTGGAGCTCTGCACGTCTACTCTCAGCAGTAGGAATGAACAATAAGAGTAAACTAAGTCTGTATCCCCCATGAATGCTATACTAATAGAATCATACATTAGTTGTGAACACAATTTGACCGTAGAATAAGTCCGGTGATGGTTTATGAGCTTAAGAACTGCGTCAGACTGGCAAAATTAAAATTCTTCAGTGCCCAGGTTCTGTATAAGTAGTTGTCTAATCCTGGTTGTGATGTAGTTTTTTATTTATTTTTTTATTTTATTAATTTTATTTGTGGTTCAGTGCAAGTTTTATCCTGGTTTAGTCTTATCCTGGTTTGGGCTTGATTTAGACCTAGTTCATGCCTAAATCATTACTTCTATAGCCCCTTCTATAGTCTTAGCCTTGGTTTTAATTTTATTTGTTTGGTCCATTTTTAGACATGCTAGTTTACATACTAGAAAAATAATAATATTGCTCCAAGCTATAGCCCTATGGCCCATACGAGAGCAGAGGTGAGCTGGCGATGTTTGCCTCGTATATTGTACAGTATGTGACGTGATTCCTCAGTGTCTCATAATGAAAAGACAAAATGAAAGCAATAACGTGG